>NC_090267.1:431045557-431725557 GCF_040414725.1 Anabrus simplex
TTCATGGGCTGAAAGGTTTTGTGGTAGGCAAGAATGCGTGAGGCAAACAAATAAAAGGGTACATAGATCAATACAATACACGAATAAAAACCGTCTATTAACACAAATCACATTTCTTGTTATAACCGGTTTTCGGAAATTAAATTCCATCATCAGTATCATTTAAATAAGATTACAACATAGGTCTACCTGAAAATAATAGGACTGGTTGGATATGAGACATGTTATTGTGAGTCAGCTGTTTCTCTTGCATTGTGTGTTGTGTTCAGCTTAGTGTCATGTCTGTAAGCGGCACGTGATTCAAATGCCATGTTAAAGAGTTTTAAATAGAATATTTTTATGAGACGTATTCATTTAACTGTTTTTCAAGATTTTTCTGGTCAAGAAATATTTCCATATTCTCCCGAATGTTTAGTTCTAATGTATAATTACCTTTGCAACTTATTTCCATGGCCTTTTCGATTAACATTATTATTATTATTATTATTATTATTATTATTATTATTATTATTATTATTGTGTTCTGCAAATGCGGAATACTTATTGTATTAAATAGCCTTGAAATTCTCTGAATATCGTTGAGCAAATATATTTTCATTTGTGTTGTAACTTAACTTAAAGAAATAATTTGTTACTAATGATGGAACTTCATTTCAGAAAATCCGTTATAACAGATGCGATTTTTGCTGATAGACTGTGTTTTTATTACTTTATTGTATTATGTACTATCAGCACTGTATTTTAACTATGGCTTTGGCATTTTATAACAGTAAGTAAACTCGTCTCTTCATACTAAGGTGGTGCAGCTCTTTTCCGGTACACCCCCAATGGAGGTCAGCTGCACGTCCTATTTTAACTTCATACCAGCCCTCCTGCCATTGTTAAATTTCTGGCAGTACCGGGAATTGAACTCGAGCCTCCGAGGATAGCAGATAACCGTTACATTACGGAGACGTACATTTTATGATGATTAATTGGTTACAAATCAGGGTGGTTACAAATCAGGGAGGACCTAGGCTGCCACACCTGCACTGAACTGAAACGAATGGCTTAAAAGTATGTGAAGAACAAAATTGCTGCAAACCAGTATTCGGATTTACATTTAAAGGAGAAGATTGATTCTTAATTCGAGATATGACGGTACGGGGCAAAAATTTGAAGTGTACAAGAAACATTTTAAATGTTTAGATGAGGTAACAACTTCTTTTAGGAAAGAAATGCAACTTATGATATTCAAACCTATCATAAAGGGTTTCTACATGTGGAGTTGTGCCTCCACTGTCATAATTATCGTTCAACAGCAGCGAGCGCCTCTTGGAATCGTTCTTTCCCCACCGCCTTCCCTATTGACAGTTGTGAATTGCACAATGTGAAACAGAGAACACAAGATTGCAATGATATCTTACAGAACAGAGAAGAATGTGATCCAAAGTCTTTGGTTAGCTTTATATCAGAACAATAGGACGTTACAAGCAATTTCGAAATATATTCCTGGACTGGAGAACAAAACAGACCAATCACAGTCCATCTTCAGTCACAGGGGTGTTTCTAGTGACGTCATTGCTATGTTGTCTGGGGATGTCCGATTTTCGCGCCAGTAGCCACTAGCCTGCAATTAGCATCCAGTCCCAGTGAGTTGAGAAGAGTGAACTGGTAGAGAGTGTACGGGCTCTGGAGCTTGCTGTAGAAGAGATGGATAGGGGTAAGTGTCTTTTACACTTTTCAAAGGAAGATGTGATTAGAGTATGTAACTTCAACATTTCTGATCCTATCTATATCAGTTTTCCCATGTCGGAAACATGCTGTATAAAATGTTAGACCTTAAGTTGCACATTTTGTATTTGTTATTCTGGAGTCATTTTTAAGTTCCTTTCTTTACAATTTTCATTTGATCGAACTGATAAATGCTTAGTTCGTTCGTCCAAGCTCTAGCATTATATGAGTACCCATCTTCAGTTATTCGTATGAAAGTCGCAGTGTTACATGCTGTCCTACATATTCAGTGCATTATACAATCGCCAGCAATTTAAAATCCTTGTATGTTTACGAAAACATTCTGGCTATGTTTCAACCAATTTTCAGTATTTTGAACGCAGGCAATATTTTGTTGTGTTTTAGTTTGATTGAGCAGCCCATGTATAAAATATAGTTCATCTAAATATCCATAGTTACTTGAAATACACTAATCGGCAACATTATGGATTATTTGAATTTAAATTGCGAAACATTTGTATTATTTACAGTTCGGCGTCCTCGGTGACTTTTTGGAATTTTCCATTATTCTAGGGATCTCGGAGGTATCAATTGTTTCTATAATATTCGGAAGAAACTCTTCAATTCATGTTTATTTTAATTTCTTAAAATCAGTCTTTGTACACTGGTACCGTAGCGTTTAGAGGACTGTATGACACTTGAAGAATATGGTTGAGGCTGATCAATTCTCGAAGTCTTTAGAGAGTTCTATCACGCGACGAATTATAGAACAAATAGTCAGGGGTAGTGATGGGACTATCGAATGAAAACTACCGAATCATTCGATGGTCGTCAACTACCGTTACAACCGATTGTCTCCGTCTGCATTCAGTTTTTCATTCGGATCGCAAATTCCCATTGTTTCCACAAGTCAGCGCTGAAATTAGCCTCTTTTTTTATGGAGTGAAGTCAAGAGTCATTTATTATAAATCAATATATATCTGACTCAAAGTTGTATAATGATAAATGCAATTTTATTATTGTGCACTTTATCAATATATAATCATGTTATAGTTTTTATAAATACTTTCCATATACTAACCATGATCCTCTAATGACTGAATAATAACCTTGCATGAATGGATTTATTTTTAAATCAATATATACAGTATTACTTGGTCCTAGTAAAATATGTTTTTTAAATTTAGTTTAGTTTGCTATATTCACATGAATATGTGGTGTCATTACAATAAGATGTAAACCTAACCTTCGTCTCAAATTACCTGACATTTGTTATTTTATGAACAGACGATCTTATATTCATTTGGGACAAAAATGCATTTTATTTAAAGTGAAACATAATGGCCACAATTACTTTAATCGGGACATTTTATCTTATTTTATACATTTCTCAACATGATAACACACTTTTTAACAAACTTCTTCAACATTGTGTCCACACCAAAATAGCTGTTTGTGAGGTTACAATCAATAGTGTCAGGAAGAAGAAACTATAGTACACGAACCTTTTTTTGATACCTGAGCTCCCTAGTGTTGAATCGGAACTTGGTATCAAGAAAAGTTTCGCGTACTATACTTGCAGCTGCAGCTTTCATTAATTTATTAATTCATTAATAAGAAGTGTGGCAAAGAAAAATACTGGAAAGGCGAGTAGAATTCATCATCATCATCTGTTTACCCTCCAGGTTCGGTTTTTCCCTCGGACTTGGCGAGGGATCCTACCTCGACCGCCTCAAGGGCGGTGTCCTGTAGCTTCAGACTCTTGGTCGGGGGATACAACTGGGGAGAATGGCCAGTACCTCGCCCAGGCGGCCTCACCTGCTATGCTGAACAGGGGCCTTGTGGAGGGATGGGAAGAGTGGAAGGGATAGACAGGGAAGAGGGAAGGAAGCGGCCGTGGCCTTAAGTTAGGTACCATCCCGGCATTCGCCTGGAGAAGTGGGAAACCACGGAAAACCACTTCGAGGATGGCTGAGGTGGGAATCGAACCCACCTCTACTCAGTTGATCTCCCGAGGCTGAGTGGACCCCGTTCCAGCCCTCGTGGCAGAGCCGGGAATCGAACCCGGGCCTCCGGGGGTGGCAGCTAATCACGCTAACCACTACACCACAGAGGCGGACGAGTAGAATTAAGTTTGGAAAGAATACTTATGTCAGACTTTTAATTCATGAAGCAGCACGCTTTCAAAATTATCTTGAGAATGCCCCCACGTGACTTTCAGTTCTTGTTGACAGCAGTTGGGTCTGAAATTACAAGTAATGATACAGATTATCGGAAAGATGGCTCCACTGTTGATTGGCTATTTTTATAGATAGGCTATAACTTTGAAGATTCCTGGCAACTGGTGACATTTGACTCGTGTACCTATTTGTCTAAGAGTATCAAAACAAGCGATTTCAGTTATTGTGTCTGAGGTGTTTGAAGCTTTATACAACAATATCAAGGAATTGGTAAAGGTACGAAATAAAGAAAATATTTACTTTATCTAGTCAGGATATTATTATTTTGATGATATACAAGCGATTATGGGAAGTTAGGCCAGTCTAGAAAGTCAAGAATAACGGCCGAGTGGATTCGTCGTGCTGACCACACAACACCTCGTAATCTGCCGGCCTTCGGGCTGAGCAGCGGTCGCTTGGTAGGCCAAGGCCCTTCATGGGCTGAAGTGCCATGGGGTTTGGTTTGGTTTTATGGGAAGTTAGGTTATTCTGGGAGGAGTGAAGCTGGAAATGAAAGCTACATTAGAACACATCAAAAAGAATATCATACAGAATTAAAGGTTTTGTATATTAGAACTTCCGCTTGCGATTTGACTGTCAATTTTTAGAAGAATGGGATAGGAAAGGGCTACCAGTGGGAAGGAAGCGACCGTGGCCTTAATTAAAGTACAGCCCCAGCATTTGCCTGGTGTGGAAATGGAAACCATGGAAAACCATCTTCAGGGCTGCCGACAGTGGGGTTCGAATCCACTATCTCCCGAATTTAAGCTTACAGCTGTGCGCCCTGACTGCACGGCCAACTCACTCGGTCGATTATTTATGTCAGTGGTTTGCCGGGCTGAGTGGCTCAGACGGTTGAGGCGCTGGCCTTCTGACTGCAACTTGGCAGGTTCGATCCTGGCTCAGTCCGGTAGCATTTGAAAGTGCTCAAATACGTCAGTCTCGTGTCGGCAGTTTTACTGACATAAAAGAACTCTAGCGGGACTAAATTCTGGTACTTCGGCCTTTCGAAAACCGTAAAAGTTGTTAGTGGGACGTAAAGCAAATAACATTATTTATTATCAGTGGTTTGGTTTCTTTTCCTACATTCCAAATATTTCCGGACTGGAGTTAAATTAATTGCTAAAGACAAGAAATGAATCTATTTGCCCAAATCTTCCTCATGTACATGTTATCTGAGTTGGTTTCGCCACTCGATCAATCAGTTCTTGTTTCAATTCATCTAGAGGAGCATGGGACAGTCATTGGTCTCAGTATCTTGGTTCTGGCAGTTGTCTAGCAAAGATCGCTATAGAGCTGCCCCAGGTACTTTGTCCACAAGTTCCTTTCGAGGTACTTCAGGATGTGCTCGGCTTTTATGTATACTTACACATCTATCTGACTGGAAGTATTACGGGCATTGACTTCGAATTTCGTCAGCAGCGTTTTTAATCATTAGTTCTATTTTAAATAGAAATCATATGATAGACACTGAAATCCTCTTCTTCTAATAATAATAATAATAATAATAATAATAATAACAGAACTAGTAGCGTAGTCCATCAGTTACTCCACATATTTAAGGGGGGGACCTACATCGTTGAGAGTCAAAAAACTGTATTTTTCCCCATTTATTTATTTATTTAAAACGTAGTTCGAAATGTCCTGTTTCAGTCAATGCACTAATTTATTTTGTACAATACTCCTGGAGTTAAGACTTACAACTTTCAGGACTATCACTTAGTGCTTTTATATGCAGGATTCAGATCGATCTGAGTACACTGATCGTATTGAAAACGCCATGAAAATAGGGGTACGGTAAAATCTGGGATCGCATCGTACTCGGTTCGAATTGAGTTCCGTGTAAACGCGCATCGTATTGAAAACGACTGCGCACACACACTCCATGTCGAAATAAATATAATAAGCCAGTAAATATGTTTACCTGTATAAATGATCAACTGCCATCATATTATAAGACGGCCAGCCCTTGCAAAATTGGAATCTGCGTTCCATCTATTGCACATACTTTCAGAAACGAAAGTTACATCCTGGCATTCTACTGCATTTGGCGTTTTTAATTCTAAGTATAATGCTTCACATACATCATACACACATTTGTTTACAACTGACATGTGACCCAAACTGGTTTGCAACCACGTGATATTCTGCATATAATGCTAGTTTGCATAAGGCAATGACAACATTCTTTTAAACAGAAATGGATTGTCTTACACAAAATTCACTGGATTTAAGGGATGGTTGACGACGTTGACATATACAGTATACTAAAATGTTCCATAACTCATCCTAAAAAATTTCTAACCAGGCCTGTTCTGTGAAGTTGTATTTCACAACGCGTTCCCACCATTCATGATTCCTCTCTAACCAACAGCATTTCTTTCTACGTGTTTTAGTTTTCAGAGTTGATTGTAGTTAAGCACAATTCTGAATATGCAATTGCTGAAAACCACAGAAGTCCTTTTTTTTTTTTTTACATCCATTCGTAATATTTAACCTTAATTATATACTTCACAGCTTCAGTATTATACGTATGAAAATATAAACATTAAAATCGACCACATACTTAACAACTTCAGTATTATACGTATGAAAATATCAAGACCGACTCCAATCCTCAGACCGTAATATAAAGAAAACATGGCGGACGAAGTAGCCGGATTGCTGGTATTGGCTAACACGAAAATATCACGTACATATTATATATAAATAGCGGTGAATTAATATGATAAATGTAACATCATAGGGAAAATCACTTTTATATGTATGAAAATGCTTCGCCAACAAGAATCACATGTATATTCTACTAGAAAAGAGACCAACAAGCTGATTATTTAGAAATTTCAATTCGTCAAGTAACTCTTTTTCTTATATTTCACTTCGCTGGATAGATGAAAATACATGATAAAACTGTTAAAATGATACTTCTAACATAATTTTTAATGTTTCAAAATAAATTAAGGTACGAAATTCCTCGATTTATCCGCTCTCATGAGAACTGTGAAACACAATTTGTTGCCTTAGTTTTGAAGTGGTGGACAATTTCTTAAATTCAGCACCCAACGAATAGGAAGTACATCCGAAATAATAATGTTCTTGACTTTACGTCCCTTAACTACATTTGTTGCGGATTTCGGAGACGTTGAAGTGTCGAAACTTAGTCCTGCAGTAGTTCTTTTACATGCCAGTAAATCTACCGACACGAGGCTGACGTATTTGAGCACCTTCAAATACTAACGGACTGAGCCAGGATCGAATCTGCCAACTTGGAGTCAGAAGGCCAGCGCCTTAACCGTTTCTCAGCCCACGTGCACCCGAAATGACTATTAGCACGTTTACATGCAGGATTCAAATCGATCTGAGTACACTTCCCGTATTGAAAACGCCGTGTAAACGGGGACTCAGTTCGGATTGAGTCTCAAGGTCGATACGGTAAAATCTGGGATCGTATCGTACTCAGTTCGAATTGAGTTCCATGTAAAACGCGGATCGTACTGAGATCATATTGAAAACGACTGCGCACACACTCCATGCTTGTTCTCACAAAACCATCATCATTAAAGTTCTGTCGAAATAACAAATATAATAAGCCAGTAAATATAATTTACCTGTATAAATGATCAGCAACTGCAATCATATAAGACGGCCAGCCCTGGCGATTGAGAAAATCACCATATCCTTCTCTTTGGGGTAAAATTGGAATGTGGGTTCTATGTATTGTACCAATTACATTTGGAATACCACACATACTTTCAAACCTGAAAGTTATCTCCTAGGCTTCTCCTTCATTTGGCGTTTTTAAATTCTAAGGGGTGATATCGATTTTACTACAATTCTGCATCGTCTGTATACGTCGATGTTGCCTGGCGGATTCAATACGATACGGTACCGTACTCAAATACTACATGTAAACGGGGATCGTATTCAATACGGCAAATGTACTCAAATCGATCTCAATCCCCATGTAAACGTACTATACGTTAACCCAGTAAACAGCCCAGGTAATGTTAATATAATGTTGACATACGGCATAGCAGCACAACAATGTTAGTAACCTTAGTAATGAAACGCGCCGGGCTGAGGGGCTCAGACGGCTGAGGCGCTGGCCTTCTGACCCCAACTTGGCAGGTTCGATCCTGGCTCAGTCCGGTGGTATTTGAAGGTGCTCAAATACGTCAGCCTCGTGTCGGTAGATTTTCTGGCACGTAAAAGAACTCCTGCGGGACTAAATTCCGGCACCTCGGCGTCTCCGAAGACCGAAAAAGTAGTTAGAGGGACGTAAAGCAAATAACAATATTAGTAATGAAATGTTCAGACACTAAAGATATAATAGGTTTTTACCCATTAAAGAACATGAGTGCAAAAACTCTATTGACTAAACATTGATATTCAACCACATGCACGAACTTCAGTTCGGCGCATTCTGCTTGATAACAGATAACCGCAGCATGAATCGGAAGGCGTTGGTAGTGTAAAACCCTGCGTTACAAACCCAGCTAATCCCTCTTAAGTCACTATTTCTTCTGTGTAACAGTATACAGATTGCTCCATCTGTCACGCTTATAAGTTTTGTTATACTCCCACATCCAGCCAAACATTTCCGCAGGCAAACCACAGATTATTAATTTAAAATAAAACTTGCATCTAAGTCACTCGACATTTTGAAGCACATAAACACTGACTTAATAACACTATGAATTATATTCTATCTAAATTAACATTTTTCGAGGAACACGAATAGTTTGGAAGTAGAGAAATGGCTTCCCTAATCTTAGACTTATTCTCAGTTACAGTTTTGTCATGGACTTCAAAATAATCACGATGTATATTCCTAATCCATTTCTGTCTTAATGTTATATTCCGCAGGAAACTTAAGAATAGGTGTATTAGGGGCATTGTCATGGTTAGATTAAAACCTGGTCAACCTAGTGCATTCACGTTCTTTAATGGGTAAAAACACGATCAAAACAAGCACATTCTCGCATTACTGCGTATAATTACAGATCGTATGTGTCCACTGACTCATATAAATACACTCGCACACTTACATACTACAAAGAAACTAACGTCAACTTTCATAAAATTACACAGACTACATACGATAACAACAAACCAAAACAAACCCAGATTTTTAACAATTCCGGCTACTCGATTCGCCATCTTTGAACGATCGAGAGTAGCATTAAGGTCTGAGGATTGGAGTCGGTCTTGGAAAATAATATATACATTACAATCGATCACGTCGCGATTAGTGTTATCGATCAAAGAATGTGATATCGATTTTACTACAATTCCGCATCGTTCGCATGACGTCGATGTTGCCTGGCGGATTCAATACGGTAAGTGTACTGAAATCGATCTCCATCCCCATATAAATGTACTAGATTTTGCTATTTGCTTTACGTCGCACCGACACAGATATGTCTTATGGCGACGATGGGATAGGAAAGGCTCAGGAACTGGAAGAAAGCGGCCGTGGCTTTAATTAAGGCACAGCCCCAGCATTTGCCTGGTGTGAAAATGGGAAACCACGGAAAACCATCTTCAGGGTTAGAACCCACTATCTCCCGATTGCTGGATACTGGCCGCACTTAAGCGACTGCAGCTATCGAGCTCGGTAGAATGTACTAGCATTCAGCCTTCAAATTCCATTTCAGCCATGCCCATTCTCAAATCTGTCCTTTCAAAATCGCTTCCCTAATAACTTTCATATGTTTTGATATATTGAAACAAAATTTTTGTATGCATATAGCCTATATTATGTAGAGAACAAATTATTTCTTTACCTAGCGTTTACTTTTTAAAAATATTTTATGCTTGAAAATCCAAATAAAAATTGTCTTCACGAAAGCACCTAAAAGCTTTATGAGTTTTAAAAAGAAAAATTATAAAACGGCTGGCGGCCACACTACTTAGTAAAGCAAAAAAAGAACCATTGAAAAATGTTGATATTTGTTACAAAGTCACTGGAAAACTGTTGAATAATGCAGATGGTCTTCTGCAACTATGCATGGTAGAGGTAGACTATATCTAGACAAACTGGCATGTTGAGCGTTTTCTACACAAGATTTCATTTCAGTAACACATCCTGTTGCTGAGAAAGAAAGGGTGGAATATACCCTGTTTTACAGATGTTAAAGTTGTACCCCCCCACCCCCACCCAGCCTAAAATAAACAATAGCATTAGTGGCAGTCTATCAGTTATCCACATATTTAAACAATAGCAGAGTCCATCAGTTACTCCTGATTGCCTGTAATGTGACCACAATGTGACTGATGTGATAAATTGTGGTTCTGCATTTCTTAAATGTAGATGTAGTTGATCTACTAAAAAGCATAGCATAATAGCAATTTCGTGAATATAACAACTTATTACACCGGGCAAGTTGACCGTACGGTTAGGGGCACAAAGCTGTGAGCTTGCGTTCGGGAGATAGTTGGTTCGAACCCCGCTGTTGGCAGCCCTGAAGATGGATTTCTGTGGTACCCATGGACTGTACCTTAATTAAGGCCACGGTCGCTTCGTTCCCACTCCTAATCGTTTCCTATCCCATCGTCGTAATAAGACCTCTGTGTGTCGACGTCACATCAAGCCAATTGTGAAGAAAATAACATTAGCTAATTTTATCTGAAAAATGATTGCCGCAAAATGTGTAACGGTAGTGTAACCTAGCAATCGTACAGGCTGTGAAGTAAAGTACTGATGGATGGCCAGACAGTTTTACCTAGCGACCATGCAGGCTATGTCTTATGACTGATGGACATCTGAAATTAGCGATACGATATGTGAGACGTGATAGACATGACAGATATACGACAAATTTATGATTTTTTTTTCACGAAGATAAATTTGATACCATTTTTAACAAAGGCTTCTTTATTTTTACCAGTAGATGTACAATTATAAAATAAAGCCAACGCAACATACACGCGTATGTGGTTGTTTCATCAAATGACCGGTATATTGCCACATAATACATTACCACTTCTTCAATCCCTTTGTATTGCGCGTTGTATTAGATACCTGCTGTAGCCTTATTAAATTGTATGTGCGAGTCAATATAAGTCTCTAACGCAAGTTTGATGTAAGAAGCTTCCTGTATTTATCCAACCACAAACATATAATGCATAATAATAACCATTTTATTTCTGGTAAAACAGACCATTCAACGAGGGCGGGGGACATCTGCCGTATGCGGAAAATTGCATTTTATTGTGATGTAGCTAGTGTTGTGTGTGGTATATGAGATGGTTAATAATAATTTCGTGTGGCCGATTGTAGCCCTTGTAAGGCAGACCCTCCGATGAGGGTGGGCGGCATCTGCCATATGTAGGTAACTGCGTCTTATTGTGGTGGAGGATGTGAGGTGCATGGATGTTTGGGACATCACAAACACCCAGCCTCCGGGCCATTGGAATTAACCAATGAAGGTTCAAATCCCCGACCCGGCCGGGAATCGAACCCGGGACCCTCTGAACCGAAGGCCAGTACGCTGACCATTCAGCGTCGGACGTGAGATGGTTGAACGGTGGGGACAGCGCAAATCCCCAGTCCCCAAGCCTAGATTTATATCTCCCAGCCGGCAGAGAATCGAACCCGGGGTCCTCTGAATCGAAGGCTGCTACATTGGCCATTCATCCAAGGTGCTGGACTATATAGAATATTATAGTTTTATTAGTCGTTGAGCGCGAATACATGCGTCGTCGAATTAAAATTCAAGAAATTCTTAATTTAGTAACATTTGCACGTGGTGGACCGTGAGTAAGTTGAAATCGTGTACAGTTAGAACAGTCTCGTGTCTTGGCAGATGGAACAGGCGTGGAAGTGTTATTTTGCAGTCAGGCCCCGCGGTGTAGGGGACAACGTGTCCGTCTGTCATCCGGCCGGGTCAGGGGTTATTAATTGTAAATGATTACTATCCCTGGCCTGGGGACTGGGTGTTTGTGTCTTCCTTAACGTTCCTTTCCTTACATTCAACACTACCCTTCCGCCATTTACATAATACACGCAGGTTTCTCACATATGGTGCAAGTAGGGGCAAAAGATCTTATGTCTACGTCCCGAACAAATAGCATTTAAATTTTTTTTTTTTGTATGTTGCAGGGAATGATTTTTTTAAAGAGTTCGTCAAAATTTACGTGTATGATGCGGAAAAAATAGAGCAGATGTGCATACTGTACAGCCGTCGCTTTTGTACCGTTTGGCGTCTCAAAGATCAAATATATGTACACCACGAAGAACTGGGCTTGCCCGCTGCCCTCAGTAAAGTCCAGTAATCCTTTTTTCCAAGAAAAACAGGACGGGTGCAGAGCCTCAGATATACTGTAGAACAATAGCCTAGACGCTAATGAGTTTCTCAGCAAATTGCCTAAGAAGTTTAGCAACTCCGTGTGCTAAGGGGTCTTTTCTTCTTCAAGACAATGAATTGATTTATTACTAAAAGCAAGTACCTGACAAGTTTCACGATAATGTCAGTAAACGAAAAAATGCACTTTGTTATTCCTTTTTTCATGTGATTTACGTCTTATGATGACGATGGGATAGTAAAGGGCTAGAAGCGGGAAGGAAACGACTGTGGCCTTAGTTAAGACGTAAACCCAACATATGCCCGGTGTGAAAATGGGAGACCACGGAAAGCATCTTAAGGGTTGCCGACAGTGCGGTTCGAGTCCACCATCCCTCGAATGCAAGCTTTCAGCCATGAGAACCTAACCGCACGGCCAACTCGCTCGTAAATGTCGTTGAATGAAATTAGGTAAGAAGGTGGACGGAATCGGGTGTGGCCTATGGATAGGAGAGTCTGCATTTGCCCGGAAATGAAAATGGAAAACCCCCACTGTCGGCAACCCTGAAAATGGTTTTCCGGTGTTTCTCATTTTCAAACCAGGCAAATGCTGGGGCTGTACCTTAATTAAGGCCATGGCCGCTTCCTTCCCACTCCTAGCCCTTTCCTGTCCCATCGTCGCCATAAGACCTATCTGTGTCGGTGCGACGTACAGCAACTAGCAAAAAAAATGGAAAACCACAAAACAACCATTCTCAGGACAGCCGACGATGGGGTTCGAACCCACTCGTCTGCCCGATGCAGAGCCTGTCTCCTTAAGCGCACTGCCACTTCGCACAGTATGAAAAGTGTGCGAGATAATTTTATCAAGCTGGTACACCATTTTAATTTATGCAGTAAAAGGCATATAACATCCATATACTATTAATATGTGCTTGCCAATTTACCTTACGATAAGCGAATGTCTAATAATTTCATAAATTATATTTTCAGTCTTTCCTTCATTAACCGTTAAACTACTGGCTCTAAACCACGTAAACTGTTTGGTCCATTATCATGTTTCTCTCCTACTTCCAACTTTGAAGGAAGTTGCGATATCTGCATTTGATACCGGAAAGGAAAACACAAAGCTAATGGTAAGGATCTGTTATTAGTTACAGGTTGTGAAGGAATGAAACGTTGGTGTCACTGGGTCCTTAAAATATGTAGGTGGGCTGCCATAAGACACAGGCGTAGTATTTCGTAGTAGCTACTGGACACGACACCATTTTTAATAATCGTGAATATTCTAGGACTTGTTTATTGTTGACACACGAAGTATACATCACCTTAAACCATCTTTCATCTCTCCAAAGCGCAAATACATAATTATGTGAAAAGCACAGTGGTGCTTTCTTGCTAGTTTCTTCTAGGCTGGGGTACAGGTATTCGAATGTGATTTTAAAAGTTTTGTATTGTACTGTGTTGCGTGTGCAGATCACTTGGTAACCATGAGGAGAGTTGTGCAGGGGTTTCTACATTTTCCAAGAATTAGGACCACTATTCTATTTCTGGGCTTGTTTATTTCTACACTCGGAGTTCTACTGGCTAATTGGCTTACGCAACGAACGGGCTTTCCATTGTTCACCTTCCTGCAGGAGGTAGGTCAAATACTTTGGGTAGGTGGAAGTCAGGAATTATCTAAGTTTTTGTTTTTCATATATTTCGGGATATCATTGAAATTTCCATCTAACCACACAGCGCCGCTTTTAAGTGCAGGGTTCTAAAATACACTGCATCGTTTGTCCCTAACCTATTCATAAATCTGAATGCTAGTCGGTTCCTCTTCCTGTTTTTCACATGCAAAGGAAAGAAAAATACTTGACCGATCAAGCTTATATTTGGCAGCTTATAGCTGGTGACTTCAACTAACATAATAGGTTTCTTACTGTCGCGCTGTCTCGTAAGAGGGCCATGCTGTGAAAGAAAATCCGAAGCAAGTTGGAAAAAATGTATGCCTGGGGATGTAAACGACGCAGAATTGTAGTAAAATCGTTATCACCTTTTAGAATTTAAAAACGCCAAATGCAGCAGAAACCCAGAAGATAATTCTTAGTTTTGAAAGTATGTGTAGTATTCCAAATGTAATTCGTGCAATAGATAGAACGCACATTCCAATTTTACCGCCAACAGAAGGTTATCATGATTTTGTTAATCGCCAGGGCTGGCGGTCTTATGATTGCAGTTGCTGATCATTTATACAGGTAAATACATTTACTGGCTTATTACATTTGTTATTTCGACAGAACTTTGACGATGATGATTTCGTCAGAACAAACATGGTGTGTGTGCGCAGTCGTTTTCAATAGGATCTCAGTACGATCCGCGTTTACATGGAACTCCATTCGAACCGAGTACAATACGATCCCAGATTTTACCGTATCGACCTTGAGACTCAATCCGAACTCGGTCCCCGTTTACATGGCGTTTTCAATACGGGAAGTGCACTCAGATCGATCTGAATCCTGCATGTAAACGTAATAAGTCTCAAGTTCCAGAACTGGAATGACCAGGCCGCAGACAGCCGTGAACACTCATCTGCCATTATTCCGTTAAATATGCAGACTTTTCATTCCAATCAGTGCCTCAGAGTGGGGACTGAATAGCTAGAATACTATGATGAACCAGTGTGTTATGTACCAGTAGTATCAGAAAATTTATGAACCAGAGGAATAGCATGCTAAAGAAGAAAGTTATTTAACTCCCCAGCCACTTCCCACCAATATTCAGGCAGACTGTTACACTCGGCACGACCGCGCGAGTTGGCCGTGTGGTTAGGGGCACGCAGCTGTGAGCTTGCATCCCGGAGATAGTGGATTCGAACCCCACTGTCAGCAGCCTTGAAGGTGGTAATCCGTGGTTTCCCGTTTTCACACCAGGAAAATGCTGAGGCTGTACCTTAATTAAGGCCAAGGCCACTTCCTTCACACTCCTAGCCCTTTCTTATCCCATCGTCGCCATAAGACCTATCTGTGTCGGTGCGACGTAAGGCAAGTTTAAAAAGTACTCGGTACGCAGCAGTAATCCTATCTATCGGAGGTGTCTACAGAACGCACATCCTAACAAACAATGGTCAATGTAAATGGCTAAATGGTTAGCGTGCTGGCTTTTGGTCACAGGGGTCCCGGGTTCGATTCCGGGCAGGGTTGGGAATTTTAAACATCATTGGTTAATTTCGCTGGCACTGGGGCCATCATCATGAAGCGCAGGTCACCTACTGGTGTCAAATCGAAAGACCCGCACCTGGCGAGCCGAACATGTCCTCGGGCACTCCCGGCAATACAATTGATCAGTTTTATGAGCTTTCTATATTGTAGGCCTTCACATTTAGTTTTCTTGGCACTCTGTGATGTTAGGGCGTCTTATAAAATTATTTATAGCGTAGACTGTAGTTCCTTATTCTCCGACTTCACATACCGATTTTCATTAAATCCAGTTTACCCGTTTTCTCGTGACTCGGCGCTGATATGGACTTAGTAACAAAAATTCAAATTCATGAATATCTCTGTGATATTAAGCGGTACGGTAACAATGTATAACACATAAATGATCGGAAATTCAGTACTATATAACTTTAGTTATGTAGTATTTATCGATACGACCACTAATAACATAATTATTTCGGAATTCAATTTTACGCCTTCCTCTAAACTATTTATTATTTATGGCCTAAATTATAGCGAGTTATTCCCCGACTTTGCATACCGATTTTCATTAAGATAGGACCACTAATAGCATAAATATTTGGGAATTGCATTTTAGGCGTTCCCTGAACTACCATTTTAGTAAGCGTTAACAAAATTATTTATGGCCAAATTGTAGCGACTTATTCCCCGATTTTGCATACCGATTTTCATTAAATTCTCTTCAGCCGTTTTCTCGTGACGCGTGTACAGAACGACAGAAATTACGGAAAAGTAAAAAGTGCGTTTCCCTGTTACTGTGGACACGACTGACAGAAATACCATCCTTTTTAAATTCTGAGCAATGTACAGACAAAAGTCTACCTGCAGAAAAACAGTAATTGCAGCGCTCATAACGATGTTAACCGCAGCTTTGCCCAACTTTTTTTTTTGCTACTGGCTTTATGTCGCACCGACACAGATAGGTCTTATGGCGACGATGGGATAGGGAAGGCCTAGGAGTTGGAAGGAAGCGACCGTGGCCTTAATTAAGGAACAGCCCCAGCATTTACCTGGTGTGAAAATGGGAAACCAGGGGGAAAACCATCTTCAGGGCTGCCGACAGTGGGATTCGAACCCACTGTCTCCCGGGTGCAAGCTAACAGCCGCGTGCCCCTAACCGCACGGCCAACTCGCCCGGTTTGCCCAACTTCGCAGGACTGAGTAACCTATTACAAATCACATTGAACACGTGTTTAGGACACTTAAGGCTATGCCACATTGAAATTTGATTACGTTCGAATGAAGTTACGTAGTTTTAAAGTCGAGATTTTTGCGTAGAATGCCAAAAAACACTGGTCTTTTTTCGTTCCGATTACAACAGCTGCAGAAATATACAAGTCAAAAATAGTTGTATACCACTGTTAAAACAGAAAGAATGGAACAATTTGGTGCAGTTAGGATGAGATTGATGCACCCATTCATTTTTATAGAAGCTTAAAATTCGAGTATCCATACTTATGAATCCCAGAGTCTTGTACGTGGCCCTAGAACACCACACTAGGGTATGAGCCACTCATACTTTCTCTATTTGACCAATATCAATCGTCAACAATTTTGGAGCTTCTTATATTTGTAATTTTTTTTTTCTGCAGAGTTTCTCAAACCCGTTTTGTTGGATGTTTCTTCCAAGAGATTGATTTCTGTTGTATCTGTAATGCTCTCTGAAAGTATAGCAAAATCGTCTGCAAATGCCAGGCAATTAACTTCAACATATTCATTTGGGGTATACCTAGCACATTCTGTTTCAGCCTGCCTAGGTCGAGACTTCTATCATTTCACGCTCGCGACATTCGAGTGAATAGAACAGCGTATTGGGAGCGCCTCGTGAGATGAGTTTTGCGCTACTGGAGCCGCAGCCGAGCACATCCAGGGTTAGAAATGATGATCTTGAAGATGAGTATATTTCTTTAGAACTAAGAAATAAAATACCAACAATATCATTTGAATCCCATGAAGGCAGGAGTCTGGCGTAAGGAGTGCAAGATGGAAATAAATAAATCGAAAACATAAGTAATGGAGTGCAGTCGTACGAAGTGAGGTGATGCAGGTAATACTGTATTAGATTAGGAAATGAACTTTTAAAGAAAGTAGATGAATATTGTTACTTCGGTGGTAAAATAACTAACGATGGTTGAAGCAAGGACATAACATGCGGACTAGCACAAGCAAGGAAGGTCTTTCTTAAGAAAAGAAATTTGCTCACTTCAAACATGGATATAGGAATTAGAAAGATGTTCCTGAAGACTTTCGTCTGGAGCATAGCATTGCATGCAAGTGAAACATGGACGATAATTAGCTCATAAAATAGAAGTATTTCAAATGTGGTGTTACAGAAGAATGCTGAAAGTGAGGTGGATAGATCGAATCACGAATGAAAAGATACTGAATCGAATTGGTAACAGGAGATCGTTGTGGCTAAATTTGACTAGCAAAAGAGGTAGAATGATAGGATACATCTTATGACACCCAGGGGGGGGGGGGGGGTAAGAACGGTAGGGGTAGACCAAGGTATGAATATGGTAAGCAGATTAGAGCAGATACAGGTTACAGCAGTTATGTAGACATGGAAAGATTAGCACATGATAGGGTGGTACGCAGAGCTGCATCAAAACAGTCTGTGGACTGATGACTCGAGGAGCAGCAGAAGCACTCCGACGAGGGTGTGTAGCATCTGTCGTTTGGAAAACTGCGTGTTATTGTAATAGCGCAGGGTGTGCTGTATGTGTATGCTGTATTTAAGGTTTAAATCACCTACCATGTCGGGAATTGAAACCGGGGCCCTCTGAATCGAAGCTGACTAGGCTTACCATTCAGCCAAGGAGCTGTACAATTTATTTTGGCAGTAATACCTATCACGCGCTATGTATTGTATATCAGCACTTCCGCCTATGACTCGGCTCTGTTCGATTTTTTTTTCATATTGCGATGAGATATATTTTATTTTTATGCGAAATAACGCCAAATTTATGTTTTTTGTACGTAATATACACCGAAATAAATACCATTTTTGCACCAGAGTTAAAGAATTTTATTCACCATAAATTACGGTCTCTATTACTAGTCTACGTATTAATCTTTCTTGGAACTTTGTCAGATTTTTTTCTCCTGGTACTGATCAATAACTTTATCTCAGTTCAAATTGATTTATTTTTTCTTGTTGCAAGAAACAGAAAATGTATTATGTAGGTAGCCTATATATATTTTAACAACGCTTGGCTGATGCTGTGAGTGAACAAAATTAACTGTAACTAAAAAATGGAATCGATGTTTTAGCTGCATCAAACGCAAGTATTTTTGTCGAATAGGTTGTAGACTTATCTTAAATTCTGCCGTATCGCAATTCACTCCTGGTTCTATTGATAAATACTACATAACAAAAGTTATACATGTAGAATTAAATTCCGATCATTTATTTTTACCACATTGGCACATGAATTTGTATTTTTGTTGCTAAGTCCATATCAACGCCGAGCCACGAATTTAATGAAAATCGGATTATAGAGTCGGGGAATAAGAAACTACAGTCTAAGCTATAAATAATTTTATTCACCCTGGATTAAATTGTAGTTCAGGGGATGACGCCTAAAATTTCATTTGTAAATACCTATGTTATTGGTCCTATCGAAAAGTAGGCCATTACATAACGAAAGTTATAGCGAATAAGCGGGACCCGTGGTGTAGGGGTAGCGTGCCTGCCTCTCATTCAGAGGGCCTCGGGTTCGATTCCCAGCCAGGTCTGGAAGTTATACCTGGGCCTAAGGGCTGGTTCGAGGTCCATTCAGCCTACGTGATTAGAATTGAGGAGCTATCTGACGGTGAGATAGCGGCCCCGATCTAGAAAGCAAAGAATAACGGCCGAGAGGATTCGTCGTGCTGACCACACGACACCTCGTAATCTGCAGGCTTTGGGACTGAGCAGTGGTCGCTTGGTAGGCCAAGACCCTTCAAGGGCTGTAGTGCGATGGGGTTTGGTTTTTTTATAGAGAATAAAATTTCCGATCATTTGTTTTATTCAGTTTTATCGTACTATTATAAGAGTGGTATGTCAGAGTTCGAAGAAAACTAAATGTGAAGGCCTGCAATATCGAAAGCGCGTAACATTGATCAACAATAACATTACATTGACCATTGTTTGTTTTGATGTTCTTTGTCTCTTATGCTGCCACTCAACTCCGATAGAAGGGATTACTGCTGCGTACCAAGTATAACAGCCTGACTGAATATTGGCAGGGAATAGCTGGGGAGTTACAAAGAATGAGCAGTGTGCACACTTAGGCAGATGATCACTTAGTAGTAGTATGACCTGGTCCAGAATTACAATTTAGGCCTATTCCAAATTATAGCACCACAGTTCACAAAATAACTCAAAATTCAACGCAGAAAAGAGCTGTTTCTTAAAAGGTTCTTCCTCTTAACTTGTATTAAATACTACATTCATATTATTCCAAATTAGCAGTGAAGAGGGGGTTTCTCCTCTGGCTTGGAGGAAAAATTTGTCTCGAAGTTAGGTAGATTTTTCCGCCGCCAGTGTAGTGAATTGAAATTTTCCGACTCATCGGGTACTCCTAGGAAACGGATTAGTACAAGGGCATAGTTTTTGCCCTGGACCTCTCCACTATTCGACCCCCCCCCCTCCCCCCGCCGAAAAAAGACGAAGAGTGTTCAAGGATCACGACTGTCTGCGGCTTGGTCATTCCAGCTCTGGACCTTTGGACTGTTGAATCGGCAGCGGAAGTACTGTTCGTTAAAAGTGAGAAAATGCGTGGTTTTTCATTTGATCGAGAATTTCATATGAAAGCATTGCTTTTAATTGCGCCATTCCTACTGATGTCATTATAATGACCTATGTTCATTTCGGTTCGGAAAACCACTAAGACAGTCAGATTAGTACAAGGACATAGTTTTTGCCCTGGGACTCTCCACTATTCGACCCCCCCGCCGAAAAAAGACGAAGAGTGTTCACCGATCACGGCTGTCTGCGGCCTGGTCATTCCACATCTGGAACTTTGGACTGTTAGATCAGCAGCGTAGTACTTGCTGTTCGTACTGACGTCATTGTAATAACGTTTGTTCATGAAAGCATTGCTTTTAATTGCACCATACGTACTGACCTTCATTGTAATGACGTTTGTTCATTTCAGTTGGGAAAACCGCAAATACACTTTCCGAGGATGTAAAAAGGCAAGTGGAAAATGAGTATCTGCTATTATAATGAAAACTCCAACCTGGTTGTGACTGATGGTATGCAAGCGGGCCTACCATTACAATGAAAATTCCCTTCATATGAGAAAAGACGTTTGATGACTTCCCGGTCTCGTTTCGAGGGCAACGTTAAGAGCTATGCAATTTAATACAATCTTGCTCACAACGTGTACACTATCTAACCTAGAATTCTGTATACAATGTAGAATTCCATAGGGAAGCACGGGTATGGTATTTCTGTATCGGTCGTGTTCACAGTAGCAAGGAAATGCACTTATTAATTTTCCGTAATTTCTGCCTGTTTGTACGCGCATCACGAGAAAACGGCTGAAGAGAATTTAATGAAAATCGGTATGTAAAGTTGGGGAATCATCCATTACAATTTAGGCTATAAATTATTTTATTCTCGGTGAGTGAAATGTTAATTTAGGGGAAGACCTAATATTTAATTCTCAAATATTTGTTCTTATTGGTCCTATCGATAAACACTGGATAACTAAAGTTATATAGAAATAAATTTCCGATCTTTTATGTCATACATTTTTACGGTACCGGCTATGATGAAAGGGATATTCATGAATTTGAATTTTTGTTGCTACGTCCATATTAATGCCGAGCCACGAGAAAATGGGTAAACAGGATTTAATGAAAATCGGGGAATAAAATACTGCAGTCTAGGCTATACATCATTTTATTCACCCTGGACGAAATGGTAGTTTAGGGGAAGGTGCCTAAAATTTATTTTTTAAATACCTATGTTATTGGTGCTATCAAAAAGTACTACATAACAAAAGATATAGAGAATACAATTTCCTATCATTTATGTGTTGTTCAGTTTAACCATACCGACTATGATAATGGAATTTCAGAGTCGGAAGAAAACTAAATGTGGAGACCTACAATATCGAAAGCTCATGAAATAGCTCAACATTTGACCATTGTTTATTGTGATGTTCATTGTCTCTTATGCTGCCACTCATCTCCGGTAGATGGGGTTACTGCTGCGTACCGAGTATAACAGCCTGCCTGAATATTGGCGGGAAATAGGTGGGAAGTTAGATAACTTCCTTCTTTAACATGCCATTCCTCTGGTTCATACATTTTTGATACTGCTGGTACGTAACACACTGGTTCATCATAGTATTCCAGCTATTCGTTTCATACTCTGAGGCGCTGATTGGAATGAGTATAGGGAACATGCATAATTTTCAAAAATAATTTTTTGAAAAGTACACCAATGAAATAGTACGTAAACGTATTACATTGTGGTAAGTTGCCTTGTTTTATACCATTAAAATATTTAAAAGTGCATTTCCGCAAGGCGAGTGAAACGGCCCCTGACGTAAGCGGCGGGCTGTGACGTCACGATCCAGTACCGCATGCAGCTCTACCAGCCATTGTGCATCAGCCGTTACTAAAAGCCGATTGTTTTATTCGTCATCGCGAATAACTTCAAAATGACAGAAGAAGGTTCAGAACAGCACAGTCGGTCAATCTACCATGTGTAGATATCATCATTCTTGAAAAATAGTGACTTTTGTAGCCGCAGAAAATCGCCGATAAAAAGCAAGTTTGTAAGTAACATCTTTTATATACGTGCAATGTACTGTAACTCATAGTATTATGATAACAACGAACCTGGATAGAAATCACATCACTTTCAACATTTCCTTCTAGACTGATTCCCATTTTAAAGAATAACATTACATTTTCGGGCTTTCAGCATTAGTAAAGTGAGAAATCGGATTTCCGATCCTCCAACAACGCCCCTGTTGAGCATAGCTGGTGAGGCCGCCTGGGCGAGGTAATAGCCCTCCTCACCAGTTGTATCACCATACCCAAAGTCTCACGCTCCGGGACACTGCCCTAGAAGCAGTAGAGGTACATCCCTCGCTGGGTCCGATGGAAAAACCAACCCTGAAGGATAAACTGATTAAGAAAGAGGGAAAGAAAGATCATAGTAGGTCTATAATCTATCATTCCAGAAAAAATATATATTTATGGTTGGGGCAACTGGCCTACCCACTTCCGGAGCCCATGAAAGAGAAACATTAAATATCTTGGTGGAGGGAAAAACATGTATGTGTATGTTTAGTCCTCAGCCCGAAGGCTGGTTGGATCCTCAACAGCTCAACCATCAGCTGTCATAAATGGCCTAGGCATCACTGAAGAGGCGTACTAGGGAAATTAGGAGTGAAGTAGTTTCCCGTTGCTTTCCTCACCGAGCCAGAAGTTGCTATTACATATCAGTCTGCCAAGCCCACTGAAATGCATGCACCAACTGACCCTATGAGCAACATTTTCACACCATTCATAGCAGGGACTGGCTGCAGAAGGAATGGCATTACTAGGATCACTCATACCTCAGTCACTTTCATCTTGTCAAAGCCAAGGATAAAGCGGAGACAGATCAATGAAAGTAACAATATTGCTCTAGCCCATACCAGAAGACATAGTGCACTGTAAACACTACGTCCTGCCAGCAAAACATGACAAACATAAATACGACTTCATCTAGTTTTCACAAGTCGGGCTGAGTGGCTCAGACGGTTCAGGTGCTGACCTTCTGACCCCAACTTGGCAGGTTCGATCCTTGTTCAGTCCGGCGGTAGTTGAAGGTGCTCAAATACGTCAGCTTCGTATCGGTAGATATACTGGCACGTAAAAGAACTCCTGCAGGACTAAATTCCTGCACATCGGCGTCTCCGAAAACCGTAGAAGTAGTTAGCGGGGCGTAAAGCCAATAACATTAATTACATTTGGCTTTTAACAAGCTGAGCATATCACGCAAAAAAAGTGTCTTGGTGACATTTTAGTCGTTCAATACAGGAATGTCTTTGGGTGCTGTGACTTTTACTTTTTTTTCGATTTGCTTTACGCCGCACCGTCACAGATAGGTCTTATGGCGACGATGGGACAGGAAAGGCCTAGGAATGGGAAGGAAGCGGCCATGGCCTTAATTAAGGTACATCCCCAGCATTTTCCTGGTGTGAAAATGGGAAACCACGGAAAACCATCTTCGGGGCTGCCGACAGTGGGGTTCGAACCCACTATCTCCCACATGCGAGCCCACAGCTGCGCGCTCCTAACCGCACGGCCAACTCGCCCGGTATTTTTACCCTTCGGTTTATTGACTTGGCTTGTATAACCTAAAACTCAGGCTAAGTTGGATAATATTTTCAACACCAACATCACTATTTTCACCTGTGTGCAATTATGTTATTTATTTCATTAATGTTATGATAATTATTATAATTGAGCATTGTTAACTTATAAGACCCCAACAGACAAGCATTGGTTTTGTGTAGAGATGTACATTTGTTAAATTCACGTTGTTTTCTTTCATGATGTACACGCCTATTTATTGTTATATTATAGAGTGATTAGCTATAGCCTAAATTTCTTTACAAATGTAAGCTCTTCAATAAAGACATAAATAACTGTCGCATGCCAAGATAAATTGGTATAATTAGAGCTGTCACTATGGTTCATAACCCCTTTGGTTTATTACCTTGACATGGATCACCCAAAACATAGGTTAGGTTTGGAGAATACTTTAAAATCAGCATTAATTAATGCACTGTTTATTACTTTCATATTCCAAGATGTAATTGAAGCATTTAATTAAAGGATCATACATTAAAATTTAAAGTTTTACCGCTAGAACAGCTGACATGGAAAAGTGATTGAAAATTCAAACAAATTCAACTTACGTTAAAGTGATCTTCAAAAAAATAAGATGTAGATTTTTCCGATATATCACCAGCATTTCGTCGGCTCGCCAAAATCCATTTCTCCCTTTCTTTGGAACATTTATGAACAATTTGTTTGGGATGGTATGCGAAGCCTAAAATACACCACTCATATTATTATCCAATGTATAGACCTCGAATTTAACTATACCAGACACCAACATAAAGTAGAAATACGCTAATTTTATCCTTCTTCTCACAGCACACTATGTGGTATTTCGTCTGCTAATTCAGTCAACCTGTACGCTGACGTCAGACCAATGAGATCGCGTACTTGCGTCAC
Organism: Anabrus simplex; assembly: GCF_040414725.1. Taxonomy (NCBI): domain Eukaryota; kingdom Metazoa; phylum Arthropoda; class Insecta; order Orthoptera; family Tettigoniidae; genus Anabrus; species Anabrus simplex. Next base: position 431,070,236 of record NC_090267.1, read on the forward strand.
GTGACATTTTCGTACTTTAATTTAGATTTTTACCATGTTTGGAGTTATTATTTGTATATTATGATCACATTTTTGAATTCTGCATGAAAGTTTGAATCAGATTAGCATATTTTTAATTAAAACCCCGGATCATGCATGTTCCCTATTGTGCATACTTACCGCAATAATGACAGAAGAGTGTTCACGGCTGTCTGCGGCCTGGTCATTCCAGTTCTGGAACTTTGAACTGATAGATCGGCAGCGTAGTACTGTTCGTTAAAAGTGAGAAAATGTGTGTTTTTTTTTTTCATTTGATCGAGTATTTCATAATATAGCATTGCATTTAATCGCGACACTCCTACTGACGTCATTTTAATGACCTATGTTGATTTCAGTTGGGTAAACACCTAACACGGTATCTGTGAGGATACAAAAAGGCAGGTGGAGAGTGAGTGTGTGCCAATGTAATTAAAGGTTAGGTCTACCAATACAATGCATATTCCCTAACCCAGTCTTCACAGGAGAAAAGATGTATGGTGACCTCCCCGTCGCGTTGCTGGGTAACATTAAGAGCTATGCAGTTTAATACAATCTGACGCCCAGCGAGTACACTACCTAACATAGAATTCTGTATACAAATTAGAATTCCGTAACGAAGCACGGGTACTTCAGCTAGTTAACTAATAATATTAGAATCACGTTTCATAGAGTTATTAGCTAATAATGTTAGTAATTATTTTATGAGTCAAAATTATTAGTAGATATGCGTAATGTTTGTCCAACCCTTGTCCTGTTTCCCTATGAGGTCGGGTATGAGGTGAGATGAATCTATCGTGGCGGGTTTTATGACCGGATGCCCTTCCTGACGTCAACCTCATCAGAGGAGTTAATGAGATGAAATGAATGACGTGATATATGATAGTAGGGAGAGGGTGAAACCCGGTACCGGCACATGGCCTACTCCTGTCGAATAGCACCAAGGGGTCTGCTCAAGGCTTAACGTCTCCATCCGACGGACGAATCACTATCAACAGCGTCATATGCCCTCACTCCATATGAGCACTGCGGAGAGGTTTCGAATTTAATCCAGGCTTTTGTGGCATGCAATCTAGTGATTAGAAATTCTGATGGTGAAAATTTGTTCGACCAACGGGACTCGAACCGGCTAACCTTGGTGTCAGACCGTTTAGGACTTCAGCGCCTTAACGATCATGGTCACCAGGCGGGCTCATTAGTAGATATTCTTAATAATATCAGTAAATTGTTTCATAGACAACATTACTAATATGTAACAAACATATGAATACAATGAGGGATTTCGGTTAGATTACAGAAGTTTTGAATATTTGCTTGATAGGATTGGTAATAGAATGTTCCACTGCAAGGAATGAAGCATAACCTCAAAACAGCAGTTTCACATTGCACTCCACGGGTTGGTAGTGATACACGGTATCATTGTGACTCCCTGTCCGGCTCCATGGCTAAATGGTTAAGGTGCTGGCCTTTGGTCACAGGGGTCCCGGACAGCTGACTAATGAACTGATATTATGAGTGAAGATATTTTATTAGTCATGTGTAAATATTCATGAAACAATTTGGTTAACCTATAATTATTTTATGAGTTCTAATAATATTAGGTAATATTATTAGTTAGTTTTATGGTTGTCAACACTTTTTTCACAAGCCTACTATTTAGATTACGGGAAAGGCTCGTGAAAAATTGTTCACTGGATAGTTGCACGACATGTAATAATATCCTAAGGAGAAAAATATTTTTTTTGGGTGCTTCGGTCCATGAAAGCACTGAATTTACTGGAACATGAAAGAACTCTGCAAACCAATATCCTGGCACTTTGACATCTCAGAAGACATTTACAAAAACTCAAACCGCCTTCATTAAATTGGACAAAATGCACTTAAAACAACTTTTAATTCAATATTTGATTTCAGTGTCATATCTGAAGGTAGAGCTGAAATTAATATGAGACAATGAAGTTTTTTTGTACAATTTTGTTTTACGCCGCACCCACACAGATCGGTCTTGTGGCAGCGATAGAAGAGGAAAGGGCTGGGGATGGGAAGGAAGCGGCCGTGGCCTTAATTAAGGTACGACCGGGCGAGTTGGCCGTGCGCGTAGAGGCGCGCGGCTGTGAGCTTGCATCCGGGAGATAGTAGGTTCGAATCCCACTATCGGCAGCCCTGAAGATGGTTTTCCGTGGTTTCTCATTTTCACACCAGGCAAATGCTGGGGCTGTACCTTAATTAAGGCCACGGTCGCTTCCTCCCAACTACTAGGCCTTTCCTATCCCATCGTCGCCATGAGACCTATCTGTCGGTGCGACGTAAAGCCCGTAGCAAAAAAAATTAAGGTACGGCCGCAGCATTTGCCTGGTGTGAAAATGGGAAACCACGGAAAACCATCTTCAGGGCTGCCGAGTGTGGGGCTCGAATCCACTATCTCCCGGATGCAAGCTCACAGCTGCGCGCCCCTATCCGCACGGCCAACTCGCTCGGTACAATACAGTTTAACAAAGTTTAAATTTGAAAAATATATCACTGAAGTGATTTGACATTTCCACTTTTTATAACTGCCAGTTATTGCGCTCATTTCTGCAGTTCTGAATTGCAGTATACAATAAACACCATTTATAGATTTTCAAAGGAAAGTTACTGCCTATTGTATGCTAACAAAGGACATTGGGAAGCTCCTTTCCTCTTCTGCTCACACTGGAGGAGCATTCTTAAAATATGTTACTTGCTTCTGTCTCCTGGGTTTTCTCCTGAAAACAAAGAAGAAAACCATACATTATCTAAGAACATTAAAAGTTCATGAAATTAAATTTTAAAACCCGAAAAATGCCATATATCACAAAATTGGACAAAAATGCACTAACAGTAATATGTTTAGTTCAAAATATTTTACTGTAAAGCAGATTTATATTTCATTATGCAATAATTTGGATTTACAAAAAAAAGCAATGTGTGTGGTTTTTATCGCGGCTAATGTTTATTTATAACTAAGGTATATGAAATTATGCAGTTTACATATTGTCAATTGGTGTGAAATAAGTAAGATTTTCAAAACGCTTTTTTAAATGAGAAAATGTTTCAGTACAATGTACAAGTATTCTTAAAATCAGCTCTGAAAAATGCATTTACGTTTCCAAAGGTAAGTTTTTTCAGCGTTCAGTCTGTAAGCCACTGTGAATTTACTAAAGGTCACATACTTTTAAGTCATTGGAAACGGAGCCTATCAACATCTTGGTCTCCATCTACCTGTCTCAGCTCCCCCCCACCACCATGACTTAGTCCATTATTCTCATAGGTAACCTATCCTTCTCCATTCGCCTCACATGACTCCACAGAAGCCGGTTCATGCATACAGCTTCATCGATCTAGTTCATTCCAAACTTACCCTTTATCTTCTTATTCCAAGTAAGGTACCCTCCTGCCATTGCCCCAGCGATCATTCTCCCTACTTTTATGCCTGTTACTTCTAACGTATGAATAAGATGACCTGAGTTCACCCAGCTTTCACTTCCGTAAAGCAAAGCTTATCTGAAAACAGGTGTAAATATAGTTTCATTCGGGAGCAGACTTCCTTGTTACAGAATACTGTTGATCGCAACTGCGAGGTCACTGCATATTTCCTTGCTGCTCCTCAATTAAATTATACTTACTGTTCGACCATCCTCGGAGAACACACAACCTGAGTACTTGATATGAAAATCCTGTTTCCGATATTCAATTCTCTTTGACACCTGACTCCTGTGAGTTACCTTGTAAGACCAAGTCGTCGACATAGCTCAAACTGCTTACATTTCCCCCGTAGCTGTATCCCTCCCTGCCACTTTATACCTTTCAGTGGATTATTCATGTAAACTATGAACAACAAAGGTGAAAGATTAGAGCCTTATCTTAGCCCCGCGGGTACCTTGAACCAAGAACTCATTCTACCATCAATTCTCACTGCAGCCCATTTTTGAGCATAGATGCCTTTGATTGCTTTCAAAACTATCCTTAATCTCACCGTCCGGTGCGGCTATCGTCCATTGCCTCGGTACGCCATCATATGGCTTTTAGATTTAAGAAAAATAATCATAACTCTTTCGCTCGTAGGTGTAATTTAATATATCCCTGTTTCTTTATGACACTTCCTCAAGCGTAATTTCACTAACGTCATTATTGTTCCCCCTCCCCGCCCATGAGCTCGGTTGTTCGCGACGTCAACAGAATATATTTAGAAATGCGTAACACCTGCCTCAATGAAATACGACTAAATGTATGTAATTAGATGCTGATTCGGAGCGAGAATCGCCGTAATTTGTATGTTAACGTTTAGGTTCTGTGTTGATATTTCACGGCATTTACATTATGGCCTTTGTACTCTATATAGGTAGTTTATTACGACTATAGGCTACTTGTGGAGTTATAATTAAGCTATAGTAAATTGGTGGGAAATAAATAATTCCAGAAGTTGGCATGGTTTGAGACAGATGTGGAGAAATTCCCCATCCGCAACAAAATTCCCACGGAAATTTAAAACCTCTTATATTTGCAGAAATAATTCTTGACCATTTCGATTATATCATATTATTATTATTATTATTATTATTATTATTATTATTATTATTATTGGTGGAGTCCTAATCTTCCGGAAGCCAACTGCCCATATTTTTCCTTCAGTTAATCCCAGTTATTTCTGGGGTCGCTGGAGCCATACAGGTTCATTTTGGTTTTGGGCAGGGTTTAAGACCATATGCCCTTCTTGACACCTCGTGATTTCTGAGATCAAAATCTCAACCCAGGATCGACCGGGATTAGAACCACAGCCTTCCGTTGTATCACTTCCAATTCATACGTTATTTTTAAAACCTCAGGTTATAATAAAATATTGTTTTCAATAGATTAACTCATTTGTACAATTGCATATGCAATTGAAGTACGTATACCATACCGGGCGAGTTGGCCGTGTGGTTAGGGCGCGCAGCTGTGAGCTTGCATTCGGGAGATTGTAGGTTTCATTTTCACACTAGGCAAGTGCTGAGGCTGTACCTTACTTAAGGCCTCGGCCGCTCCCTTCCCATTCCTAGGCCTTTCTTATCAGACATATCTGTGCCAGTGCGACGGAAAGCAAATTTAAAAAAAAGTGTATTGCCTGAAATAAATCCCAAAAGTAATTTTCCTCTCTCCTGAAAATATTATGATTTGTTGGTTATTCCGGGGAGGTCTTCCACGTGCACTGCGTGGTATGAACATAGGAAACCACGGAAAAACAGCCTATGAGTTGCAGACAGTGGGGTTTCAACCCATCATCCCCGGAAAGCAAGATCATAGTTACCTGCGTAGACAACTCGCTCGGTGCTCAGATAATGTTTATAAACACTTATGATATTGGTGCAATACACTTTAATGTGTGCATCGCTGTATATTTTATTTCGAGTTAGCGAATGCTATGTCTTGGCATTTTTGTACCAATATTCCTCCAGTTATGTTGTTCAATTTCCCCTTCGCCAGGGTCCGTTAGTGCAAGTTTATTTTTGAGCTTCAGTTCCCAGAAGAGCTTGGCGTCTTTGGCATTGACCAACAATCGTAGGTAAAGAGTGGTGTGGGTTTTAAATCCTCACCTTCTAGGAACTGTCCTCGCCTGGGTGTCGCCTAATTTGTGATGGGTCGAAGCTGGTTGCGGGTTGTTCTGCAGGGAAGTGGGGAGGATGCTTGTGCTTGTTCCTGGAGATGTCTTTCTTTCAAGGACCTCCCCAATTTACGAACCCAACATTCCTGTTTTCAAATGCGTTGATCTCCTCAAGCGTACAAGCTGTCATGAATGGACTCGGACTGAACTCGATAGCTGCAGTCGCTTAAGTGCGACCAGTATTCGAGAGGTATTGGGTTCGAACCCCCACAGTCGGCAGTCCGCAGTTTCCCATTTTCACACCAGGTAAATGCAGGGACTGTACCTTAATTAATGCCACGGCCGCTTCCTTCCCACTCCTAGCCCTTTCTTATCCCATTGTCGCCGTAAGACCTATCTGAGTCGGTGCAACGTAAAGTCAATTGTAAAATTCAATAGACTCGGAATGTTTTAGGCATGAAAAAATCACGTCCTAGGCATTTAAAATAGGCTAAAATGCTAAATAAGGCACTAAAAATAAATTATAGACTTAATTTTACAGCATTAATATCACTAGTTTTATTTGCAAGAGGTATAGAACTAAATGAGGCCACAACACTAGTTGCAAATCGAGGATTGTGGCGACGTTTAGTAAATTCTCAGAGGCTTGTAGACTGAACGCTGAAAGGCATAACAGTCTATAATGATAATGTATGTATGTATGAGTGGGGCATCGCATGGCAGTAAAACTTAAATACCTTGTGACGGTAGATTTCGGCATTTTAAAACTAAGATTTTAACATTTTAAAAGTTCAAGTCTGCATTTTATAACATTATTAATGTTAGGACTTTACATTTTGTAGCTTTTTACGTTGAAAGTGATATTTTCGAACGGAGAATCTATATTTAAAAAGTTTACTAAGATAGATTTTGAACAGTCCGTCGGACCGTTCTACTGGACTGATGTGCTTTATTCCTTCCCTCTTCTCTCCGGAATTGCCTTACCGTGAATCATCAGGCATGTATAGGTCTCCAGGTTCTGTCAACGTTGAGTGAGCCTAAAATCAAATCACTCAGTTACTGTGTCTAGCGGGTAGCAGAAAGTTAAGGAGCAATCTCTTTACGTAGAGCTATTGGGGAAGCTCAACGATTAAAAATAACAGGCCTCTTATAAGTGAACCTTCAATTTCAACCACATTTGGTACACTTAATACTTTTTGTGGGTGTACGCCACCCCTAGAAACACTAGGACTGGAGAGGGAGGGAATAGATTTTTGTTTTTACAATCTGCTTTACGTCGCACGGACACAGATATGTATTATGGCGGAGGTGGGATAGGCAAGGCTAGGAGTGGGAAGGAAGCGACCGTGACCTTTATTAAGGAACAGCTCCGGCGGTATTTGCGTGGTGTGAAATGGGAAACCACGGAAAACCATCTTTAGGGCTGCCGACAGGGGTTTCGAACCCACTATCTCCCGGATGCAAGTTCACAGTTGCGCGCCCCTAACCGCACGGCCTACTCGCCTGGTATTTACATTCACTACACGACAATTAGAATCACACATTACTAAAAACACTGGTATTGTTTCGTGTCGGTGTTATATGAAACAAAAGTGGGACTTTTCGGTGCCCCGCCCGAGGGGCACTGTCCCAACAAAATCGGCATGTCCGGCAAGATTTGTTTGAACCTGTACCTGTGAAAATCAAAGTCAACTTAGGTATAATACAGGCATCATTGTGACTTTTGTTTTTGTACAAAAAGTAATTTTTCTCTTATTTTTAGAAAAACACATTTTGCCGTGGATTAAACACGACACACTCTCTTAAAGGTCAAGTACGATTTTACAGCGTTTGGCCACGCTGAGCATTTATCGCGATTTGTAAAATCGATCATCTCGAATATATACTGAACCGAGTTGCTGAGAGAAGAACGATCCAGTGAAATTTGACCGGAAGAGGGGATAGATTGATGGCACATCTTGACACCGATGACTTGTTCCGTTAGTTCTTGAGAAAGTGAAAGAGAAGAGTCCATGTACTGTAGGATGCATAAGTTACGTATAGTACGCGCACTTTATCTTGAGCCCTAGTTCCCATTCGTTACTATGGAGATCCGGGCTCAAGATAAAGTGCGCGTAGTATAGACATTACGAAGAATTTAATGTAATTGTTACGAATAATTCGATTACTTTTACTAAATTATTTACCAACTCTGGTAATACGAAAACATACTTGTGCAATGTTATTTTTTTAATATTCATATTTAATAAAGTATATTCGCATTATATTTTCGTTCCACTGGTTAATTTGAATATAAAAATAATGGCAATGTACCCATAACAACTAATAAAATCATAATAACTGGCCGTACCGTTCTCAAATGTACAGAAACATGTTTACTTCTATTTGATGGCGACTGTTTAAAGGGTCCTTACATCTAAATCATTGGCCTCTTAAATATCAGTGACCGAGCCCCTTATTTTTTAATGAATTATAAAGAATTTTCAAACAGAAAGAAATCTTTCAATATTCTGTATAAGGAATACCGCTGTTTGTGTTAAATTTGTTACAAGATTTTGGAGGTCAGAATGGGATAATATGTCGGTGATAATCAGCATAAATAACGACATTCAGGAAAGTTCAACATGCTACAACATTCCATTAATCCAGTGATTGGTAATTAATTAATTTGTCACATGTCACACCGTTTCCGTAGTGTTATAATACCCTTCAATATTACGTCATGCTTCATTATTAATATTTATGTTAGTCAAATGTAATAACTTTAAAAACCATGGGACCGGGCGAGTTGGCCGTGCGCGTAGAGGCGCTCGGCTGTGAGCTTGCATCCGGGAGATAGTAGGTTCGAATCCCACTATCGGCAGCCCTGAAGATGGTTTTCCGTGGTTTCCCATTTTCACACCAGGCAAATGCTGGGGCTGTACCTTAATTAAGGCCACGGCCGCTTCCTTCCAACTCCTAGGCCTTTCCTATCCCATCGTCGCCATAAGACCTATCTGTGTCGGTGCGACGTAAAGCCCCTAGCAAAAAAAAAAAACCATGGGAACGTCTTTACGAGTAAATATGTTGGGAACGGGCCACCTTCTTACGGAAACCAACCGCTCTCTTTCAAGGGTTGAAAATCGAGATGTCTTCGGAGATTTTTAACACGATCTTCCGTAAGATGTGTGACATAATAAGGAATTCATGATATTAACAATAATTATCAGCGTTTTACCGTCGACCAAATTTAACTACATTCGTCGTCTGCGACAGGAAATCAGCCTTCAGTTTGCCAACAGCACACTGAACTACTTGTCGGTACCGTGTTTGTTCCCAAAAGGAATGGGTCGCTTGCTTTCCTGCTAGTGGTGAGCGGCAGTCATAATCTGTCCTTCAAGGAAGGGACAAGAATTTGTGCGCAAATAATATCATAAATCATTGCCTCCGCTGAATTTAGAGATATACCTGTTTCTGAGGCAAAGGCCGCGGCTTTCTTCTGCCGACAAATTCCCTGTGGTTATTATGGCATTCAGTTCTTAGAATGAAACATTTATTTTCTTAGAATTGCATTCAGACGTTATTTCTTGTTATATTTTGTACCTCTCAGTGATACTAGCAATACTTGCCGAGAGAACGTACATTAATTGATCTTTAATATAAAATAGCTCTTGAGTACCGTGGTTAGCCGGTTCGAGCACCGTTGGTAGAAAAAAGATCACCATCGGAATATTGGCCTGAGAGGTAGGAGGGGTGAGGTATAAAATTTGTAATCACTACTGCGGAGGTCGTTTATGAAATAAGCAATATGACTACAGAAAGTCCAATAATCCCATTTTCCTCTTTTTATTTCACATTCCGCCATGTGATTAGAGTTTTTAATTTATATTTTTATTACAGACGGAATACAAAAAGTGGCCGTTTTTAAGTGTTTCAGCCATGAGACTAATTTATGATATTCTTTCTACAAAACCCGTCATATGGTCTGATCCGAATATAACACAATATACATTAGAACGTTTTACACATAGTTTATAAATTTCAGAATATTATGTTTACGAGAAGTAAAGCCGTTAACAATTTTATAATACAACCTTTTCTCTGCTCGGGATGGTTGGAAAATTGCGTTCTTGGTCGCGTTGCAATTTTTATATATTCAATGCTGTATGACAATGAAATACATGAATGATTTCAGTTTTTTTTTTTTTTTTTTGCTAGTTGCTTTACGTCGCACCGACACAGATAGGTCTTATGGCGACGATGGGACAGGAAATGGCTAGGAGTAGGAAGGAAGCGGCCGTGGCCTTAATTAAGGTACAGCCCCAGCATTTGCCTGGTGTGAAAATGGGAAACCACGGAAAACCATTTTCAAGACTGTCGACAGTGGGGTTCGAACCTACTATCTCCCGAATACTGGATACTGGCCGCACTTAAGCAAGCGACTTTTTTATTATTTTGTATTTGATATAGATCAATGCCTTCTCCAGATCTACGAAACATAAATAACTGTATTCCTCTCATGAAAATCCACAGCCTGTTTCCAGTCATTCGACCGGGTCAGAAATGGAATGAATGAAGTAAAAACCCTCATGTAGCAGCGAGGATAGGAACCGTGCCGGCTGCCGAAGCCTGTTGCACACCCGGGGCAATGATCAATGAATGACAGATGAAATTAAGTGATACTGGAAAGTGTCGCTGGAATGAAAGCTGACAAGAAAAACCGAAGTACCCGGAGAAAATCCTGTCCCGTCTCCGCTTTGTCCAGCACAAAACTCACATGGAATGACCGGGATTTGAACCACGTAACTCAGCGGTGAAAGGTCGGCGCGCTGCCTCCTGGACCACGGAGACTCGATTCCTCTCATCGCATTGTCCAACTATGTACTTGGTGCATACTGAAAACGACGTACCCTCCACCACAGATCGCACCCTCTTCCTGCCTGGTTTACTGATCAATGGCATTTCTCGATAGCCGTTGCAATTACTGCTTCCGTCCAGTTAGAAAATACCTTACTCACATCCGTGATAATCCTATCACTATATTAAGCCATTTTACTTCCATTGACTTTCTGGCCAGACTCATCAGTCATCACTCCCATACTGTAGGTCCGAGGCCTGCCTAAAGCATTCTGAGCTCGAATTTCTGTCAAGTCTACCATACTTACACAGGGTCTCAATGATAATTTCTCTTCTAATCCTGGTGGATTGTATAGTCCTAGCCACACGGGAACAAGGAGGACCACTTCTCAGAATATGTTCAAGATGCTTGCTCCTATTCTATAGCCCATAGTATTCCTGCCTGTCGTAAGAGGCAACTAAACGGAGCCCCAAAGGCTTTTAATTCGGGAGCGTGGGTTGGCGACCACGGGACCAATTACCTGACTCCTGGCATCTCTCTTATTCGACTCCCCTTCGTCAATTCTTGTTCTCTACCGACCCCGACGGTATCAGTGCATTCGAGGCCAAGGGAGTTTCTTTATTTTCACGCCCTTCGTGGATCTTGTGTTTCTTTTTTTCGAAATGTCGGGTCCCTAAATGTTTTTCCTCTGATTAGTATTAAAAGAGGATGGTTGCCTATTTTTACTTTGTCTTAAAACAGTAATCACCACCACCTATTCAATAACAGCCTTTAATAATACGTATTTGGAGGGAAAGTGCAATGTGAAAGAGGTGTATTCCATAATCTGGTAAGTCGATTTTTAGATTTTTTAAGATTTGCTCCTCAGCAATGCTTCTCTCTTTACATGTTACACAACTCTAGCAAGATAATGTATTTTATTCAAATCCACCCTACTAAAAAGGTTTTATATATCTAAGTCACACGAGTTTGTGCAATTTTGAGAAAACAGTGTATCTATAAGGATAAACTCGATAGAAACTTTGTGTCGGTGTTATGGTATTATAATTATATCTAGGGTCCTTATTTTTTGGTGAATTAAAACTGTTGATTTCGGTGTTAAAACTGACACTATTTCGGTAGCTATTTCGTGAAATAAATTGTTATACTGATCGATGTTTCCTGCGAAATCTTCCTTGTAGTAGCGTATGGGGTAACTGTAACTAACTTTGTGATAAGGGGTTTTAAAGTAATGTATCATTGTTATTAAATCTTCGAAAAACCAAATATGCAAATCACTGATACTTGGAAATGAAGTTAGGTGATCTGCCCTGTGATATACATTTATACATAGCCTACCTTTTTAGACGTTGAATGACTTGTCTTCCAAGTACAAACTAAGCATGGTTTCAACATTATGAGAATGCAGAGTTGTGCGAAAGTCAGAAAGTCTTTATGTAAGCAGAAAAGCTCCTCTCGCTGACCACATTAGACGTCGGAAACCATAATGCTTGTGAACACTTGGATTGAAATTCACTGTGGTCTTTTATAAAACCTCCTAAAACTTTGCTAACACTGTCTTTTTTTTCACTTCCTAAACCAGATGTGCTTTCATTACATTTTGCAAAGTCATATAGCTCTGGAAGATGTTTTTGGATATGCTCTTTTTCCCCGGTCGGGGATGCGTAGCTCAGATGGTTAAAGCACTGGCTTTCTGGTCCCAATTTGGCAGGTTCGATCCTGGCTCAGTTCGGTGGTAGTTGGAGAAGTTCAAATACGTCAACCTCGTGTCACTAGTTTACTGGCACGTAAAAGAACTCCTGCGGGACAACATTCCGGTACCTCGGCTTCTCCGGAAAACGTAAAAGTTGTTAGTGGGACATAAAAACAATAACATTATTACTACTCAAACAGGCGATTTATTTACAGTAGGCCTACCAATGCCGTCATATTTTACAGTAAAGACAGTATTATTTATCTTTCCTTTTATATTCATTCTCTTCCTCATGCCAGGATTATCCTATTTTTCTAGAGGAATGTTGGCTTGCATGAATGCTTTTTTTGTGTCTTACAAATTGCTCTCTATAATTTTTCAACACCTTTACAGTCTGTAAAGTATCGCCGATCGTTATTTGTCGCTTAGAATTATGTTAATTTACTTCATTCTGATTCTCTGCAGTTTCAACTTTACGAATATTACCGGTACACTACTGATACATTAGAATCTTTCTTGTAGCATCAAATACATAGAACCCCTCACTGTTGTATTCCTCGGCCCTCGAAAAACCTGTTGTGACTTCAGTTTTCGGCATTTTTATACTTAAATGTTGGACTTTTGCCGATAAATGTTCGTAAGTAGCGAACTTTCATTGCGCACTGCTGTATCTACGACCGATCTTGTTACGACCACAACGCACACAGTCAAAGACATTCTCCACACGCGGAAACAATACTTCAACGATCTTTCTTAATCCGTATTCCATCTCTAACGCTATTAATGGGAGACAAGAGCTTGATATAGCATCATAGGTACACATCCTACTCCTGCCGAATAGGGGTCTGCGCCAGGCCTAACGTTCCAATCAGACGGACGAATCACCATCATATTCCCTCACTCCATATCACTCATTTAATACAAGAACGTCATAAATTGTACACCATTTTACTGGTTCTTCCATGCACTTTTTTTATACATAACGCCAAACGGCAGTTATGAGTTGTAATGAGCGATATGAACACTGCGGAGAGGTTTGGAATTGAATTCAGATTTTTGACAGGGGATGTAGTGATTAGGAATTGGACACCATCATCTCTCCTATCCTGGCGGTGAAAGTATTTCCACAACGAAACTCGAACCGACTAACCGCGGAATCTTAAATGGGCATTACAGCTCGGAATGCTGGCCCGGGGGTGTATGGGTAGCGTGCCTGCCTCTTATTCGGAACCCCCGGCTTCGATTCCCGGCCAGGTCAGGGATTTTTACCTGTATCTGAGGGCTGGTTCAAGGTCCACTCAGCCTACGTGATTACAGTTGAGGAGCTATCTGACGGTAAAATGGCGGCCCCGGTCTAAGAAAGCCAAGAATAATGACCGAGAGGATTCCATCTCTTTAACGCTATTAATGGGAGACAATAGCTTCATATAGCATCAAGTAAAAGTATATTCAAGACGTGTGTAAATAACATCTTAAGAGTAAGTTGATCTGACCCACGACGACTTGACCTTGAACATTCTCATGGTTTTCGATTTGGACGGTTGTTAGGCTGTGTATTTGATCTTGTTATCTTTTGTTATGTTTGTTATATTTTATTTTGAAAGTTTACATTTATTAATTGGTCTGACAGTACAAGTGAAATGCGCTCAGTGAAGCTGTAACTTGTGCTTTCTGAATAAATAACTAAATAAATAAGTTTCACTTTCGTTTCTACTTTTTTTTCATCTCTGCTTTAGTGCTCCATTGCATTCTATTTCTGACACGAACAGCAACTATTTGTCCATTTAACCAACACTACTAGTGATAAGTGATTATAGTGGCAGCAATACGGCAATAGTGCTCATCCATTTGAAATGAGCTGACAACTAAACTGTAAAACCCAGGCTTCGAACACATCCTAGTAAAGTTGGAATATAATTATAACGAAGGGTTTGGCCGGTTGATCTTGACTGGTGCGCCTGAACTCCGAGAAATTTATTTATGTGAGGGATAGAAGGGTAAACGTTTTTTCTCACCACATCTAATGTCTTTGTCGCATGCTTACACATCTTCACTGAAAGTTTGTCGTATTTCCATAAGTCGAGTATCAAAATGCCATTGCAGCTTAAACCCTGTGTGTAAGCTCCCATCTACATTGGCTTGTCTAGTGATTCGTGAATATATAGACGCACTTCGAAATCTACTGATTACAGACAGGTTCATTGCTTTGTGTAAGGAGGTCGTTCTGTCGTTGTCCTTTATAAGTTACAATTTATTTACTCAATGACTAATGTTTAAGTTACAGATAACCCTGGATGTTTCAAAGCTTGTCGGACAGTATTCATATCGGCTGTTCTATGTCGAGGGAAGTACCTCTTGGTGTCTTAATAGAAATGTCACTAAGTTGTACTCCACTCAACGTGGACTCAGAATCTCCAACCCAACACTGCCTTTGGACCTACTGTAAGTTAGATAATGGGCAACTACGGTGGTGGTGGTGGTGGTGGTGGCGGAGAAACTACTGGCTTCTTTATTGTCACTGTTGAATCCTGTTTAATTTAATCATGTAATAATACGGAGTGTTTATTATTATTATTATTATTATTATTATTATTATTATTATTATTATTATTATTATTATTATAATACAATTCTCATGTACGTCAGCGCTATTAATGTTTTCGAACTACTACCGAAATGTTACTTGATCTTATTGTAGCGGTGAGTATATGAACCATCCCTCTGTCAGTTTTCATCTAGAATCAACTGCGGAAGAGTAAGGTAACGCAGTTTTACAACCCTAATTTATCTGTAGGTACATTAAAAAAGTTATGAATGAAATGTTTGATTATCGGTAGGAAGAAATTGAAATGTGTTACAAAAACTATACAAAAAATAGAAGAGGAAAGTGTTAAGCAGTAAATAGTCATTAAATTAGATGAGATCATTAGATGCATAATTAAGCAAATATCGTAGCTTACATAGGCATAATAACGGAAATGAGTGTGTCCAGGAATTAAAGTAGAAAACTCACTCTTACAATTAATTCTGCTCAGAAACGAACTTTCTTAGCATAGAGAAATATACTACAAAATGACTACTCAGGATTAAATATTACATACCGTAAGGGAAACTGTTCCTCGTAAAACATTTGGGTATACAAGAAGATTCAAAATATTTGACACAGTACTGTGGACATCATTTGATATATTCTGAGATGCATACAAATATGAGGTGCCTAGTATCAAACATGGACAAAAGCCAATTTTTCAGTAGAGCCAATTTTTTGTTTCTCTTTGTTAACCTCCCGTTACGAGTGTGAACATTTTGTTTGCCATACTGTCAGCCCTATGAACAAGAAAACCATGGTCGACACAAGAATTTCATTCTAAGGCAATGTAAAACACGTTCAAATATGACGATGTCCATTTTTGAAGCTGAGATTGTAATTGTCCTTTTTTGAAACACACTGTCCCAATATTTAAAAAAGACTGAAGGATGACACGAAAAGAAACTTCCGTTAACTTCGCTAACAAGTTTAACGTTAATTTCAGTTCTTCACTGTATTTCTGAAAAAACTAACCTAGTTCATCACACGGGTCTTCAAAACAATCACACTCATCATTAACTGCTTGTTCATTTTCACTACAACTGTTCTTATTCATGACTTCGATATAAAGAGAGGCGCTTAATATTTACTCTTTTCCGAAGTGCTTAACTAGTAATTTGTCAACATCTTTTAAGTTTCTATGGGTTTACATTCACGCCAATGGGTAAAGGATTCATTAACATTATACACTTGCCTGTCCTGCCTTTGTGATCTTGCGCCTACCTCACCTTTAACTACAACATTGCATCTTTTCGTGCGCATGAGTACAATTCTTTTATACTGCGAAATCTTGAAATGAAGTTGACTAGAAGATTTCAGATAAATCTGCGCTTGTTCTTTCCAATTCACTGGTTTCCAGGTTTGTCCAATCACTTCCATTGCGCTGTACCTTTTGAACAACTCATTATATTCATCAGGATTTATTATGGTCATCTTCTTGAGGTCTTTCTCAACGAGTTCAAAAATCCTATCTGAGTGCAAGTATGAGTGTCCAATAACTGGAAATACCAGTTCTAATTTGTCGACACAGGATGGTGTATACGTTGTAAACCACTTTGCACACACCACCAACATATTAATGTTTAATTTTGGCTGGCGCAATAATCAGCAATCAACTTGACTGAAGCGAATCCTTGTAAATCTTTGGATCGCAACTCATTGAAAACCGCTGATGTTATCTCGTTCGATGATTTTTTGTCTCATTCTCCAGCCATTATAAAGACACATTGTCAGGGCGTAGTTTGGTTTGAGATGTGCCTGTTACAACAGACACATTGTAACAGTTGTCTGGAATAATAAGCCGACTGATCACTTAATTTTAGAAAAACGAGGTTCTTTTTCGCAATTATATGACATTAAAAAAACAACCCTCCTCTTTTTTTCCTTCAGATGGCGATGGGAATTTTCTGCTTGTTTTTTTGTGGATGGTTCTCTTCAAAATTAATGTTGATCTTTCTTCTTCACTTTCTTCAAACTTAATATGTTGCCCGCTCTAGCTCCAAGCATATACTGCACTCAACTGTCCCTGGAAAAGAAAACCCTAAATTGAACCTGGTGTATAAAATGTACCGAGAGTAAGCTTCCTTCACTTGCAGTTCCACTTCTACATTCATTATACATACGCCATAGTTTGCTGATACTTGGCTCAGATGGTAAATATTTACGTGCACGTTTGACTGTAATGGGATTCTACAGTCTGAAGGCTTTTAATGAAGTTTAGCACAGCTTGTAATTTCTTTTCTTGGTCCTCCCCTTGTTTCTACTGGTACTAAAGCACCATCCCGCTGAAAGTTCTTGAATACTCTGATGACTCTTTGCTTAATAATATTTAAAATTGATAAAAAATGTTTCTCGGCACACTGGCAAATTAACACCTGCTTGATTCAAAACAGTATATTGTAATTTTAGGATTAATTCCTCCCCCTTGGCTTCTGCGCCGTTTTGGCTGACTTGTCTAGCAATATTTCAGGATGAAGGCATCTTGTTTGGCCTTCTCTCCAATTGCATAATACGCGGCATGAAATTCCTTTATGTCAGTCATGGTTAACAGTCTGCAATTTAGTTTAGAACGGAGGTTGCATTTCGGATAAGTAGGAAGACATTTTTCAGAATACCTGTAATAAAATAGAAAAAATGTGATCTTAAGATCATCTTCATATCTGTAACAGTAGGCCTGACCTAACATGTTGTAGGAGTTAGGGGTAACAGTTCCAGCATCGGTAGTAACTGATTTCAAAACAGTATATCCACGCTTAATGGGATTAAGTTTTCGAGATAATTATAATTTATTTACTACGTAATTAAATATTTATTCTAATTAAGGGTAACACGCAATAGCAACTTAATATAATGTACTTACAGCAATCGTTTCTCTTTTGCTCGTTTCCACTGTTCAGATGCACACACCGAAACATTGTCTTCCATATTAAACGAAAGTATTTTCCCAAGTACTTATATATAAAACCCTGAAAATGAACACTAATAACTTCCAAGCATGCACTGGCAAGAGAATGTAAACAAGTGGTCGCTATGGCCATGTCTGTCACTTGTAGCAATCTGATTGCCTGAAACGATCATGTCTGTTTTGATAGAAACTACGTTTGTAGGTGTCCGATTATGAAAGAAACTGCATGTTTCCATGTTACAAATTAAGTACAAATGTTCGTTTATGAAGGACATTGGCCACTAATTCAGAGATCATTAAAAATTCCATAAGGATTAATCCTTAGCTCAATTTCGATATACGTGGCGCATGTCCGTCTTTGATATTAGGCACCTCATATATTTACACATCAAAATATACATTAATGAATGTTTAAATATTTAGATCAAATCTGGATATCCCGTATGTGTTCCTGGCACTAAAATGTTCAAATAACGCTCGCGCAAAACTAGTAAAATCGCTAGATAGCGTAGGAATCAATATCGATAGCTCGAATGGTGTATCGAAATATAGGCTATTAACTTCCTACCTGAACGATTCGTGGATGATTACCTGCGATATATCGCGGGTTTCATGGCAAAATTTGTCTGAAATCGTAAAAATAAAGGTGAATTACATAGAAATTCGCAAAGAAAGGGTCTGTCTTACGTTGAATCAATCGGTCATCAATGATCTACTTTTAGGGCTGTGTCAGTTGTTTACCTAGCTTTTTCTTGAACGTTTTCTAAGAACTTGGAAATTTATTGAACTTTTTCCTTGATAATTTATTTCAATCCCTTACTCCTCGTCCGAAAACTGAATACAGTAGTTGCCCCAATTCGTCCTCTTGAATTCCACCTTTATCTCGATATTATGATCTTTCCTACTTTTAAAAGCTCCACTCGAGCTTATTCTTCTTCTGTCATTCCACATCATATCCCCTAACAGCTCGAAGCATAACATACCACATAATCGAGCATCTCGTGTCCTTTCTCCCAAGTCTTTTCAGCTCAAAGTTTGCACCATTTTGCAACACTACTCCTTTGTCGGAAAAATCATGCTGCTTGCCTTTGGATCTCTTCCAGTTCTCGTATCCTGGTGTGGGGTCCCATACACTGGAACTATATTCTAATTGGGGTCTTACCAGAGACTTGCACGCTCTGTCCTTACTACAACTCAGCCCAGAGGCTGGTTGAATCCTCATGCCGTTTTCGGTATTACTGACCCATTGAGTCAATACCTTTCGTAACACTCAGACGCACATGTCACTGTCATTACTCAGTCCATACGTACCTCAGCAGCTCTTACTGTCACAACCATAAATTAGACTTGGACTCAGGTGGATGCTACTCTGGCCTGTGCCAAAACAATAGATCCAAACATATTGCATCCATCAAGAAATGGCAACAGGTGCTGAATTACATAAAAATTAATGGGAAAAGATAAAATGATAAGCCGGTTCCGTGCTGCAAGGGTAGCGTGTCTCTCTCTTATCCGGGGGGGGGGTCCTGGGTTCGATTCCCGGCTAGGTCAGGGGCTTTTACCTGGATCTAAGGCCTGGTTCGTCGTCCGCTCAGCCTACATGATTATAATTGAAGAGCTGCTGACGGTGAGATAGCGGCCCCGGTCCAGGAAACCAAGAATAAGGGCGGAGAGGATTCGTCGTGCTGACCGTACGACACCTTGTAATCTCCAGGCCTTCGGACTGAGCAGCGTTCGCTTGGTAGCTAAGGCCCTTCGGGGCTGTTGCGCCAGAGGGTTTGGATTGCTTAAATGGTAAAAAGTTGCGTTATCGCAATTGTAAAACGCTCGCGAATTACATTTGCCTTGTAGTTTATGAGAATTCGTGAAAAACCCATTTGCGAAAATAAGGGTCCTTGTTTATCAGGGGGGGGGGGGGGGAGGGAGGGTGGTCACAGCCTCATTTCGATTTTTACTTTCGAACAATGGTGTGAATGAGTGGAGTATTGTGTTTGTACAAACATTCGACATCTGTTTTTTTACGGATCTTGATACTTACTGACAACCGGACTCCGAAAAGTGGGTTTCGTACTGTGACGTAAGACGTGAGGCCTCCTTTGGAAGTATTTTGGGCCTCAGACCTCGTCTGACAGTTTTACGTTGTTTACACCATTTAGTTCGTAGGGTTGGTTTCTATCCTCATTTCAGTTGTCCTATCACGGTCTGTAATAGTTGGGTGTAATCTTTTGTTCATGTGTACAAAATGACGCACAACAATTGGCCAGGAAAGAAGTATTTAATTTTATACATTCTCGAAACCTGTGGATAGCCGGTGGCCGAACATATTGGCACTTCGAATGATACCAAACCCCATGGCGCAACATTCCCAAAGTTTCGCGGCCAACCAAGCGACCTCTGCTCAACCCGAATGCCTTCATATTACGAGGTGTCGCTTGGTCAGCACGACGAATCCTCTCCGCCCTTATTCTTGGGTTTCTGGACCTGGACAGCTACCTCACATTCGGATAGTTCTTTAATTGTAATCGTGCAGGCTGGAGGACCTCGAACCAGCCTTCAGATCCAAGTCGGAAATCGAGCTCGGGGCCTCCCGGCAAGAGGCAGGCACGCTACCGCGGGACCAGCTGCAATCCCACCCACCACCTGCACAATATGTTCAGACTGAAATTTTGGAAGCACAGTACCAATCTACTCTTCAAGAACTTGCTCCGTAATACATTTATATATTTGATCTGCGACTTTCTTCATAATTTTAGGATCTATCGACAAGCAGTGATATTTCCTAAAAAATTATACAGTGCCTCATGGATTGCAGCTGAACTCTTCAAGAATTTACTCCGTGCTACATTTAGATACGTATTTGATTCTGGACTTCACACACAGTGCTCTCTAACACATCTAATTTAAGAGACTTCTAGAAGCACAGTGCTGATCTACTCTTCAGGAACTTGCTACGTGGTACATTTGCGTAAATTATCGGCGACTTCTTCATAATTTTTGCATCTATGGTTGGGCAGTGCTATTCCCTAAAATTATTTATACAGTGCCTCATAAACTGTAATTGCACTCTTCAAGAATTTGCTCAGTACTATATTTGAATACGTATTTGATTCTGGACCTCTTCCCATATTGACTATTTTTCAACGCACAGTACTCCCTAAAGATTTTAGTGCTTCACTATCAGCAACCTACAGATTTCTTTATACTTCGCAATTTATCTGTGCATTGTTTTACACTTATTTGTGATCGGCCGATGATGACCAAGAATACTGGTCGAAACCGGTACCAATTTTAATTAAATAGGAATGCAAACTTACATTTCTTATTTTAATAGTATTGAATGTTTGACCATTTTATACTTTTCTTTAACTTATGTACATGCTATCTCAAACGAAGAGGATTTTGAAGGAAAGTCATCTGCGACAGTCAATTTTTTGTGCGGTCGAGTGTACATTACTTACCAGTAAGGTCAATTCGAGATACAAGAGAAGTCTTGCCACAGATTTTGATGGACAAGTCAAGGTTCGTTGGATGGCAGCATGCGAGGCGTCTTCTTCAGTCACGTAACTTCATATAATCGTCACTGGGGAGTGGACGCCCGCTTGTATCCATTTGCATGACAAATGCAGCAGCTGGAGAGAAAATCTACTGCGTAGTATATTATCAGGTAATGTTTTGAACATTTCGAGCATCGCTTTATGTTTAGCCAAACTGTATTTGTTGTTTCAGGTCCAAGATAGCAGTGACATCCAACACGTCCACCAACGTCTTCGCCCTAATAGTGAATGTACAATTTTATTTTGTGATGTGATTCCTTTCTCTAAAGTAACCTGTAATAATTTGTTGTGTCATGCTTGTGTACATATTTGGATAAGAGAACCAAGTGCCATTAGCGTGATCTCGAGAAAAACCTAGGAAAATGTCGGTACATTCGTACAACATAATTACGAGGGCAAGTCAATAAGTATCTGCAATCTTCTTCTTTATCTGTTTACCCTCCATGGTCGGTTTTGCCTCGGACTCGGCGAGGGATCCCACCTCTACCGCCTCAAGGACAGTGTCCTGGAGTTTCAGACTCTGAGTCGGCGGATACAACTGTGTAGGATGACCAGTGCCTCGCCGAGGCGGCCTCACCTATGATGAACAGGTGCCTTGCAGGGGGATGGGAAGCTTGGCAGGGATAGACAAGGAAGAGGGAATTAAGCGGCCGGCCTTAAGTTAGGTACCATCCCGGCATTTGCCTGGAGGAGAAGTGGGAAACCACGGAAAACCACTTCCAGGATGGTTGAGGTGGGAATCGAACCCACCTCTACTCAGTTGACCTCCCGAGGGTGAGTGGATCCCGTTCCAGCCCTCGCAACACTTTCCAAATTTCGTGGCAGAGCCGGGAATCGAACCCGGGCCTCCGGGGGTGGCAGCTAATCACACCAACCACTACACGAAAAAGAGTACACACGTTTTATTAATATCATTTTTCAATATAGTCACCCCGCTTTTCAATGCACGTGGTCCACCGTTTCACAAGCTTTCTGATACCCTCTGCAAAAAAAGATTCTTGGTTGCGCAGCACCGCTTCCTTCACCTGTTGATAGGAGCTGATGTGCATATGGTTTGCCACGTCAACAGTCACTCTTGTTATCCAGGATCATATCACGCACTTGTTCAATATTGGCATCAGTTACGGCTGCAGGTGGACGCCCGGATCTTTCCTCATCCTTCACGCTCCTGCGACCCCCCTTTTGAACTGGTAAACACTTCGCTGTTGCAAAACATTGCCCCGTATTGAAGACTTCTGTGAATTTCCGCTCCTGGTACATCCTCAGACAAAAAAAAAATGTTTACGGATCGCTGTTCTTCCTTGGTGCAAGCAGAGATTGGCGCGGCCATCTTTATGCCGCCAACAACGCAAGCTGTATTGTTCTGATACTATCACAGATGTAGACAACGGTGCTTTTTTTTTACGGGGGGCCCCCGTAGCCCACTCCCCCGCCGTGACCATCGACTCAATCTACATGGCCTCCGACATGCTATTAATTTCTAAGAAGAAAAGAGATAGCTGGGTGGAGTGGGAAGTGATATAAGGAGTATCTGCCGGTTTCCGAGTCAGACTCGCTACCACGGCAAGAATTTGTGTTAGGTATATGGTGTTGAAGTATGGTATTGAAGGGTCAGGGAAAAACCACATAGGCAGAAAGAAGAGAGAGCCTACATGTAAAACCTGACAACGCAAGCTGTACTGTTCTGATACTAGCACAGATGTAGACAACGGTGCAATCTAGTAGCTGGTGAGCACACAACGCCATAGAGCCAACCTAAAGTCAATTAGAGCAAATTTGCAGCTACTTGTTGACTTACCGACGTACTTAGACTGGGAACCTATTGCATGACTGCAGTACTTGTAGAAGAGAAAAAAAATCACTTTTCTAACCCGTTGGGCGGAATTTCATGATGTGCTGCGCAAACATCTTCAGATGAAACTGTCACATGACTATGCTTTATTTTGAAAAGTTAAGCTCAAAATGTATTACTTGAGAAATTATTTGCAAATTGTTTACTTAAATTTCCCTTTGGGAAAACCAAATGACCAAAAACATGTCTTTCAGTAAAATGTGTGACCCGATGTTACCTAGCACTCGTGCGGGCTATGATGTGAAGTATTGATGGATGGTCATGACGTACAGATCAACGGTTTGTGCAGCTCTTAACGTACCGTTGCTAGGTAACATCACGTCACACATTGTTACTTGACAGTATTTCATTACCTACACAGATTTTCGAATGACATCCAGCTCTAAGACACAAGACACTGGTTTAACCGTGGTGTATTTTTTCTCGCTCGATCACGCTTAAAGTACTAGACCAATACAGCTGAAATCTGCTATTGGTATATCTCAATCATTCACTACTCGTCTGCATTTAGGGCGATCGCCCAAGTGGCAGATTGCCTGCCAGTTGTTTACCTAGCTTTTTTCCTAAATAATTTCAAAGAATTTGGAAATTTATCAAACAATTCTCGTGATAAATTATTCTAATCCCTCACTTCTCTTCCTATCACGAATATTTCAAATCAAATCTCTTTATTTGCAAATGAGGTGTCTACCTCGGTGGCAAATGGTACACTAAAATACATTATTGTCAAGCACTAAATTTTAAATTAACAAGAGAAGAAATTTTTTTCTACAATACAATAATATACAATTTATGCTAACAATTTTTTTTCTATTAAACAAACAGATCATCCTTAATAAATTTATACTGTTTACAAAATTATACTTATATCTCCTATACTTACAAACATAGTCAGCTCATATACAGTATGTGGAATTATTTCAAATAATACTATGCAACTGGTATAAGGTTAAAATTTACATTACATTTATTTACTTTTTTTTAAAACCCATTTTGGAACCTAAGTAGCATAACGACCTGCTGCGTCTTAACCAGAGCCCCCTTTTGCCACCACTTTTCAGAGTTCCTGAAGGGCCTTCACAGCTACCGTAGCGGTCCCAGGGCCCTTGAAGTCCCCACTGTACTTCACCCCTACAGGCAGTCCCCTACTTTGGCTGTCTAAACTCCATGGACCAGGGGATGGAATTAATTTTTTTTTATCACACATTTTTTATTTACAATAGCCTGCACTGGTCGAATGCCCTCTAACATTTCATTTATTTTCCCTGTTGCTGTTTATTCTCTTCTTGAATACCTGTACAGATTTTGGAAAAGGATCAAACACTACCCCTGGTAAACTGTTCCACTCCTTCACGCCCTTCCCAATGAATGAAAATTTACCCCAGTCGCTTCTGCTAAAATTCCTTCTAATTTTATACTTGTGGTCAGTTCTGCCAATATAATTATTTTCCAACTGAAGCCTCTCACGGATTTCTCCCCATGCTGCTTCTCCTGTATAGGCTGTATATAATCCTACAAGTCTAGTTTTCTCCCTTCTCTTACTTAAAGTTTCCCACCCAAGTTCCTCTAACATTTCTGATACACTACTGTTTCTCCTGAAATCCCCTGTTACAAATCTTGCTGCTTTCCTCTGCACACTATCTATTTCTTTTATTAGGTATTCTTGGTGAGGATTCCAAACACTGTTTGCATATTCCAATAATGGACGAACCATACTTAAGTAACTTTTTTCTTTTAATTCTTTGTTGCATCCTTTAAGTAGCCTCATTATGACATGTAATGATCTGTATGCTTTCCCAACAATGTCATCAACATGACCCTTCCAGTGCAAATTACTTTCAAATCTCACACCTAAGTATTTGCACTTGCCATCTTTTGGGATAACTACCTCATCCAAAGTATATTCAAATTCAGTTTTAAAGCTCCTGTTTGTAAATGTTGTAACAGTTGATTTGCCTCCATTAACCTTCATATTATTTTCTTCAACCCATTGTTGGATACGGTCAAGGTCTCTTTGTAATATTCTGAACAGTCCTCAATGTTATTTATTTCCCTGTAAACAATTATGTCATCTGCATACAATCTTGTTTTTGATATTATATTGTTCCCTGAATCATTTGCGTATATCAAGAAAAGTAACGGACCGACTATACTACCCTGTGCAATTCCCTTCCAAATTTTCTCTTCCTGTGATACATTATTTCCTACGTTGACTTTCTGAACCCTTGAATTTAGAAATGTTCTTATCCAACGTGTAACCCTTACGTCCAGTCCCATTCCCTCCAATTTCTTTAATAATATTCCATGTTCAACTCTATCAAAGGCTTTGGAAAAATCTATGGCTATGCAATCTGACTGGCCTCCTGAATTCAACTGATCTGCTATGTCCTGCTGAAATCCCACCAGTTGTGTCTCACAAGAAAATTTCTTTCTAAATCCATACTGGCTCCTCATGAACCAATTTTTATCGTCACGTATCCCTCTGATGTACTTTGCTATTAAACTCTCCAGTATTTTACAAACTATACTGGTCAGGCTGATTGGTCGGTAGTTCTCTGGTTTCCTTTTATCACCCTTTCCTTTATAAATTGGTATTATTATAGATTCCTTCCATTCTTTTGGTATTACACTATTATTTATGACATAGTCAAAGAGAAATTTTAAATAAGGCACTATGTACCACCCAATTGTCTTTAATACCTCCCCAGTGATTTGATCACTTCCTGCTGCTTTTCCTTGCTGAAGCAGTTGGATTTCTCTGAAAATATCTTCATTTGTGAATGAGAAGCTTCTTGTTTCCCTACGTGTCTCTCCCTCTCTAACTTCTGTTACTGTTTCCAACTCCTGACGATCTTCTACTGAATCTCTGAATTCTCTACTAAATAGATTTGCTTTTTCAGTATCTGTTGAATAGTGTTCGCCCCCTTCTCCCAATTATGTCCTGTTGAATTCCAACGTTATCCTGATATCGTGTTCTTTCCTACCTAAACGCCACTCCAACTTATTCTTCTACTAACGTCATTCCACGCCATCTCTTCGCTGACAGCTCGGAACTTGCCGCTTAGGCGAGGAGCTCGTCTCTTTTTCTCTCAAGTCTTTCCATTACAAACGTTGCAACATTTTCGTAACACTTCTTTTATCGGAAATCATCCAGAAAAGATCGACTACATTTTCCTTACAACTTGTATAGTTCTTCAAAAAATTACACTTTTACGTGTTAAAGTTGTCATTCCAGAGCCTCTGAAACTAACCTAAAATAATACAAGACTTCTACTTCTTTTTGCACACCTGTGGGGTTGCGGGTGCGAACTATATCGCACATGGGGATTTGGCCCTGTTTTGCGACCGGATGCACTTCCTGACGCCAGCCCTCTGGGGAGAGGTGTATTCACTATTGCATGTGTGTTTCTGTGGTAGGTGTGTTGTCTGAATGAAGAGGAGAGTGTTGGAACGGACACAAAATACCCAGTCCCGAAGCCAAAAAATACTAATCATGCGAGGCACGGCGTGCAGTAATGTGTATATATATACACACACACAGTCTGACTCCATGGCTTTATGGTTAGCGTGCTGGCCTTTGGACACAGGAGTCCCGAGTTCGATTCCCGGCGGGGTCGGGAATTTTAACCATAATTGGTTAATTTCACTGACACGGGGGCTGGATTTATGTGTCGTCTTCATCATTTCATCCTCATCACGACACGCAGGTCGCCTACGGGAGTCAAATCGATATACCTGCATCTGGCGAGTCGAACTTGTTCTCGGACACTCCCGGCACTAAAAGCCATATGCCATTTCATTTCATGAACACACGAATTCGGCATGCAAGGTTGATGTCGGGAAGGGCATCCGGTCGTAACACTGAGCTAAATACACGAGTGCCCGCCACAGTACATAGGCAAAAGGTCGGGATGAGGACTGGTTCTTAGGTTAATTTTTATTGACGTGGTCTTCTTCTGTCTGTAATGCATTCCCTTCAAATACCATATGGTTCTCCTTGGCAGAAGAATTTGTGGTACGTCGCACCGACACAGGTTCTCAATGGCAACGATGAGATAGAACAGGGCTAGGACTAGGAAGGACTTAATTAAGGTGCAGCCCCAGCATTTTCCTGGTGTTAAAATGGGGTAGATACCATAGAAGACATCTTCATCCTTCCAACACTTGGGTTGGCGTCAGAAAGGTCCGTAAGACTGGATCAAACCTCCATGAATTGTTGACCCTGATAGATAGGGAATAAGGTCAGGGAGGAAAAGGAAAAAAGAGGCATCTTAATAAACGTCAAGAAAATAACTGGCAGGTGAATTGAGGTATCCCCCAATTCCTATTTTTTAAACGTCATACACTAAAGGCTAAGCCTTGTCGCTGCCCTCCTCCCTGCGAGTTTGGGTGGTAGCATAACACCCACGATATTCACTACCTGTCGTAAGAGGCGACTAAAAGGGGCTCTAAACTTGGGACCGTGGATTGGCGACCACAGGGCTCTTAGATGAGTCCTGGCTTTGCTTTCACTTGTGCCAGGTTCCTCACTTTCATCTGTCTTATCCGACCTCCCTTGGTCAACTCTTGTTCTTTTCCAACCCCGACGCTCCTACAATATTCGAGGACTAGGGAGTCTCGTATTTAAGCCTTTCGTGACCCTTCTCTTTCCTTGGGCGATTTATTTATTTAATCGTATGGTGATTATAACTGCAAATTTATAAGTCCAGGTCCAAGTGTTTCAGCCACTCTACAGCACTTTCTGAAAGATGAAACAGGTCGCTGGGGCGATATCTTCATTTTTCGAAGTGTCGGATTCCTTCCATTTTTTCTCTTCGATTACAGTAGTGTTACATAGAGGTTGTTTGCTCATTTATTTGTACAATAATCTCCACTACCACCACCTTGTCGCTGCAATCTCCTCAACCTCGCTGTTCTCTTCACTTCGTTATAGTCTTTACATTCCATCACATTTCTCTCATCCTCGAAATATGTCTTCCTATTTCTTTCCTAGTATTTGCCCGGCTCCACGGCTAAATTGTTAGTTGGCTGGCTTTTGGTCACAGGGACCCCGGGTTCGATTCCCGTCAGGGTCGGGAATTTTAACCATAATTGGTTAATTCCGCTGGCATGAGGGCTGGATGTAAGTGTCGTCTTCATCATTTCATCCTCATAACCACGCGCAGGTCGCCTACGGGTGTCAAATCAAAAGACCTGCATCTGGAGAGCCGAACTTGTCCTCGGACACTCCCGGCACTAAAAACCATGCGTCATTTCCATTTTTTCTTAGTATTTTCCTTCAAAGATGTTTACTAGAAAGTCATTGTGTCTCGGGATATGACCTACAAGTTTGAATTTCCTTCTTTCCATATTCTTTTATCAGTCTCCGTTGCTCATTGACTTCTTTTAGAACGTCTCGATTCGTTTTTTAAATTTTTTAGTCCAGTATGGCCTCGTCATTTCCTCCAATTTCACATTTCAAGTTGCTTCCAATGAATCTCTTTCCATTTTTTCAATATTCCAGCTCTCACAACCATAAAGTAGTACATTCCAGACAAAGGACTTTGCAAAATCCTTTCTTGTTTCTAAACTTATATATATTTGTTAAAATATTTTATTTTGAAAGGCTTGCTTAGCCTACAAGGAAATTCAAATGTTCGATAAGGCCCGGTTGAAATACAGTCATCCCTCACTATAACGCCATCGTTTGTTCAGAGCATTTGTTGGCGCAATAAAGAGGTTGGCGTTAAATCCATGTCACTATTTTAAACAGCAAATTGAACGATGTAAGCGTCTACACTATGTAGTGATATGCTGCATTGGAATTTTCTGTAATAGTACTCATCAACATTTCGTTTTAAAATGTCTGTATTTTGCATTAGAACAGTCCCGTGACAGATGTTACATACTCCAAAATTTCTCCAGCTTATAGTTTTCACTTACAACAATGGAACTTACTTTGCAGTGTTCCCCGACTAACAGAAGGGTTCTTCATAAGCACACACTTCTTGCTTTTCTTTCACACATACAATCGTTTGCTTATTCAAACTTCTAGAAACTTGTACGTACAAGGCAGACTGGACGGAAGTTTAAAACAGGTTAAGATGTGCTGTATCTTCATTGTCTGATTGCTTTGTCCAGGCTTCCAAGGCTTTTCTCGGAAACAGCTCATCGAGGTAAGCCTTAAGGAAATTCCCATGTATGGCAAGACAATTCTATCCCCGGCACTCGAGATTAGTGAGCTCCAGGTAATGAGGGTCAGTAGCACACTCAACCTGCTCACATTCCTAAAGAATCAGATAAGTGCCATGTCCCCATTCAGAGTGTGGTGAACTGGTGATGGTGATTATTGTTTGAAGAGGAAGTACAATTAGGCAAGCATCCTCTATTAATATTATCAGAGAGAAAACAGTGAAGGCGTCGGACACTTCGAAAAGTGAAAGTATCCGCTAAAGACAAGAGCCAGGAAGGGCGTAAAAACGAAAGCCTCCCCAGGCCTCGCAAACCTAATACCGTCGCGGTCAGGTTGGTCGGATAGAATAGATAAAAGCGGGAAGCCAGGATTCAGCTAAGGGTCCTGCGGTCGCCAATCCACGCTCTTAGGAGCCCCTGGAAAAGGGTTTCGGGTTCCTGCCGATGATGTCAAAACAGCGGTTGGCGATACTGTGTATCGAACACATTTTTAACATATTTTGCTGTACCTGTGCCACCAGTGGCGCATGGCGGTAGGTGGGGTAGCGTTATATCGAGATAGTTATATTATTTTCAGGAGGAATGTCCGTTCGTTGCTTGTCCTGGATGATAACTAGGCGTGGCGGTGTTATATTTAGTACGTTTACATGGGGAATGAGATCGATTTGAGTACACTTACCGTATTGAATACGATCCCCGTTTACATGTAGTATTTGAGTATCGTATTGAACCCGCCAGGCAACATCAACGTATACAGATGATGCAGAATTGTAGTAAAATCGATATCACCTCTTAGAATTTAAAAACGCCAAATGAAGTAGAAGGCCAGGAGATAACTTTCAGTTCTGAAAGTATGTGTGGTATTCCAAATGTAATTGGCGCAGTAGATAGAAGGCACATTCCAATTTTACCCCCAACATAAGGTTGTCGTGATTTTTTTAATCGCCAGGGCTGGCCGTCTTATAATATGATTGCAGTTGCTGATCATTTATACAGGTAAATATATTTACTGGCTTATTATATTTGTTATTTCGACAGAACTTTAATGATGATTTTGTCAGAACAAACATGGAGTGTGTGCGCAGTCGTTTTCAGTACGATTTCGGTACGATCCGCAATTACATGGAACTCAATTCGAACTGCGTACGATACGATCCCAGATTTTACCGTATCGACCTTGAGACTCAATCCGAACTGAGT
Organism: Anabrus simplex; assembly: GCF_040414725.1. Classification (NCBI taxonomy): domain Eukaryota; kingdom Metazoa; phylum Arthropoda; class Insecta; order Orthoptera; family Tettigoniidae; genus Anabrus; species Anabrus simplex. The sequence goes on from NC_090267.1 coordinate 431,100,649, forward strand.
TTTCAATACTCAGTGTACTCGGATCTGAATCCTGCATGTAAACGTACTAATTGTGGAGGGTTTGACTATATTACATAATCCTAATACAGAGTCTTCATTTTATAACTATGCAGCAGCACCCCAGCTACGACAAGTGGCCACATTGACACTCGTCCGCCTGTTGGTAAAATGCGCCCCATATCTGGATGTTACACAGCGTCAGATAATGTATGTCGAGTACTCAACCCGAAGGCTGGTTGGAACCCCAACAGCTCCGCCGTCAGTTGTCATAGATGGCCTAGGCATCCGCGAAGAGGTGTTCTAGGGAGATAGTTTCCCGTTACTTTCCTCACCGTCAGATAATATATAGAGCTCTTTCTGGTAAAATAAGAGACTAAGAACTTTTCTGTCATTCAAGAAGGTTACCAAATTAACGTCCCTTTGCTCTCGGGATCACATCCTTCATCCACCCTTCCGAAACATACACATGCAAACGTCATGTACAGAATGTTTCATTAAATATACATTCTTCATTACCTCTTTTACAAAAATTTGACTGCAGAAAGTTAATATTTCTGTGATGAAATGAAATGTCGTATGGCTTTTAGTGCCGGGATATCCCAGGACGGGTTCCGCTCGCCAGGTGCAGGTCTTTCTATTTGACTCCCGTAGGCGACCTGCGCGCCGTGGTGAGGATGAAATGATGATGACAACACATACACCCAGCTCCCGTGCCATTGCAATAAACCAATTAAGGTTAAAATCCCCGACCCGGCCGGGAATCGAACCCGGGACCCTCTGAACCGAAGGCCAGTACGCTGACCGTTCAGCCAACGAGTCGGACTTTCTGTGATGTGAATTCTACAAACGAGGAAAACTAATAAAGAAGCCACTCCGATACGTTCCTGATCAATGGAGCTCAGATAGAAAAGAGGAAAGCGAGGAGTCCGGCACAAGTGGAACCAATACCAGATTCAGCTAGGGGCTCGACGGTTACCAGCTCACTCTGCCCTGGTTACCTTAGGACAGGTAGGGGATATCGTGGATGTATTCTAGCCCCCCCCCCCCCCTCTTCCTTTCGCCATCTCCAGAGATGGACCTTAACAGGTTTGCAGACAATCAGTGAATCTCAGCCAGTGAGCGAGTGTTCTCCAGTAGCTCTTGTATGGGAGTTACTGGCGTCTTCTACATCCACCTGCTGGGATCTGTACATTGCCTCTCCTTCCATTGATGTACTGTGTTTCCATTATTGTTTATTTGCATAATACTGTAATGTATAGCTCATGACTACGGCACACTACCAGCTGTAGCAACCAGATTGTGTTCGGTGTTCAGAGTAGTCTCTTCAGTGTCGAGAACTGTTGACTGCCGTCACTGGGAGAGACTCCTCTGGACTCTGGGCAACATGAACCTCAAACCAACAGCCGTAAATATGGAGACTGCAAAAATGTGGTGGTGGTAGTCGTAGTGCTTATTTCTAAAGGGAACTAAACAACAGGATTATATCGGCTTCGGTTCGTACTACATATAAGAGAAAGTTGAAGACGTGACGGACCCTTCAAGGAGTAAATTCAACTGCAGAAAATAATAAAGGTGAAAGATGAGATTCACTAGGTCTTGCAAACCTAATATTATCTGGGTCAGAAGAGAACAAGAATTGACATGAATTAATGTGAAATGAAACGAGGAAAATTATGGTGTTACTGGATTTTCAGTGGTCCTATTGGTTATTTCATAAACAACCTCCAAACTCGAGTGCACATAATATTTTGGTCGATAGTAGTGGGAGGTCATTGAGCCGTTTAGTGTACAATATTCGAAATGTTTAAGATCTGTGAATTGTTACACTTCACCTCGTAAGTTGCTGAGCAGCGGTCACTTGGTAGGCCAAAGCCCTTCAAGGGCTGTTGTTATAATCACTATTTGTATTGGAATACAGAATTGTGAGGTATATTTTATAAGTTTTGTGTGAATCTCGGCATTGCAATTATGTTGCACATCATGGAACCGAATATTTTAACATTTTGTATGAATTTCTATGCGACTGCTTTTAATTATTGTTCCTCGTGTATATTTTTTAAATATCCTATTGTTTGCTTCTTGTTTATTGTATTTACTTAATATTCTTCCGTTATTATGAAATTTCTAGTGATGTTTTTTGAGAATTCCAACAGTAAATACAATAAACAGTTACATAGAAACAAAATACTGTCAATCAATATTTTTTTTATTGTCATGAGAGTGGCGTATCTTAGAATCTTCAAAATGCGACCGAACTGAACCGGGTTCCAACCGAACTACTTGAGCTCAGAAGGCTTGTATTCTACTCTCTGATGCTTCCTACCTCTGGGGGTTTTGTTTCACGTATAGCCGCCTCTTGCGATTTGAGGGCCAACACGTGGTCGTTTTCAGCATGCTGCGCAGCCGGTGCCGGGAATATCGCAGATTGCAGAGAACATCGTTCCGGTTGCGTTATAAAGGTTCGCCACCGGACGATGTTCTTAGTTAGCTGCGGTAATTAACGCCGAGTCTTCATGAAGAACATGTTTTAAGCAGCCTCTAGCTGAGAGTGATCAGATAAGGGAAGGTGAGTAATCTAAACCATCCCCATGGCTATGTTAATCTGAAACTGAAGTTTCTGAAATTAAATCCATATCACAAGTGGCATATAAACATATATCATACTATACTGCTAATTATAAGAGTTGCCGTCTGACATTTCTTAGAGGGAGGTCCGTTTACTGCCTGCCGAGGCGGGATAAAGGGAGTGGCTCTGTGGTTGCCATGGAAACGAGGGTGGGGCGACTGCGGTTGCCATGGAGATAACACTTCAGGGCAGCTCGTCTTGCTGGGAGTTGCCAAACCTGTCACTGTCACTGATAAGAACCTGATTGTTTGTATAAGAGTGATCGCAAATGGGACGACACCGCCTGGCCAGGTAGTCTACAACATATCACAGCGGTCAGAATGAAGGAGGGAACAAGTGAGCCGGAAGCGAAGGGTAAGAGCATGTAGAAAGGAATGTGGCAACATCGTGAAATGGCTCGTGCAGTGCTCCTCCCTCCAACCTTACCTGTCAGACGCCAACTCTTATTATTAGCAGTATAGTCGCCACGTAAGGCTGTACACTAAAAAGGAAATATCGCCACCCTGTTCTCCTTTTTTCTTCATGGCTCATCACTGCTGCCAATTACACCATAATCATAACAACTAACATCAGTGTAAGGATCAATAATGGAGGTTCCCTTACCCAAGTAAATGAAAAAAGTTACGATGAAATAAATCAAGATATTCATAAATAAGTCAGTTTTCAAGACTAATGAGGAATTATAGAAATAAACACAGTCTCTCACCTTCACCCAATTTAATGTTCTATATTTCTTTCTTTTTTGATATATGCATTACTATAAATATAGTTGTTACGGGGATACCGTGGTGGACAGAGGTGAAAGAAGGTGCGGGCTAGAATGGGTAGATATAGCAAAGATTAAATAACAAAGACAAATTCACCTCCGTACAGGCCATGAAGGCCCTTGGAGGAGTGGAAGGTAAAGGCTTCCGCCATTGTTAACCGCGGCACGTGATGGGGTAGAGTAATTAGCTCTACGCCCGTTTGCCTTTGCCCCCAGGAATTAACCTGGTACTTATTTTTGGTATAGGCTGAGTGAACCTCAGGGCCATATGCGCCTCCTGAGGTGGAAATCTCGTTTCTTAACTTTTACGACTTCCTGACGGGGATTCGAACCCACGTCCTTCCGGGCGAACCGAGCACGCCCTTTACCGCCCCGGCCAGGCAGCCCCGGCAGAGATTAAGTTGTTGTTGTTGTTGTTGTTTGAGTCATCCGCCCATAGACTGGTTTGATGCAGCACTCCATGCCACCCTATCCTGTGCTAAACTTTTCATTTCTACGTAACGCTAAACTTTTCATTTCTACGTAACTATTGCATCCTACATCTGCTCTAATCTGCTTGTCATATTCATACCTTGGTCTACCCCTACCGTTCTTACCACCTACACTTCCTTCAAAAACCAACTTAACAAGTCCTGGGTGTCTTAAGATGTGTCCTATCATTCTCTCTCTTCTTCTCGTCAAATTTAGCCAAATCGATCTCCTCTCACCAATTCGATTCAGTATCTCTTCATTCGTGATTCGATCTATCCATCTCACCTTCAGCATTCTTCTGTAACACCACATTTCAAAAGCTTCTATTCTCTTTCTTTCTGAGCTAGTTATCGTCTATGTTTCACTTTCATACAATGCCACGCTCTACACGAAAGTCTTCAAAAACATCTTTCTAATTCCGATATCAATGTTTGAAGTGAGCAAATTTCTTTTCTTAAGAAAGCTCTTCCTTGCTTGTGCTAGTCTGCATTTTATGTCCTCCTTACTTCTGCCATCGTTAGTTATTTTACTACCCAAGTAACAATATTCATCTACTTCCTTTAAGACTTCGTTTCCTAATCTAATATTTCCTACATCACCTGCCTTCGTTTAACTGCACTCCATTACTTTTGTTTTGGACCTATTTATTTTCATCTTGTACTCCTTACCCAAGACTTCATCCATACCATTCAGCAGCTTCTCGAGATCTTCTGCAGTCTCAGATAAAATAACAATCTCATCTGCAAATCTCAAGGTTTTGATTTCCTCTCCTTGGACTGTGATTCGCTTTCCAAATTCCTCTTTGATTTCCTTTACTGCCTGTTCTATGTAAACATTGAAAAGGAGAGGAGACAAACTGCAGCCTTGCCTTACTCCTTTCTGGATTGCTGCTTCTTTTTCAAAGCCCTCGATTCTTATCACTGCAGACTGATTTTTATACAGATTGTAGATAAATCTTCGTTCTCAGTATCTGATCCCTATCATCTTCAGAATCATAAATAGTTTGGTCCAATCAACATTATTGAATGCCTTTTCTAGATCTACGAATGCCATGTACGTGGGCTTGTCCTTCTTGATTCGATCCTCTAAGATCAGACGTAAAGTCAGGATTGCTTCACGTGTTCCTACATTTCTTCTGAAGCCAAATTGATCTTCTCAACTCGGTTTCAACTTCTTTTTCCATTCTTCTGTAAAATGAAATGTCGTATGGCTTTTAGTGCCGGGATGTCCCAGGACGGGTTCGGCTCGCCAGTTGCAGGTCTTTCTATTTGACACCCGTAGGTGACCTGCGCGTCGTGATGAGGATGAAATGATGATGAAGACAACACATACACCCAGCCCCCGTGCCACTGGAATTAACCAATTAAGGTTAAAATCCCCGACCCGGCCGGGAATCGAACCCGGGACCCTCTGAACCGAAGGCCAGTATGCTGACCGTTCAGCCAACGAGTCGGACATTCTTCTGTAAATAATACGTGTTAAAATTTTGCAGGCATGAGATACTAAACTAATGGTGCGGTAGTTTTCACACCTGTCAGCACCGGCTTTCTTGGGAATAGGTATAACAACATTCTGCCTAAAATCGGATGGGACATCTCCTGTCTCATACATCTTGCACACTAAATGAAATAACCTTGCCATGCTGGTTTCTCCTAAGGCAGTCAGTAATTCAGAGGGAATGTCATCAATTCCAGGTGTATTGTTCCTATTTAGGACTTCACAGATCTGTCAAACTCTGACCTCAAAATTGGGTCTCCCATTTTATCAGTGTCAACAGCCTCTTCATGTTCCAGAACCAAATTATCTACATCTTTACCTTGGTACAACTGTTGGATATGCTCCTGCCATCTTTCTGATTTGTCTTCTTTCCCTAGAAGTGGCTTTCCATCTGAGCTCTTAATATTCATACACCTAGATTTCCTTTCTCCAAAGGTTTCCTTGATTTTCCTGTATGCAGCATCTACCATTCCCAGGACCATACAGCCTTCGACATCCTTGCACTTCTCCTTCAGCCATTCTTCCTTAGCTACCTTGCACTTTCTATCCACTTGATTCTTTAATCGCCTGTATTTTTTCTGCCCTCTTCATTTCAAGCATTCTTGTATTTTCGTCGTTCATCAATCAGGTCTAGTATCTCCTAAGTTATCCACTGATTCTTAGTTGATCTTTTCTTCCTTCCTAACATTTCTTCAGCAGCCCTACTGACTTCATTTTTCATTACTATCCACTCTTCCTCTATAGTGTTTCCTTCAGCCTTTTCATTTAGTCCTTGTGCAACATGTTCCTTGAAATAATCCCTCTCACTCTTTTCTTTCAACTTGTCTAGATCCTCTCTGTTTGCATTCTTTCCTTTTCTTCAATTTCTTCAACTTCAGATGGCATTTCATGACCAACAAGTTGTGGTCAGAGTCCACGTCTACTGCTGGGAAAGTTTTGCAATCCAACACCTGGTTTCTGAATCTCTGCCTAATCATAATTAAGTCTATTTGATACCTTCCAGTGTCTCCAGGTCTCGTCCACGTATGCGGCCGTCGTTTGTGGTGTTTGAATTAAGTATTGGCAAGGACTAAATTATGATCAGTGCAGAATTCAACCAGCCGACTTCCTCTTTCGTTCCTTTGTCCCAATCCAAATTCTCCTACTGTACTACCTTCTCTTCCTTGGCCTACCACTGCATTCCAGTCTCTCATCACAATTAGATTCTCGTCACCTTTTACATATTGTATTACATCTTCTATCTCCTCATATATTCTTTCGATTTCTTCATCATCCGCTGAACTAGTAGGCATATAGACCTGCAGTATTGTGGTGGGCATTGGTTTGGTGTCTATCTTGACGACAATAATTCTTTCACTATGCTGGTTGTAATAGCTTACCCGCTGCCCTATTTTCTTATTTATTATTAAACCAACTCCTGCATTTCCCCTGTTTGATTTTGTGTTGATAATTCGGTAGTCTCCTGACCAAAAATCTTGTTCTTCCTGCCAACGTACTTCATTTATACCAACTACATCTAACTTTAGCCTATCCGTCTCCCTTTTCAGATTCTCTAACCTACCATAACGATTCAAACTTCTAACATTCCACGCTCCGACTCGTAGAATGTCAGTATCCATCTTCCTGATGATCGCCCCCTCTCGTGTAGTCCCCACCCGGAGGTCTGAATGGGGGACTAGTTTACCTCCGGAATATTTTACCCGGGAGGAAGCCATCATCAGTACATCATTCATACAGAGAGAGCTGCATGTCCTCGGGAGGTGGTTACGGCTGTAGTTTCCCGTTGCTTTCAGCCGTGTAGCAGTATCAACACAGCTAAGCCATGTTGAGTATTATTACAAGGCCATATCGGACTGCCGCCCTTGCAACTTCTGAATGGCTGCTACCCCCCTTTCGATGAACCATTCGTTAGGCTGGCCTCTCAACAGATACCCATCCGATATGTTTGCACCTGCGGGTCGGCTATCTGCATCATTGGGACACGCAAGCATCCCCACCGCGGCAAGGTCACATGGTTCGCATAAAAATTCCGAATAAATTTCATTCCTAGGTTTTTCTCTTCGGTTTTTACACTCGCTAAGCAATAACAAGTAGTCGGATACAAAAGTTTAGCTCATGAGCTCAAAAAAAAAGTCTAGAACAGACAACATAAACGTAACAGCATGAGATTGAAAGCTCCCCCGTTACAACTTCAACGAGAGCACAACTGCTTCCTTCAATAACTTCTCAAGGAGACTGAGCTCCAAAATTTACAACAGTAGGAAGAGCGTGTTTGCTCCACACAATACTCTCTAGGAGACTATTCTCCATATTTTACAAGTTCAGGCCTCTTAAAGGCACAATCTACATTTTACCAAAACCAAACAGTAGTCACTGTCTTATCTGCTCAACAGTTACATTTAAAAGGAAATGAATAATGGAAGTTAACTTTCAGAGGGGTAACAAGTACCCATTCTACCATGGCCTTAGTTAAAAAAGAAAAGGTTAAGGTTACTGGCCGAAAATCAAAATGTTAGGAGGAGAACTTTTGCACTAGGGTTGGGCAGACCGGAACATTCACTTGTTCCGCAACGTTAGGAGCTTGAGGCGGAGTGTTTCGGTACAGAGTGCCGGGACACGGGACACAGGACTGTAACTGTGTCCTAGAGAGAACTTCGAGAGGCAACAGGACATGCTCTGCTTCAGCTGGAATGTTCCTGAACCGAACGTGCTGTGGCAAGGCCGCACTAGATAAATTAGTTGGCCTTGGCTGTGTCTGCCTGTCGATACCGGCTGTGTGCCGTCCTGTGCTGGAGTGTCAACATTTTTTCATCCAGTTATATCTGTAATTCCCAAATTCATTTTTAACGCCAATCCCCGAGAAAGTGTTGAGGAAAATTTTCGAGATATTAATTACTTACTAATTACTCACAATACAGGCCAATACATTCAACTGGTGAAAATATTATTGAATTGGTTACTTTTAAACACCTGCACTGCCATTGTAACCGTGTTATGTGTATTTTATATTGACCGGAAAAATCTTAACCTAAAAGCAGCCTTTAAACGTGAGTATTGGGCGCGAATTTCAGTGTTCCGACTGTTCGTTCACGTTCCCTGCAGCTTTATGCTGGACCATGGCCATAACTACACACAGGCACACACCACACAGCATGTTCCGTACAGGCACATTCCCATTTCCCACTGGCGCGGAGCATGTAATGTTTCCTCTTGAAGTTCTCTCTACACTGCACAGTTACAGTCCCGCGTCCCGTGTACCCGGTGCACAGTTCAGCTAGTAGGCAAAGGGCAATGCATAGTGGCGCTTCTGACGGGACAGCGAGTCAGTGTTTCCGGCTCGCTTGAGAATGTTTCGAAACAATTGACACTCGGTGTTCTGGAACAGCGGAACATAACTGTGCACCGGCACAGTGTGCCGAAACAGGGACATAGTGCCCAATCCTATTTTGTACTCCTTAAGTACACTTGACAAGTACCTAAAACCCTATTTGGGCTGATAGCCCTAAGTTACAGAGGCTAAGCCTATACTACGGAGATGACTAGATGGATATAAAGTTTAAATTACAAGGAAAAGATAAATTTAAAGTTTACGAAAACATAAGTCACCTCATGACCAAGTTGAAGGGGAATACTAGAGGATTCCCACTCTATATTTCCCTAAGTTAAATTAAAATCTTCAACCAGATGTAGAATTTACATGGCCGGATTACACTAAAAATAATGTTGAAACCTTCCCCTCGAGTTAACTTTATGAGACAATTACATGATTAAAATATGCCTGTCGTTACCTTGAGCTGGTGGATCTTCTGGAGATGGACGAGGCAAGCCCTCCCCTGCCTACTCTACTAACACACACTACTGCGGGACTGGGGCGATCGAAAGACAATATGGCTCGAAAGGTCCCAGCTTTTATAGCGGAGAGGAAGGTCCCAGATTTCTCTGGGCCGAAGCCCTGACACACCCACAATTTCCGTTGGAGAATCAAATAAAAAACCTTGATTGGTTACTTGATAAATGTACAAAAAATTTTATTGGCTAGAATTTAAAGCTAGCGGCAAGAGATAGAACTGCTGATAACCTTGGAACACCAAAAACAATCTACAAACAACAGTTTAGAAACCAATTTTTACAAAATTTCCTTTGAAAATTAATTGTCCATCCTCTCATCAGAGGGAGCACATAAGTTGATAGTAGAGACATCTGTCGATGAATGTTCAAACTTTTTCAGAAATGAGTTTCATTTTTTATATTATGGATGGCCTTCTTATTATGAAAATATCGCTCATTGTGCATACTTAAGCTAAAACATAGACTTATTTACACAGTTGAACTAAAGATACTGTCCTTTCTGTACATATTAGCTCCAGGGTCTTTGAACTTTAGAGCGTGGGTTGGCTACCACGGGGTCCTCAGCTGAGTCCTGGCATTGCTTCCACTTACTTGTGCCAGGCTCCTCACTTTCATTTATCCTATCGGACCTCTCTTGGTCAATTCTTGTTCTTTTCCGACCCCGACGCTGTTAGGTTTGCGAGGGCTAGGGAGTCTTTCATTTTCACGCCCTTCGTGGCCCTTGTCTTCCTTTGGCCGATATCTTCATTTTTCGAAGTGTCGGACCCCTTCCATATTTTCCCTCTGATCAGTGTTATATAGAGGATGGTCGCCTAGTTGTACTTCCTCTTAAAACAATAATCACCACCACCACCACTCTGCACACAACTCTGCGTGGTAGCGTTGGCAAGTTTTCCCACATAGTTCACAGACACAGTCTTCGTCTGGACCGTGGAAGTACTTTCTACGGCACAGCTCCAGGGTCTTTGAACTTTAGAGCGCGTTATGGTATGTCGCAGTTCATAGGCAGGATTCTTCCATTCTGATGTCATCATGGCGTCTGCTTGGTAAAAATCTAACCATATATCGGCTTCCCCCCCCCCCCCCCTTCAGTTCCTGGAATAAAGCTTGGTATTGTGGCGTAGAGGGCAATAGCATTTTGAAGCGCAATTCTTCTATGTAGAACAATTGTCTTGTCAGTTCATAGGTTAGTCTGGACGGAGTGGCTTTTTGCCAGGCAAAGAGCCTTCTAATAGGCGCTTAATTTAAATGCATGGAACGGGTATACCTCCGGTACAGTATTCTTGAAAAGAGGGATACGTCTTGAACGATGCAATTTATGTAATAAATCTTTGGAGTGATTTTCAGAAGTTCCAGCAATTACTTACTGTCTTTTATTCTTCAGCTTCTTATTGCGTTACGGCCTCTGTAGGACCACGGACAGCTCCTTCATGGATTGCATTTTCTTCTTCTCCTCTCAGAACCTCTTCATCCTTTCTCTTCTTCTCTCCCGCTCTTCTTCCGAGATATTCAGTATCCTCTTCTCTTGTCTACTCCACTGGTGACTCTCAATCCTTTTCCTGTATCCATCCCTATCATTGATCTCTGGCATAGTCGGTATGTACTTGCTTCTCCAATTTTCCTTTTCTTCCACCTTGATCCCCAATTCCGACCAATCTTTCCGGAGTTAAACTACCCACTTGGTTCCTGTCTTTCCTCGTGTCCTCGCTGTTGTTTCCCATACTCTTTTCGTCATTCTATCTACACTGACTGACAGAGCAAATGCAACACCAAGGAGGAGTGGTTCGAAAGGGATGAAAGTTGGGGAAAAAACAGAGTCGGCACGGAAGAATAATTGATGTTTATTTCAAACCGATATGCAGGTTACACAATGCGCACTGCATCGACTCAGTAGGATGTAGGACCACCGCGAGCGGCGATGCACGCAGAAACACGTCGAGGTACAGAGTCAATAAGAGTGCGGATGGTGTCCTGAGGGATGGTTCTCCATTCTCTGTCAACCATTTGCCACAGTTGGTCGTCCGTACGAGGCTGGGGCAGAGTTTGCAAACGGCGTCCAATGAGATCCCACACGTGTTCGATTGGTCAGAGATCCGAAGAGTACGCTGGCCACGGAAGCATCTGTACATCTCGTAGAGCCTGTTGGGAGATGCGAGCAGTGTGTGGGCGGACATTATCCTGCTGAAACAGAGCATTGGGCAGCCCCTGAAGGTACGGGAGTGCCACCGGCCGCAGCACATGCTGCACGTAGCGGTGGGCATTTAACGTGCCTTGAATACGCACTAGAGGTGACGTGGAATCATACGCAATAGCGCCCCAAACCATGATGCCGCGTTGTCTAGCGGTAGGGCGCTCCACAGTTACTGCCGGATTTGACCTTTCTCCACGCCGACGCCACACTCGTCTGCGGTGACTATCACTGACAGAACAGAAGCGTGACTCATTGGAGAATACGACGTTTCGCCATTCCCTCATCCAAGTCGCTCTAGCCCGGCACCATGCCAGGCGTGCACGTCTATGCTGTGGAGTCAATGGTAGTCTTCTGAGCGGACGCCGGGAGTGCAGGCCTCCTTCAACCAATCGACGGGAAATTGTTCTGGTCGATATTGGAACAGCCAGGGTGTCTTGCACATGCTGAAGAATGGCGGTTGACGTGGCGTGCGGGGCTGCCACCGCTTGGCGGCGGATGCGCCGATCCTCGCGTGCTGACGTCACTCGGGCTGCGCCTGGACCCCTCGCACGTGCCACATGTCCCTGCGCCTGGACCCCTCGCACGTGCCACATGTCCCTGCGCCAACCATCTTCGCCACAGGCGCTGCACCGTGGACACATCCCTATGGGTATCGGCTGCGATTTGACGAAGCGACCAACCTGCCCTTCTCAGCCCGATCACCATACCCCTCGTAAAGTCGTCTGTCTGCTGGAAATGCCTCCGTTGACGGCGGCCTGGCATTCTTAGCTATACACGTGCCCTGTGGCACAGGACAACACGTTCTACAATGACTGTCGGCTGAGAAATCACGGTACGAAGTGGGCCATTCGCCAACGCCGTGTCCCATTTATCGTTCGCTACGTGCGCAGCACAGCGGTGCATTTCACATTATGAGCATACCTCAGTGACGTCAGTCTACCCTGCAATTGGCATAAAGTTCTGACCACTCCTTCTTGGTGTTGCATTTGCTCTGTCAGTCAGTGTATATTCATCCTGATTACATGTCCCGCAAACCTTCCTCTTTTCAGTCTGATTTCTTCTGAGATTGTCCTCATGTTCCGGTATAGTTCTGCCCTGGGTCTCCTCATCCATCTCTCACCTCCTCTCTTAGGGCCTAGTATTTTCCTCAATATTTTTCTCTCCTCTTTCTCTAGTTGTTCCGCACCATTTCTTCCTAGTGCTATTGTCTCAGCAACATATAATACAGCATTTCTCACCGTTGCCTTGTAATGTCTAATCTTTGCGTCTGTAGATATATTCTTTTTATTGTATATATCTCTGGTCATACAGAAGGCTGATCGCATCTTCTTTATCCTCTCTGTTATTCCCTCATTGCTCCTATTCTTTCCTGTTATAAATTCTTCTAGGTACTTGAATTTGTCCACATTTTGCACGGTGCCTTCCGGTGTTGCCCAATCCTCAGTGGTATTCAATGTCTTTGTCTTGTTGTAGGCGATCCTCAGTCCTACCCTTCCGGCTATATTGCTTAAGTTGTTGAGTTGTGTCTTTGCATCTTCTTCTGTCTCACTTACTATAGCTATGTCGTCCGCAAAGGCTAGACAATCTACTTGGGCCCTATTGTCCTTTTTGTCCCCAACATGCGTCTTTGGTATTCCCATTGTCTCATTCATTGTTCTCCACTGCCTGATGACTTCGTCCAGAGCTATGTTGAACAACATTGGTGATAATCCATCTCCTTGTTTGACACCAGTGTTGATATCAAATTCTTCAGAGAGTACTCCTCTGAATCTCACCCTTGCCTTTGTGTCTGATAGAATTTCCATTATGAGTTCATGTGTAGTACCATCTAATCCTCTGTTCTTCAGGATTCTTCCAAGGGTTTTTCTGTCGATGGAGTCATATGCCTTAGTGAAATCTACAAAGGTTACCACCGTTTTTTTGTTCTTTAAGGGCCTATGTTCTATCAGTTGTTTCAGTATAAATGTGTGTTCTATGCATCCTACTGTCTCTCATTTCTTTTGAATGTTTCTTTTCTGTTCAATAAACAGTAAAGGAGAGAGATAAGACATACGAATTGGAAGAAATAAGACCGTACAGTATTAATAAAATGCTGAGTTGGTCATCACACCATCTATGTTATAAATGCAATATTTGAACATGCCACAATTCTGCCTACCCGGTATTATCAAACACATAGATGTAAATATGCTTTGCTCAGAACCGCAAATATAACACTAGTGATTTTCACAACACAACAGTGGCAGTACGTATAAACTCGCAAGTCACGAAAAAAAAAAAAAAAGACTACATAGTTCCAACATCCAAAATGAACGGTAACTGTTAGACGTATCTTATAATAGGATCCCTGAACTGTATGGTTGGCGACACTGAATCAAACCCAACAGTTAGAACATTATTAATACGGGAGAAAGAGTAAGGTTGTTCCCTTAATGTATTCCCTTACATGACGAGTAGTATAATTTTGTCCAATTTGATGAAGTATTCGATTGCTGTCAACTAAGTTATTGTTAAATTAAATCAAAGGAATCAGTTTCCAGCCGCTTCTTTGATAAATTGTATTCATTTCCACGTAACCGATACATCTACCATGTAGAGAGCTCAGTCAGCTGCAGGTTTTAGTGCCGATCAGTTCAGTTTGGTACTGATATCAGAACATACGAACAACCACAAACATCTCTCTCTCTATCTCGTATTCGTCTACATACGGAGACAGGCATCTATTCCGTTATCTGTGAATCCTCCGATTTTATTTCGTGTGGCTATTTCTAGCCGAGTGCAACCCTTGTACGGCAGACCCTCCGATGAGGGTGGGCGGCATCTGCCATGTGTAGGTAACTGCGTGTTATTGTGGTGGAGGATAGTGTTATGTGTGGTGTGTGGTGTGTGAGTTGCAGGGATGTTGGGGACATCACAAACACCCAGCCCCCGAACCATTGGAATTAACCAATGAAGGTTAAAATCCCCGACTCGGCCGGGAATCGAACCCGGGAATCCTCCGATACCATCAACCGACGCTTGTTTGTCACAAACTTCTTGCATGTGAGTTAAGGGCGAGTCTTCCTATCTTCAATTCCTCGCTGCGGCAAAGATTTACAGGGGCTGTCTGGCTAAGGCTGTAAAAGCGTGCTCGGTTCGGCCGGAAGGACGTGGGTTCGAGTCCCCGTCAGGAAGTCAAAAATTTCAGAAACGAAATTTCCACTTCCGGAGGTGCACATGGCCCTGAGGTTCACTCAGCGTACACCAACCTGAGTACCAGGTTATTATTATTATTATTATTATTATTATTATTTTGCTATTTGCTTTACGTCGCACCGACACAGGTAGGTCTTTGGCGACGGTGGGATTGGAAAGGCCTAGGAATGGGAAGGAAGCGGCCGTGGCCTTAATTAAGGTACAGCCCCAGCATTTGCCTGGTGTGAAAATCGGAAACCACGGAAAACTATCTTCAGGGCTGCCAACAGTGTGGTTCGAACCCACTATCTCCCGATTACTGGATACTGGCCGACTGCAGCTATCGAGCTCGGTGAGTACCAGCTTAATTCCTGGGGGCAAGTGCCGAGGTTACCGATAATGGAAGCCTTTACCTTCCACCGCTCCAAGGACCTCCATGGCCTGTATGGAGATGGCTTTGCTTTGCTTTGCGAATGATCTACGGTGAGGTCAGATTATCTGGCGCAGCGCTCGGGACCAAGGCCCCACACCGCTGGCTGCGCAGAAGCGTGTGACTGGGGAAGACATGTCCATGCGCGTACCACCATGTTGCGGGCGCTCCTCAGCTTGACGCGCAGATCGTATGGCATTCATGCTTTAACTTACACTTCGCACACATGAAAACATTCTCCTTATAAAATTAATGACAGCCTACACCGACTACCGTGTACACACGCAATAAATATACATAATATCAAGACTGTGGTAATATTAAAATATACTTCTGCATAAAAACTGAACAATCTACACATATCCATTGGATAGCCTATAGGTGGCGCACCTAAAAAAAGAAACCTTTAGCAGACTGAATAAGAAGACTGAAAAAATACACTACTAAAAAAATACACTAGCGGTACCTCGAAAATGATCATGTCCCTCACTTTAACATAAGGGTCATGTTTGTAACTGATGTGTTTGAACATTGTACGTATGGCAAGAAGGCCAGACTCTAAGGACGAAAATCACGTGGTAAACTGTCTCTTGAGAAACCTAGGATCAACAATTATTTAGCTTTATTGAAAATATGAAGACATGCTCAAAAAGCGGTCTACAACTTACGTATGATTACATATCGTGAGATAAAAATTACCTGTCTCTCAGCAGACTGGAGAACACATCAATTAAATATTTACAAACTCCTGTACCGATAACAATAATCTTCAATATCGACAAAAAAGGAAACCTGTGAAATAAAATCTTTCTGTAAAAGGTACATAGCTTATGATTCCTCTCAGATAAGTCATTACAGCAAATTTTACTCAATTATCTGAACAGATTGTTTAAAAAGTACATGACTGCAGAAATCTTTCTAAAACAATCAGATACATGTTTTTTTTTCATTTTCTGAATATGAAATGCCGGATCTGCGGTGTAGGGGTAGCGTGTCTACTTCTTACCCGGAGGCTCCGGGTTCAATCCCCGGCCAGGTCATAGATTTGTACCTGGATCTGAGTGCTGGTTCGGAGTCCACTCAGCATACGTGATTACAATTGCGGAGCTATCTGACGGTGACATAACGGCCGAGAGGATTCGCCGTGCTGACCACATGACACCTCGTAATCTGCAGGCCTTCAAGCTGAGCAGCGGCCGCTTGGTAGGCCATGGCCTTTCGGGCCTGTTGTGCCATGGGGTTTGGTTTGGTTTGGATATGAAATAACGTAATTGGATGAGTAGAAGTTAAATTATCATGTTTGTGTGAATTGGATTTAGGTAAATGCTGCCTGACATTCGTTACAATGGTGCTAGTCTTCTATTGTGTATTTCTTAAAATGAAATTAATGTCTAGTGATAGTTTGAGTTTCTCTGCGTGGTTTAGGCTTAAGTTTTATTTTTTACAATTTGCTTTACGTCGCACCGACACAGGTAGGTCTTATGGCGACGATGGGATAGGAAAGGCCTAGGAATGGAAAGGAAGAGCCCGTGGCGTTAATTAAAAGTACAGCCCCAGCATTTTCCTGGTGTGAAAATGGGAAACCACTGAAAACCATCTTCAGGGATGCTGACAGTGGGGTTCAAACCCACTATATCCCGGATGCAAGCTCACTGCTGCGCGGTCTTAACCGCACGGCCAACTCGCCCGGTTAGGCTTAAGTAAGAATGTTATCATTTAAGATGAAAACCCTCCTCATAATAGTATCTTCTTAAATAGGCCTATTACTACTTTTACAAACTCATTCTGAATTAACATTATCTGAACACATAAAAATTGAAAGTGCGTCCTAATTTTTCTCTAGTATGAGCACCATTATTTACACCAGAAATAAAATAAAATGAAATTGAAAGTAAAGCACTTACAAACAAAAAAGATTAATATCATAGTGAAAAGTTAATTTGATTAGCGTTTTCTAATGCAGACTAGGATTGACAAGATTGTAATGAGCTTTGTTTAGACTTTATAGTCAGATTTTTCTGGAATAGCGTATTAACAATTATATTCTTTTATCATAAAGCAAGTGGAAAAAATTGGAGAAATTAAGACATACGATACTAATAAATCATTTTTCAGATAACTGATAATTTGAAGTAATATCTTACCCTAATATTAGAAGGTTTTATCAAGTTGTATCAATCATATCTTACGGATTTTAGGCCCAGGTTTATCAAATTTGTAATACCGCTACACAGTTTGTATGAAAAACATGTAGTCTGTTTCAGAACAGCTTTTTAGTTCTAAACAATTATCCCCGATGAATTGGAAAAAGGAAAACAAGAAAAATAAGCCTAAATATTCTAAATTTCATGTCCATGCGTTCCCTGAATCAACCACCCTATAACCTGTTTAGTTCTCGATTATGGTAAATGAGAGTTATTTTTTAACAGTTCAGTTTCTACACACATGTGAAAAGAAATACCAGATCCCTTCTGATAGCAGTCTGTACAAATGAAAGCTGCACACGAATTCACCCTCGTGAATATCTTTCCATTCCACAGGTAATGCCTAACTTTAGGCCTAATATTGCCGGTCATTTTAACTAACGTAATGTATCAGCTCCCACATTCCTTGAAAATATTTTACAATACATTATCACTCCGTCACATATAATACCAAACCGGATCCACTAACAGGCATGATTCAAATCGAAAACATGCAAGGGTCTGTAAACATTACAACGTGCTAGCCATGCATTCGAAGCTGAAGCGCCCGCAACATGGCGATGCGCGAAAGTGTTCAATATTCCGCTTAACATCAGCGCGCTCTGTGAGTCTAGATAAGTAATATTAAAGTCTTTGCTCGGGACACTACGCAGTGATTTGAAAGTCCTCTCGGCCGCGTTACTGTCACATAGATTTTATGATTTTACGAACAGCCGGCGTCCTGCAGCTTATCACCGAACAGCAGCGGAGAAAGCCAAGTTCCAGAGAATGCCGAACAAGAGTTGACAAAGGTAGGCTGGGTAGGTAGCATAGCACGAGTGATGGAAGCGAGACCAACCCACGCTTCCAAGTTGAAAACCCCTAGGCGTAATACATCGTATTTACTCACACCTGAAAGAGTGCAGCAGGATGGAAGGTCGCAACGTGGATTTAAGTCTCCGACGAACTTCTTGAATCTTCTGTTCTCTACAACTCTGTCACTGGGCGTCTTCACATATAAGGTACGGCTCCATGGCTAAATAGTTAGCGTGCTGACCTTTAGTCACAGGGGTCCCGGGTTCAATTCCTGGCAGGGTCGGGAATTTTAACCATCATCGGTTAATTTCGCTGGCACGGGGACTGGGTGTATGTGTCGTCTTCATCATTATTTCATCCTCATCACGACGCACAGGTCGCCTACGGGAGTCAAATCAAAATAAAAAATTCCAATTTCCAAAAGACCTGCACCTGGTGAGCCGAACATGTCCTCGGACACTCCCGGCACTAAAAGCCATACGCCATTTTATTTTTCATTTGAACTCCATGTACTGCGTAGCAAGAACTTAAACAGAATGGAATCAAGTGTGTGATGTGCTTAAAGCAGTTCCACTTCGGCTGTGCTAAGGTGAAGAAAGAAGATTGCCCGGACAACCTTTGGCTTTGTAAAAAATTAGGACACTGGAAAATGTGAGGGAAGCAATCAAGGCGAGAGACTTGAGAATAGAGAATCTAGAGCGGAAGCTTGCATGATTCGAAGAAACGGTGAAAACACAGATAGAAAATATGCACCATAAAAAGGAACAAGGAAGCAGAACCTGATTATATTCCTACAGTTGAACTAGGGTAGGAAAGTGATCGATCGTAAAAATTTCACTCATCACGGGGGACTCGATGATACGCTGGAGTGGTGATATTTCAAGGAAGACTGGTAAAAAGGTACAGTGTTATCCGGGAATAATTGAACAGCTGTCTCAGCAGCTTGAAAGAGTGGAAGATAGTGACGATGTGTAACTGTTAGTTCTTCATGTATGGACCAATGATCTTACAAAAAAGGTGTCAGTAGACTATTTAGTGGGAGAGGTGTATGAACTGGCGAGTGTAGCTAAGAAAATGTTTAAGAATGCGAAGATCACACTTAGTGACGAAGTGCGAAGGAATAACGTACATCTACGGCGGGTGAAGGCTTTGAACGACCGGATGGACTGGGTGTGTCAGCAGCTAGACTTGGTGTATGTGGAGACGGACTGCTGGATAGGAGACCGGGACTTCGCGCGGGACGGACTGTAACTACCTTGGACTGCACCTGAACAGGCGAGGCTCCTACGAGTTAGGACACCTACACGAGAGAGTCATAGAGTCGTGCCGACAAGGATGAGGAAGACTGCCAACTGGAGCTGACGACGGGCAATGAGCAGCCACGGATTATAGACTATAGAGATCTCAAAGACTACCGCAGGTGAATTGACAAAGCGTGCAAAATAAAAGTTATTGAATTTTGGAATCTTACTGAATCATACCATGTGGATATTGTCATTTGTACCGAGTCATGGCTGAATGGGAATGTACATAGTAGAGAAGTAAATCTGGTTGATTTCATTATATCCTTATATGTAAGGAACAGGAAGTCTAGAGGTGGCGGAGTATTTATGTGTGTGCGAAAGAACATAGGTAGTTGTTTTAAATGGGTTGATGAGGATCACGAAATGCTGTGCGTGCAAATCATGGATCAAGGAAATGCCAACTCCATTCAAATAATAGGGAAATATAGGGCGCCTGCTAACAACTTCTCGGTACTCGATAGGCTATACGATGTGACATGTACAGGCAACAGTATACAGAAAAGTTTTCTAATTGCATGTGACCTAAATCTTCCGGACATTAACTGGTCTGGCGAGGCTACGGGAAGAAGCTACAGCCAGGTCGCGGTGAACAAGCTGATTGGAGATAGTGGATTTACCCAAGTAGTAGTCTTTCCTCATAGAGGAGACAACGCTTTCGGTTCCAGCTATTAGGTCTTTTGGCTTTTTCAATCGTGAAATTACCAGCGTTTTGCACCAGCGGGCTTATCACTTGGAATGCTGCATCTTTTCAAGACGCTGACGTTACTACGCCGTTTTTTAACACTTCATATGTTCATCTTGTAAGACCCGATGACTTACACATTAATTGCATGTCAGTACCAGGAATTAGCGACCACTCTGCTGCAGAATTAAATATTAGATAGATAACGAGGAGAAAGTAAAAGTATACCAGTATGCTACAACTGACCTTTAAATTCCAAGAGTTTCTATGGCAAATATTTTCCAGCTGGGCATCACAAGGCTGGCACATAAACGTAATGTGGGATAATTTCGTTAGTATTATTAATAGGGCTATTGAGCAGTTTGTACCCCTTAAATTACTAAAACGGAACCTAAATCCAGGATACTACAATAGTAAAATTAGGAGCCTTAAAAGGAAAGTAAGGGAAGCGTACAATAAAAGTCAATTTAGTTCGGAGCATATGAATAGGTTTCACAAGCTGTCCAAAGAACTCGCTTCTGAAAAGAAAGCTGCTCGTGATAAATATATGTTAATAATATTGGTATTTGCTTTACGTCCCACTAACTACGTTTACGGTTTTCGGAGACACCGAGGTGCTGGAATTTTGTCCGGAAGAAGTTCTTTTACGAGCCAGTAAATCTACCGACACGAGGCTGTCGTATTTGAGCACCTTCAAATACCACTGGACTGAGACAGGATCGAACCTGCCAAGTTGGGGGTCAGAAAGCTAGCGCCTCAACCGTCTGGAGCCACTCAGCCCGGCACACAAATGTATGAAGGGAAAATGGGTGGAAAATCTCTATAAGTACTATATATTAGCCATGGTGTGTCAACGATAATGTCCAGAGAAGGTGAGGTAATTACTAACGATCTACTAATTGCTAATGAATTACATCATTGGTACGGGAACGTATTTAATGAGCAGAATAACCTGGCGATAGATATTATCGATAACACTGATTGTTCCATCTACCAAATTAGCCGTAAAAATTCCGGAGTGAATTGAACGTAAGGAAAAGTAAGTCGACAGGGCCTGGTAATATTGCTGGGGAGGTTCTGAAACGGGGAGACAGAGCTATTCTCTCAACAATACACAAATTCCAGGTGACTGGAGGAAAGGAACTGTAGTCCTGATTTTAAAAGGGGGCAACAGGGTGCTAATGGACAATTATAGACTCATGAACCTTAAGTCCATTGTACGCAAACAAATGGAACACGTCATTTCAGGATATCTAAGAGAACATTGGGAGAAAAGTTCAACAGGGTTTTAGAAACGGTTTCTCCTGCGAGCTATTTCAAGATATTAGCGAGTCATTAGACAAAGTTGATGCTATTGTAATTGATTTTGCTAAAGCATGTGATGTAGTACCACATGACATTCTGGTCCGAAAATTGGAGGAAACAAACATTTGTAAAAGGGTAGTTCTGTGGATCCGGGAATTCTTAGTAGACCGCACGCAGAGGGGAGTAAATACTCCGACGAAGTTTTTATAACGTCGGGACCAGTAAAGGGTAGTGTTATAGGAGGGCCTTTCCTGCTTACGGCATTTATCAACGATCTGCCGAACGAAATTCGAAGTGAATGCAGATTGTTTGCGTACGACTGCATAATATGCAGAAAAATACAGAATGCTAGCGATAATAGATTATTATAAGCCGATATATACTCCATAAGTGGGCACTCGATAACAAAATGAAAATGAATTCTCGAAAATGCAGTCTCATAAGAATGGGAAACAAACATAGACAAGAGGACTTTCAATATTGTCTTGGATCGGACGCCCTGGTTGAGAGTGACTCACGCAAGTACCTAGGAATTCACGTACAGAGAGATCTAAAATGGGACACCCGCGTAGGAAGTATAATTACCAAAGCGTAGAATACTCCTGACCTGTCCAGAATGTTTTCTTAACCGCCCATCATTCACTGCCATAGAGCATGGCTGGCTGAACAGTGCAGCTTTGTGTACCATTGGATCATATGGGCATTCTTCTATCACATATAGTACCCCACTACGACTGCACCAATTAGTCCAAACCGTATTTATTCTGTGCAAATCTTACTGGTCTTTTGAAATTCTGTGAAATGTATTCATTGGTGTATGAGGTCGATCGATTATAACACACTGCTTCCAACTGTAGAAGAACGAATTATTCTAATGCAAAGAATCTGCCTCCTGGGCGACTGCCTTAAATGCAGATCAGTGGTGATTTGATTGATTGATTGATTGATTGATTGATTGATTGATTGATTGATTGACGTCCTTCTAATGTAAAGATGGCGGCGGAACGTTATTGCTAGAAAACATTGAGAGGGGCGCAAGAAACAAACAAAAAATTACTGAGTTTTTTGAATGAGTAATGCATACAAAGTATAAATTGATGTACTGTAATCCTAAACATGTAATTTTAACTAATAATAAACAATGTGTAGCCTAAAAAGAGAGTTTTGAATTCGTTTGGCGTTCAAAATATTTCAGATTTACATGCTGTAATTAGATAAAATAAATAGCAAAATATGTTCATTGACTTAACCGAAAACAATCGTTATGCGCAACGGTTCCCGCCGGCCCCTTCAGTTCGGTTCAAGGGGTTGCACTGTATTTTATAACTTAATTTTGGGTTTATTAATGTCCATTTGAAAACATCCAAGTATTAGGTTTGTTTACGCCCTTCCACTTTGAAAAGTTCAAGCGAACACACAGGAAGCAAGAAAGGAGTCGAGGAAGCCCTTTTTTAAGTTTTTATGTTAGGCTATATAGTATAACTGTTGAGTGTTAACACTTTTAGCACAGTGGGCACACAGGATGATATGTATGAAACTACCATTCTTTATAATTGCTTGAGAGCTAACAGTTTTGCAATGGAAATATTTTTCATTAACATTTTGGTCGTTATAGGTAACCTAGGAAACAGTTACATTATTTTTGAAGTATTGTTAATATAGGCTACATAATGTATGTATACGTACTGTAGGTGACGAAAAAGGATATAGATTATACTGCAGTTTCTAACATTAAAATTGTCTCTAAGAAAGGTATTCTCACTGTACACAGGTTCATAAAAAGCACAAGTCAGCCAGAAAGGTCCCTTCAAAACCCAGAGAAAGGAGATCAACCTACAAAAATTGTATCCAGAAGTAAACTTAAAACCAATATTAGCTCGATTACGCTCCACATATCTGCGAAATGCTTTTTCTTATCCTAAGAAATCTCACCATATTTTCGTTTTACTATGACATATTGCTCTAAAAGTTTAGTAATGTGGAACAGGTGATCGTATATTGTTGTGTGGCACTTCGTTCACTGTAACGTCCGCA
The DNA here is from genome assembly GCF_040414725.1 of Anabrus simplex. Classification (NCBI taxonomy): domain Eukaryota; kingdom Metazoa; phylum Arthropoda; class Insecta; order Orthoptera; family Tettigoniidae; genus Anabrus; species Anabrus simplex. The sequence goes on from NC_090267.1 coordinate 431,123,977, forward strand.
CCGAAGAAATAAACTAAACACATTAAATCCAGGTAGTTACTTCAACAATGGAGCAGTAAATATAAATTTTCAAATGAAGGGCGCGGCGGATTCGGTCGAAACCATGGATGAAAACAGGGAAGACCGTAAGGAAGATGGGGAGCAAAAAACAGATACAGCTGAAAAGAACGAACGAATGTCTAAGCGCACCAGGCCGCTGGAGCTCATTAAGGTCGCGATCAAGAACCTGAAGGAGTCGCAAGGCTCCACAGCTGAAGCCATCATAAGCTACATCATCTCGAACCATGGCGTTCCCGAAGCAGTAGTCAAGAAGCAAGTCCCACGAGCCCTCAAGCGAGGGGTAAAGAAAGGAATCATCATCGAGGGGCATGGCCGATACCAGCTTGGTGGCGCGGACGTTGGCGAGGAGGTCAAGAGGAAAGTTCGTTCGCACGGTCGACGTCGACGTCGCGGGAGATCACGCCGCCGCAGATCTCGACGCAGATCAAGAAGGCGCAGGGGTCGTAGGCGTAGGAGATCTCGCCGTCGCAGACGTAGACGCCGCTCCGGCAGACGCCGCAGGCGAAGATCACGAAGATCGCGCAGGCGACGGGGAAGAAGGCATGGAATGGATGTCTTAGACTATTAAGTGTGCTGTATATCCTCCCTATGTAACTCATGCCCACGAAAGACGCGTGGAGTCCGCTGTGTCGCAAATTGTAAAGGTGTGTGACCAGTCTCATAATAAAGTATAAATTGTGAAGGATGTATTATTTATCCTTATCAGTCGTGACAAGAAAGCTAGTGTAGGGATATTTTTTCTAAAACGGCAAAATCCGATGCTATAAGGAGACGTAGCTGTGAGGGCGTGTACATTTACGTGAAGTATCACCTGTACCACACGATTTAATTTATTCCGTTTGTTATTTCCTACTTTTAATAACACTATTCGACACCGAGGCTACCACAGGATTTATTTACATCTTCATAAAGTGGCGAAGTTAAGCCTCTTGGCTCTCACAACCACGTAGGCTAGAATTTTTGAGATTTTTATTGCTTTAAATATCAATTGGAGCAAGGCAGAGAAAAAAACAAAGGCGTAAAGATGTGGCATGTGTATAGCATGATACCACGACTTGAGAGTGGAATGACGTAATATATCCCATATCATACATCAGGATTGGAGAGTTATGCTTAGATTTTGTAAATATTCTAGCCAGGTGAAAACAGGACCGTCAGGTCGAGCCCTACGCCTGAAAGCTCCCGCTAATCCAAACACCGGTATTACGAAAATTCGGTTAATCTGAACTAAAATGTAAACGTTGCAATCAAATTAAAATACACGTTTGAGGGAGCCCTACGCCTGAAAGCTCCCGCTAATCCAAACATCGGTATTACGAAAATTCGGTTAATCTGAACTAAAATGTAAACGTTGCAATCAAATTAAAATATACTTTTGAGGTCTGTATTTTCATTAATTATATTTTATTTTTCAATCCTAGAACTATCGAATGAGTTGGCTGGGGTGTTCGAGACAGGTAGCTGTGAGATGCTGGGTTCGAACTCCAGCGTCGGCAGCCCTGAAGTTTTTTCGTGGTTTCCAATGTTCACACTAGGAATGTCTTAAGACCACGGTTGCTTCCTTCCAAACCTTAGTCCTAGGCGAAATCTTTCCATTTTAGTGTGACGTCAAACTACTAGCACGAATAAATAAAATCTTATAACTAGTGTGATACGATCCTAGAAGTACGAGGGAGGATCGAATATAAACAGGATTTTATTTTTTATTTAAATTCATTTATTCAAAAACACAAGGCAATTACAATTTATTTTTTCACATAGTTTCCTGCTTTGGAAATGCATTTGTCCCAGCGTATGGGCAGCTTTCTGATGCCTTCATCCTAAAAAGAACATGGTCGTGTCACCAGCCAGCATTGATTGTGCGTTGCTCATGCAAAAAATCAATCAGCAAAATGCCTCGGCGATCGGAAAAAAAAAAAAAAAACCGGTTACAAGAACCTTGCAAGCTGACAGTCGAATCTTGGCTTTGACTGGTGCTGCCTCCCCTATCCTCCAACACTCCTTATTGGCTTGTTTGTATTCGGGAGTGTAGTGGTGGAGCCATGTTTCGTCGCAGGTGACTATCCAATTAAAAAATGCACCACCTTCTTCTCCAAACCTTGTTGTAAGCCTCTGGCAGACCTCCAAACGTCTCAACTTCAGATTTTCGGTCAAAAGGCGAGAGACCCACCTGGAACACACTTTACGAGTAGTATAATAGGCGGATTCGGCGGCCTCCTCCTAATCCCAGGGGAAATTTGAATTTTTGGCGGGAAATTTGAATTTTTGACGGGAAATTTGAATTTTGGCGCGAGATTTTAATTTGTAACCAAAGCCACGTGCTTTTTGACAGCTGTCATCGACAACAACGCATCGCTAACCTCACTGCTGCCATCTTGACGGGCCTAAACCTCAGTGGCACCAACTTAACCTAACTAGCGCGAGGTAAACAAATCCACGTGTTTTTTGACAGCCACGTGCTTTTTGACAGACAACAACGCATCGCTAACCTCAGTACTGCAATCTTGACGGCCCTAAACCTCAGTGGTACCAAGTTAACCTAACTAGCGCGAGATAAACAAATCCACGTGCTTTTTGACAAACAACAACGTAGCGCAAACCTCAGTGCAGCCATCTTGGCGGACCTAAACCTTAGTGGTACCAACTTAACCTCACTAGCACAAGATAAACAAATCCACGTGCTTTTTTGACAGCTGTCATCCGCCATCTTTAAACTACAGAGCACCGTGCTGCCCTCTTTATCGCAGTAGCTGCAAATTCGTCACCTGTCATCCGCAGTGCTGCCATCTCGGCGGGCCTAAACCTTAGTGCTACCAACTTAACCTCACTAGCGTGAGATAAAGAAAGCCACGTGAATTTTTTGACAGCTGTCACCAACCATCTTTAATCTATAGAGCACAGTGCTGCCCTCTTTAGCTACTTACCTTTGAAATGTGGTGGCGGATAATTTGAAAAATGCTTTTTTGACAGCAACCATCGTTAAGCACCGCGCTGCCCTCTTTAGCTACTTACCTTTGAAATGTGGTGGCGGTAAATTCCACGTGCTTTACAAACCTATGTGCTTTTCTGACAGGTGTCAACCGCCATCTTTAATCCAGAGAGAGCAGTGCTGCAATATTTAGTTGAAATGTGGTGGCGGCAAATTCCACATGCTCTTGTTTGGAAACAAATCAACATGGTGTTTTGACAGCTGCCATCCGCCATCTTTAATCAACAGAGCACCGTGCAACACTCTTTAGTTGAAATGTGGTGGCGGCAATTTGAAAAATTCTCTGTGCTCTTGTTTGGAAACAAAGCCACGTGCTTCTTTGACAGCTGTCATCCGCCATCTTTAATCAAGAGAGCACTGTGCTGCTATCATGCGGGTAATTTCGTCAGCTGTCATCCGCCATCTTTAATCTACAGAGCACCGTGCTGCTCTCTGTAGTAGCGGGCAATTTGAAAAGTTCTGTTAGCTGTCATCCGCCATCTTAAATCAAGAGAGCACCGTGCTGCCATCTTTAGCTAGATACCTTTGAAATGTGGTGGCGGCAAATTGAAAAATTCCACGTGATCTTGTTTAGTAAACAAACTCACGCGCTATTTGTCAGCTGTCATCCGCCATCTTACATCGCAAACCTCAGTGCTACACTCTTTAGGTACATACCTTTGAAATATGGTGGCAGATAATTTAAGAAGAAAAATTCTACAGCAGCCATCTCTCGACGCTAATTGCACAAGATGGTGGCTATACATGACTCCCTAAAGGTGCTTATGCAAGATGGCCGCTATACATAGGTTCTTATGAGACGCCCTTGGGATGCTTGCGCGAGATCGCGGTTATACAAGGCTCCTTATGAGACACCCTAGGGATGCTTGCGCAAGATGGCGGTTGCTCTTATGAGGCGGCTTAAGGGTCCTTGCACAAGATGGCTAGAGACGCCCTAAGGATGCCTGCGCAAGATGGCGGACGCAAGATGGCGGTTATACACGACTCCTTATGAGACACCTTAAGGGTGCTTGCGCAAGATGGCTGCCGCTCTTAGCTTAGAGGCTAACGTGTCGTGCTAGTTCGATTCATTAAATTTAGGGCTTAAATGCAAAATGTTAAATATCTCGAAAACGGTGCACCGTAGAGCAAAACGGACAAAATTTTTCCGCCTAATACCCAGGTTCGCAGTATGAGGAACAAGAAAAACATAGTCTAATGATGAGATCAACGGTTCGGTTCCTACTTAGGCCCTTTGGCATTCGCTCTGTTTTAGCTTGTATTGAAGCAGGTCTTCGTAACATGATCAGGTCTAGCTATGGTAGAAAGTATAACGTACCATGCTGGTTCAATTCATTAAATTTGGGGCTTAAATGCAAAATTTTAAATATCTCGAAAACGGTGCATCGTAGAGCAAAACGGACAAAATTTTTCCGCCTAATATTTAGGTTCGCAGTATCAGGAACAAGAAAAACATAGTCTAATGATGAGATCAACGGTTCGATTCCTACTTAAGCCCTTTGGCATTGGCAGCTATCTAATTCTACAAGATGGTGGCTGCTCTTATGAGACACAAGATAGCTTGAGACGTCCTAGGGATGCTCACGCAAGATGGCGGACACAAAATGGTGACTATACATAGCTCCTTATGAGACAGCCTAGTGGTGCTCGCACAAGATGGCGGCTACTCTTATGAAGAAAGCTAGCTTACAGGCTACTGCGCAAGATAACGGTACCGAGCTCGGTAGCTGCAGTCGCTTAAGTGCGGCCAGTATCCAGTAATCGGGAGATAGTGGGTTCGAGCCCTACTGTCGGCAGCCCTGAAGATGGTTTTCCGTGGTTTCCCATTTTCACACCAGGCAAATGCCGGGGCTATACCTTAATTAAGGCCACGGCCGCATCCTTCCCATTCCTAGGCCTTTCTTGTCTCATCGTCGCCATAAGACCTAGCTGTGTCGGTGCGACGTAAAGCAAATAGCAAAAAAAGAAAAGATAACGGTTGCTGTTATGCATGCGGTGGAGAGCAATTTGAAATTCTATGTGCTTAATCAACAGAGCACCCTGCTGCCCTCTTTAGCTGAAATGTGGTGGCGGATAATTTGAAAAATTCTTTTGACAGGTGTCATCTTTAAACATTGGCGACTACACATAGGCTGTTATGACCTTATCATTCTCCTCCTCCTCCACCTCTTATGTCAAGGCATAGCTTTAAACCTGCATCGCGATGGCAAGCGTGTGCAGCGATAACATTATTGTACATGTTTAGACTTGCGAAACATAAGAAGAGTAGAATCAAACGCTGTACTCGATACAACATGTGATCATAACATTGATTGATGTGTTCAGAACACAAAATAAGTGATCAAGACCAGAATCGAACACTGTACTCAATACATCATGTGTTTAGAACATGTCAGGGGATACCCTTGTTCTAAGAAAATCAGATTGAAACATAACAAGAGTAGAATCGAACACTGTACTCGATGTCGTTAACTTCAACATGTGATTAAAACATTGTTTGGTGTGTTCAGAACACTACATAAGTGATCAAGTCTAGAATCGAACGCTGTACTTCATACAACATGTTAGGGGATACCTTTGTTCTAAGATCAGATTGAAACATAACAAGACTAGAATTGAACACTGTACTCAATACAACACGTCAGGGGATAACTTTGTTCTAAGAAGATCAAATTGAAACATAACAAGACTAGAATCGAACACTGCACTCGATGTCGTTAACCTTAACATGTGATTCAGAACATTGTTTGATGTGTTCAGATCACTAAACAACTAGAATCGAACACTGTTTTCGATGTTGTTAACTTCAACATGTGATTAGAACATTGTCTGATGTGTTCAGATCACTAAACAAGTAGAACCGAACACTGTACAACATGTCAGGGGATACAGGGGATACCTTTGTTCTAAGAAAATTAGATTGAAACATAACAAGACTAGAATCGAACACTACACTCGATGTCGTTAACCTTAACATGTGATCCGATACAAAATGTTAGGGGATAAAAATCAAAAACACACTGTGCACATATCGCGTAGCTATCTCGCTTAGTAAACGATACAACTTTAATGATTTGCCAAGTATGAAAATCAAAAACACACTGTGCACATATCGCATAGCTAACTCGGCAAAACTTCAAACGATTTGCTTAGTGCGAAAATAAAAAGATCTATACCGCGTAGCTAACTCGCTCACCGCACTGCTAAGACGCTTAGTAATTGCAAATACACTGATATATGTCATGCGAAAATCAAGAAAGCACACTGCTTAGCCAACTCGCTCGGTCACACTGCAAATACATTACGATACGTTACTCTTTTTTTCTCGAAACACACACACACACACACACACACACACGGATAAGAATGTTGCGAGATACTACATACTTACATGTTTTTTAAAAAAATAGGGGGATGAAAGATCATAAATTATTTCTACACATGTTGTCTCCTCCAAGTTGTAAGACGAAATAGACGCAGTACTGCGAGTTTCCGCTATAGCTGGCGAACGGAAGTAGCATGATATCTCAGCAAAAAATACGCGTGAGCTTGCATACACGCAAGTCAGACACAATGATGGATACCGCGATTCAAATCCTAGCAACTTATGCCGTCAGGAGGGGCATCCGGCTAGATCATGTAATTACACGTTATGACGATCGCGCAGGTCCCTCGCCTAGCATTTGCTATTTTTACGGCTTCCGACAGTAGGAGTTCGAACCCTCTATCCCTCGAAGTAGCGAGAATGATTGCGGGTACAAGAGTGTTGAGGGTGATTCATCTGTCGGATGGAGGCGATCCTACTGTTGCATATTACATTCTCAGGTAGTTTCGAGGGCGTGCAAAAAGCCAGCATTAAGTAAGGGCTGTTGTTGGGGACGTTAAACCTTTTGCAGGCTTCCCCGAAACTGATTGTGATTACAAGATGTTGATGGTGATTCATCTGTCGGATGGAGGCGATAAGCTGTGTATAGGCTTCATCGGTAGGAGTACGCTATGTACCGGCACCGAGTTTTACCCTCTGCCTACTGTTGTATATTACATTCTTAGGTAGTTTCGAATAACCAGAGGGTGTGCAAAAACTAGCATTCAGTAAGGGCTCTTGGTGGGGACGTTAAACCTTGTGCAGGCTTCTCCGAAAATGATTGCGGGTACAAGATGTTGATGGTGATTCATCTGTCGGATGGAGGCGTTAAGCCTTGTGCAGGCTCTTTCAGCAGGAGTAGGCTATGTACCGGCACCGGGTTTTACCCTCTCCTTACTGTAGTATATTACATTCTTAGGCAGTTTCGAATAACCAGAGGTTGTGCAAAAAGCCAGCATTAAGTAAGGGCTGTTGATGGGGACGTTAAACATTGTGCAGGCTTCTCCGAAACTGATTGCGGGTACAAGATGTTGATGGTGATTCATCTGTCGGATGGAGGCGATAAGCTATGTGCAGGCTGATTCGGTAGGAGTAGGCTATGTGCCGGCACCGAGTTTTACCCTCTCCCTACTCTTGTATATTACATTCTTAGGCAGTTTCGAATAATTAGAGGGTGTGCAAAAAGCCAGCATTAAGTAAGGGCTCTTGATGGGGACGTTAAACCTTGTGAAGGCTTCTCCGAAACTGATTGCGAGTACAAGATGTTGATGGTGATTCATCTGTCGGATGGAGGCGTTAAGCCTTGTGCAGGCTCTTTCAGCAGGAGTAGGCTATGTACCGGCACCGGGTTTTACCCTCTCCCTACTGTAGTATATTACATTCTTAGGCAGTTTCGAATAACCAGAGGTTGTGCAAAAAGCCAGCATTTAGTAAGGGCTGTTGATGGGGACGTTAAACCTTGTGCAGGCTTCTCCGAAACTGATTGCGGGTACAAGATGTTGATGGTGATTCATCTGTCGGATGGAGGCGATAAGCTATGTGCAGGCTTCTTCGGTAGGAGTAGGCTATGTGCCGGCACCGAGTTTTACCCTCTGCCTACTGTTGTATATTACATTCTTAGGTAGTTTCGAATAACCAGAGGGTGTGCAAAAAGCTAGCATTAAGTAAGGGCTGTTGATGGGGACGTTAAACCTTGTGCAGGCTTCTCCGAAACTGATTGCGGGTACAAGATGTTGATGGTGATTCATCTGTCGGATGGAGGCGTTAAGCCTTGTGCAGGCTCTTTCGGCAGGAGTAGGCTATGTGCCGGCAGCGGGTTTTACCCTCTCCCTACTGTAGTATATTACATTCTTAGGCAGTTTCGAATTACCATAGGGTGTGCAAAAAGCCAGCATTAAGTAAGGGCTGTTGATGGGGGCGTTAAACTTTGTACAGGCTCCTTCAACAGGAGTAGCCTATGTGCCGGCGCCGTGTAAGCTCTTTCGATAGGAGTAGGCTATGTGCTGGCACTGTGTTTTAACCTCTCCGCACAATCCTAATATTTTATGTTAGGAACTTACACCAGCTAAATGCAACACGGCTAAGAAAATGTTCCGTGAGTTACAAGTAGCTTATCAGCATGCAGTGTCCTCGTTCAAGGTTACTACAGCCGGAAGCCGAGTGTACAATTTCAGTCAACGCATGCATTCCTCACGTCGCTCTGACTGACTGCGCCGATACAACTTCAAAGACAGTGTTCTATGCGGTGGAACAAAAAATGTAACCCGGTGTGAGCACATAGCCTGCTACTAAAGCTTAACACTGTAAATGTTTGGAGCTCCTTTTTTACAGCTAGGTGTGGTTCCTAACGTAACAGGGCCAGGATTAAACATATGTTTTACAGCCGAGTGCCCCTTCCTAACATGAGATTTTAAATCGTAAGAATCTGTTTTACGGCCGGTTGCCCTTCCTGACGCGAGATTTTAAATCACAAGAATCTGTTTTACAACTGGACGCCCTTCTAGGATTTTAAATAGCAGTATCTAGCCTCTTACATCATACACTATTGTTTTACGATCGGTTGCCCTTCCTGATGTCAAAGAACTGGGATTAAGGATCTGTTTTACAACTAGATGCTCTTTTTAACACGAGAATCGGGGTTTTACAGCTAGATGCTCTTCTTAGATTTTAAATCACAGTATCTAGTGTTACACTTCACGAACTATTGTTTTACGACTGGTTGCCCTTCCTGACACAAAACTAGCAGTATCTAGCCTCTTACATCATACACTATTGTTTTACGGTCGGTTGCCCTTCCTGACGTCAAAGAACTGGGATTAAGAATCTGTTTTACAACTAGATGCTCTTTTTAACACGAGAATCGGGGTTTTACAGCTAGATGCACTTCTTAGATTTTAAATCGCAGTATCTAGTGTTACACTTCACGAACTATTGTTTTACAACTGGTTGCCCTTCCTGACACAAAACTAGCGGTATCTAGCCTCTTACATCATACACTATTGTTTTCGACCGGTTGCCCTTCCTGACGGCAAAGAACTGGGATTAAGAATCTGTTTTACAACTACTTGCCCTTTCTAACACGAGAATCGGGGTTTTACAGCTAGATGCTTTTCTTGGTGCAGGAACTAAGATTTTAAATCGCTGCATCACGAACTATGGTTTTACGGCCGGATGCCCTTCCTGACGCAAAAGTAAGATTTTAAATCGCAAGAATTTGTTTTAAGACTAGTTACCCTTCGTGATGCAAGAAATAAGATTTTAAATTGCAGTATCTAGCCTATTACATCATACACCATAGTTTTACGGCTATTTACCCTCCTTGACGCGAGGACTAAGATTTTAACTCGCGAGAAGCTGTTTTACTGCTAGATACCCTTCTTAACGCGAGAACTAAGATTTTAAATCGCAAGAATTAATTTTACAGCCGGGTGTTATTTTTGATGAGAGAAACAAGATTTTAAATTGTATCTTGTGTCCCACACCACAAACTATTGTTAATAGCTAGATGCCCTTCGTGACACATAAACTATTAGTATCTAACCTCTTACATTATACACCATAGTTTTACGACTGGTTAACTTCCTAACTAGGATTTTAAATCGCAGTATACCTGACAAATCTGTTGTAGCGGGTTTTATAACTAGATGTCCCGGTACCGGCACATAGCCTACTCCTGCCGAAAGAGCCTGCACAAGGCTTATTACCTCCATCCGACAGATGAATCACCCTCAACACTCTTGTACCCGCAATCATTCTCGCTACTTCGGGAGATATTGGGTTCGAACTCCTACTGTCGGAAGCCGTAAAAATAGCAAACGCTAGGCGAGGGACCTGCGCGATCGTCATAACGTGTAATTACATGATCTAGCCGGATGCCCCTCCTGACGGCATAAGTTGCTAGGATTTGAATCGCGGTATCCATCATTGTGTCTGACTTGCGTGTATGCAAGCTCACGCGTATTTTTTGCTGAGATATCATGCTACTTCCGTTCGCCAGCTATAGCGGAATCTCGCAGTACTGCGTCTATTTCGTCTTACAACTTGGAGGAGACAACATGTGTAGAAATAATTTATGATCTTTCATCCCCCTATTTTTTTAAAAAACATGTAAGTATGTAGTATCTCGCAACATTCTTATCCGTGTGTGTGTGTGTGTGTGTGTTTCGAGAAAAAAAGAGTAACGTATCGTAATGTATTTGCAGTGTGACCGAGCGAGTTGGCTACGCAGTGTGCTTTCTTGATTTTCGCATGACATATAACAGTGTATTTGCAATTACTGAGCGTCTTAGCAGTGCGGTGAACGAGTTAGCTACGCGGTATAGATTTTTTATTTTCGCACTAAGCAAATCATTTGAAGTGTTGCCGAGTTAGCTATGCGATATGTGCACAGTGTGTTTTTGATTTTCATACTAGGCAAATCATTAAAGTTGTATCGTTTACTAAGCGAGATAGCTACGCGATATGTGCACAGTGTGTTTTGGATTTTTACACTAGGTAAATCATTGAAGTTGTACTTTTGCTCTGAACACATCAAACAATGTTCTAATCACATGTTGTATCGAGTACAGTGTTCGATTCTAGTCTTGCTATGTTTCAATCTAATGTTCTCAGAACAAAGGTATCCCCTAACATTTTGTATCGGATCACATGTTAAGGTTAACGACATCGAGTGTAGTGTTCGATTCTAGTCTTGTTGTGTTTCAATCTAATTTTCTTAGAACAAAGGTATCCCCTGACATGTTGTACAGTGTTCGGTTCTACTTGTTTAGTGATCTGAACACATCAATCAATGTTCTGATCACATGTTGTATCGAGTGCAGTGTTCGATTCTAGTCTTGTTATGTTTCAATCTAAGTTTCTTAGAACAATGGAATCCCCTGACGTGTTGTATTGAGTAGTGTTCAATTCTAGTCTTGATCACTTATTTAGTGATCTGAACACATCAGACAATGTTCTAATCACATGTTGAAGTTAACAACATCGAGAACAGTGTTCGATTCTAGTTGTTTAGTGATCTGAACACATCAAACAATGTTCTGAACTACATGTTAAGGTTAACGACATCGAGTGCAGTGTTCGATTCTAGTCTTGTTATGTTTCAATTTGATCTTCTTAGAACAAAGTTATCCCCTGACGTGTTGTATTGAGTACAGTGTTCAATTCTAGTCTTGTTATGTTTCAATCTGATCTTCTTAGAACAAAGGTATCCCCTAACATGTTGTAATAAGTACAGCGTTCGATTCTAGTCTTGATCACTTATGTAGTGTTCTGAACACACCAAACAATGTTTTAATCACATGTTGAAGTTAACAACATCGAATACAGTGTTCGATTCTAGTCTTGTTATGTTTCAATCTGATCTTCTTAGAACAAGGGTATCCCCTGACATGTTCTAAACACATGATGTATTGAGTACAGTGTTCGATTCTGGTCTTGATCACTTATTTTGTGTTCTGAACACATCAATCAATGTTCTGATCACATGTTGTATCGAGTACAGCGTTTGATTCTACTCTTCTTATGTTTCGCAAGTCTAAACATGTACAATAATGTTATCGCTGCACACGCTTGCCATCGCGATGCAGGTTTAAAGCTATGCCTTGACATAAGAGATGGAGGAGGAGGAGAATGATAAGGTCATAACAGCCTATGTATAGTCGCCATTGTTTAAAGATGACACCTGTCAAAAGAATTTTTCAAATTATCCGCCACCACATTTCAGCTAAAGAGGACAGCAGGGTGCTCTGTTGATTAAGCACATAGAATTTCAAATTGCTCTCCACCGCATGCATAACAGCAACCGTTATCTTGCGCAGTAGCCTGTAAGCTAGCTTTCTTCATAAGAGTAGCCGCCATCTTGTGCGAGCACCCCTAGGCTGTCTCATAAGGAGCTATGTATAGTCACCATTTTGTGTCCGCCATCTTGCGTAAGCATCCCTAGGACGTCTCAAGCTATCTTGTGTCTCATAAGAGCAGCCACCATCTTGTAGAATTAGATAGCTGCCAATGCCAAAGGGCTTAAGTAGGAATCGAACCGTTGATCTCATCATTAGACTATGTTTTTCTTGTTGCTGATACTGCAAACCTAAATATTAGGCGGAAAAATTTTGTCCGTTTTGCTCTACGATGCACCGTTTTCGAGATATTTAAAATTTTGCATTTAAGCCCCAAATTTAATGAATTGAACCAGCATGGTACGTTATACTTTCTACCATAGCTAGACCTGATCATGTTACGAAGACTTGCTTCAATACAAGCTAAAACAGAGCGAATGCCAAAGGGCCTAAGTAGGAACCGAACCGTTGATCTCATCATTAGACTATGTTTTTCTTGTTCCTCATACTGCGAACCTAGGTATTAGGCGGAAAAATTTTGTCCGTTTTGCTCTACGGTGCACCGTTTTCGAGATATTTAACATTTTGCATTTAAGCCCTAAATTTAATGAATCGAACTAGCACGACACGTTAGCCTCTAAGCTAAGAGCGGCAGCCATCTTGCGCAAGCACCCTTAAGGTGTCTCATAAGGAGTCGTGTATAACCGCCATCTTGCGTCCGCCATCTTGCGCAGGCATCCTTAGGGCGTCTCTAGCCATCTTGTGCAAGGACCCTTAAGCCGCCTCATAAGAGCAACCGCCATCTTGCGCAAGCATCCCTAGGGTGTCTCATAAGGAGCCTTGTATAACCGCCATCTCGCGCAAGCATCCCAAGGGCGTCTCATAAGAACCTATGTATAGCGGCCATCTTGCATAAGCACCTTTAGGGAGTCATGTATAGCCACCATCTTGTGCAATTAGCGTCGAGAGATGGCTGCTGTAGAATTTTTCTTTTTAAATTATCTGCCACCATATTTCAAAGGTATGTACCTAAAGAGTGTAGCACTGAGGTTTGCGATGTAAGATGGCGGATGACAGCTGACAAAAAGCGCGTGAGTTTGTTTACTAAACAAGATCACGTGGAATTTTTCAATTTGCCGCCACCACATTTCAAAGGTATCTAGCTAAAGATGGCAGCACGGTGCTCTCTTGATTTAAGATGGCGGATGACAGCTAACAGAACTTTTCAAATTGCCCGCTACTGCAGAGAGCAGCACGGTGCTCTGTAGGTTAAAGATGGCGGATGACAGCTGACGAAATTACCCGCATGATAGCAGCACACTGCTCTCTTGATTAAAGATGGCGGATGACAGCTGTCAAAGAAGCACGTGGCTTTGTTTCCAAACAAGAGCACATAGAATTTTTCAAATTGCCGCCACCACATTTCAACTAAAGAGCGTTGCACGGTGCTCTGTTGATTAAAGATGGCGGATAACAGCCGTCAAAAAAGCATGTTGATTTGTTTCCAAACAAGAACACGTGGAATTTGCCGCCACCACATTTCAACTAAATATTGCAGCACTGCTCTCTCTGGATTAAAGATGGCGGTTGACACCTGTCAGAAAAGCACATAGGTTTGTAAAGCACGTGGAATTTACCGCCACCACATTTCAAAGGTAAGTAGCTAAAGAGGGTAGCGCGGTGCTTAAAGATGGCTGCTGTCAAAAAAGCATTTTTCAAATTACGCGCCACCACATTTCAAAGGTAAGTAGCCAAAGTAGCCACGTGGCTTTGTTTATCTCACGCTAGTGAGGTTAAGTTGGTAGCACTAAGGTTTAGGCCCGCCGAGATGGCAGCACTGCGGATGACAGGTGACGAATTTGCAGCTACTGCGATAAAGAGGGCAGCACGGTGCTCTGTAGTTTAAAGATGGCGGATGACAGCTGTCAAAAAAGCACGTGGATTTGTTTATCTCGCGCTAGTGAGATTAAGTTGGTACCACTAAGGTTTAGGTCCGCCAAGATGGCTGCACTGAGGTTTGCGATACGTTGTTGTTTGTCAAAAAGCACGTGGATTTGTTTATCTCGCGCTAGTTAGGTTAAGTTGGTACCACTGATGTTTAGGCCCGTCAAGATGGCAGTACTGAGGTTAGCGATGCGTTGTTGTCTGTCTAAAAGCACGTGGCTGTCAAAAAACACGTGGATTTGTTTACCAATTCAAATCTCGCGCTAGTTAGGTTAAGTAGGTACCACTGAGGTTTAGGCCCGTCAAGATGGCAGTACTGGGTTAGCGATGCGTTGTGGTCTGTCAAAAAGCACGTGGCTGTCAAAAAACACGTGGATTTGTTTACCTCGCGCTAGTTAGGTTAAGTTGGTACCACTGAGGTTCAGGCCCGTCAAGATGGCAGCAGTGAGGTTAGCGATGCGTTGTTGTCGATGACAGCTGTCAAAAAGCACGTGGCTTTGTTTACAAATTCAAATCTCGCGCCAAAATGCAAATTTCCCGCCAAAATGCAAATTTCCCGCGGGTGGCGAAAGGGCCTCTGGGAGCCCGGAGGAGGAGGCGGCGCCCGAACCATCCAATTATACTACTTTTACGGAACTATAGGTCGTTTGTTATGATTGCTTGACAGCTCTCATAACTGATTCCGACTTGTTCTGCAATTTCTGATACTTTCACCCGTCGATCGTCGTCAATAATGTCTTTAACAGCATGAATGTTTTCGTCTGTAATGCTGGTCCGAGAAGGCGATCGTGTTACTGGTCTTCCCCACGTTTTCGTCCTTCCTTGAACTTTTTATGCCAGGCAAACACGCGTCCTTGACAGCGTTTGATCACCTAACTGTGCAGCCAATCTGGAACATTTCCACCGCTGTAACTCCTTCACGACCAGTAAATTTTATAATTATGCATTGCGCAGTGGAGGGGTGCACCTGTTGCTCCGACATCGTGAGCGTTACTGACGAAACAGTGGGATATATCTAACAGCACGTTCTTCCCACTCATAACGGATTCGTCTCAGCATAGCAGAAGCGCGGATTACTTGCAACGATTGCATTCTCAGTACTTTTTACTTGCAATCGTTACTTTTTACAAAATGTAATTTTTACTTGTAATTTACTTAAAAAAAATAAAATTGTAATCTTTACATTCTGGTAAATGATATACGAGCGTTGTAAATTAATAAAGTAGTGGTAACGTTGTCCAGACACTCTCAGGAGATCTGGCATGCGCAAATAGGATATACGAGCGGTCAGGTGACGCTGTTGTCGATGTGTAATGTCCGAGGTCAAGACACGAATGTTACTTGTGGAGCCGCCATGTTGAGTCTTTAAGTAAGCGTAACCAAAGCTAAGTGTATTTGAATTTAGATGATTTAGGTACCAAACTCTGAAATAAAAGCAATCGAACAACTTCTTTTCATGTAGAATTTAATTGGACATCTATTGTTTATGTACATATAACTGTATAACTCGTAAATGACATGAATACATTCACAGCTACTTGAATAGGAAGATAATTAATAGAACAGCAGCAAGAACAAAAGCAAGAATTAGTAAAAGTGCTCATGTATATTCTTTCACTTCTATACAACTTGGTCTTACTGTGTTTCTTATAAATATCACTTGTCAAAATACGTAACCTCATTGACAGAAACAAAGATATTGTACGGTACCGCTGTTATTTTATGAATACATGAAATATTGAACTTTAAGTACTTAAAAACAGTTGTAGTGGATCCGTGGTAGAGTGTCGGCCTCCGGATCCCAAGATAGCGGGTTCAAACCCGGCAGAGGTAGTCGGATTTTTGAAGGGCGGACAAAAGTCCATTCGACACTCCATGTCGGTACGATGTCGGCATGTAAAAGATCTCTGGTGATACATTTCGTATTTACCCGACAAAATTCATTAAAATCTCAGCCATAGGCGCCCAAGAGAGTTTCGGTTTACTCGGTCTGCCATCTAGTGGGCCTAGAGTAAAAAGGAACGTCGAAATTGACGAGCAGACAGCCAGAAGGCGTCAAATCGAAATGTCTGCACACGGTAGCTGAGGCCATACGATTATTATTATTATTTTATTATTAGTAAATTACCTTCAGCATTTCCTTTATTAAGAAAGAAGTTATTGGTATCGAGTTTCTAAAAGTGTATTTCATGTTGACAAACGTAGAATGCCTCTTGAGTTGAGTGCATTAAATTATTTTTGCTGACTCTTGTTATCCATTCATGTGGTAAATTCTTCGGGTTCTGAGGCAAAAATACTCTTCAGATATATAACAAGAGTGATGTTCTTAGTCACTCTAAAATCCATGCAGATAAATAGTACAAAGCGCTGGTGGTGGTGATGGTGGTGGTGGTGATTCTTGTTTTAAGAGGAAGTAGTACTGGGCAACCATCCACTGTTAACACTAATCAGAAGGGAAAAAATGACGGGATCAGACACTTCGAAAAATGAAGGTATCGGCCAAAGAAAAATGAGACTCCCTCGGCTTCGACTGCTCTTAACTTCGGGGTCGGAAAGGAACAAGAGTCGGCCAAGGGGGATAGGATAGCAATGAGGAGCCTAGCGCAGGTAAGTGCAAGCAATGCCAGGACTCAGCCAAGGGCCCCGTGGTCGCCAACACACGCTCCCAAGTAAAAATCCCCTGGGTCACCTTTTAGTCGCCTCGTATAACAGGCAGGGGGCACCGTGGATGTATTCTACCGCCTCAAAAATGGTACAAAATCGACATCTGTATTAGACTATCTTTATGTCAGCATCATTTGAAAACTGGTGATCATAATTTGTAGGGCTACAGTCTTCAGTTCGCTTTTGGCAAGAAAAACATTCAAGGTAATACCATCAGAAGAAGAAGAAGAAGAAGAAGAAGAAGAAGAAGAAGAAGACGGAGCAAGTAAAATTAAAAAGCGCATGGCTTTTAGCGCCGGGAGTGTCCGAGGACTAGTTTGGCTCGCCAGATGCAGGTCTTTTGATTTGACACCCGTAGGCGACCTGCGCGTCGTGATGAGGATGAAATGATGATGAAGACGACACATACACCCAGCCCCCGTGCCAGCGAAATTAACCAATTAATCGAACCCGGGACCCCTGTGGCCAAAGGCCAGCACGCTAACCATTTAGCCATGGAGCAGGACACGGAGCAAGTGGGTATGCGGTATGGGTCACGTAGCTATGAGCTTATATTCGGGAGATAATGGGTTCGAATCTCCGAGCATACAGACAGAGAGGACGCTCCCTACGTTTTAACCGGCCAAGCGTGGCACCAGCATCAAGCTCTGAGCGATCAGCTGATGTATGGCAAAACAAGGCGGTCTTCCTTAAGAAGAACATTACGCAGTGTTTTTAAATCCCGATTTAAGTGTGCTCCTTATGATTAATTGATTTAAACTATTGAAGATGGTAATACAATAGGAATACATATTTCCTTTCCTGTTTTTATGAAAAGTGTTCAGTATCATTATAATATGTATGTGTGGTATTTCGATGTGTTTACATATCAGTTAAGCGATGCGGTGGTGTGAATAGGCCTTACGCGGTTAAGATATTTTAGTTGCTTGTCTTCTTATTTCATAAGGTGATCTTTTTCTCCGTAATATTTGTCTAAAATAGTTATTTTAAAAATATTTGTGCAGTTCTGGAAGTAATAAACTCGACAAAACTTACCAATAACCTGCATTTCTAATAATACCGATGTTTTGTTGGTTATAAATCAAGAAACCTGGCCGATAATTATGCAGTCGGTCCCATTACACCTAAAATAATTATCTTCAAAGGAAGTTTGAAAGTACTAATAATGCAGCTGATAACTTTAAGGTACTGCCCCTAAAGACAGCTATCACCACCACTATCGCACTTATTCACAGACCTTCACATTTAGTTTATAGATGTACCATACAGTTATGCATGTTGACAATTAACGTTTTACAGGTTATCTAGGTTATCAGCCAATATCATGCATGAACGCACACACAACCACCTAACATCTTGGTTATAAGTAGAAACCGGAAGTTAGGCAAAATGCCTTGTTTATCTGGATGTATATATCGAAGTGTCACCTAGAGACAAACATGTTTCCGTACGTCTGGGAACGGTAGGACGAGTTATTTTGCCTTTCTTGCCTATTTTAGTTTCCGTAGCCTATTTGATAGTTTAATGCCTTTTTTTTTGCCTTTTTACGTTATTGTGGATATTTTATGCTGTTATTTATGTATTAAAATGAATCAATGCCTTGTTTATCTGGATGTATATATCGAAGTGTCACCTAGAGACAAACATGTTTCCGTACGTCTGGGAACGGTAGGACGAGTTATTTTACCTTTCTTGCCTATTTTAGTTTCCGTAGCCTATTTGATAGTTTAATGCCTTTTTTTTGTGCCTTTTTACGTTATTGTGGATATTTTATGCTGTTATTTATGTATTAAAATGAATCAATGGAAAGACAATATATAATTCCAATGTACTGTATTAATAATAAAGAAAAATTACATTTTAACTTCATCATCATCATCATCATAATCATCATCATCATCATCTGTTTACCCTCCAGGGTCGGCTTTTCCAAGGCCGCGCTAGATAGACAGGCCACAAGGCTCGGAGCGTGACGTCACGCTAGTGGCTGGCGTTCATCATGGCAGTGTAGGGCCCGCTCTCACTTTCACCATGATATTGTTCATTTATTTTACCTTAACGATAAAATTGAACACTCCTTCAATTGTGGCTTTACTTAGGCTTGTATACTACACGAGTTTTATGCGGGGAGAAAACTGGAAGGGCAGTACATGTACATTTCTTTACGTAAAATTATGATGACATCTGTCACTTGTAACTCAACACGGTATCTTTAAAAGATTAGAACGCATAATACGTATACAAAAAGTTTTAATGTTACTAGGAAAATGCATGATGGCAATTCACAACAAAAGTCCTGAAACCTTTCTTAGAAATTAAGCTGCAACTTAAAACTTACCTAAGAATTCCTAAGGTTTCAGTTTGTACATTTTTATTTTCCTGAGGATTTCTTCTTTTCAGCGATGAGTTTATCTACGGTAACTTTTCTATTGTTATTCAATAATATATTACAAAAGATGTATATACATCTGTCAACGAGATGTTTAAAACTATTTATTTAATCACAGCATGTTTAAACATTTTCGTTTTCCAGAACATTGTTGACAAGCGAAGTCAGAATTTTTCTCTGAGAATCCTCATGTAAAAACATTAGTATACAGGTTTACATTTTGTAGCTCTAAAAGAGTCTGGTACGACACCTTTTTATACAGGGCAGGAGCAAGCCAAGGCCGCACTAGATAGACTCAGACATTTTTTTTGTCTGACTCAGAGTTGTCAAAGTCAGGATAAGTTGTCAGCTTGATTAAGCCAGTTATTTATTAAAATTTTAAATAAATGACCAGTATCAAACAATTTTGTGTGTGTGTGTTTCGTCAAATGGATTTTGAAAAGTGGTTTGTAAATTGCTTTTGCACAGCTTTTCAAACATTTTCCTGTTATTATTAGAAATTATGCATGCTACCTTATAAGCTATAGGACTATCTGTTAATACTTTAAAGACTTGCAAAGTTAGTTCTTCTAAGAAATGTCATATTAGGTTCTTACATGGAAACAAATCAACAACGTCTTTATTTTTTTAAAGACTGGATGACAACATAAAAGTTTGTGCAGTTGTAGCTAATGTAGTGTTATTTTCTCCGCTTTTACTACTAAAAGCAACTCCCTCTACCTTTCCTCCTAGCGGGCGATCTGGCCGTGCGGCTGTGAACGTGCATCGGGAGATAGTGGGTTCGAATCCCACTGTCGGCAGCCCTGAAGAAGGTTTTCCGTAGTTTCCCCATTTTCACACCAGGCAAATGCTGGGGCTGTACCTTAATTAAGGCCACGGCCGCTTCCCTCCAGCTGTTATGCCTCTCCTATCCCATCGTCGCCATAAGACCTATCTGTGTCGGTGCGACGTAAAGCCACTAGCAAAAACAAAAATAAAACCTTTCCTCCTTTATAGTTCAGCTCACGTTTTATGTAGACTCCATTCAACAAGTTACAAAATATGTCATGCTCCTTTAACAATTTTAGTTTCTTTTTTCAAGTAATTCCAATGCGAATCATCAATACCCGAATTTCCCGTGCCTAGTTTTGCAGTAAAAGACTGTGAATAACCAAGTGGGGCATTGTAAGAAACGTTGACTGTCTTATCTTCTTTTACGCCCCAGGAAATGCGAAAAATATTGAAGTGAACCATGTTATTAGAATACAGGAGTAAGATACTTTCTTTGCAAAGGCTATATTTAACTGTTCCTTTAAAAAAATATAATTTATCAGTAATGATACACTCATTAACTTCACTTTCAATTTCATCGATTATTTTGTGTACAGATGTCCGCCTCTGTGGTGTAGTGGTTAGCGTGATTAGCTGCCACCCCCGGAGGTCCGGGTTCGATTCCCGGCTCTGCCACGAAAATTTGAAAAGTGGTACGAGGGCTGGAACGGGGTCCACTCAGCCTCGGGAGGTCAACTGAGTAGAGGTGGGTTCGATTCCCACCTCAGCCATCCTCGAAGTGGTTTTCCGTGGTTTCCCACTTCTCCTCCAGGCGAATGCCGGGATGGTACCTAACTTAAGGCCACGGCCGCTTCCTTCCCTCTTCCTTGTCTATCCCTTCCAATCTTCCCATCCCTCCACAAGGCCCCTGTTCAGCATAGCAGGTGAGGCCGCCTGGGCGAGGTACTGGTCATTCTCCCCAGTTGTATCTCCCGACCAAGAGTCTGAAGCTCCAGGACACTGCCCTTGAGGCGGTAGAGGTGGGATCCCTCGCTGAGTCCGAGGGAAAAGCCGAACCTGGAGGGTAAACAGATGATGATGATGATGATTTTGTGTACAGATTCTATTTTATCGTGGACAGTCACTTTTGAGTTACGAGCAGGTCTAAACAGGAAGTTATAAATACTTTTCTAATTTGACCATTTTAATATCTTGCCCCCATCACCTAATGCACGTATATCAGGGTTATAACTCATGAAAATATCATGTTTAATGGATTTAAAATCAAGAGCCTCGTTTAATGTTAAGGAAGTACCAATTTTCGGAATATTTTCCTCAGTCACATACATTTTGAAAATACAGACTTTGGCTGTTAAAGTTGACGGAAACTTTGTCCAAATCTAATTTGCGTTTAATACTGAAATTACCCTGAACGTCGTCGAAGTCCTTGATCCTGTCATATTCTTCCTCAGCTTTCTTTCTTTCTTTCCTTCCTCTTCCCGTTTTTCAATTTCTTCTTGTCTTTGAATAGGATTTTTGCTCGTTGTTGGAAGATTTTTTATACAGATAGGCAGGCACATTTTAAAACTTAGGAATAGCATCGTTTGAGAGTTTTAAATGGTTAGGTTTTACAGTTAAAAGAGACTCATCAGGTCTTTTAACGGAATCGTCCCTAATTACGAAACTTCGTCGAAGTGTTTTATGCACACAACTGAGCTTGCTGAAGGGATGAATTCGGTTCGATGGATAGCTATGATCCACTTTCCGAAACACGCCAGTAGGAAATTTAAACACTGAAATATTAGGCTGTTTTGAACTGTAGTTTATTCTACAACCAGGTATACAACACGACGTGGCCATAATTCACAACGTTCACACACGTTTAAATCATTCAACACCATCGATAGCCTCACTGCTGCGAAGTTCAGATCAGCTTATAAGTCACTGGCGAGAAGTGAAGCGGCTGGCGACTAGTGTGACGTAGCGCCCGAAGTGGAGGGGGAGCCTTATGGCCTGTATATCTAGTTGGCCTTGGCTTTTCCCTCGGACACAGCGAGGGATCCCACCTCTACCGCCTCAAGGGCAGTGTCCTGGAGCTTCAGACTCTTGTGGTTGGGGATAAAACTGGGGAGAATGACCAGTACCTCGCCCAGGCGGCCTCACCTGCTATGCTGAACAGGGGCCTTGTGGAGGGATGGGAAGATTGGAAGGGATAGGCAAGGAAGAGGGAAGGAAGCGGCCGTGGCCTTATGTTAGGTACCATCCCGGCATTCGCCTGGAGGAGAAGTGGGAAACCACGGAAAACCACTTCCAGGATGGCTGAGGTGGGAATCGAACCCACCTCTACTCAGTTGACTTCCCGAGGCTGAGTGGACCCCGTTCCAGCCCTCATACCACTTTTCAAATTTCGTGGCAGAGCCGGGAATCGAACCCGGGCCTCCGGGGGTGACAGCTAATCACGCTAACCACTACACCACAGAGGCGGACCACATTTTAACTTAATAAATAAAAAAATAACATTTACTAAATAAAAAAATAACATTTACATTAAAGATACTTTCATATTACACAAATCTCTACTGAAAACTCCACAAGCCAAATGATAGAGAAGGTTGCAAGGTCTCGTCCTTGCTACGTAAAATTAAGTGCTGGTGATGATTATTGTTTTAAGGGGGGAGAACAACTTGGTAACTATCCTCTATTAACACTAATCAGAAGGAAAATGGAAGAGGTCTGATACTTCGAAAAATGAAGGTATCGGCACAATAAAGGAAAGGACCACGAAGAGCACGAAAATGAAATCTAACACCGTCGGGGTCGGAGAAAAACAAGAGTTGACCAAGCTAGGTCAGACAGGAAAGGTAAAAGCGAGAAACCTAACACAAATAAGTGGAAGCAACTCCAGGTTCAGCTGGGGGAGCCGTGGTCGCCAACCCACACATCCAATTTGAGTAGCTCTGGTCATCCTTTTAGTCGCCTCTTCTTATGGCAGACAGGGGATACCGCTGACGTTATTCTATCATCTCCACCACAGGGGTGATGCAGATGTGTGTAACGTATCTTACGTTAAAGGATCTTTATTATTTTAGTCTCCATATTTGTCATTATAAATGAATGAAAATCTACCGGGTCAGGAACGGAATGAAGGAAGCCCCATCTAGCGGCGAGGATAGGAATCGTGTCGGCTGCCGAAGCCTGTCGCACTCCTCTGGGGCAATGATTAACGAATGGCAGATGAAATGAAATGATATTGGAGAGTGTTGCTGGAATGAAATATGACAGGGAAAACCGGAGTACCCGGAGAAAAACCTGTCCCACCTCCCCTTTGTCCAGCAGAAATCTCACATGGCGTGACCGGGATTTGAACCAAGGAACCCAGCGGTGAGAGGCCGGCACGCTGCCACTTTAGCCACGGAGGCTCTGTCATGCTAAAGGCCTATTTTAATTATTTTACTGCCTATTTCCTAAATGTTAAGTACTTATTTGCCTGCCTGTTTTAGCAAAACTAAATGCCTGTTCTTCCGGGCTCTAGTTATAAGCCACCATCATATACGAATAAGTACATACACCTCCACAAGTTGTTCAACACTTCTAAATGCTCATGCTATATCAAACTTTGACTGAGGCAATGAAGCTACAAAACTATCCCTAAACATGTAACTTAATTTACAGTATGATGAAAGAGAGGAAGCCATGTAGACCGCAACTTACCAAAACAGCCAGTCAATAAATGTATGATACAATCCAGGAAACAAATATTTACATGTAAGTCATACACCATTCTTCTCCAGGAATGTTGCGGAAACCTGAGAACTGCATGTCTTGATAATATTGTCCCATAGGAATTCTTTAACGCACCAATAAATCTACCGACACGAGGCTGAAGTATTCGAGCACCTTCAAATACAACCGTACTGAGCCAGGATCGAACCTGCCAGGTTGGGCTCAAAAGGCCAGCGCTCTACCGTTTTCTCAGCTCGGCCCTCTTACATTAAATACACTAGTGTCCAAAAGTTAAGCATAAGTTACGAGTAAGCAGGGCAACAGGAAATAGACCGCAAATCGCACGACATATGCACCTACCAACCTTCCGTATTCGCTCTGTATAGGAAAGGAGTGTTCCCTGCTTTGACTAGCGGCGTAACCGCAAGGTAAACACAGTCAGTGCCTGCGCCCCATATTATCTCAGTCGTGTTTGCCCTGTTATAGTGTGCGGAGTGTAGCCTCGTGTTGAACGTGACAACATAATGGCACAACGACGCCATTTGGACCCCGTTTTGCAGAGTAAAATACTCGGCCGCCTGGAAGCAGGCCAGGCACAGACCGAAGTCGCCGTATCCTTGAATGTGCCACAAAGTGTCATTTCCAGGCTTTGGAGACAATTTCGAGACACAGGAGATGTTAGTCGTAGGCCAGTACCAGGTCGACCAAGGGTAGCCTCCCCACAGCAGGGCCGATATCTGTCCTTAACCGCCCGACGAAATCGGAGTGCACCTGCAAGACAATTGTCGGCGGAGCTTGCAAGCGTCTCAGAGCCAGCAAACTGTGTACCGGAGGCTCAGAACAGCAGGGCTGTTTGCCCGACGTCCAGCGGTGTGCGACCCGCTCACTCCAGCACAGAGACGGGCCCGTTTACTGTGGAGCCGTCAACATCGAAACTGGACCTTGAATGAATGGAGGTATGTGCTCTTCACAGATGATTCCCGCTTCAGTTTGTAGAACGATTCCCGTCGCACATTAATCTAGAGAGAACCGGGTAGCCGATACAACCACAGAAACATCGTGGAATGGGACCAGTATGGTGGTGGTGGCGTCATGGTGGGGGGCGGCATCATGTTGAATGGCCGTACGGACCTGCACATCTTCATGGGTGGTCCGAGGAACATTGTTAACGCTCGGAGATACAGGGATGAGCTACAAAGACCACATGTTCGACTCTTCAGAGGTGCGGTTGGTCCAGACTTACTCTTAATGGACGACTGCACCGCGCTGCTCTGGTGGATGAATTTCTGGCTGGGGAAGACATTCATCGCATAGACTGGCCAGCGAGGTCTGAAGATATGAATCCTATAGAACACGTCTGGGATGCATTGGGGAAGCCACAAGAGCTCTTGGACCATCTGATAGAGAGCATGCCACCTCGCTGCGAAGTATGTGTGGCCGTTAGCGGTAACCATCCACCGTATTAATAGCATATTTTGTTATGGAAGACACTGTCAAGTTTTGTTAGTTGTTGTCAAAATTGTACCTTAGCTATCAGAACCTTTCTGACACTGTTTTTTGGACAAGTTATGTGACATATGGTGTGTGATTCAGCTTTCATTTGTTCAGCAATCCGTCTGACATTCCTATCAGGTAGTATGGCCTCGTTTAGTGATGACGCTTAACTTTTGGACACTAGTGTAAATGACGTTTTCACTTCATTTCATTGGCTTGGGGCATGTTGGCCACCATCCCTGTATACTTAGGTGTTTGTTGAATTTGTCTGATAACTTAGTGTGTGTAACTAGCTTTTAGGGTCTAAGATTAGGGTAGGTGCCCCAGGATTTAAAACAAGGTACCGTCTCAGTATTTCCTGGAAGGACTATGGGAAAACCCGGGGAAAACCACTCTCAGGATGGCTACTGTCAGGACCGGAATTCGAACCTTCTATCTCTGGACATCCGGCTCGACCGCAGTCATGGTGCGCGACTTATGGTTGTGCTGTGAGGTCCAGAAATACAGTATATTTAGACAATGTTCAAAGTAAGAAGTCCACGATTTGAGTCTTGGAAAGGATTTCGGTCTTTGGTCTAAGTAGTATAACTCTGAACTAAACTACAGTATATGTACGAGATTTCATTTGGTCCTAATGATACAAGTAAACATGTTAATATCCATGTAGTCATTCTGTGACATACTCGCTTTTCCTTGGTAGCCTAGATGCGGTATCTGGTATGTAATCATGTCTGTCTTTCCAGTTACAGATTTTATTTCTTACCTGTAAATTACCTTTTCAAATAATTACTGCAATTTTAAGCAGCGCAAGATATGGCAATTTTTGCTATGTTCCTTCATATTGGCGTACTTCACTTATCGCATTTACGAAAATACATGCTTGTACATGTTTGTAATGTATTACAATTATACAGAAAAACCAACCAAATTGCACAACTTCTACGAAATTGACAACCATCTAATCCAGGGATGGTGAACCTTTTTCAACTAGTATGCCATTTTAAGTCTGGTTTATTATTCTCAACTGTCCACTGTGCCACTTGTTATTTTCTTTCTAATTGCTACAACACCCCCCGCCGTCCGTCAAAATTCCGAATTATGATTCATAACATGTTATTACATATATTGTACCCTTCTGCTCCCCGCCTTATGGGTGCAATATATTGTAAAATAATACATTTGATTGCATGTTTCGTGGTTGCATTTTGCCAATACCGCAAAAATACATTTTTAAACAAGTAGCCTATGTTTTAAGAATACCTAACATTATTTGTAAAACAATACAACAATCACCCATTGTAACACAAATTAAGTATTATTAGATACGGAAATCAAAAATACTAATATTACTAAAGTACTTTCAGTAAAAACGCGTTCTCAACTTTATTATGAAAGTTGTTGCTGAATCTTAGTGGCCATGTCATTTATGTTAGGTTCATAACTTGTTGTCATCAGTAACACACAAGAAGCACTTAGGTCTGAGCCAAGACGGTTTCAAACTGCTGACTTCACAACGTTCATTGTAGAAAATAATTGCTCGCAAGCGTATGGGTAAGTAGCGCTGTAGCAAGTTTCTTCATGGCCGAAAACTTTTGTGGGAGGCTGTTCCACTGGTTAAGTACCTATTACGTTCTCCAGCTTCTGGAGAGAGTATTCATCATCAACAGCACACTCGATTTTAACCAATGCTTCACCAGGTTGTAGGAATTTGTTCACCCATGTACTGCGTTCTTGAAATTCAGTCAACACCATTTCAAAACTATGAATATCCAACCACTAAAAAACCGAACCGTAATATAATTCGTTTTTGCAATATGAGGTTTTGAAATAAAGTGCAATAATTTCTCCAAATCTCGAAATTGGGAAATCTCTTGACAACTATTAGTCTTAAAAAATTCAAAACAGTAAACATTTACACACTAAGAAAACTTACGCGCTGCTGGCAACCACACACAAGCCAAACTTCACTAAATGACTGATGTGGGTGAGCGAATGGTTCGCCGGCCGCATCAGACGTTTATCACACTTGACTTCCGGACCTATCAGTGTTGTAATGTTGCCTTAATACACTTCCGAATGGAACTAGAACTTAGATTTTCTTAAACCTGAAACACTATTACTATAGATGCACGAGATATGTATAGTTTATGGTACAAAACGTATACAAACAATCCTGTTTGTGTGTCACTAGGTGACACGCGTGGCATAGGTTCGCCATCCCTGAATCCATGTCGACTTAAAAATAAAGGAATTGAGGAGGATTATGAGCATGAGACTGACACACACTAAACCTGTTACTTTATCTGAGTTGAACAGAGCAATAAATCAGTGTAAGAATGGTAAGGCTGCCGGTCTAGATGAAATATGTATTGAGCAAATTAAGCAATTTGGACCTGTTGCTAAACAGTGGTTACTATAACTGTACGACAACTGTATAAACACCTGCAAGTTACCACGTGTGTGGAGGAAAGCCAGAGTAATCGTAATTCTCAAACCAGGAAAAGACCCAAACGATCCGAAAAATTACAGACATTTCTCACTCTTGTGTCATCTGTACATGATCCTAGAACGGATGATCCTTGAAAGACTTACAGTGATCATTGAACCACCTCTCATCCCAGAGCAAGCACGATTCTGAAAAGGGATCATTGTTGGATGCGCTTGTGAACGCTTGGCTGTTGAGCAACTCGTTGCTGTTGAGAGAGCTCTTGCATTATTGTGATAAAGTAGTTAAAACCCATTGAAATTGTTTAAATTTTTATGTGTGTGTGTTCCATTTAGTGCTTTTTATGTATTGGTGTTTAGTGCTTGTTGGTAGAAATTGGGAGTAATGATATTTATTTGAATTTTATAACAAGTAATTCATTTGGTGTTCAGTAGATTACGTTTTCTAGGTTAAGTAGGTTTAGGAAATACTTTAGGTAATAATAGTAATTTTAAAGCAATATTTTTAAATATCTTTAGGTTCGTTGGTATAATACTTGCAAAGGCATATTATCATAAGGAGTTGTAACTCATTGTAACTCCGCCGCAACTTTTCCGATATTTCGTATAGATATCTGTTCAAACTATCACGAAAGTAATAATTTAATAAATTAAAAAGCACGATTCGCCTGTAAACTTCGATTTAAAAAATAAGTTAAAAAACACACGGCAATTTCACTGGATAATTACGGTACTTAACAGTTAGATTGTTGACGATTGTTGCTACATTCACATGGTAGTTGTGTAAATAAATAGAAAATCAGTTTATTATATTCCGATAATTTGTAGTCTTAGTTCCCTGCATACTTTGTACTTTCTATCTTCGTTTATTCATCGAGTAAAAGTTAACAATTAAATTCCTATATCCCAATAATATTGCAGTTTAAGCCCCCGGCGTAGTTTTGACTGAAATTATTGCAGACAACCTCTTATTTTTCAGCATCTAAGGACACTTTTATTCTCCGTCCCACGTAGTAGGAAAAATAATTGTAATCCACCAGCGGTAAAAATGCATATAACCACATTTCAGCTGAGAATTGTAGTGCAGATACAGTATATTTAGATAGTACCATATCTTGCCTGCTACATTCGTGTGTATCATTCGTGTGAATCTATTAGAGCATAGTACTAATAATAACCTGTCTAAGCATTTAGCTTTGTTCGCAATCTTTGAGAACAGTAGTCCTTGCAAATTTCAAACTTGCAATTTTCATTTCTGTTTGTGCTTAGTAGTGACATACGATACCGGTATTGTAATTAGGATACGTCTGAACGCAGTTTAAACTTATTGCAGTGTACTGTACAGTAGTATACGAGTAATATCTTATTAGAATTTAGCGTGCTTATTTTATTATTGGAAAATATTTGTGTAGTACGGTATAGTAGAGGTATCTGTAGAAACTCTCTTACTGAAATTCTGTTGTTAAAATTAGGATAGGCTTAATTGCAGTTCAGATTTGTGTAATTCTTCTGTATTTCTTTCGGTATTCAGAAATTAACAGGCGTTGTAGGATTGCAGTTCGACTAAGTAGTATTGTAGTGTAGTCGTATATTAATTACCTTATTGTCGTGTGATCTTTGAGTACTATCCCAGACAATATATTCCTCCGTTCAATATTTTTTGCGCATAACTTATTTTACTTTTACTTTGATTGTTTTCCGTAAAGAATGGCTAAGGAGTGCAAGTGTAGGGACTGTGGGTGTGGCGAGGCATTGAGGGGTATGAGGGAGGAGTTACAAAGTTTGAGAGAGATAATTAGGATTCTCACAGAAGACAGGAAGGAAGATAGGCCCCCTCAAACAATGTACAGGTTACAGTAGGTGTACAAGAGGGAGAGGAAGGAAAGGGGGGAGTTGTAGAAGACAGGTGGTCTAATGTTCTAAGGGGAAGGAGATTGCAGCATAAGGGCTCTATTCAGGATCAGAATTCAGGACAGGTGTCTGTGCAAAATCGGTACGAGCCACTCCAGGTAGAGCAACGGAGGGAAGATGAGGAAAAGGGAACTGTTGGTGAGATGTGTGGAAGTAGGAGGAAGGGAAAAGGTAGGAAAGGGAAATGTAAAGTAGAGGATAGGAAAAGACAAGTAGAACTGGGTCAAGGGGAGGAGAAAAGGGAGGAGGAAGTAGCTTCTGCAGCTATCAGGAAATGTAGGGCTGACCAGGGGGGTGGATCAAATGAGGTGGGTAGGGTTGAGGCTCTGGTCATGGGGGATTCCATCGTGGCGAAAGTGTGTGGAGGAAAGGGAACCAGGGCAGAGTGTTATTCAGGAATGAGGTTGAGGCAGATGTTGAGGAAATTAGAAGAGAGCAAGGAGGGGAAGGAGAAGGTTGTAGTGTTTCACGTTGGTACCAACCACGTAAGGCAAGCTGATATAAGTACCAACATAGTTGAGGATGAGTTGGATTTGGTAAATGCAGCACGGGTGAAGTTTAAGGAAGCGGAGATTGTTATCAGTGGAATTCTGTGTAGGAGAAATACTGACTGGAGGGTGATTGGGGATTTAAATGAGATTATGGAGTGGGTATGTGGGAACTGGGAGTGTCATTTCTAGATCCTAATAGGAGTGTAGGAGATAGGGATCTGCGCTCAGAAGGCCTTCACTTAAACCGCAGTGGTACGTATAAGATAGGAAATATGTTTGGAAGTGTAATAGGGAGGTACATTCTGAGAAACAGGATTGTCTAGGAAGCGGTGATAAGGGTACAGAGATCTGGAGGTCAAGTAGGGATGGCATGAAAATGTTAGTCTTGAACTGTAGAAGTATTGTAAAGACAGGAACAGAATTGAGTAATTTAATAGATATACACTGACTTAGCTAATGTCACGGGATAGTCACCTAATAGCGTGTGGGGCTTCCTCTGGCCCTGCGAACTGCAGTGAGACGCCGGGGAAGTGAGTGGACAAGTCCCTGGTAGTCCTCTGGACGCAGCTGACACCAAATCGTTTGCAGAGTGGCCGCCAATGCTGGTCTGTTCTTGGGTGCAGGATCCATGGCACGGAGCCTGCGATCCAGGACATCCCAGATATGCTCGATAGGGTTCATATCGAGGCTCCTGGGTGGCCATGGCAGTCGTTGGACCTCCGCTGCATGTTCCTGGAAAAATTCCCGGGCGACGTGGGAGCGATGTGGCGGCACGTCATCATCTTGCAACACCGCATAACCGTCTGGGCGCTGGAAGGTCAAAAGTCTCTTCCAGAACAACTAGGGGGCCCATTCCATACCAGGAAAATGCACCCCAGACCATAACAGAGACACCAGCGCTCTGGACCACACCTTCGAGGGAAGCGGAATCCATCACTTCATGTGGCCTGCGCCATACATTGTGCCTCCCATCGGCATGGTGCAGTTGAAATCGTGATTCGTCCGACTATATCAGGTTACGCCATTGTTCCAGTGTCCATCCCTGGTGACTGGCAACAAACGCGCGTCGTTATGCCCGATGACGTTGGGTTAACAGTGGCACTCGTGTGCGGCGCCGGCTCCCATACCCCATAGAACCCATGTTCCTACGGATTGTCCACTGGGAGACGTGTCTAGCACGGCCTGTGTTGAATTGAGCCGTGATTTGTTGCACGGTTGCCCGTCTGTCACTATTGACAATCCGTCTCAGGTGTCGCCGGTCACGGTGGCTGGATGGCTGGTCGTTCGTCTGTTGTGGACGGTAACATCCGCATTCAACCATTCACGATACACCCTGAAGCCGAATTCCCGCACCACTTCCGAAATCGCACTTCCCATCCGTCGGGCACCGACCACCATACCCCATTCGAACGGTGTCAGCTCACGAATACGTTCCATGTTACACCTGTCGCATGCATAGCCGCTGTTCACAAGGTCTCCTATACAATTGCCTCTGGCAAAGGGGGCGTGTGGTGCGCAGACAACACACCTGCGCATCAGTGGTCCGCTATCCCATGACATTTGCTCAGTCAGTGTATATTTACCAGATATTGTAATAGGACTTGAATCATGGCTGAGAAATGATATAATGGATGCAGAAATTTTCTCACTGGACTGGAGAGTGTATCGTAGAGATACGATAGGAATGGTGGGAGGGGGAGTATTCATTCTGGTGAAAGAAGAATTTGTAAGCTACGAAAAAGTTAAAGACGACAAACATGAAATTCTAGGTGTAAGGCTCATTTCTAAAGATAATAGGCAACTTGATGTCTTTGGAGTATACAGACCGGGAAGTGGTAGCGCTGACACGGATTCAGAATTATTTGATAAGATAATCAGCTATGTGGGAAATGACATGGAAAGGAATGCGATTGTAGCAGGGATCTGAATTTACCAAACTGTCAACTGGGAAGGAAATGCGAACGACAGGAAGCATGCCCAACAAATTGCAAATAAGCGAATACGGGAAGGAATGCTGATTCAGAAAGTGATGGAACCAACTAGAGGGAAAAATATCCTGGATGTAGTGCTGATAAAACCAGATGATCTCTATAGGGAAACTGAAGTAATAGATGGCATTAGTGATCATGAAACTGTTTTTGTCGTAGTTAAAAATAAATGTGTTAGAAAGGAAGGTCTTAAAAATAGGACTATTAGACAGTTTTTAAAAAGTAACTATGATCGGTGGAAAACGGAAAATAAAAATGTAAACAGACTCTGGGATGGGTTTAAAGCAATTGTTGAGGAATGTGAAAACAGGTTTGTACCTTTAAAGGTGGTAAGAAATGCTAAAGACCCACCTTATTATAATAGAGAAATAAAGAGACTAAGGAGGTGCAGATTGGAAAGAAATAGAGTTAGAAATGGCTGTGGAAGTAAGGAGAAATTGAAGGAACTTACTAGGAAATTGAATCTAACAAAGAAGGCAGCTAAGGATAACATGATGGCAAGCATAATTGGCAGTCATACAAATTTTAGTGATAAATGGAAGTGTATGTATAGGTATTTTAAGGCAGAAACAGGTTCCAAGAAGGACATTCCTGGAATAATTAATGAACAAGGGGAGTGTGTATGTGAGGATCTTGAAAAGGCAGAAGTATTCAGTCAGCAGTATGTAAAGATTGTTGGTTACAAGGATAATGTCCAGATAGAGGAGGAGACTAATGCTAAAGAAGTATTAAAATGTACATATGATTACAATGACATTTCAATAAGATATAAAAGTTGAAAAGTAGAAAAGCGGCTGGAATTGATACGATTTCGGGGGATATACTAAAGACAGTGTGTTGGGATATTAGTATTTATTAATGAACAAAACAGGCTTCCAGCCCAGATACATGTTCACAAAGCAATAATAATAATAATAATAATAATAATAATAATATTAATAATAATAATAATAATATAACAGTAAATATAATAATAATATTAAACAAGAATCTTCATCACATGAGCGTCACAACAGATAGGAAAAAGAAACCGCTGACCTTACGCTACAGCAGATTCCACTTCAGTCCTTGTATACACAGTTGCTTACTTCGCAATCCTCGTTCCTTAACATACTTAACCTGGATTTAAAGCACACCAAATGACAACAATCGCATACTGACTTGCAATCTCGCAATCGGTAAGGCCTCTATCTTTCCACATACCATATTATTTACATACTCAATTACTTCCCAATCTGCATGCCCATCGCTATCATCCGGTCTTACTTCACCTCCAGGCTCGCATTATACATCCTTCACTATGACCACATAACCTACACTTCACTTACTGCTGAAAATACCTAACAAACTCAAACCACTGGGTACTGTTATACAAGACCCCCATAAACATGAAAAACACCCGTCTACATTCCAACACTTACCCCCTTATTCTCTCCAAGCTAAGCTCACAACCATTGCCCTATGAAACCCCTTCTTCCATTTTTCTCACACATGCATTTTTAACCGCACATAAGTACCTGTTCAAATCTCCTCCGTCTTCCCATTCCTTAATAATCCACCTTATAATACTCCGCTTGTCTCCTATTTCTAACATTTTCCGATGTTTAGCTCCCAATAGACTAAATCTGATCTTACTTGTTACTTCACAATTACCTAATAAGTGAAAATCATTGTTCTCTGCCCCACAAAGTATACATAACGAATTGTCTCCACCTTTCAACCATCCTCTATTTTTATGAAGTCCCATTATCCACCATATCAACCCTCTCCTATTTAACCTCTCAACGTATCTAATATTTATCCCCGTTACTTCCTCAACTTTGTTAAAACACTAAGGGAACTTCTTAATCTACTTTCTGCCAATAATTTCTGCCTACTTAGATCTCTAATCCTCCTTACCAGTACCTTCATCCCTCTAGCTTCTGTCTTCGTCCACACGTCTTCCCACATGTACCCCAGGCCTATCCTCTCCAAGTATCCTTTAATTTTATCTAGCCAACATCCCTTATACATACTCTTCCGTTGTTGTTCGTGCGCGGCCTGTAATACCCTCCCTCCTTCCTGTCTTTTCAAATTCATCCAATATCTAACCATTCTTTTCACACACTCAGATTCCAAATCTCCCCACACATTAATTCCATCCCTGCATTGGCTATGCACCTCGGTAGCCCCATCACCATCTTATCGAAATTAGTAATAATTCTTCTTAACTGAACTAATTTATCATCCAACCCCCAGACTTCAGCTCCATACAATACCCTCCCGAAAATCACCGATCTTAGGACTAACCTCAGGGTTTTATAATTGATACCCGGATATTTCGCTAGGAAGTTTTTGACTGAGGCTAGGGCGGCGCACCCTCTGTTTTTCGCCCTCTTGATATGATCATTCCAGGTGCCTATACCATTAATAATGACTCCTAGATATTCTAACTTGCTTACCAGTTCCAACCTTTCTCCCTGCACAACCCATTTCCAGTCATCCCTTCTTCCTTTGCGTGCCTGGGCTATTAGCATTTTAGATTTATTCCCATTAATTTTCACGGCCCATTTCTTCGCAAAATCCAACACTGAATTTAAAGCCTTCTGCATCCCGCCTGGGGTTAGAGTCATCAAAATCACATCATCAGCAAAAATCAATCCTGGGACATCCACCCCATTAATTACTGGCACTGCCCACTTGCTAGCTCCATGCCCCTCCAAGATATCGTTAATAAATAAAATAAACAAAATTGGCGATAATTTGCACCCCTGCTTTAAGCCCACCTTGGACTCTAATGGTCTGCTCAACCTGTCGTCTCCCAATTTTACACAGAACCTGACTACCCTGTATATCCCTTCTACTGCCCTCATCATCTTTCCCGAAACCCCAAACCTTCCCAGTTTCTCTAATGGCGCTTCCCTATTCACCTTATCAAACGCCTTTTCAAAATCGATTGCCGCCACATACACCTTCCTTCTTGACAGGCTCCTATACTTTTCCAGAACTGTCATCATTATCATTATATTATCCACTGTTCTTTTATTTCTTCTAAATCCTCCTTGGAAATCAGACAATACTTCATTCTTTTCTTCCCATTCACACAACCTGTTCGCCAACACCCCTGTGTAAATTTTGCTTAAGGAATCTAACAGAGATATTCCTCTATAATTATTCAAACTGTTTTTATTACCCTTTCCCTTATATATTGGACATACAGTTCCTGTTTCCCATTCCTTCGGATACGTGTTGGGATATAGTACCATATCTGAAGTACTTATTTGATTGTTGTTTGCTTGAAAGAGCTGTACCAAATGAATGGAGAGTTGCTATATTAGCCCCTGTGTATAAAGGAAAGGGTGATAGACATAAAGCTGAAAATTACAGGCCAGTAAGTTTGACATGCGTTGCATGTAAGCTTTGGGAAGGCATTCTTTATGATTATATTAGACATGTTTGTGAAATTAATAACTGGTTCGATAGAAGGCAATTCGGTTTTAGGAAAGGTTATTCCACTGAAGCTCAACTTGTAGGATTCCAGCAAGATATAGCAGATATCTTGGATTCAGGAGGTCAAATGGACTGTATCGCGATTGATATAAAGCATTTGATAGGGTGGATCATGGGAGACTACTGGCAAAAATGAGTGCAATTGGACTAGACAAAAGAGTGACTGAATGGGTTGTTATATTTCTAGAAAATAATCTCAGAGAATTAGAGTAGGCGAAGCTTTATCTGACCCTGTAATAATAAAGAGGGGAATTCCTCAGGGCAGTAGTATTGGACCTTTATGTTTTCTTATATATATACTGTTTATATGATATGAGTAAAGAAGTAAAATCAGAGGTAAGGCTTTTTGCAGATGATGTTCTTCTGTATAGAGTTACAAGATTGTGAGCAACTGCAACGTGACCTCGATAATATTGTGAGATTGACAGCAGGCAATGGTATGTTGATAAACGGGGTTAAAAGTCAGGTTGTGAGTTTCACAAATACGAAAAGTCCTCTTAGTTTCAATTACTGCGTTGATGGGGTGAAAGTTCCTTTTTGGGATCATTGTAAGTATCTAGGTGTTAATACAAGGAAATATCTTCATTGGGGTAATCACATTAATGGGATTGTAAATAAATACAGATCTCTGCACATGGTTATGAGGGTGTTTAGGGGTTGTAGTAAGGATGTAAAGGAGAGGGCGTATAAGTCTCTGGTAAGGCCCCAACTAGAGTATGGTTCCAGTGTTCCAGTGTATGGGACCTTCACCAGGATTACTTGATTCATGAACTGGAAAAATCCACAGAAAAGCAGCTCGATTTGTTCTGGGTGATTTCCGACAAAAGAGCAGCGTTACAAAAATGTTGCAAAGTTTGGGCTGGGAAGAATTTGGAGAAAGAAGACGAGCTGCTCGACTAAGTGGTATGTTCCGAGCTGTTCGAGATGGCGTGGAATGGCATTAGTAGAATAAGGTTCAGTGGCGTCTTTAAAAGTAGGAATGATCACAATATGAATATAAAGTTGGAAAAGAAAAGAGGACAAATTGGGGCAAATATTCATTTATAGGAAGGGGAGTTAGGGATTGGAATAACTTACCAAGGGAGATATTCAGTAAATTTCCAATTTGTTTGAAATCATTTAAGAAAAGGCTAGGAAAACAACAGAAAGAGGAATCTGCCACCTGGGCAACTGCCCTAAATGCAGATCAGTATTGATTGATTAGATATTGATTGATTTTGAAAGAGAACAGTTGTACTTCACAGGTCCTCCATCTGACGCAGTATATCGAAGACGGATACGAAGAACATAAAATCACAGGGGTGGCTTTTATCGACTGTCTGTTGCATATGATACAGTTAATCATTATATACTGTTGCGCACATTATACAACATGACAAACGATTACAAGATGACTCAAGTCATTTGAGATCTTCTCCACAATCGTAGGTCTTTCGTCGAATTTTAGGATCAGAATAGTCGATGAAGGAAACAAAAGAATGATTTGCTTCAAGGCAGTGTTCTCGCCCCTATCCTCTTCCATATCTATAGGAATGACCAACCTCTTCCAGTTGGCACTAGAAGGTTCATATATGCGGATGATCGAGCTATTGCTACTCAAGCAAACTGCTTTGAGGTTGTAGAAGAAAAGTTATCAGGGGCTCTTTCTGAACTATCCTACTACTACAGGGGAAACCAATTGAAGCCTAATCCATCTAAAACTCAGGTATGTGTCTTCCATTTAAAGAGCAAACAGGCATCAACAGAAATTGCAGGTAGTATGGGAAGATACTAAACTAAATCACACCGGGCGAGTTGGCCGTGCGCGTAGAGGCGCGCGGCTGTGAGCTTGCATCCGGGAGATAGTAGGTTCGAATCCCACTATCGGTGGCCCTGAAAATGGTTTTCCGTGGTTTCCCATTTTCACACCAGGCAAATGCTGGGGCTGTACCTTAATTAAGGCCACGGCCGCTTCCTTCCAACTCCTAGGTCTTTCCTATCCCATCGTCGCCATAAGACCTATCTGTGTCGGTGCGACATAAAGCCCCTAGCAAAAAAAAAAAAAAGAAACTAAATCACTGCCCAACACCTAAATATCTAGGTGTAGTATTGGATCGTGCTCTCACCTACAAACAACACTGCATGAACATCAAGCAGAAAGTGTCAGCTACGGTAGAAACAACATCCTTCCCAAGTTGTCTGGAACCAGTTGGGGTACACATCCAAGGACGATGAGAACTACAGCCCTGGCTTTGTGTTACTCCGCTGCAGAATACGCTTACCCTATTTGGTACAGATCCACTCATGCTAAACAAGTTGACATTTCTCTAAATGAAACATGTCGACTTATCACTGACTGTTTGAGACCAACACCTCGAGATAGAATCTACTGTTTGGCTGGAGTCGCCCCACCAGATATTAGAAGAGAATGAATGAGAGGTCTTAAGCACTTGCCTCATGTGCACACCCATTGTATGGATATGAACCTGCCCACCGAAGATTGAGATCTAGAAGGAGTTTCCTGAATACATCCGAAGATCTAAACGAATCTGCTCAATCCACAAGGTTGAGATTATAGAGAACTAGAAATCCTCAACTTGCTGGTTGGATGATACCAATTGAACATCTCCTTCCAGGACACGAGGAACTTTGGTCTACTTGGAAATCGTTGAACAGGCTTCGCACTGGGGTTGGTAGATCAAGAATCAGTATGGTAAAGTGGCGCTTTCCTGGCACATCCAGGCTACGTGAATGTGGTGAAGAACAAACCACAGCCCATTTCATGAACTGTAGTAAGTGTCCTTTAAGTTGCACAATGGAGGATTTGATGGCTGCAACACCTAATGCCCGTGATTTGGCAAACTTCTGGGCAGACATTATTTGATATGTATGTTATTAAGTACCATTATGTTATGTAAAATGTATACTTCTGATACAAATAAATAAATAAATAAATAAATAAATAAATAAATAAATAAATAAATAAATAAATAAATAAATAAATAAATAAATAAATAAATAAATGAATGAATGAATTAATTAATTAATTAATTTAAAAAAGCCTCGTATGTCGACAATGATTTCTTGACACTTCCCGCTTATGCCTACATCCCGAGCATATTCACCATAGGTGCCCAACATCAGCTGATTTGTATCCTGGCGCCTTGTTCTGCGGCAGCGCCCTCTCTATCTATTCGTATGCTCGAAGGTTCGAACCCTATTGCTGGCAGCCCTGAAGATGGTTTTCCGTTGTTTTCCCATTGTTCACTCTAGGCAAATGCTGGGGCTGTTCCTTAATTACGGGGCCACGGTCGTTTCCTTTCCACTCCTAGCCTTTTCTTATCCCATCGTCTCCATAAGACCTGTCTATGTCGGTACGGCGTAAAGGAGATTGTAAAAAAAGGAGAAGAATACTTAGGCCTTATATGAATATTGGGCTACACTTATCATTAGAATCACACGTATCACTTTTACAGGAGTGGTAGAACACTTGCGGTAGATAACTGCGAACCTGTTTGTATAGGCGTTTATAATCTTTACCCCCTGTTTGTGGGGGTGGAAATAACACCCATGCTATCCCCTGCCTGTCGTAAGAGGTCACTAAAAGGGGCCCCATGGTATCGAAACTTGGAAGTGCGGGTTGGCGATTAAGGGGCCCTTACCTGAGTCGTGGCTTTTTTCACTTAGCCTACTTGTGCCACACTCCTTACTTTAATTTTTGCGTAGTTAACTCGAAAAAGAAAACAAGAATAATATATATATGAGTTTTGTCTGTACATTGCTCAGAATTTGAAAATAATAGTATTTCTGTATCGGTCACGTCCACAGTAACAAGGGAATGCATTTTTTTACTTTTCCGTAATTTCTGTCTGTCTGTCTGTCTGTCTGTCTGTCTGTCTGTCTGTCTGTCTGTCTGTCTGTCTGTCTGTCTGTCTGTCTGTCTGTGTGTACACGAATCGCGAGAAAATGGCTGAAGAGAATTTAATGAAAATCGGTATGTAAAGTTGGGGATGAGCCACTATAATCTAGGCTATAAATAATTTTATTCACGCCGTGTAAAATGGTAGTTTAGGGGAAGGCCTAAAATTTAATTCTCAAATATTTAAATTATTAGTGGTCCTATCGATAAATACTACATAACTAAAGTTATACAGAATTAAATTTCCGATCATTTATGTCTTATACATTTTTACCGTACCGGCTTTGATTACACAGATACCCGAATTCATGAACGAGTATTTTTGTTGCTAAGTCTATATCAATGCCGAGCCACGAGAAAATGGGTTCACAGAATTTAATAAAAATCTGTATATAGAGTCGGGGAATAAGAAACTACACTCTAAGCTATAAACAATTTTATTCATCTTGGATAAAATTGTAGTTTAGGGAAAGGCACCTGAAATTTAATTTTTAAATACCTATGTTATTGGTCTTATCGAAAAGTACTACATAATAAAATTTATAGATAATACAATTTCCTATCATTTACGTACATTTTATTCAGCTTTACCGCACCGACTATGATAAGAGTGGTATTACAGAGTAGGAAGAAAACTAAATGTGAAGAAGTACAATATCGAAAGCGCATAACATTGATCAACAATAACATTACATTGACCATTGTTTGTTGTGATATTTGCAAGACCGACTTCAATCCTCAGACCTTAATGTTACTCTCGATCGTTCAAAAAAGGCGAAACGAGTAGCCGGTATTGTTGGAAATGTGGGTTTGTTTTGGTTTCTTGTTATTGTATGTATGTATGTATGTACGTACGAATGTATGTATGTATGTATGTATGTATGTATGTATGTATGTATGTATGTATGTATGTATGTATGTATGTATGTATGTATGTATGTTCAGTCCGTCAGCGATTCCACTGGTGGGATCCTCAACAGCTCTGCTATCAGGTGTCATAGATGGCCTAGGCATCACTGAAGAGGCGTACTAGGGAAATGAGGAGTGAGGTGGTTCCCCGTTGCTTTCCTAACCGAGCCAGAGTTGCTGGTACATGTCAGTCTGCCAAGCCCACTGAAATGCATACACCAACCGACCCTATGAGCAACATTTTCACACCATTCACAGCAGGGACTGGCTGCATAAGGATTGGCATTACTAACATCGCTCGTACCTCAGTCACTTTCATATTGTCAAAGCCAAGGATAAGACAAGAGACAGATCTATGAAAGTAACAAAATTGCTCTAGCCTATACCAGAAGACATAGTGCACTGTAAACACTCGGTCCTGCCAGCAAAGGCATTTATCGTATGTAGTCGGTGTAAGTTTATGAAAATTGACGGTAAATGCTAGTTTCTTTGTAGAATATAAGTGTGCGATTGTATTTATATGAGTCAGTGGACACATAGGATCTGTAATTATACGCAGTAATGTGAGAATGTGCTTATTTTGATCGTGTTCTTATCCATTAAAGAATATGAGTGCACTAGGTGGACCAGGTTTTAGTCAAACTGTGGCAATGCCTCTCATACAACTATTCTTTTCCTACGGAATAGACCATTAAAAGAGAAATGGATTAGGAATATACCTACATCGTGATTATTTTGAAGTCCATGACAAAACTGTAGCGTGCATACATCATTTTGAGGATAAGTCTGAGGTTAGGGAAGCCATTTCTCTACTTCCAAACTATTCGAGTTCCTCGAAAAATATTTAGATAGAATATAATTGATATTGTGATATTCCGTCAGTGCCTATGTGCTTCAAAGTGTCGAGTGATTTAAATGCAAGTGTATTTTACAATAATCTGTGCTTTGCCTGCGGAAATGTTTGACTGGATCTTGGAGTATAACAAAACTTATAAGTATGACAGATGGAGCAATCTAAATACTGTTACACAGAAGACATAGTGAATTAGAGGGATTAGCTGGGTATGTAATGTAGGGTTTTACACTACCAACAACCGATTCATGCTGTGGTTGTCTGTTATCAAGCAGACTACGCAGAACTGAAGCTCGTCCATGTGGTTAAACATCAATGTTTAGTCAAAAGAGTTTTTGCACTCATGTTCTTTAATGGGTAAACATCTATGATATCTTTAGTGTTTGAACGTTTCAATACTAAGGTTACCATCATTTTGTGAAGTGCTGCTATTCATTGGGTTAACGTAATCATTTCGATTGTAATTGGGCTGAGTGACTCACACGGTTGAGGCGCTGGCCTTCTGACACCAAGTTGGCAGTTTCGATCCTGGCTCAGTCCAGTGGCATTTGAAGGTG
The DNA here is from genome assembly GCF_040414725.1 of Anabrus simplex. NCBI lineage: Eukaryota > Metazoa > Arthropoda > Insecta > Orthoptera > Tettigoniidae > Anabrus > Anabrus simplex. The sequence continues at coordinate 431,165,729 of NC_090267.1, forward strand.
CTCAAATACGTCAGCCTCGTGTCGATATATTTACTGGCACGTACAAGAACTACTACACGGCTAAATTCCAGCACTTCGACGTCTCCGAAAACTGTAAAATATGTAGTTAGTGGGACGTAAAGCCAATAACATCATTTCGGGTGTACTTCTCATTCATTGGGTGCTGAATTTAAGAAATTGTACACCACTTCAAAACTAAGGCAACAAATTATGTTTCATAGTTCTCATGAGGGCCTCCGTGGCTCAGACGGCAGCGCGCCGGCCTCTCACCGCTGGATACCGTGGTTCAAAATCCTGGTCACTCCATGTGAGATTTGTGCTGGACAAAGCGTAGGCGGGACAGGTTTTTCTCCGGGTACTGCGGTTTTCCCCGTCATCTTTCATTCCAGCAACATTCTCCATTCTCATTTCATAGCATCTATCAGTCATTAATAAATCACGTTGGGAGTGGCGACCCCATCGTACTAATAACCTATATATAAATGCTTCATTCATTACATCCCTGACCCGGTCAATGACTGGAAAACAGGTTATAAGTTTTCATTTTTCATTTTCAGTTCTCATGAGAGCGAATAAATCGAGGAATTTCGCACCTGAATTTATTTTGAAACATTCAAAATGATGTTAGAAATATAATTTTAACAGTTTTATTATGTATTTTCATCTGTACAGTGAAGTGAAATATAAGAGAGAACGTTATTTGACGAATTGAATTTTCTAAATAATCAGCTAGTTGGTCTCTTTTCTAGTAGAATATATGTGATTCTAGTTGATTATACCACGTAGCTCACGGACGTCGTACTTTCTACTTATAAATGTCTCTACCAACTGTAATTGTAAAAAAATTGTAAAAAATTGTAAAATTGTAAAAAAATATTCTACTATTTTGCTTTACGTCGCACCGACACAGATAGGTCTTATGGCGACGATGGGACGGGAAAGGCCTAGGAATGAGATGGAAGCGGCAGTGGCCTTAATTAAGGTACAGCCCCAGCATTTGTCTGGTGTGAAAATGGGGGAACTACGGAAAACTGTCTTCAGGGCTGCCGACAGTGGGATTCGAAACCACTATCTCCCGGGTCCGAGCTCGCAGCTGCGCGGCTCTAACTCCACGGCTAGCTCAGCCGGTACAATTAAATAGAAGTACGGCATGATCATGCAATTAAAAGTTATTTAGTATTTTAATACACACTAAGGAACTAACAGACACTGAAGAGGCTGCCAGACTGACGAATGCGTGCGGCATACCGGTGAATTATAACTCAGTGTCCACGACCTTGGCAAAAACATTATACCCCTACTAACCTTCCCCACAGCACATGCAAAGTCTCCACTACTTGCCGTAGCGCTATACAAATCGGTTAGCCGCGACGAACGGCATTTGGTGCTTATTTCCGCCAAAAATTATGTTAATAATTAAGGAAAATAAAGGAAAGAATTAGCAGATAAGACACAAAGGCTTGTACAGATAACGTTTCTTTTACAAATAATTCGCTGTGAGCTTGCATCCGGGAGATCGTGCGTTCGAATCCCACTGTGGGCAGCCCTGAAAATGGTTTTCCGTGGTTTCCTATTTTCACACCACGCAAATGCTGTTGCTGCACCCTAATTAAGGCCACGGCCGCTTCCTTCCAACTCCTAGGCCTTTCCTATCCCATCGTCGCCATAAGACGTCGGTGCGACGTAAAGCAATTAGCAAAAAAAAAAAAAAAAGATAATTCCTAGTTCCAGGTGGTTAAAGTGAATATGTAATGTTTACTCCACAAAGTGGCGAGGGGTGGGGGCGACTTTCCCTTCACGCCCCACCCTCTAATCGCTGCTACTGTTTGTTAACACGCCAAAGATGCAGAAAAGGAAATTTAATCACTTATTAATTTAGACACGTGTAGACATTCAACTCGATAAAATAGATGACTGCATGGAACAAAAACGAATACTGTTCGGCGAAATATGTGTGTAGAAGTCGTACGTCTGTTTGGAGCTTCTGTCGCATTCCGACCAGGTTGTCCAGTTTAAAATAATGTCTATGTATTCACCGCTACACATCACACTAGCCATTGCCGATATGCCCGACAGCAAATATAGTGCGGCTGTACCATACACCAGCCTAGAACTATACGGTTGAAAACGATGTTTACGAATGCAAGGGATGTATTCGACCGGCCGCGCTGAGTAACATGCTGCGAGTGTGGCTCTGTTTCTTATCTCTTCATATTCTGACGTAACCTGCCCGCTGGCAGTAGTTCCCCTGTTAAAATCAGTTGGTAGACACCTCCCACACATCACTTATGCATGCGGGACATTTATAAGTACAAAGTACGGCGTCCGTGAGCCACCTGGTATGTGGTGCGTACTTGTTGGCGAAGGGTATCATACGCGTAAAAGTGATTTTCCCTATGATGTTACATTTATCATGATAAATTACAGCTGTTTATATATTATGTACGTGATATTTTCGTGTTAGCCAATATGAAATCCGCCTACTTCGGCCGCCATGTTTTTTTTTTTTTTAAATTTTACGGTGTGAGGATTGGAGTCGGTCTTGTTATTTGTCTCTTATGGTGCCACTCAACTCCGATAGATGGGATTACTCCTGCGTACCGAGTACAACGGCCTAACTGAATATTGGCGGAAAATAGCTGGGGAGTTGGAAAACTTTCTTCTTTAACATGCCATTCCTCTGGTTCATACATTTCCTGATACTGCTGGTATTTCAGCTATTCGATCCCTACTCTGACGCGGTTTTGAATTAGCAGTGTACATTTACGGCAGAGACTCACTTAATAGAAGTAGTGGTATGCCCTGGTCTAGCATTACAATTTACCAGGCGAGTTGGCCGTGCGGTTAGGGACGCGCGGCTGTGAGATTGCATCCGGTAGATAGTGGGTTCGAATCCCATTGTCGGCAGCCCTGGAGATGGTTTTCCGTGGTTTCCCATTTCACACCACGCAAATGCTGGGGCTGTACCTTAATTAAGGCTACGGCCGCTTCCTTCCAACTCCTAGGCCTATCCCATCGTTGCCGTAAGACCTATCTGTGTCGGTGCGACGTAAAATCACTAGAAAAAAAAATTACAATTTACGCCGATTCCAAATTATAGCACCACAATTCACTAAATAACTGAATTCAACCCTGAAAAGAGCCGTTTCTTAAGAAAAGCTTCTTCCTCTTCACTTTTATAAATTCTACATTCATTTTATTTCAAATTAGCAGATAGTTCTTTTCCGCCACAGTGTATGAATTGAGATTTTCCGACTCATCGGGTACTCCTAGGAAAAATATTAGTAAAAGGGCATAGTTTTTGCCCTGGGACTCTCCACTATTCGACTCCCCGCCGAAAAAAGACGAAGAGTGTTCACTGATCACGGCTGTCTGCGGCTTGGTCATTCCAGCTCTGGAAATTTGGATTGTTAGATCGGCAAAGTAGTACGGTTTGTTAAAAGTGAGAAAATGTGTGGTTTTTCATTTGATCGAGTATTTCATATGAAAGCATTGCTTTTAATCGCGCCATTCCTACTGACGCAATTGTAATGACCTATGTTAATTTCAGTTGGGAAAACTACGGACAGAGTCTTTCTGAGGATGTAAAAAGGCAGGTGGAGAGCGAGTGTCTGCCATTATAATGAAAACTTCCCAACCTGATTGTGACTGATGGTAGGCAAGCGGGCCTACCATTACAGTGAACATTCCCTAACCCAGTCTTCATATGAGAAAAGACGTTTGGTGACTTCCCCGTCGCGTTTCTAGGGTAACGTCAAGAGCTATGCAATTTAATACAATCTTGCTCACAGCGTGTACACTACCTAATCTAGAATTCTGTAAACAATGTAGAATTCCGTAGCGAAGCAGCGGTACATCAGCTAGTTGTATTATATAGTTCCTATTACCTTTGTCGTTTTTATATTTTTTTGGAAGCTTTCCTAGAAATTTTTAAAGACCTGGGTGGATAGGAACACTTTTGGGATGGCATTCCACTTGAGTGAGTGTTTCTGACTATCTACGCACTTCTGTTCACACCGCGTTTCATCAAAGTGATTTCAGAAGAAAATACATAATGGAACCCATAAATACCAAAATCATTTACATAAAACATAATTATGATTCATCATGAATAATGTCATCGTAATAACTTACTAACCTCGAACAAGAGGGAATTATAAGTGGGTTGCCATTTATTACGCCTGCAATTTTGTACCGTATCCACCGAACTCACCACTGCTTATCACTGGAAAGCGAAACCCTCAAATCCTGCCAATTGACTTATTCTCAAAATTCGGTGTAGCGCAGTACACTATTTCCCTTAAAAATGCATTATCACATCGGGCTTGCCCACACTATAATGCTTAAGACTCAATATGGCCGACTCCGCAAAGGATTGCGGTAGTGTGTTCGGACCTTCGTGTAATGTGAAGTTGACGGGTATCCAGTTGCGAGTGTTGTTGCTGTGAGGCGTTGAAATGAAGAGTGTCGATATCACCGCTCTAAAGCATGTTTTCAAAAGGTGATCAGAGTTCTTGGATTAACATCGAGGTTGCCCGTGGCAAAATGCACCAGAATGTTATCGACAGTTACATGAAGCCTGTGGCAAGAATGCGTTACCGTATAGGGCGGTTGCACGGTGGGTCAAGATATTTCGTGTGGGTAGGAATGAGACTGCGAATTTGCACCGCCGTCCATTACTCAAGATATCAAATTGACATTAGGTCTTGGAACACCCTCCGTACTCACCAGACCTGTTGCTAATTTGTACAGAAATCCTGAACATAGTTCCCACATTGTAGAAATGCTAATTTATTAGGTCTTTTTTGTTATTTTGTATTTTTAGGTCATTTTCTAAAATTATACATCATTATTTGGTCATTTTGTGGAATTTATTAGACCGTTTTATACTTTTTTTGGGTCATTTTCTTACATATTTGAGGATTTTGAAGCATTTACGCATGTGGTATTGGATCGCAACTTAAGTGAGGATAAATACGGAGACTTCAAACACTTTGTCGATTTGAGGACTAAAGAAGCTTTGTTCACCACTTTACTTCTTGGAAATGTCCACATTTCAGGAGAAACACCTCCAATTGGAGAAATCTTCCTCGTGAACAGTCGAGATTTTCTTCTGAAGACGCGGAACAAAGTTCTCTGCGAAACGTCAAGAATTTCACCTTGTTTTCTTGATATGGCAAAAGCTTACAATAATGTCTATAGCATAAATATAGGCTATACCACCTCGATTAGTAAGATTAGAAAAATTTCATTAAAAATTTGTCATTTTTTAAAGTTTTCGGATCATTTCCTGGATTTTTGCCGTCATCTTATATATTATATATCATTTGGCTCTGATGATGTTGAAGATTACTCTTTCAGTTCTATTATAGAAGAACCTGTAACTTCGCCAGTTCTGAAATGAGGTCAATAAATAAGTCGCAAACATGTGTGTGCCTTATACTATTTGAAATCACGCGCGCAAGTTTAATTATGCTTGTTGTTTAAAGTGGCCTAACATCTAGGTCATCGGCCCGACGCGTAAGTCTTTCCAGCAGATGGTAGCATATGTATGCTTGTCGTACATCTCGCAGGCACTCAGTCAGTCAGAGTCTATTAGTGCACGACAGCACATGTGTTGCATTACTGTACACGAGAAGAACAGCGTGCAGTTGTGCATTTTTTGTGGGCCAAAGGGCTGTCCAGAGAAAAAGTGCATCGCGAAATGTATCCCGTCTATGGTGAAAAATATTTCTCACGGAAAGCTGTGTTCAATTGGATCCAGAAGTTTAACCATGGAAGGAAAAGCATTAGAGATGGGGAGCGCTTGGAACATCCACCGTACAGTCCTGACTTAGACCCCAGTGATTTTCATCTTTTTGAGCCCCTAAAAAATCATTTGGGTGGCCGTCATTTTGATACAGATGATGCCGTAATCTATGAGGTTACACGTTGGCTGCGACAGCAACCAAAGGACTTCTTTGCTGCTGGCTTTCAAGGACTTGTAAAGAGATGGGATAAGTGCCTGAATGTACAGGGTGAATATGTGGAAAAGTGAAATAAATGTCAGAAAGTTACTTTGATTATTTGTGCCCCAATTTAGTTTTGCGACTTATTTATTGACTCACCCTCGTAGTTTATTATCTCTCCAGTACTTTCAAAGACATCACAACGATGTTCATGAAACACATGTATTCCTTCATTCCTTCAAGTGCCTCTGCAAGGCGTCATTTCCGAAAATTAGCGATGAGAATTTTTTTTGCTAGGGGCTTTACGTCGCACCGACACAGATAGGTCTTATGGCGACGATGGGATAGGAAAGGCCTAGGAGTTGGAAGGAAGCGGTCGTGGCCTTAATTAAGGTACAGCCCCAGCATTTTCCTGGTGTGAAAATGGGAAACCACGGAAAACCATCTTCAGGGCTGCCGATAGTGGGATTCGAACCTACTATCTCCCGGATGCAAGCTCACAGCCGCGCGCCTCTACGCGCACAGCCAACTCGCCCGGTGATGAGAATTTTAAGAACCAATTTATTTATTTATTTATTTGCAAAGTACTGTAAATGGACAATCATTTCAAACGCTAAAAAATCGTAAAGTAAAATTTAAAAAATGATGGAGAAAGATCCTTTCTAAAGTTCCAAGTTATCATTTTTAGTCTCACCTAGTGATGATAACCACTTAATACCTCTATGCTAAAAGAAAACACAAAATGAAGTAATATCTTTTTTCTAGCAAAAGTTTTGTAATATTCCAGCCTCATATGAAAATAATCTGTGATTTCCTGAAGACTACCGTTCTGTAAAGTATTGTTATTTTACTGATTACTCGTTGAAAAAACTAATTTGTATTCGTGATTGAGTAAAAAATAAATCTCAAGTAACTGTAATCGAGCCCAATTACTATGTTCTTCTACTCTTCCCGGCACTGGTAACAAGTTTACTGAATTTGAAGAAAAACCCGTACAGATGCCGGTAGCACTCGTCCATTCCACTTCTCCTGCATACTGCTTGATTGTAAAACATTCGCCACTGTTCCAGTTTTCTAGAATAGACATATCCGACCGAACACGCTGGTCGGAGTGCGGTGCATTGTGTTCTCCCTCGAGTTTCTTTTTTTATCTCTAAACAAATTATGCTACTCGCTCACAAAGACAGCCGATTTCAATGCTGTAATCATTTTTACAAACCCTTATTTGCTATTGGTTTTCTGCGACGCACTGACTCTGATGACAGATCTTGGATGTTGACGATGGGATAGAACAGGGCTAGGAGTAGGAAGGAAGCCACCGTGGCCTAAATTAAGCCACAGCCCCAGCATTTGAATGGCGTGAAGATTGCATATCACGGAAAACTATCTTCAGGACTCCCAAGAGTGGAGTTCGATCCTACCAACATTCAAGCTAACGGCTACACAACCCGAACCACGCAACCAACTCACTCGTATTTTTACAAACCACTTTGTATCATTTGTATATGTAAAAACGAGAAAATCGTATAATGACATTTTCAGAAAGCGAGGATATTTTGAACAAAATCCTTCGAATTAGGCCTATGTTTTTCATCCAAACAATTTTTCACGGGTCTTCTCGATCATCCCGAAATTGGTGAACTAAATTTCACTAACTTGCATTGATCACGCGCACCAGTATAACACACGATTTTTTTTTTGTTGTTTCCGTCATTAATCTGTGTCGGTTGTTTAAAATATTGAACAATATAATGATGCTTGGTTAAATGGAGGTCATCAGTCCCCAAGTTTGATCTTTAAATCCATTCAGTTAAGGAGTCCCACTCGACTGGCAGGCTAAAATTAGATGAGATGACAATGATAATAATAGTAATCTTATTGGTTTTACGTCACACTAACTACTTTCTCGGTTTTCGGAGACGCCGATGTGCAGGAATTTAGTCCCGCAGGAGTTATAAATTTGAGCACCTTCAAATACCACCGGACTGAGCCAAGATCGAACCTGCCAAGTTAGGGTCAGAAGGCCAGTGCCTCAACCGACTGAGCCATTCAGCCCGGCGTAAACGAAATGATCATTAAATGATAAAGTGGGTCCAACGCATACAAGATTCCTATCCTAATTTTTAAAATCCGTAAGCTTAAAAATATGTAATGATATTAAGCGAGGAAGTGAACTTCAGCGGTTACAGGCTACAGAACAACATAGCTTAACATGGTAATAGTGGAAAATCTCCCAACTAGTGATGGGTTGCGAATGGAATCACGAAGAGTCGATTCCATATGCCTGAGGAATCGGGTCAAATACAGTAGAGACAATACGCGACACTCAGAGATATATCGAGGGACAACTATTAGAGCTCTCTCTAGCGGATTGACCTGAGAACTACTGATTCTGTCATAAGAGCACGTGTATTTGTGTGTGAAGTTTTTGGTGTTTTTTTATGCGTTTTCAGTGAGTTGACATAATTAAGTAGTAGCGTGTGTCATTCCTTGATATCTCCTCTCAACATGAGGGGAAAGGTATGTGCTGTGTTTGGCTGCAGTAACTATGAAGTAGAGAAGAATGCGCGGTCTTTCTTCCGTTTCCATCGTAACAAGAAAATGTAAGTAATATTGTGTTTGCATAAAATTGACTGAGCAAATGTCATGGGATAGCGGAGCACTGATGCGCAGGTGTGTTGTCTGCACACCACACGCCCCCTGTGCCAGCGGCAGTTGCATAGGAGACCTTGTGAGCAGCGGCTGTGCATGTGACAGGTGTAACATGGAACGTCGTCGTGAACTGACACCGTTCGAACGGGGTATGGAGGTCGGTGCCCGACGGATGGGAAGTGCGATTTCGGAAGTGGTGGGGGAATTCGGCTTCAGGGTGTATCGTGAATGGTTGAATGCGGATGTTACCGTCCACAACAGACCAACGACCAGCCATCCAGCCACCCTCGATTATCGTGACCGGCGACACCTGAGACGGATTGTCAGTAGTGACAGACGGGCAACCGTGCAACAAATCACGGCTGAATTCAACACAGGCCGTGCTAGACACGTCTCCCAGTGGACAATTCGTAGGAACATGGGTTCTATGGGGTATGGGAGCCGGCACCGCACATGGGTGCCACTGTTAACCCAACATCATCGGGCACAACGACGCGCATTTGTCCCCAGTCACCAGGGATGGACAATGGAACAATGGCGTAACGTGATATAGTCGGACGAATCAGGATTTCAACTGCACCATGCCGATATGAGGCACCGTGTATGGCGCAGACCACATGAAGCGATGGATCCCGCCTGCCTCGAAGGTGTGGTCCAGGGCGCTGGTGTCTCTGTTATGGTCTGGGGTGCATTTTCCTGGTATGGAATGGGCCCCCTAGTTGTTCTGGAAGAGACTTTGAATGGTATGCAGTATGCTGAGCTGCTCGGAAACCATCTTCACCCATTTTTGACCTTCCAGCGCCCAGACGGTTCTGCGGTGTTTCAAGATGATAACGCGCCGTCACATCGCTCCCACGTCGCCCGGAAATGGTTCCAGGAACATGCAGCGGAGGTCCAACGACTGCCATGGCCACCCGGGAGTCCCGATATGAATCCTATCGAACATATCTGGGATGTCTTGGATCGCAGGTTCCGTGCCATGGATCCTGCACCCACGAACACACCAGCATTGGCGGCCGCTCTGCAAACGATTTGGTGTCAGCTGCGTCCAGAGGACTACCAGGGACTTGTCGACTCACTTCCACGGCGTCTCACTGCAGTTCGCAGGGTCAGAGGAGGCTCCACACGCTATTAGGTGACTATCCCATGACATTAGCTAAGTCAGTGTATATTCTTCCAGTGACAAAGATATTTTTATAGTACTTCATAATCTTCTGACCTGCTCGACCCATATTTTAACTGGCTTAAAATATAATACCGGTACGCATATTGTATTGTATAGTGTAGCAGTTAACCTTCAATACCGATTTGTAGGTGTGATCTGTGGGTTTGATCTTTGATTTAATTCAGAAAAATACATATGCATATGAGTGTGACTGGTTGTGTTTCAAGTTACCCCATTTGGAATGCCGTAATGCGTTGTCAAGCACTGAAGAAAATATGGGTGATTTAAGAAATGTACATATTTTGTTGAAACAATATGATGATGCAAATTTCCTTTACCCTAATGTAATAGCATTATGGCAAGTATTACTTGTAGGGAAAGTTCGAATGTTTTTTGAAGCTAAATTTATAGATTTTCTTTCTGTTAGTAGGCTTCAAGTTAAAAGGGAAATTGTCCAGCTCTTAAATGTAAATTCATTGAATCATGTTTGTAAGGAATGTGCCGATATTTTTGTTGACAAGTGTTTTAATATAATGATACAATGCTTTTAAATGAAAAAAGAAAAATCTAGCCGTGAACATCCAGGCAGGAATTCTAAAGCTAAAAATGTAATGCATAAATGAAAGATCAAGCCCTTTCACAGCAGTTCATTTCGCATCTTGATTATAAGTCTAATTGCAGTCTTTAAATAATAACCTGTTAATTCTTCATTCATTTATCCAGAATTGCCAAAGCAACTTTGAAGTTAATATCTTAGTAACTCCTTCTAGATGTAATTTATTTATCCATTTCCGTATACACATTTCTATTGATATTTGAATTTAGCGCGAATTTTCAGGTCAAGCCACTAGGAGCGCCACTTTCGACTTGTCTCCCATTTTAACAAGGCTAAATCCGGAAGTGTCTCGTATTGTCTCTACTGTATTTGATCGGGTACTCGATTCCGGAATCGATTCCGAGGAACTAGTAGCACCATCTATGATGTAGATACGTAAACACGTGCAGCAGAAATGTGTTCTGTAATGTGAGTTTATAACCTGGTCTCTTTACAAGCAATGCCTGTTCTCATTGTAGTGTCCTGGAGTTATACTCTAATGCGACTGTAATTTGATCAGAAGCTATGATTCGCTGTTTGAAACTAATCAACACTACTCTTTCAACAAAATACAGTTGTACTAAAGAGAGAGCCTTAACTAATGTTAGGCAGTGATGAAAACAAAAATAGTAATTCTGACAGTTTCTCATAATATATTTCTTGTTTTTCTACGACTTTTCCCACACCTGTGGGGTCGCGGGTGCGAACTGTATCGCACATGTTGATTTGGCCCTGTTTTACAACCGGATGCCTTTCGTGACGCCAACCCTATGTGGAAGGATATAATCACTATTGCGTGTTCCTGTGGTGGCTGGTAGTGTAGTGTGTTATCTGAATATGAAGAGGAAAATGTTGGGACAAAGAAAAACACCCAGTCCCCTGGCCAAAAGAACTAATCGGAGGCGATTAAAAATCCCCTACCCGGCCGGGAATCGAACCCGGGACTCTCTGAACCAAAGGCCTCAACGCTGACGATCCAGCCAATGAGTCGGGCAGTGGTACGGAATGTTCATTGCAAATTAAATGTAACGGAAAGCAGGTATGCTACGAAACAAGTTGTATACTAATTAAAAATGTGACTTAATTCCACAGAATTTATACGTTTATACTAGCGATATTTGAAAACCACATTAGAAAAATACAGTGTAAGCATAAGTAACAATGTCGATTGCTACACCTAGTGTCCAAATGTGCACTGTAATTTCCAGACTACCAGGATAAATGTTATTTCATTATTATGTGGCATAATAATTATGGTCCGCCTCTGTGGTGTAGTAGTGTGATTAGCTGCCACCCCCGGAGGCCCGGGTTCGATTTCCGGCTCTGCCACGGAATTTGAAAAGTGGTACGAGGGCTGGACGGGGTCCACTCAGCCTCGGGAGGTCAACTGAGTAGAGGTGGGTTCGATTCCCACCTCAGCCATCCTGGAAGTGGTTTTCCGTGGTTTCCCACTTCTCCTCCAGGAAAATGCCGGGATGGTACCTAACTTAATGCCACGGCCGCTTCCTTCCCTCTTCCTTGTCTATCCCTTCCTATCTTCCCATCCCCCACCCCCCCCGCAGGGCCCCTGTTCAGCAATGTCTCACGCTTCAGGACACTGCCCTTAAGGCGGCAGAGGTGGAATCCCTCTCTCAGTACGAGGGAAAAGCCAACCCTGGAGGGTAAGCAGATTAAAAAAGAAAATAATGAATTATTCATTCATGACAACCAATACATTTCAAAGAAAACAAAAGAAATAGTAAATATTACACACCGGGCGAGTTGGCCGTGCGCGTAGAGGCGTGCGGCTGTGAGCTTGCATCCGGGAGATAGTAGGTTCGAATCCCACTATCGGTCAGCCCTGAAAATGGTTTTCCGTGGTTTCCCATTTTCACACCAGGCAAATGCTGGGGTTGTACCTTAATTAAGGCCACGGCCGCTTCCTTCCAACTCCTAGGCCTTTCCTATCCCATCGTCGCCATAAGACCTATCTGTGTCGGTGCGACGTAAAGCCCCTAGCAAAAAAAAAAAAAAATTAAAAAAATTACACATTCGAATTTGCCGCACTTATATACGGAAGACTCACTCAAGCGAGTGCACGCAGTACACGCTGGTAATGTCATCGGGAACCGATTCCTCGCATGCGACCTCGGAGTCGTAGCAACCGTTTCTCGCGATTCCAGGCGTCATTCGCGCACATCACCACTCCCCATTTACCACGCAGATTAGCGGCGACAGTACATTGGTAGGCGACCGCTGTTGATGATTCGTCTGTCGGATGGAGGCCTCTCGGTGTTATTCGACAAGAGTAGGCTAAGTGTCAACACCGGGTTCACCCTCTCCCTACACCACACAAAAACCCAGACACTTTGACGTGCTGGTTGAGAATGAGCGTCAACTTGAAACCCTTGCACCAGATCTCTCCGTAGACCATGATATCAATCAAACCACAGTTGCCACAACCTGATACACAAGCCGGGACTGTACATAGGAAGAAACTAACTAGTCGAAATTAATCTGAAGAGTAACCTGACAAGTCCATACATTCTACTATTGTTAATGTTTCATTTTTCAGTATGTTTAGGTCTGCTTTCCGATTTAATTACTGTATTTGTTTATAACTGTAATTATCTTCGGAATATTCAGGCAGCAGTCAGTAGGACATTTCTATTTCTTTTTTTCTTTTTTTTTTTACTGTCGTTGCCAATTACCGTTTTTTAATCACTCGTGTACTACAGAACTATGCATCCTATTATTTGGAATTCAGGATCGTCGCCATCAAACACTGCTGAGAGTATCGATGTTCTTGTTGAAACAAAAGGGCAAGCGAATAAAGTTATTCTCCCTGATCTTGTTGCTCTGAGTGATTTGAGGTTGTTTGGGTTTTGTGAGATACAAAAGCTGAGCTGCCTTTCGTCATAATCAACTCACCGGAAGTCCTCTTTTACCCGGAATCTCCACATTCTTGCATCCTAAAATGGTCCTGGCAGGCTTTTAAGAAATGTCCTCCTTTTCTGAGTGTACAGACAACTGCTTTAACTTGTTGTTGTCTTACAAAATTACTGATAACTTTATAGCTTTACTCCGCAATCCTCAGCGCAGCTTAAAAAGCCTGAGGAGAAGCAATCATTTTCATGGGTTTCTCGTCACAGAGCTAAGAAGTGTTTCGAGCATGGGCGTTGCGTTCATTTAAAACCTTCCCGCCGGGCCGAAGCCGCAACGGGTCCCCTCCATGAACAAGGGGAGTGTATATGCGAGGACTTCCAGAAGGCAGAAGTATTCATTCAGCAATATGTAAAGGTAGATGGATACAAAGCTAAGGTCCTAATAGGGGTGGCTACTAATACTGGCGAAATATTGAAATTTACCGATGGTTATAAAGACCTTTTACAAAGATACAAAAGTTGAAAGCTAGAAAGGCAGCTGGGATTGATAGCATTCGTGGGATATTAGAGGCTATAGGCTGGGATATACGAGGGCTATGCCGAAAGTTTTTAGCAGAGTGTGAGAACATTTTTTTTATTTGCGAAACAACAATTACAACTTTTCTAAATACTCTCCATTAGCACGTATACAATTTTCCATTCTCTGAAACCACTTAGAAAACGTTTCAGTCCAAGCTTCTTTCGGGATGTCACTTAGTGCACTCTCGTACGCTTCAATGGCCTCTTCATCTGACGAAAACCGCTGCCCACGTATTTTTTTTTTGCCAGGGGCTTTACGTCGCACCGACACCGATAGGTCTTATGGCGACGATGGGATAGGAAAGACCTAGGAGGTGGAAGGAAGCGGCCGTGGCCTTAATTAAGGTACAGCCCCAGCATTTGCCTGGTGTGAAAATGGGAAACCAGGGAAAACCATCTTCAGGGCTGCCGATAGTGGGATTCGAACCTATTATCTCCCGGATGCAAGCTCACAGCCGCGCGCCTCTACGCGCACGGCCAACTCGCCCGGTTCACGTATTCTTTTTCCTTGGTCTTAGGGAACAGAAAGAAGTCTCATGGGGCCAGGTCAGGTGAATAGGGGGGATGAGGTAACACTCGCACTTTTTCCCTTTCCAAAAAAAAGTCCATTGTTCTGGCAGCCCTGTGTGCAGATGCATTGTCGTGATGCAGCAGAAGGTGCCCACTCTTGGACTTTGGGTGCTGTGACCTCCGTGTGGCGAGGACTTTGGGAAGACCGTCATTCACATACAATTCAGCATTGACTGTACGACGTGTGTCCAAGGTCACATAGGTGAGATGCCCCGTTTTCGTAAAAAAAAAAAAAAAGTTGCCACCATTTTCTTTCCGGAGCTTCGACTTCGTCGAACTTTTGTGGGTGGTTGCTCCCCTGGAAAGCACCACACAGAAGACTGTCTCTTCGTTTCAGGGTCATAATGGTAGACCCATGTTTCATCACCTGTGACGATATTGTAGGTGTATTCGGACTGCCCTCCATTGAATTTTTCTAGCATGAAATGACACCAGTCCACTCTCTCCTCCTTTTGGCTTTCTGTCAGAGAATGTGGCACCCAACGGGCACATCTATTGGTGAAAATGAAAATCTACAACCTGTTTTCCAGACATTGACCGGGTCAGGGATGTAATGAATGAAACATATATAGGCTGTTATTACAGTGGGGTCGCCACTCCCAAGGTGATTTATTAATGAGTGATAAATGCTATGAAATGATAATGGAGTGTGTTGCTGGAATGAAAGATGACGGGGAAAACCGGAGTACCCGGAGAGAAACCTGTCCCACCCCCGCTTTGTCCAACACAAATCTCACATGGAGTCACCGGGATTTGAACCACGGTATCCAGCGGCGAGAGGCCGACGCGCTGCCGTCTGAGCCACGGAGGCTCTTGGTAAGGCCTAAATAATCGTGAACGATGGTCTGCGCTGCTCTCGACCCAATATTTAAGGTCCCTTCAATGTTACAAAATGTAAGATGTGGATCTGCTTTGATCATTTCCCTCACAGCATCAATGTTTTCTTGAGTCACAGCTGTTGCTGGGCGACCGGGACGAGGTCCATCTTCAATTGACTGCCGACCCCTTGAAAACTCGCGAAACCAATTTCCAACGGTGGTTCTAGAAGGGGCAGCCTCACCAAAAAGAAGAATGGCATTCTTCGGCACCTAATTTCTTTATATAATCATAAAAAATCATTGCTCGAAAATCGCGGCGCAACAGATCCATCTTGCACCGTGCCTCACTCAGCACTGTCTGTGCTTTCTTCCCTCGCTGTGGATGAACTACCGCTAGGAGGGGTTGCGCGCGCATGTTCCAGGATAGAAAAACATCGCTCTTTCAAATGAAAATAATCCCATTGCCCTCAGAATTACTACGGTTTTCGCGCTGCAAAAAACTTTCGGCATTACCTTCGTAGTGCTATATCTGAAATACTTATTTGATTACGGTTTGCATGAAACAGCGATACCAAATGAATGGAGAGTTGCAATAGTAGCCCCAGTGTAAGAGGGAAACGGTGACAAACATAAAGTGGATAATTACAGGCCAGTCAGACTGATGTGTTTGTAAGGTCTGGGAAAGCATCCTTTCAGATTATATTAGACACGTTTACGAAATTTCCAACTGGTTTAATAAGGCAGTTCGGGTTTAGGAAAGGTTTTTCCAGTGAAGCTTAACTTGTACGATTCCAGCAAGATGTAGCAAATATTTTAGATTCAGGTCAAATGGACTGTATTGCTACTGACCTATCCAAGGTCTTTGATACGGTAATTATGAGAGATTACTGACGAAAATGAGAGCTATTGGACTAGACGGTGGCTAAATTTCTAGAAAATAGAAGCCAGAGAATTAGAGTAGGTGAAGCATTACAATACCGTACCGTAATGATAATTGGATATTATTGTACCTGTATGTTTTCTTATATATATATAAATGATGTGAGTAAAGAACTGGAATCATAAGGCTATTTGCGGATGATTGTTATGCTGTATAGAACGGTAAATGAATTGCAGGATTGTGAGCGACTACATTGGGACTTAAACAATGTTGTCAGATGGACAACAGACAATGGTATGAATGTAAATGGGATGCAAAGTCAAGTTGTAAGTTTCACCAAGAGGAAAAGTCCTCTCAGTTTTAATTATTGTGTTGATGGGGCGATAGTAATTCGTGGCGAACACTGTAGGTACCTAGGTGTTAATATAAGGAAAGAAGGTTAAGAAAATTTACAGATCTCTTCACATGGTTATGAGAGTATTCATAAGTAAGGATGTACTGTAAAGGAGAGGGCGTATAAGTCTCTGATAAAACCGCAGTTAGAGTATGGTTCTAGTGTATGGGGCCCTAACCAGGACTACTTGATACGAGAACTGGAAAAAAAATTCAAAGGAAAGCAACACGATTTTTTCTGGGTGATATCCGACAAAGGAGTAGTGTTATGAAAATGTTGCAAACTTTGGACAAGGCTTGGGAGTAAGGAGACGAGGTGCTCGACTGTGTGGTATGTTACGAGCTGTCAGTGGAGAGTTGGCGTGGAATGACGTAAGTATACGAATACGCTTGGGTTTGAGTGGAGCTTTTAAAAGTACGAAAGATCATAATATGAAGATAAACGTTGGAATTCAATAAGAAAGAAAAAAAAAAAAATTATAGGACGATGAGTAAGGGACTGGAGTAGATTATCAGGAAATGTTCGATAAATTTCCAAGTTTTTGGAAAATGTTTAAGAATGTAATGGCGTATGGCTTTTAGTGCCGGGAGTGTCCGAGGACAAGTTCGGTTCGCCAGATGCAGGTCTTCCGATTTGACGCCTATAGGCGACTGCGCGTCGTGCCGGGAATCTAACCCGGGACCCCTGTGACCAAAGGCCATTTAGCCTTGGAGCCGGACAATGTTTAAGAAAAAGCGAGGCACGGTAAACAATAAAGGAAATCTACCACCTAAGCGACAGCCCTAAATGCAGATCATTGATTGAAGTGTTGTTTATCAGTGAGGTACATTGGGAGATGTATCAGGGATCCCATTTCATCCCATAACAATCGCCATAAGACAGCACCACCTGAACTGTACCTTGCTGGCAAGAGGGATCCATTACCTCGACTTACCTGTCCAGGCGACCCTTTCCTATGCTTCCGAGAGTCCAATGGTGGTGATACTTTGCCCATGTCTGTCTTTGCGCCTTATGATGTACGGTGATCGGAGGTACAATAAATCACACTCCGTTGTTATCCAGCATTGAATTCGTGAGAGGATCTGCTTCACTATGGATCTACCCACTCTTACCATACGAGCTAGCCGACGACGAACCTCGTCACAGACACGTTGTACGCCATTTGACCTTGATGACAATGGTTTTGCTCGAATTCACGTACTCACGGAACACTCCTGAAACGGTGACCCTTGGACAGCTTGCACGAATTCGGAGATGGAATAACCTATAAATGTGCCCCGACAATATGGCCGCGATCAAATGTGCAGAGATCTCATGTCTTATCGTACTCATTCCATGCTGAGCTCTTACCGACATGGCCAATATGAAGTTTGAAGACACCTCAGTCATATGGCATACTATTTACATTCACAGCCCCGACCACATGCATCATTTCCCCTAAACGGCAGCTATCTCCAATTCATCTGGCGAGTTAAGAACATATTTACAATATAATCAAATAGAAGTACAAATTGCATCACACTCCTTGGCTGAATGGTCAGCTTCCCGGACCAGTTTAGAGGGCCACGGGTTCGACTCCCGGCTGGGCCAAGGGTTTGAACTGCATATGGTTAACTCCTCTGGTTTGGAGATTTTGTTTTGTGTTCGTCTTAATACATACACTTATCTTCATCTACATAAAACGCACCATACCACAACAGAAACACGCAATAGTGAATATATCCTCCCACACAGGGTTGGCGTCAGGAAGGGTATCTGGCCCTAAAACTGGTCCAAAACTACAAATCTACACCAAGTACCGACCCCAATAAATTGGGGAAAAGGCCAGGGAGAAATAGTAAAAATTATCTATAATAGAATTTTGATGGAAGAAAATACATTCAGTTTTAATATCCAAGAGTAAAATAATTTTATAGACACTTAAGGCAAAATGTAGGGACACAAACACTCTGTACGCCCTCTTAAAGTACTACTCTATACCAGTGTTCGGTAGATGCAGGTGTGATAGTATACTCTACACTGGTTTCAATAGCTCTTTGCTTATAAACTGGTTCTAACTGATTTTCAAATGTAACCCAAATATTTAGGTCAAAAACTCAGCACCAATTCATTCTTCAACGTAGAGGCGATTGGAAAACAGATTCACTTTTTGAGAGGCTATTCAGGAAAATGTTTCTTTCTATTAATTTAATATGATTTTGGCCTTTCTTCAACCCATACCCCTCCCACCAAAGCTATGAAAAAGTCCTGTATGTCTCAGATCATGACCACCGGTATCTCTCTCCTTCGAGTCAAAAATCGCTAAATCATTCTCTTCACGGCTATTTCAGTTAAACAGCTCTTAGTTTCTGATCTGCTCGATTCATCTCAAGTGTTTTTCTATAACACCAGATTTTGAAGGTCTGTAGTTTCTTGCTGCAGCAATTATCTATATTCACTCCCATACAGTGCCACATTCCAGACAGATAATCCCATAAATGAGTCTAACCTGTATATCTATGTGGTAGTAGACTTTTCCTTAGCTCTGCTTGCTTCTTCCATCACTTTTTTTTTTTTTTTACTTTCTAGGAAGCAAAATGCCTCATCTTGATTTCATTTCCTAGTCATACTACAGGCTTGTCCTACCCTTACTCTACATTCCTAAAATTAACCCATTTATGCCCGTAACTTTTTTTTTTTGCTAATTTTGTTCATTTATGCTTATATTTTGTATATGAGACTCAAACATAACAATTAGTACAAATTTTACATTATTGCATATTCTGTATGGTGAAAATAGCATGGGTCAAAAACGACCCAGTGGGCCTTCCATCTCTTTGACTTCTCTATCTACTTGATGTAATTGCAGGGAGAATTGTTCAAATTACTTCAATTGTTTGTCCTTCAAGTAAATAACGATGTGTAAATTTATTGAACAATAAACTTCCTATAAGGCCCTGATATGTTCCCTCTCGTATAATATCACGTCATCATTGAATTATAGTAGTTGTGATCAAGATTTTATGGTTAATTATTTTACATGCAGGAATAATCTTGAACAAAATAAGTATATCCTTATCTAATAAAGTTACAAATAACACATGTTACTCAGAGTTCACTTATTCTGAATTAGTTTTAAAAATTGTTTCACATTCACTGTTTAAACTTTTTGAGGTTTCACAATACACAGGAATTGCATATGATGGAAAGCTGCAAAACACTTGTCATGCAGTGGAACAAAGCACTTCTTACAGGCTTTCACTGTTTTGTTGGAGTACTGGGCACATCTTCTACGCGGCTGATCAGTGAGAATAATATGTTGAGCTGCACTGGTCCGGATAGGATCTCCAACTCTCCTTCTACACTGCAAATGTTGTTGTGGTCCGGGACTCGGGCATGGTTTACCATACATTGTTAACAAAGCTCGGACTACAGCTCTTCGAAATCCTACAGCATCCAGGAACAACCCTACCCTTCTACTCAGAAGCCAGGCGTTGTTCGACACATCCAGCAACCACAAAATAATTGGAATGTACCATTTTTTTCTCTCATGGAGATCCTGTAATTTGAAACGTTGTTACCTAGCTCGTCAACACCACACATTCCCTTGTTATATTTAGAAAACAAAAAGGATTGACTCACTTCGATCTTCTTCCTTTCAATGCAGGAATATCTCTTTGCTCGCTGAAGTGGTAGTACCCCATGTTCATTAGAGAGCATAGTCACAACGTTATTTTCTTTCCTCTTCACTGCAATTATGGCATTGTCTTCATCCACACGAGAATCATATGTGCCTCTTCCTTCTTTTCCTAATGTCTTAGTGTCTGTCAAAGGACATTTCTCAGTTCTGTTTTCTCTAACGGTCCTGGTTCCATGCAATCCCCTCTTGCCAAGCTTGGTAAGGAGCCTAACGGAAGTGAAGAAGTTATCAAAATATAAGGAAAATGTTGCGTTAGGGTAATTGGCTTGTAGAACATCACAAAATCCAAGAACAACAGACTCACCTAAGTTAGTGGCATATGTTGTCGCGTTTCCAGTCTTTCGACCCTGATAAATATCCATGTGAACACCATACCCATTAGGATTTGCTAAAACCCATGCTTTGAATCCAAAGCGCACTGGCTTGCCTCGTATAAACTGCTGCAGCTGTGTCTTCCAAAATAGGGTATCATGCATTCATCAGCTGAGAGATCTTTCTGGATGGGAAAGTTTTTTAAAAAGGACTCATTCAAAGAATTTAGCATAGGTAGGACTTTACCCATCTTGTCTCCTGCAGGAAGATTACTGTTGTCTGCTACATGAAGATATCGGAAAATTTCTTCAAAACTGTTACGTCTCATTGCATTTGACACTAAATCATTATGTACATCATTCTGTGTCTCCCAATACATTCGTCGTCTGGGCAGTACTGCGTAACCACTTAATAACGATATACCAATGAATGTGCATATCCACAACAGACACTGCAAAAGTTGGATTATTCTTAGAAACTGCATACATAACCGTATGCTTCACTATATCAAGGATAAGTTCGTCATGTAAGTATAGTTTAAAAAAATCAACTGGGTGACTTTTTTCATTCACAGTAAGCGGTGGTACACAGCATAGTAGAAAGTTTTTGTGGGGAGCAGTTATGGAATCCCCTAATTTCCATATCCTATTTGTTCTTGCTTTTTTTGGATGCTAGTGCATTGGTCCCCCTTTGGATCCTCGTGTACCTGTACAGACGGTCTCTTTGTCTGCCGAAGGAGCTGCAAAGCATGGAGGAATATTTTCAACAGTTTCATTCACACCACTGATAATTTCTGCAGAGGCTTCCAACAGCCCACGACTCAAAACAATCTGGGTTGTTGCATTCATCTTCTCCGGAGTCACCATATGTGTCGACTCCCTCATCATCTGGAGGCGAGATGTAGATATCGATATCACCTGGAATATATTCCTCTTCTATTACTTCATGAGTCGATAGGCCACTACAAACAGGAAAAGAAATGGATTGGGATTAGGTCAGTAAATACGACATGTAACAGATGAGATGTTCAGAATGACCGATATTTTTTACTATGAATTCCTAAATACAGCAGTGATCATAGAATTCATATTTCTAAAATATTTGTTCTAATCTTACATAAATGCTGCAATTGTGTAATAATGATATGGCATGATAAGAGTGCATGATATTCATAACTCCCCAACTTCAACAAAAATGTTACTTTCGACCCATCCATAATTCGGCCAGTTATAGCCATTAAACCATAAGATGTGCAATAGATTTTATATATGCTAAATAATCTCAGTAGTATACAAATGCAAAATATATTATTCAATTATATAAGACTTATAAGTTCAGCTGACTTACGTTTTTCTGAAGCTCGACATGCTGGCTGGAGACGACTTTTCGACTCACCAACACACTTGCACATCTAGCTCAAGAATGAAAATTGCCTACAGTGTATCAAGAGTGACAATGTACGAAGTGCATTATAGAGTGTAGACCGCGTAACAAACATCAACAATGGATATACAGTTACTAATATAATTTTAAAGTCACTGGGTCGTTTTCGACCCAGTGGATATTAATGGGTTAAGATTATAATATCACACACATAAAACTTCAAGCTTGCTAATCAATTCTTCATTTACATGACTAAAGATGGAATGGTTACCCTGATGAATATTCTCACTCTACACGGTGTCCTACCCTTCTTCATACCTGTAATGAATACCTTATTTCTCCAGCCTCGGGAGTCCTATCTTTTTTAGAGAGTAAATAAAACAATCTGAGGGGGCGGGGGAATGCATAGCAGCTGGAAGCAAGGAATTTGAAAAAAATAAGTCGTATTCACACAAGAAAGCATTTATTTAGCTGCTATCTTCTACAACATTACAGTTTCCCATGATACAATACTCTCAGTACTTCTACTTTACATTGGTCAAGGTCAAGGGTAGGATGGTGTTAACTCACCTTGAGTGAAATCTGTAACACAGCTGCAAACATTAGAAAGAAGCACAATTATTTGCAAGAAAAACAATCTTCTAAGAATTCCTCCAATAGATGCATGCTGAAATAAAAAGCATAATTAACCAATAAATCACCAAACTGGATGTATATGTAGTATTCTCCATGCTCGTCAGCTAGAAGAAAGATTCCAATTAGTACACACATACCGACTCCAAGTATACTAGTGAAAATATTTATTTGTTCACCATCAACATCACAAGAAAAGCTTTAATTTTTAAACAGGTTCAACCAATTCAGGACTGCCGGTTTACCTTTAACAAATTTTATATTAATGTAAGAATGTTACTGGTTTTATATCCCACAAACTGCAGCTTACCGAGATGCCACATATGCCAGAATTTTATTTTGTTCAGCGGGAACAATTTTGTGTGTCGGTAAATCTACCAACATGAGGCTGGCATATTTGAGCACCTCCAAATATCACCAGAATGAGCCAAGATCGAACCTGCCAGTTTGGTTAATTAAAGACACTGTTTGTGAAAACAGGGTCTGCTTTGTAAAATATCTGAACTCTAATTTTGAGAACAGCAGAGCTGCAGAATTCAGTATATACATTTCTCAGCAGATACACACAATTTAAATTTTTGTATGATCAACCTGTTGCATAAACTTATCTGGGAAACTATATTCGAGAGAAAAAACTCTCAAATGCACTTACAGTTATCTCATATAACAAGCAGTATTTCTGCTTCATATCAATGTAGTCTCTACACACAACAAAATTTTAAATTCACTATTTTTTCAATGATTTCACTGATGTATATTAAATATTTAAATTAGCCAAAGGAACAGAGAAAACAAGAATCTACACCACTTCCTTCAATATTATTACCTTTTATGAAATACAGTATGTCAAGATTTGTGCTATCATTGTATTGAAAGAAACTATTCTCAGATTAATGCAATAATTTTCCAATTTGCTTTTAAATTAAAGATTTTATCCATTATAATGGCTCCTAGTTTTCATACTTGAAAGAAAACTATCTTTCATTTAGTATAGCAAAGTCAGAACTGGAAGACGTATTGTGTGTTTAAAATACGATTGCACTCGGCTATGCCAACAACATTTTATAAGTTTTTATAACAACAGAGCATTGGCTGAATTCATGCATATAATAATGACGACCATTACATATAGCAATGTTAGCAGAAGTCCTTCCTTGGATGATAATAGTTTAGCAATAAATTGTTTATGAGAAAATTAAAAGTAATAATATTAATATTGGTTTTATGTCCCCATAAGTACTTTTACGGTTTTCAGAGACACCAAAATGAGTTTTTAATGTTATCTCTGTATTTATAACGGCCTCAAAAAAAAAAAAAAAAAGTTCAAAGCTTCACATAGATTCAAATCAGTTATCATCATACGCCACCATACACTGCCTTTGATATTTTGAGGCAATGCATCTCGTCCATTCGCACTTACCACATATGTAGAGCGAGAATCTGGGATGGCAATTGAGAGCATGGTTTAGCGTTGCCTTCACCAGGTAATTTGGGTTTGGCTGACTAGCAGCTTCAGAGCAATCTGAGGCAAATGTTTAAACTTCTTTCAAAAGCAACTCTATTCTGCTTCATGATAGTCATTCATAAAGTGATGCTGTTGATCGCAATTTGCCACGTGGATGATGATGTTAAAGCCTGAGCAGACCCTATGGTGTTATGCAATAGGAGTAGGCTGTGTGCTACCACCAGGTTTCACTCTCTCCCTTTCTCATTATCGTAAACACACACATGCAGGTCACCCATGGGCATCAACTAGAAAGACCTGCACCAGGCCTCTCTGGAGGTCACACATCATCACATCACTAAACTTGTGGTACCCAATTGTCTACTATGTAATATAATGAATAAATAAGCCTACATCCTTTAAATATATTTAAATGCATTTGAGTGTTGCCGTTATTTAAGCCAGGGCCTCTCAGGGTATATGTGCCTGGTGCATGCACTGTGCATGGTGCAAAAGACGACTTTGCTTGGTTGACCAGAGTGCAGACCTCGACTCCTCGATTTGGAGCAATAGCGCTGTCTCTCTCTTTCCCCACGCACGTCTCACTCGCTCCCCCTGTCTCCCTCTTCCTCACTGCTCCATAGGGCTCCAAATTTGAGCTGAGTTTAGCCGAGTAGCCCAGAGACTAAGTGTTGGTCTGAGCCGAGCCAAGCGGGACCGATGCACTGTGCACAGGAACCTTGCGCCGCTGTTTGCACGCGAGATTTTGGGCGTTTGATGAGGCCCTGATTTAAGCTAAAAGACTCTGTCCATGTAAAAACAGGTCCCAACCTACTTAAAAGGATAGTAATAGGTTTGTTCCTACACAACGGAAACAAATCAATTCAGAATTGCCTGCTCATGTGCAGCAGCTCAAAGATTATTCCAACATGACTCTGCATCAGTTCTGAGCTCCGAGCTTGCTGCTCCAACATGCTCTGGAATTCATTCGGAACTAATTCCAATTGAGAGAAAGTGGCTCTCGGTCTACAGCAAGAACTTCCTATTCTGGTAATGCGTACAATTTACACACTCCCGCCGAAGAACCATAAAATAGTCTCATATTTCTCTGATTTTGTGAAAAATTTAAAGAAAATGAGCAATTTAGATGGTGATGAGGATGAATTAAAACTGAACATATTGAGAAAAAAGAATTTTAGGTAATTCAACAAAATAGGCCTATAAGTACTGAACATTTTCACTGCTTTCAAAAGGACCACATTGGCCCTATCTTTATACAATCAATGGCCAAAAGTCACAGGAAGGGGTGTCCCATTAGAAAATGTGCCGTGTATGACCCCTGAGCGTTGCGGCTAGCTGAGCAGTCTGACATAGACACCAGTATTGTAAAGATGGCAACATGTCACAAGTTAGCCGACTTTGAACGTGGGATGTTCATTAGTGCATGGGTCATAACAGTGCGGAGATTACACGTGAATTTGGATTTCTGAGGTCAACAGTGTCAAGAGTGGATCTTCAATATCGCAAGAGAATGTTACCACCCACGTAAACTGCTGCATGGGAAGACCACTGATGTTTAATTAACGAACATCACGTTGTGCCCGCAGAACCATACTGGGCACTCGACGAGCTACTATGGGAGTCAGGAACCCATTTCAATCAGGACTGTAGGAGGCAACTGCACCGCATAGCCTTCACCAGTCAATGACCAACTCTTGTCCCTTTACTGATACCTCAACACAAAGTTCAACGACGTGAGCCATGTCACCACTCCGTGATGGCACGCAGGTGGTTGGAGCAGCACTCAGCACTCCAGTGAAGTTACGACCATGGATTGGCCCTCCAGATCCCCCGATTTTAATCCAATCCAGCATTTATGGGATGCTGTCAATGCTGGTGTACGCTCCACAAACCCCGCACCAACTACACTAGACCAATTGTGGGTAGCAGTGCAAGATGCGTGGGTCCAGATATCTCCAGAACGATTCCAACACCTTGTAGAGTCGATGCCTCGCTGTATAGCTGCTGTTTTGAGGGCTCGCGGAGGAGCAACTCGTTATTAACATCACATTCAGTGTCTTCCTATGACTTTTGGCCACTCAGAGTACGTTCAGAACAAACAGTCCTCCAGCACGACTGAGTTACTTTAAAAAAATATTTTTGGGTCACTGTCAGTTAAATTCATTGCTAGTAATATTTTGATTTGTGTGGCTATTTCTAGATGGCATTGATTATATACACAATTCATTTAGTGCTCCAACATCGTATATAATATACAGACGTGTTGGTATCAGTTCTAAATGTATCTGAACACGGTCTTTACCCTATGTTGCAACAAGCATAACATCAGCTGGAAGTTCACACATAGTCGCAACAAGAGAGAAAATCCACAAGGGATAGCTGCCCTTGGTACTGTGGGGTAACAGAAAAGTTATAGTAATGTATTTTAATGCCATTAAGCATTTCATACAGTATTTATAGGATAAAATGAGCTTGCATATTTTCAATTCTGTCCCTGACGATGAATTACAGCTTCAATGCTATGAGCATAAGCATGCATGCAGAGTATGAAATACAGCCAGCTCAAGTATAAAATATCTTAAGTCTACAGCCAACACTAACATTTTGGTATACACAAACAACCTGACTTCATTTTCAGCAGCTATTCCCTAAAATATAGCTTAAGGTATATGTCTTGAAGAGTAAGCAGCAAGCAGTCACTTAAGCAATCTGAAAAGCAACATTTTTTTACAATTATACTGTATTTTTCATGTAAGGAGTTAAACTTCAACTTAGAACTCACATAAACAATAGTAAGTTTTATGGGGTTTAAAAATAGAGAGCATTCTCCGCAATTACCCATCAAAATAGTCAGAGGGCCAGTGTCACACAAAAAACTGCAACTTCCCTTACTTTTTTAGCATGGTGTCTTAGATCTAAATGTCAGTCAATGCCTCCAAAATTTCTTAAGCAAAATATCATACCCCTGTGGTTTGGATTCCATGTAAAACTAGAGGTCTCAAGGCTATAATCACAATATAACAACTGCATAAAAATGCAAGCTCTTTCTGTAAACACTAAAAAGGTAGAAAACCTTTCATGTCTGCTCTATTTAGTAATGCATACTTAGAATATTCACAGTAATTCAAAAGGAAAAAGACTCTTTCAACCAGTAACAATGTCTAGTGTTCAAACTATATCAACAGTGCCAGATGCTAAATATGCACCAGCAGTTATTTCTTATTGCTGTTTATTCAACTAAAGAATTTGGCACATCATTGATCAACAGTCTAAAACAACTGTCAATGAAGGAACAATCTCATAACCAGCATTATGACTGAGGTGCCAGCTCCCGGACTGAAAACTATTACAGTAGTGTTTGTCAGGAGTGAGTGGAGAACATTCTGAGGGAAGGTATTATGTAGGCCTACAACCACAGTCAAAGTTGGGATTCAGGCCACCCACTCTAACAGTGCAGCTTCCCTATACAATTGTGAAGCAACAGCAAATACAGTTGCAGAGATGGGTGCCTGCATTTAGATCATTTATGGTATATCATTTTTTTTTTAAATACATACAGTACACAGAAGGTACGGTGAGATTTCTACATCATCTTGGGTTCTATCTCCAGAGGTCTGAGATGAACCTCAAAAGACTACCCAAATTCTTTTCTTGGATTTCAAATCGTTAGTATGGTAATAGCACCAAGCTAATACAGGTAGAGAGAGAAGGAGAAGTAAGGAGGTAATAGCCACGGCTCATACAAATAAAGGCGTTTGATCCAATGATATTCCTGGGGTTCGTATATTAATACTTGTGGTGATAAAGTTAACGGCACCTAGCAGAGATGAAACTCCTGCTAGATGGAGAGGGATGTTTTATTCTTCTCAAAATACCCAAAACCAAAGAGTTTTCTGAACATCTTATTACATAGGATTTGTGATCTTGAAATTTTTTTTTTTTTTTGCTAGTTGCTTTACGTCACACCGACACAGATAGGTCTTATGGCGACGATGGGACAGGAAAGGGCTAGGAGTGGGAAGGAAGCGGCCGTGGCCTTAATTGAGGTACAGCCCCAGCATTTGCCTGGTGTGAAAATGGGAAACCACGGAAAACCATTTTCAGGGCTGCCGACAGTGGGGTTCGAACCTACTATCTCCTGAATACTGGATACTGGCCGCACTTAAGCGACTGCAGCTATCGAGCTCGGTAATCTTGAAATACAGCACTACAAAATCTCATCAACAATCAAAGTAACCAGTACTAGACAGGAGTAAAATTCAGAGTGTAACACTAAGAAATATTTGTCCTAGTTCAAAAAAGTCTGAAATTTTTAAGATTTCAACAAACAATATGTATCAAAGATATATGTGGATTTGAATATGTGAAACCAGTAATGTACTCCCGTTTCATAAAATATCGCCCATATGATGGAACTATATTGAAGGGTTTGACCGATTGATTGATGCTTGTTGTTTAAAGGAGCCTCACATCTAGGTCATCAGCCCATTGAAGGGTTTAATTGCAAACTGGCTTCAAAATAATGTGATTTGGATTTATACAGGAGGTTAACTCGCACAGTACATATACAACAGGACAAAATACTTGACGTCTTTGGTATCATTGTACAATCTTTTATGGATATAAATTTACATGCAGTATCCCTTCTCTAACAGGCTTTATTTACCAACAATTATTCTTAAATGTGCTCGAAAGTTATAAACATTTATTCTTATGGACTTGAATGTTATACCCAAATTACAACACTTCCATCTGTAGGTTATAGTGTAAGGTTTCGAATGCAAGTTGATTACAATGAATACCTATAGAAAATCTATAGAAAATATAGTGTTGCACTCTGTATATTTAGCTATTCCTATTTATGAGCAGTAATGCCAATAGAATGTTTCAAGTAAATGGAAGAATCTGTTCTTGGTAATGAGATAAATTTCAATGAAATGGACCAGCACAATTGTAGTAAAATAAAGAGAGTAAAGAAGAATGCAACAAACAGATCTCGGAGAAAACTTACTCCGCTTCCGCTTTATCCACCCCCTAAATAATATGTATCAAATATATATGTGGATTTGAATTTGGAAGGCAGCAATAAAAACGTTGCTATGTTTCAGTCAAGGTCAAGATAGCAATACGGTTCAACTGCTGAGAAAAAAAAAAGAGAGGAAAAAAGGCACAAAAGGAACATGTTATAGATTAACAACACACTGCAAACTTTTCTTCACTATGCATGAAAGTACCTCTTGATTGACGAAGACTAAATGCTGAAATAATTTATCTTTCAGAGTGAAAACAACCTCACAAGAATTTGTTTCCATCCTGTAACAGTGCACTCAATATTTTGGTTTTTCCAGCTCAAAATTACCAAATTAAAAGGAGAAGTTCAGTGCCTGGTATGAAAACAGTATTTCATATTTTCATATTTTTCAGAACCCAGCATCATTACAATGTGGCTAATCAATACACAGCAACTCAATCTCATCATTTTTATCTACAAGTTCTGATGGCCGGCACAGGAATGGAGTCCAAAACCAATCATCCTCTGGATCACGATTACACTTTAATAAATCTAAAAATTCAGCTGAAAAACCTGTGTTCCACTCCATTTTCCTAAAAAGTAGTGTTGGCTACTGAACGTATGATTCGAAGCAGTGTATCGATTCATTCAAGTGTCCGAGTGAATCGATTCACAGGAACGGCGAGCCCACAGCACACGATTCAGCTTACTCCCAGCGGACAGTGCTGAGTGGCGCACTCACTGGACGTTGACGGGGAGCCGAGCTTCCGCTGCAGCGAGACAGTGAATAATGGCACATCGAAAGAATCGTGAACGAGCACGGCTCAGTGAGACACATGATACACACGGTTGCTTATCGGCTCACTGGACACGCGGAGAGCCGAGCTTCCGCTGCAGCGAGACAGTGAATCATGGCACATCGAAAGAATCGTGAACGAGCGCGGCTCAGTGAGACACATGATACACACGGCTCCTTATCGGCTCACTGGACACGCGGAGAGCCGAGCTTCCGCTGCAGCGAGACATACAGTGAGCCATGGCACATCGAAAGAATCGTGAACGAGCGCGGCTCAGTGAGACACAAGATACACACGGCTCCTTATCGGCTCACTGCAGCGAGACATACAGTGAGCCATGCTACACTGAAAGAATCGTATGCTATAATGGACTCTCGAGCTCAGCTCATTTGAAAATAATACCCATTTGCATTCACTCTCCGTCCTCTTCTTACAGGGAGGTTTAAATAATAGATGGATTTATTTGCAGTGTTAAAAAGGTAGTCACAACATAATTCTGAAGTAGCTAGTAAGTAGGTAGGCTATTAGGTTATACTGTTTATTAGTTTAATGAATCTTAGTATTGTTTTATTAGTTTAATGAATCTTAGTATTGTAACTTAGTTGACATTTGACAATTAAACTCGACTCTAGCCTGCCCTATGACTATGAGTCATGCTCATGACCACTCAAAAGTACCTGTTTTATATTGGGAAGAACTTCTCAGTATTCTCTCAGTTCATATGTCACATCGTCGCACAAGACTTCAATCATATGTGGACAGACGCAATAACAGTATGTTGAATCAGAAAACCAGCGGGTTACTGTACATCTCGGGTAGCCTATACAAAATATGACTATTAAAAAAAATCCTCAGCTGATACAAAAATACTTTTTTTTTTAAATGACTGAGCGAGTTGTCATGCGGTTGATATCGCGTGGCTATGCGCTTGCATGCGGGGGATGGTGGGTTCGAATCCCAAAGTCGGCAGCCCTGAAGATGGTTTTCCGTGGTTTCCCATTTTCACACCAGGCAAATGCGGGGGCTGTACCTTAATTAAGGCCACGGCCGCTTCCTTCCAACTCCTAGGCCTTTTCTATCCCATCGTCGCCATAAGAACTATCTGTGTCGGTGCGACGTAAAGCCGCTAGCAAAAAAAAAAAAAAAAAAAAAAAAAAAAAAAAAGTTTATAGTATGAAGACCAGATGGCAGCTGCGAGAACTGAATAGTGTTGCTGCTGTCTTACCAGCACATACTACACAGATGCAGTAGGAGCGGTGACCAATGAGCCGTGAATCGGATCACTGTAACGATTCAGTAACGTGAACGGAATCAAATGAATCGATTCAGTAAAATGAATCGAATGTCCCATCACTACTAAAAAGCACTTAAGTTTTACCGCAGCTGATTTCTCTAAAAAATATTCTACAATATTTCTCTATAACCTAATTTTATTACCTGCATTTTACCACAGCTAAGAGCACACAATTTCATAAAATTACTTTGTCTACCTCTGAACACAGTTTTAAATTTAAATAGTTTCTACTGGTGTGGAAGTATAGAGCATAGAAGAGAACACTCCACTGTAAATGCAATTTTTAAGGTCAACTTTTTATCATAAGGAATGCAGAATACTGTCCTGGTTACAGTTTAAAGCTAGTTTGCAACTTAATCTAACAGCATAAAATGTTTTAATAGGATGATCATAGTGCAACTTGGCACCTCCGAATGTATATGAATGAAGCAATCTTGCAATAAAAAATCATGCTTGCTTTCAGAAGCCACAATGAAGCAAGGCTGAGTAAAAATGACACCAAATAATCTTTTATACAGATGGTTTATAATTTACAGCAGATTAATATAAGTGGGCAATAACAAAATGCAATCAATTAAATGGGGGCAAAAGAATAAGGAAAAGTTCCCTTCACTATGTATTTAGATGATCCTGGAAAACAACAAACAATATCGCAACTGACCATAAATCTAGGAATTATAAGTCATTGAGAGAACTCTGAACTCGGTGAGTAAATTATGTACTGCATTGAGCCTGTATTGGCTTTAACCATGTGTTCAATAATTGCAATTAAATTGTGATTGTTCTTATGAGAGACAGAAGCAGGAATTTTACTGTACAAGTTCATACAAAGCAAAAGACAAAGTCAGACTCGTGGACCCTTGGTAAAGTAAAATAACAAAAAGGAGGTTAGTTCGATGCTCTGAATATTTGTTTTTGCATCGATATATATATATATATATTATATGAATAAACAAGTATTCACAAGTATTATAATGTCTTCTTGCAAATAATTCACTGATTATGTGTGAATGGCAAATCTAAGTTCGATGTCTGATGAATGCACGATTTTCAAAAGTAGCGAGCCATCAGTGACCTGATTTGGATCATCAATGAATAATTACACTCAATTACGTAAATTGTGAGATATGTCTGTTAATATTTTACATTTAATTTTCATGTTAGGATCATTTTGAAATCAGGTTAGATAAGGGAGTACAGTAATTTTCTCCTGGAATCAGTTGCCAATTAATAGATCTGTGAGAATAAATATTTCAATATCGCAACTAGAGATGATTGTACAGACCTTGGGTAGTATTTAGTATTGGTAGTAACAATGAATGCACATTTACAACCGGGTTGTTATATTTTCAGTGTCGTTGCAGGAACCTGGATGTACGAGATCAGGGTCTTTAAATTAGGAGAAACTGGATCTCCATAAAATTTGCTGTGTTGTATGAGGAGCATGTGATTTCCATTTTTGTTATTTTTTTGCAGTCTAACTATATTCCGACGAGATGATTTCCCTACCCAAGGAGTGTTTTATGTTGCTGAGAGGTATTTTCTGTTTTATTAGTGCCCATGTCCAAAGCCAACATTTTGTGTTCTGATTTGCTTACATTTTCCACAAAAATTAATGTGTACAGAACGAGTAGTATGCAAAAATTTAACACTAAATACAAGGATAATAGCACTATCATAAAAAATATAAGCCTGATACGGAGTAAGGACTGTGGATATTATTTCTCTTTCTAACAATGTTGAGGATGCATGGTTTGAGACGTAAATTTCAGGGGACCATTTCATTTGTGTGTAAAGACACTATTCCAGACGGTGTGAGGTTGGGGATTTTGTCATTCTGTGATGTGGATGTTTTGACATTATGTTTAGAGGTATGTTCGCATTAGTGCTTTTATGAGCGTGTTTATAGTTATCATACGTGAAATATGATTGTGTGAGTGGTCTTTAAATCCATGTGTTCCTGGGAGATGTTTAATTTAATAATGTTCAGTGTAATCAAATTAGAGCACTGGCCCATTCAGAATTAGAATAGCGAAATATTAGGAGTAGGCATTCCCCTAGACATCTATGCAAATAATGGCAGGATCTCATCGCATGTTAGTGCAGAAATAGGATTAGTTAACTCATCCTAGACGAAGTTTTATAACACTGTAGTGAGGTAGTGTCACAAGGTTAATTATACGCATATTTATTCATTCAAAAGTGTACCTTGCACCGAGTGAGTTGGCTGTGTGGTTAGGGGCATGCAGCTGTGAACTTGCATTCAGGAGATAATGGGTTCGGACCCCATTGTCAGCAGCCCTGAGGATGGCTTTCTGTGGTTTTCTATTTTCACACCAGGCATATGCTGGGGCTGTACCTCAATTAAAGCCACGGCCACTTCCTTCCCACTCCTAGTCCTTTCCTGTACCATCATCGCTATAAGACCTGCCTGTGTCGGTGCAACGTAAAGCCAATTGAAGGGGTCCGCCGAAAAACTTTGGATATCCAATGCCTCATAAGATAAAGGAATAAATGAGCTGCTACAGCAGTTGGCATCCATGATAACCAGCTTTGAAATACGAGCTCCGTGGAAAAACGTTACACATCCATTGAACATGGCGGAGGAAGAATTGTGCTTACCATCTGTTTCTCAGTTATTACGAGTGAATAAGGGCAGAAAATGGCCTATTAATGTTACAAAGTGGAAGGACAATGTGTGTAAATGTCAAAGCAATAGTGGTAATGAGTTTGAAACAAGGAAAGGTGTGGTAAAACCTGAAAAATGTCCTCCAAGTAAGGTGTGTAGAATAACACTGATATCACATATACTGTAGGTTAAGTTAGGTATGTTGCTTTCAAAGTGGCATTTCATATGTATTGTGCAAACCAAACTTTTACATTATAATAGTATAATATATCTGAGTGAGCCGGCAATGTAACGGTGGGGTATTTAGGTACAGTAGGTGACTGTGCATTTCTCTTTCTGTTTAGGACCAGGTTTGTACATGTCTTCACAGCGATTGTAAAAAACTTACTGTGGACATGAAGAAAGATGCATTCAGTGATTTTTATGCTTTAAATTACAATGGGCAGTCTAGACTTCTAGGCTCAAATATGGACATAACTGAACCTAAACGTTGTTGCGTTGAAGAGGCTGTTTCACATAAATCATGTTCGTTCAGGTACTATATTCCAGTGAAGGTGAAGCATCTTCAGGTCTCCCAAAAAACGTTTTGTGATATGTTTCAGATTACACAAAGAAAGAGTGCAGATCTTACAGCAAAATATTAAAAATGGGGAAACAGACTTCAAGAATGGCCGGGGTTCCCATAAAAACAGACCGCACCGTGTTCTGGATGAAGACAAACCGCCTGTGTGTGATCACATCAACAGTTTCCCCTTCCAAGAGAGTCAGAAGACAAACCGCCTGTGTGTGATCACATCAACAGTTTCACCTTCCAAGAGAGTCACTTTAGCAGGGAAGACAACGCTAAAAAATGTCTTAGTTCAGACTTGAATGTTGCTGCACTGTACAGACTATTCCAGGAAGTCCACCCCACTTTTCACTTCAAAATTTAATATACGTTTTGGACTTCAAAGGTGCTACATGTGACAAACTGTTCGTGAAGTTGATTACAACAGAATCAGACGAAGGAACAAAATAACTGTGGAAAACGAACGCCACCATTGGAAAGCAGAAAAGGCTTATACAACAATGAAGGACGATATTGCTGTTGCTCGTGAAAGAGACAATGTAGTTGTATTATGTGTTGATCTTCAACAAGTATTGTTCTGTCCAACTTTGACACATTCTACTATTTTTTATCAGAGGCAATATGCTACATATAATTTTGCCATTTTTAATCCAGTGAGACCAACAAAGATGCATGTGTGGCATGAATCCATAGCTCAAAGAGGGGCAACTGTGATTGCATCATGTGTGCTGAACTACGTTCATATGCACTACGAACCTCTTTCGCAATACCCGGAGCGCACACTCATTCTGTGGTCTGATCGTTGTGTAGCTCAGAATAACAACTGGACAATGATTATTTAGATGCAGTGGTTGGTTGCATCGAGGTATTTCACTCAGGTGAGCCAAAAGTTTCTCTGTAGCGGGCACAGCTTTTTGCTGTGCGACAGGGCATTTGCCCTAGTTGAAAAGAGGAAGAGAGTATCCACAGTTCATGTACCATTCCAGTGGGAAGGAGTCATCAGAAATGCATGCCCAAATCAACCATTTGATATAAAAATGATGACTTAAGGTGACTTTCAATGTGATTCACCTTGTGTGCAACCTGAGGAAAGATCCTGCCTTAAAAATAACTGAGGCGATGTGGATGCGGATTTGTGTAGACAGTCCTACAGTGCTTCAAGTTAGAGCAGGTCATACTGTCCTTCACCCTTGGAACTGTTAGTCTCACTAAGCGGCAATGTGCAAATAGCCAGGCGCACAAAAAATGTATTGTGGTCCCATTTTCAAGCCTTACCCCGGTGTACCAGGAGCATTTGCCGATTAAGAAAGAGAAGAGAAAGGACTTATTAAGCATGTGTGAATTCCTTGAACCTCAGTTCAGAGACTTCTACTTCAATTTGCCATGTGAATAAGTGCGTAAATTATTGATGTATGGACATACAAAGTTTTTGCTATTTTGGACACACACTGTAGCCACATAATACCTGTAAAATAATTGAGTGGCACACTACTAACATTTTTGTTCACCAGTAATTGTAAATTATTCAATAAAATATCCAAACATGTGACTTTTGGTGAATTATTTAGTTTTAAGCCTGTCCTGTAAAATCACTGAAATGGATTATACAATGTTTTTTGGGGGAGCCCTTCAATTGTAAAAAAAAAAAAAAAAAGTGTACCTTGGATTTCACAATAAATTTTGTTTTGTTAATCAATTGTTGCCGGTAATTTATAGGATAGTTTTACTGTTTTTCCATGTCCGTGTCTGTTGAACTATATGTTCACCAAATCCTGGCTTACAATCGTTATCAATTTATTTAGATCTCGAACTGAGCACACCTGAGTTCGCTAGCTAGTCTGTGCATTATCAGATTTTGGTACTCGAATGGGGGACAGTATGGCTAAACAATCTCCTCATTTTATATGATAATAGACAATGATTTTGGACAAATACTGGCAATACCATACATTCAGCTTGAAGGTCTCATAATGACACATACAGTAATATAAGTACAATCTGTGTAGTAAGAGGTTCTCACATTCAAGTGCAACACAATTTCTGTTTATACAGGAAAAGTTTTTTGTGAAAAAAATACACAAAAGAAAAACATTCTTAGAAAACATTAGAGCTGGAAAAATCCAAATATTCCACTTTTTAATTTTTGTGACAAATTAGAGAATTTATGGTCATATTTCATCATCGATCTGAATTTCATTTTTTTGATCTTCATACTATGAATACTATATAATAAATTAATCTTTCAGCTTTTCTTAGGTTAACAGTTTCTTTGGTACATACCAATTTTTTGAAATGGTGAGACCGTGGAACCACAAAATATGTTATAAAAATATTGAGTAAAGCCTAGCCTTTCTGGCTGACGTAGGCCAAGGTCAGGGCCACTCTAGTAGTGTAAATTTCTGCCTGGGAGACTGATTACCTCGGATCGAGTAGGGGTATTTCAGTCGCCTTGACAAAGAATACTGCAATGTATTCGAAACGTCGGAAAACTGTACGTGATGTGCAGACAAAGACAACACGGTTCAACCCGGAAATTAAATTAAATAATGTGTTGTCCATATTTCAACAAGCTGATGATTTTGCTCCCTGAATCAAAGCTCAGTATATCTCCAGAAGTGCTAAGTTATAGCTGGACAAAGTGTGTCATGAGTTAACTCCAGTTTTAATGTTATATTTTCTAAAACTCTTAACAATGGAAAAGTGGCTTAGAACAGGGACTTTGAAAGGAAAGCAAGTGATACAGGTGCCTCTATACGGATGGAGCTTGCCTTACGCCCTCAAGAAATATACAATATTTTTTCCATATTAGTCTTCGTCTTAATCTTTTTCCCTCCAGGGTCGGTTTTTCCCTTGGACTCAGCAAGGGATCCCACCTCTACCGCCTCAAGGGCAGTGTCCTGGAGCTTCAGACTCTGGGTCTGGGGATACAACTGAGGAGGATGACCAGTACCTCGCCCAGGCGGCCTCACCTGCTGTGCTGCCTTGTGGAGGGATGGGAAGATTGGATGGGACAGGCAAGGAAGAGGGAAGGAAGTGGCCGTGGCCTTAAGTTAGGTACCATCCTGGCAGTTTGCCTGGAGAAGTGGGAAACCACGGAAAACCATTTCCAGGTTGGCTGAGGTGGGAATCAAACCCACCTCTTCTCAGTTGACCTCCCGAGGCTGAGTGGACCCCGTTCCAGCCCTCGTACCACTTTTCAAATTTCGTGGCAAAGCCGGGAATCGAACCCGGACCCCCGGAGATGGCAGCTAATCACGCTAACCACTACACCACAGAGGCGGACTCCATTACTAGTAATATTTTAAATAATTCTGACTGTGAAACATGTGCTGTAATAACAAATAAATGTGATAGGTCTACAATTAAAGCTGAAGCAAGCAGTTCAAAGAAAAATACAGTGGGAAATATGACAGTTCATATTTGCAATTAGTATTTACTTCGTGCTGTGATGAAACTGAAGTGGAGGTAGGCGGTGCATTGATAGCTGCAGTAGATTGTGGAGGGGACTGCCTAGGAGAAGTAAGAGGAGGAGTTGAGTTTGTTTGCGTCAATAAGCCATTAACTTTTATCGGATTAAAATGTTTATAGAATTTATTTATATCAGATTTAAGCATTTGTATTAATTCTGGTAATTGTACTAAGGTAGGGTTCTTTATTTCCATTTCGTCATTTAAGTTTTTATTTTTGTTGTATTGCTCATCTAAATGAATGTATATGTTTTCCAATTCTGTCATTTCTTTTTCTACTCTTCTTAAAATTCTTAAATCTCTTTCAATTGTTGTAAAACAGTGTCCAGTTTCTTGCATGTGTGCTCTCATTGCAGAATGTTTCCTGTGTTTTGCTGCATTTACATGTTTGAGATATCTTATCATAAAGCTCCGGCCAGTTTGGCCAACATGCGAAAAATTGCCCTCTGCACACACAAGCCTATATATTCCAGATCCTTGATATTGATTACTATTTATATTAACTTTATTGAGATTGAAGAAAATATTTTGCGTTTTGGGTTTTGAAGGCAATGTTAATATCTTGTTTTTTGATGGTATTAGTGACTTGGTATATTGCTGGGTTAGTAAATGTAAAAGTTGCAAATTTGGATTTCTTATTTTTATCTGGTATATTTGTGGCCAATTTTATTTTCACCTTATAAATGATCTTGTTAACCATCTCTATTTTACAACCGTTATTGAGTGCCAGGTCCTTTATGAAATTAAGTTCTTTCTCTAAACTCTTACTTGTTAGTGGAATTTTTAGGGCTCTGTAAACCAAACTCAAAAATGCCACCTGTTTGTGAGAAATGGGGTGGAGTGACTAGTTTTTAATCGTTATTGGAGTAAACGTCGGTTTTCTATAAATCTGGAAATCAAATTTATTTCCTGCTCTCTTTACATTTATATCTAGAAAACTTAGCGAATTGCTACTTTCATCTTCTTTAGTGAATTTTATGTTACTGTTTAATTTAATTAAAAAATCCAAAATATTATCACTATTATTCAGTTTACTGTCTATTATAACAAACGTGTCATCCACGTATCTCAGCCAAAGATTTAGTCCTGTGTTATTCAAAATTTTAACATGTTCTAAATGAATCCATATAAATTGTTAGCTAGTATACCTGATGGAGGGTCACCCATTCCCAAGCACATTTGATGATATATCTTTTGATTAAATGTGAAGTAATTATTATTTAAAACGAATCTCAATACATTTATGAATTCTTCTATTTCACACCTACTTAATTTGCTGTGACTGAATAAATTGAGTTTGATTATATTAATGGTTTCATTAATCGGTATGCAAGGGTACATGTTAGTTATATCATATGATTACATTTTATGATGCGGTTGTAGTTCGAATTTATTAAGCTTATCACAGAATTCTGTTGAGTTATTGATTGTAGAATTATTGTAAAATTTATAGTGCTTTTAAAACAAATGAGGTATAAATTTAGAAGTCTTATACGTTGGGCTATTCATGCAATTGATTATAGGTCGCATAGGTATATTAACTTTGTGGACTTTGGGCATGGCTCTGGCTGTTGGTATCTTGAGATTCATATTTATCAGCTTCTGACACTCTAGTTCATTAAAAAGGAAAGACAAATTTTTAAGCAATTTCTTTAGATTCCGTTGAATTTTGACTGTAGGATCTTTCTGTATTATCGAATAGGCTCCATTCGAAAAAAATTCTTCTCAAGGGTTATGAATTTCATGTTTTTGGTCCGTATTGAACTGTTTTCTTAATGTAATGAAAACCTACAACCTGTTTTCCAGTCTTTGACCGGGTCAGGGATGGAATGAATGAAGCAGATATAGGCTCTTATTACGATGGGGTCGCCACTCCCAAAGTGATTTATTAATGACTGATAAATGCTATGAAATGATAGTGGAGAGTGTTGCTGGAATGAAAGATGACAGGGAAAACCGGAGTACCCGGAGAAAAACCTGTCCCACCTCCGCTTTGTCCAGCACAAATCTCACGTGGAGTGACCGGGATTTGAACCACGGTATCCAGTGGTGAGAGGCCGACGCGCTGCCGTCTGAGCCACGGAGGCTCCTTTCTTAATGTAATCATGCTAATTTAAAATAACTGCAGTTTCCCCGTTATCAGCTTTGGTTACTATTATATCACTTTCATTGATTTTAGTCTTTAATTCTTTGATTTGTTTAGTGAGGTCAGGATTTAAGTTATTATTTATTTCTTTAACTAAGGTTGGAAGTTTCTTTTTAACCTCAAATCTTGTATCTTTTTGCGATTCTAAAGGCAATTTCCCTATATTAGATTCTACTTCAGCTACAGTGGTTATTACGTCTTCTATTTGATGATGGTTAGGCCAATTAAATTTTGCTCCTTTATTCAGTAAGCTCATTTCACTATCCGTAAAGGCGATATCCGACAAATTTACAGTGGTTGGGATGTTTTTAAGGTCTGAATTAGTCTGTTTTACTCTTGTATTACGTTTTTCGGATTTTGTTTTGTTCTCTCTTAAATGTGATATTCTTGTTTTCTAGAGTTTTTTGTTTCTAATATAATCAACAAATTTCTCATTAGTAAAATGTTGTACTGATTGCCATTCTAACGGGGTTAAAAACTCAGAAATTTCTAAATATGTACGATAAAGTTGTAAGTTTTAAAAATGACTTTTTTCTGTAATGTGTTTTTATCTCATTTCTAAGCCAGATTTCATTTACTTTATTTTGAGTGTCTACTAAATACTGTAGAAAATTATTAATATAGTTAACAAAGTTTCAACGACAATCATACAAGTCAAGCAACACTGAATCAATACAATTAGCCAGATCTCAAAAGGTTTTAAAAAAATAATTTTAAACAATGTTCACCAGATGAGTTTCGTCAATAAAATGTTAGATAGATTTTAGACAAATATGTTTTAACTTAAAGACATAATTTTATTATTATATGATTTGTAAAATATTATAAGATTTGTCAATCAGGTTTACAAGCATAATTTAATCCAATAGAATAGATTCACGATCTTATATAACCTTAAGTAAATGATAATTGGCTGATGATGCTCACGAAAAAGGAGCAAAACATGTACCATATTAACAACTTAATAAATATGTAAGTTTTTATTATGTTATTATTGTATTGAATAGGTGGTATTTAACACAATTATAAGAATTTGTATCACAAGTAGATCTTCAATATGGACAAAAAATGAAATTTATAACCTGCAAGATTTATTCCTTCCAGCAATATAAGATCTGGTGAAAAATATGTTTGGCAACAAGTATTACATATTGATTTTATTCCTATTTGAAATGACACTGCCTGTTGCAGAATTAACAGTATGGCAGGTAATGTGGAATTTCAATTTATCGAAAGAAGAAGAGCCCTTATTATGCATTAGACGCATAGACAAAACTACATACGGTACTAATGACATATCATAACAATATTTTGGTTTGTAAAACTTTGCCAACCTGAACTGGAGAAGAAATATTTTACTTTTTCGATAGCTTTTGTAAGAGGCAAAGGGATCCAGTGGGGAAAATGTGAGGGCCTCTATACGGATGGAGCTTGCCTTATGCCCTCAAGAAATATACAATATTTTTTCCATTACTAGTAATATTTTAAATAATTTAATATTTATATTTATGAAATGAAGGCACTGTTGTTACAGATGGCAGTAATACTGGTTAACAAGGAGGTATAGAATAAATAAAATGAAATATCTGAACATGTCTGTGGATGTACTGTAGCACAGGGATACGTTAAGGATTCAATAATAAACAAACCTGAAGTATCCAGAAAATTAGGTGGAACCTTAGGGACCATTAGTACTGATCTAAAGGAAAATACAGGGTGATCCATATAAACTTTTACATTTTTAATGAGTTATAAATTCCCTCTAGAAGCTAGAGTAAATTTGAAATCGAGTTTAATGATTTCAGTGCATCTGGGAGATGCTATATTGGTACTCTTGCCATCCATTATTGATCATTATGATTATTGTAGCAGAGGTGCCAACTATTACGGATTGTCCGTAATTATTATGGATTTCACCTCACGATTACGGAGTTACGGTCAAAGGGGAAATTATTACGGAAAAGCTGACATTATCACGAAAAAATAATTTTCGACGGAAACAAAACAAAAGGAAAAATGTTGAGTCCTTTCGAGCCTTTCTCCTAAATCGTCTTTATTTCAATCCTTGTGAGTTGGCAACGATACTTATTCGATCGTGACTTCCCTTTGCTACCCATAAGCGTTGTAAAATTCATTGTGAATGAAGGGGCTCAGGCGCTACTCTTCTCCACTACAAATCCTTCAGTAAAGTTGTATTTGCTGTGTTAAGTGTACCTGACAGTTGACATTCAGATTGAGAAAGAAGTGAGGCCTACATTAAGCACATCTGCACTGGTATCGCTTATGGTTCAGAAAACGAAAATGTCATCACAGTCAGAAGGATGCTTCAAGAAAAACTACGCTGAAAAGCAGCTGCTGCGTGAGAAACAAGCTACAAGGAAGGTTTTATCACAGAACCAACAGGTTGCGTGCAAATGTTATTGTGTAATATGATATACTTTTGGATAGATTGCTAGAGGGAAGGGCAAAAGGGGTGTCATTATCAAGAAGGAAGGAGCATGCTTTGGACTTGATTTGAAATTTTTCTCGGGGATGGAGGGCGATTACTGATAATCCACTTCAAAGTTGGCACCTCTGTTGTAGATGGTTATTAATTATTTTGCAGTGTCTAGTTTCTACAGTCATAACACGAACATACACTACTCTCTTCAGAAGCATGATTTATTTTAAAAACACATTGGAAGACAAATTTCTTGACAAAACAACGGGCATTTTGAAAGATAATTTGGTGAGCATGATGTTACAACCATGCAAATAATTTTATCGAGTCAGAAATCTGGAGACACCTGGCTTGCTTCTCAGCTAGAGTGGAAAACACAGACCTAGAATGAGTCAAGATCGTGTTGAGGATGTCTGAGGATGTTAACTCACTGAACCAGGAGACAGGCTACTCCATAAGGGGTTGCAGAAGAATCTAGCTTATAAGCATACAGGATGCATGGAGTGCAGGAATTGAAGGAACTAGATGCGGAAAAGCGAAGGTGTTATTGCCTATGGTTTCAGGTTATTCTTATGGATGCAGATGGAAGAGATTTTTTAAAAGTTACTCTGAGGAATATCCCACAGTTACTCTGTAATTCAGAACCAGATTGCACCCATTTGCCATTAGTGGTTTAAAAGTTACATCAATAAAATTGTAAAGGTTCCCAACAAAGGACGATTTAAAGACTACCTATAACAAAGTAATGGAAAAAAGTGAATTGCCAGAAGTATGGTTTATCCTGCTTCATTGTCCAAGACTTCCAGTTAAAGACCATAACCACAGTAAATGTACGGTACATAAAACCTTGTAAGTTATTGTTCCTCTAATAAGGGAAGTCTTTGAGATGTTACACTTGATTCCATTCAAAGTTCCCATGCTGGTAGCTGAAAATGTGTACTATCCGAAAGTAAAAACTATATGGGGCCAATTAACCCATCAGTGGCCACGTGGGGTAATTTATTACCCCAATGATTAGATAACATTTGCAGTTTTGGGTGGTCTAAGAAGGAATGAATCCTAACTTAGCCAGTCACATAATTAAGGACCAGGAACGGATTTGCTAGCTTCTTTCTAGAATATCCCATAAAGAACTTTGAGATCAGAAGGAGATGGGAAGGAAGATGATCATCTGATTTCAGACCATGATTCTGCGTCTGTGGAAGACATACGCAACGTGTCTGGAGAGAATTCAGATATGTAGTAACAATTCAGCTAGTGACACTGCAGGCTGTATTTATGAAAAGGAAATGGAGTAGCACAGTTCCTCCTAAGAATACCTGCACTAGAGCTCACAACAAAGTTTCTACCTATTTACAACCACCCCGGTTGAAAACACTAGGTATCACAGATACAAAGCACTGTTCAACTTATTTATTCACGATAACATCCTCGCGTATCACAGAAAACGCACGGCACTCGACTCCTGACGGGTACTGAAATTCTGCAAGCTCCAAAGAAGAG
The DNA here is from genome assembly GCF_040414725.1 of Anabrus simplex. Lineage (NCBI taxonomy): Eukaryota > Metazoa > Arthropoda > Insecta > Orthoptera > Tettigoniidae > Anabrus > Anabrus simplex. The sequence goes on from NC_090267.1 coordinate 431,209,521, forward strand.
CAATCCAGAGTACTCAGGAAAATATGGAGTGTGTCCTCAGATTCAAGACCAAAAAAATCAAGAACACCTGTATAGTGTGCACTTAGTAAATCTGCCACGACCATATGGATGTTGTGTGTAAAAAATGTCTCAGTCGTGGAAACGAGAGTGAATGAAATTAACACTTTTGTCACTTCAAATATTGTGGGTAATGAAGTTTCTTTTTCGTAAGTATAGTTGTTCTAGATATTAAGATTACCAAAGGCGGTCTCATTGATACTTGGCAGTTAGGCACAAAATGCTTTTGGGTGTGGCGAGCCCACCATACTAATAGCTTACATGAAACATGAAAGTAGATCAGTACCCCTGGGAGTAGGGAGTACCCCAGAAGTGATGCGCATCTCTTGTGTCTACAGGGCGGTGTGAGAATTGGATAATAATGGCATGCGGCATCCAAAGAGGCCTGGTGCAGGTCATTTGAGTTGACACTTTATAGGTGACCCATGCATTTATGATGAATTCTAATCATCAAAATGGCACACTCACCTGGGCCCAAGCCATCAGAATTTACCAATGAAAGTTCAATCCCCGGCCCGGCCAGGAATCGAACCCCAGCACGCTAACCATTTAGCCATGGAGCTGGACGAGACGTGCATGGAGGTTAAGGATCCACTGCCAGACACAAAAGCTCCGTGGATAAGAGTGATGGAAGTAGTGAATAGCCCTTTCATTCACAAGAGTCATTACAAGTTATGAACAGGTAATTCCTTGACACATACCACCCAAAACCTTGGGCTAAAAAATTACCACTCTGATCAGTGATGCAACTATATTCCACACAACTACTAGTACTTAGCGTTGTTTGTTTAATGATGAAAGTGCGGAAAATATGCACGGAGAAGTGACGTGCAGTAGCTCATGGCTGTGGTAAGGTTTAGAGGGATGAGTCACACTGATGCAGTTAAGTGTCAGCTGATCTCAACGGGCTGAAATAATTTAGGAGTAGAATGCAAAACATAATGTACTTCGGCTCCTTGGTATACGGTCAGCACAGAGGATTTCGGTTCGGAGGGTTCTAGGCTTGATTCTTGGCTAGGTCAGAGATCTTAATCACTAAGGGGTGGATGTTTAATATCTAAAAAAAAAAAATCACTGCAAATGATCAATAAAATCTCCTGGTATATATGGAAAAATGCCATAAACTGAATCAAAAGTGGTTTTAAAATATTTGACCGAACTTAATTCTGGTGACTGTGTAGCAATGGTTTCACAAGAAATATACCCCCGTTCTCTTCACTGCGGAGTTCTTGATCTTACAGAAATAATTATCTGCTAGTTTACTGCATAATTTACAAAAGAAAATACATCCACCCAGTAGCGGCGATTTGGAGTTAAGAAGTGGAGGTGGGGGGCAAAAAATGTACGGACAACAAAAAGGACCTGGGTTTGGGGGATATAGTGACCCGGGGGGGGGGGGGGGGGGTTTAAAATATACCCCTGCTATCCTTCCTCACAGCACATTCAAAGTCTCCACTACTTGTTGCGGCGTTAAATAAATCGGTTAGCCGTAACAAATTTAATTTTGTGCGTATTTCTGCAAAATGCAGAATTTTGTTAATAAAGAAAATAAAGAAAAGAATTAGTTGAAGAGACAACAGGGCTGGTATAAATTGCTATAATTTCCAGTTTCAGCCGGATAAAATAGAATAAAATTTGTTTTCTCCATAAAGTGGGGGCGGGCAATTGCCTCCTCTCGCCCCCCCCCCCCAATCGCCGCTACTGCTTCCACCTATCATAAACACGTCTTTTTTTCAAATTCATTCATTAGCTGATGAGAAAATAAACTTTGTGGTGATTTCACCATTGGCATTTATCTTGCACAGAACTGCAGTACACACTTGGGAGGATAATTCTCTTCTGAAGCAGAAAGATAACTGTTGTTTCCAAACCCTATCCTTTCCATTTGTTCTCGGCTTTGATATACAAGGAGATGAATGACTGGCTGTAGGGCAGATGCAAAGGCTGATGAATTCCTTGTGCTTGAGACATGTTAAGAAAAAATTTCTCCTAATTATCAGAGTTCTGTAATGTGTTCCTGCATCTCGGAAACACAGGACTCTCTCTCTCTCTCTCTCTCTCTCTCTCTCTCGCACGCGCGTGCATGTGTGTGTTTTCCTTACCCTTTCTTAGTCACTAACAACTATCAGTGAGTTTGTTTGGCCATGAAAGATTTAGCAACTTCGACCATATGTAAGAAAAATTTACAATTCGAAAAATGTTTATATAGTTACTTGCAGATTTTTATCAGTTAAAGAATACATGCATGAATGAAGATAAACGTTTTTAAATGATCAAAAAATTCTCCGAAATGCTATATATTGACCTAACACCATCTTAAAAGATGAAATAATAACGGATCATCCCAATTCAGCAAAAATGCAAAATAAAAACAGGTAATTATCCTTTGCTACATTCTAGAATGAATTTCTATACTAGTGAGTAATGTTCTAATGCAAAGGGGGGGGGAATTACATTTCAACAACACCCGCCCCCTATTACTCACACATGGTTCATTTCTCTGACTTTGGTCCAGTCCCAATATTCTCCTCTTCATATACATCCAACATTTACACTCTCAACCACCAAAGAAACATGCAATAGTGAATATGTAACTTACATAATGTATACTTTAAAAGTCAATTCTGTCTCCACCTTTGTGATGGGTGTTTCCTTCCAGTCACCTTCTAGGGAACAGCATGGTAAACCGAGAACATTTAACACCCTCTCCTATTAGAATGTCACGTCTGTAAGGAATGAACACACGCCGTTGTGAATTCACAACTTCTAGTTTTACACTAGTGCACATTCACTCAGGGGCTGCCTGGCCGAGGCGGTAAAGGCGTGCTCGGTTCGCCCGGAAGGACGTGGGTTCGAATCCCCGCCAGGAAGTCGTAAAATTTAAGAAATGAGATTTCCACTTCCGGAGGTGCATATAACCCTGAGGTTCACTCAGCCTACACCAAAAATGAGTACCAGGTTAATTCCTGGGGGCAAACTTAGAGCTAACCACTCTACCCCATCAAGTGCCGAGGTTATGGATAGTGGAAGCCTTTACCTTCCACCCCTCCAAGGGCCTGCATGGCCTGTATGGAGAAGACTTTGCTTTGCATTTTTTTTTTTTTTTTTGCATATTCAGTCATGACCATGCAATATTACGTGCTGTAATGTTCTGCCCATTGGCAAATGCTTTCTTTAGACTGATCCCTGCCATCACTCAACTATACAAATATGACTCATCCCTTTCAAACTTTCCTTGGCCACTCATTATTACTCGGTACATCTCCACACATATTTTTGAATCGAGGTGTAACATGTTGAAGAACTCCCTAGGAAATACTGCCCAGCCACATCATGTCTAGATTACCCACTAGTGACTAACTTCTGCATCCAAATGATAGTTTTCAGGAAGAGTTATATTAAAAGTAACATTAGAAAGCAGCAATTAATATTCACACATAACTTGTAATCAATTGAAATAAGAAATCATTTTCACGTCACAGTCAACTAATGATTACATGTAATTCCACTATAATGTCTATAGCTATCGTTAAGCGTAAAAAAATTAATAAACATAACCCAAAGCAAGAATATATGTGAGGAATGGGAGACACATCAGAATATTTTGATATTTACATTCCAGTTGACAGCAACCTCCATACGAACAGGTAGGGATTATGAAGAGCGGGAATACGGCAGCAAGGTATCTGAAGATGAAAAACTGCACATATTTGATGTCTGAAGCTTGTGTCAAACAATTAAGAGCCTAAATTTAGATGAACAATGTTAAAATCAACAGTACTAGAATATTTCAACTATCTTTTATGTATCAAATTACAGCTAAACGATGATAGCAATTTGACCGATACAATCACATCTTACTGCTGAAAGACAGATCCCTTCAAAAATCACTCGCATGACAAACGGTGAAAAATATTATAATACAATAAGCAGAGATAGTTAAATGACTTGTGGAGAAAACAAATTCAGAATATTGCTTAGTTCAAGCTAAACACAAATAACATTCACTAGAATGCACAAAACCTGCAAATACCGTATGAAGGAGTCGATAGATAATAATAGAAAGGAACAAACAGGTGCAGTTTTTCCAGTTGTGTGTTCCTTTCATTATTTCTATTTTTTTGTATATGAAAAATCCATAAAAGAGTCAGATGTTCTGCTGGGAAAGATGGCAAGACATGTTGGATGTAGCACCAAACAAGGGAGAAAGAGAAACGCAGTAGCAGTGCTTGGACATGTCCTATGCAGCAATGAGGTAGTGGTGAAGATTATCACCAGCCAAAAGGTGGCCTATGAAATAGCACCTTGATCGTCTGAAGGCCATGAAACTTGTTGGCACCTACAGGGCCACCCTTGAAGAGCAGATATGGCAATGGGCATTTAGAAGAACAGACGAAGAATAAACATACTTGGATGTTATTGATGATAAAATGGGAAATCAGGCAAGTCAGTAATCTCTAACGAGGAAGGAATCTAACTTCTTGCAATTTATATACAATCCAAGTACAGCAACTCTGCACAAAAAAAAAAAGGATATATGAATATTTCCTAATGTATTAATCTAATTAATACAACCATCTATTATTGGTTAGGTCCTTTTTCTTAGCCCATCGTATTACTATGAAACTTTTTGCATGTAAGGAACAATAACATGAAACTGTTCAATTCTGCGGTCTCTGATCATTACGTTTTACAGTTTCATTACTTTAAGCATACTGTATTTATCATTTAGAAATAAAATCATTCACATAAAACATTCAGAAAAACAAATTCCCAGCTCTAATATATTCATATATCTCTCTCTCTCTCACACACACACACACACACACACACACACGCACGCGCACACACACACACACGCGCACACACGTATGCCTGTCTATCACCTCTTCTCCTTCTCCAAGACAGTAAATATGTCAACACCAATACACTCACCATCTGGAATTCCTGAAAGGAAAATAAGTAAATCACAACAAAATCTGCGATGATACTGCTGTCCATCCACTGGCTGGATTATGCTAAAATTCAAGATTATTTCCTACAGCAGTCTAATTTATGGTTTTTCTGGCAAAAGAGAGAAACCATTGATTAGACCCTTATTTAATTTTCTGGAAGAAAAAAAAAAAAGAAAAGCTCCGGCAAATGAACCAGCCGCTCAACAAATGATTTGAGGGCAATTAATACAAATATTTCTTCTCAACGAAAGCTGCCACTACGAACTAAATTATAGCAGCAAATTTAGAAGGTTTATTTACAATTTATAAGACAAATCTATATCGTGTAAAAAGACCCAGAAGGATATATATGATATAGGGTAGGAATATTTCCTTTCAAAGTGGTAGAAAAGGGGAATGTTGAATTTGGTTGAAGGTTGTTTTGAGGAATATGAACAGCCTTTGACCTCCAGCATTTCTCGTTTAACGTGAAGAAAATGTAGCAGCTTGGTCTATCTTCTGAATGCGTATGGATGAGGCAATTTCAGATGCAGAGATGATTCACAGAATGTACAACTGTAACGTCCAGACTCTCCTTCAAAATTTGACTCAAATGAATTCATGTTCATTTCATGTTAGCAAATTTCCACTCCTGAACTTAATGAAAATAACATTTTAACACCAAGATGAATTTTACACATCTTGAATCTTCATATTTGTAGACAGTCAACGTTTGCTCTCAATACTCTGCATACGAGCCATAATGATGAAGAACCAAGAGTAGTAGAAATATACTTAAAAATTATATTTACAATAAAACACTTGATTTTGCACAGAAGCACAGATGAATCTTGTTTCCACCATAACAACCATCAGTCAACGACATCAAATTACAAAAATCCAGTGATGAGGGCTAAGACAATTTCTTCACAAAGTTCATGTTGAGACATTACAAAACGCAGTGTTCAATAGTTCTGCCGCCAGCCTCTCCCTCGCCATGAGCCTCGCGGCCTCCCTCTTCCTCGACCACGGGGTGGCACTGAAATGATACAATAATATCACTATTAACAAATCACCTCTGTAACTACCATATGTTAGGTGGGACTAGGTTTTAAACCAAATTGAAGATAACTAGTACCTGGTCTGGAACTGCACTGGTAAGATTCTTTTTCAAAAGTACAACCTCAGAGCTTACATTTTGCTTTATGTCGCACTAACATAGAAAGGTTGTATGGCAACAATGGGATAGGAAAAGGCTAGGAGTGGGAAGAAAGCAGCTGTGGCCTTAATTAAGGAACAGCTCCAGCATTTGCCTGGCGTGAAAATGGGAAATCAAGGAAAACCATCATTAGGTTTGTCGACAGTGGGGTTTGAACCCACCATGTTCCAAATTCAAGCTCACAGCAGCACGACCCTAACTGCTCGGCCAACTTGCTCGGTATCATCAACTTATATTTTCCATGAGAAATGTTCAAAAAAATCAAACTTTAAAAATAACTCTATAGAAGGCTTACCCGCAGCCTACATTATTTCAAATGACTTAGGAGTGTAAAGTGAGATGATACGGATTACCTTTTGGTAAAGCATTACAAATGCTTTATGTGTGTAATGTTATTTCCGTGTAAACGTTAAAAGTACATCATTTAAATCCGTTCAGTTCCATTTAGTCGCTGCGCATTTAGCTAACATCCGACCCACGTTCGGGAACAGTTCTCTGTTTACTGCTGTGTGACTGTTCGTAGCATACTATGAATTTGCTTATTTAGAGTTTCTTTCTTGCTAATATTTAGTAATATAGCATTATTAATTAAGTTGGTAGCCAGTCTCCGCTTTGATGTTCAGGATTTCACTGTTGTAAGGCTTCATAGGCTTTTACTTCAAAACCTCAACTTTCACTCACGGTTTACTCAATCTTATCATGCAAAACATTTCTGCACGAGTTAAAGACGACATGAAATAATAAGGCCTACAACTACTGTCGTCACTTTATAACCTGTACTGTGATCGCTGATTATACTAAAAAGCCTCCATTTTCATTCACCATCAACCTATCTTATTGCCATACAGAAACTGTTACCTGAGATGACATGCTAACTCACAAATCAACAGTGATGGAGCAGTGGCGTTGTCGTGATGGAGGCTCCAAGAGTTTTTCTTCCATAAGTCCGGTTTTTTCCTTCTGTCATTTTCTCTCAAACATCTCAAGATCTTAAGATAATATTAGCAATTCACACTTTCACCCTTGGGTATGAACTCATGGGGTACAACACTGAAAGAAAAAAAAAAAAAACCCACCCCACCCTTCAACAACACTGTCAAGTTTGACTCGACCTGACCTGCCACACTTTCTTCTGTTGGCCCCTGTCAGTTCTGGATTCTAGAAATATGTCCTTACTAATTCTGGAAAATGGAAAGTTCGCGATTAGTGTCTGTATATGTTCGGGAATACTGTATAAACATCGTGACTAGATAAAGAGTTGTGACTGGTGAATCTGGGTGGCGATAGGCAACCTCCTATGCTCTGATTGGTCACTCGGTAATCGCACCAAGGCCAGACTTCCCTTTTTAAGTGGTCTTTCGTTCTCTCGTCAGTCCAAAATTTTGATGCACGTTGGCGACTCCTCGCTCCCAGGATGGACTACCTTGGGGTAAGCACGGTTTATTTCCGTTCCCCTTCAATTTACATTTAATGTTTTGGTGGTGTTATCACATAAGAGTTTGCCCTACTCGCCACTCTATTCCTCTGATGCTTTAGAAAGCACGTTTACTTCCATTTAAGATTGTATTTGTATCTTGTGTGTCATTTAACTCTCAAAATCATATTGTAGAACTTGATTTATGCTAAGATATGTTTGGTTAACTTCTTGGTCTAATAGCAAGGCTTTTGTCAACCAACGCCTAATTTGTATTTTGTAAATTGTGTATCTGGATTGTGTGGATAGCTGAATTTGTTCGGTAGTTACCTTGTAATGTTGATTTCGGTAAATAATATTTTGAAAACAAGAGGTCGCCGTTGATTTTTCTGGAATGAAAACAAGAGGTCACCGTTGATTTTTCTGGCAACCCGCAAGCTTCGCATCTGCATGGCCTTTGGTGGCTTTCCCAGCCCGCGTTCCACGTTCCTCGTTTATAGTTGTCAAGTTGCCCAACCTGATATTTGTTTGTGTGTATTAGGCACAGGTCATTTGATGTTTATTGCGTGTCTAGGGCTTAAGGTACCATGTAATTTGATTTATTTTCCTTCCTTTCTACTGTGTATCGTGTAACCTCCCAAAACCGGTTACATATTGGTAGCCGAGCAAGTGGTTGCGGACAAAAGAAAAGTGAACGGTGATCATACTTAACCTAAGAAAGCAAAAGCCTTGAAATCTGTAAATCGCCTTGAAATTTTGTTTCTACCCGTCAGGATGGCTCGTGCTGCTCCTAATCCTTTCCATTTGAAAAAGACAGAACTAATTTACGAACTTTGTATCTGCAAACTGAATTCTAGAGGCAATGTCAGAGACGACACTAGCCTATTGAAACAGTCCCTTGATTTACCCATAACCATTCCCGAGTTAACTACGGACGAGTTGAGTGAGTCTTTGGCCGTGGTTAAAGATAAATTGGTAGAATTTAAGGCCATTCTTGTGTCTTTTGGTACTTCTGAGCCCTCGCATGGTCAATTAGAGCGGGTTAAGGCACAGTTATCACATTACCTGGACAGAATTACGGATTTGTTGTCTCTCAAATTGCCGGCAAATGAGCAGCAGGTGTGTGAATCCTTGCTAGTACAGTTTTCAAGAATATCGGACAAAATCATTGGCTTGCTTGAAGGGAATGAGTCGATTAACACTAGTTCTGAGGTTCAAGTGTCTACCCTCTCTGGATCGTGTGAATGTGTTAACTCTGGTTCCGCATCTGCAGCTTTTCGAGTGTGTACTGTAGCAACTAATGCTAGTGTTATTCAGGAGCCTGATGTGAGTAATGCTCGCATGGGATCTTCTGCTTCGCTGTCAAGAGCTAGGACACCTGTAAGTGATTCATATAATGTATCTTCTTCGCATGTTGGTATCTTTACTAATTTTCCTGTGCTAACTGGTAATTCTGCCGTGGCTCAGTGTCTGCCCTCTATTGTTACACAACCTGGTTCTTATGCAATGGTGCCACCGGTATCAAGTGCCCTTTTAGGTTGCATTACCCCTACACAGGTGATTTAATACCCCGACCGTCTCTGAGATTAGCGAGAACCTTTCACAGATGAGATTATCTGCGCCCATACCGTTGCAGGCTAACCGTAGTCCTAACCTAACCTTCTGTACTCCAGCCTTTTCACAAGAGCGCCCGAATCAAAGGTACGATGACTCTGTAACCCCTAAGGACCACTCTAAGCCTTCCCAGGCACCTCCTACACCTGCTTTCCCCCAGATTTTCTCTAACATACCTTACCCGTTGACCATTGTTTAAGGGAGTCTCTAAATTTTCGGCTAACTCCGTTGATGAGGTTATTTCTTTCCTTCGGTTCTTAATCGAGTTCAAGGATCAGGCAATAGTGTACAATCTCAGTAACGACCACGTTTTTCAAATCGTATACCCGCATGTATCTGGAGCTCCTTCAGAGCATATCGTCAGGGCCATTTCCGAAAGATGGACGGTAGATCAATTTCACGCACATGTGCTTGAATTTTTCATTCCTTCTCGTGCCTTGTCTTCATTAGTGCAGAAGCACTATTTCAGAGTGCAACATTTCAACGAGTCATTATCTGAATATGTTCAGGATATTAAGCTCCAGGCTAGGATTTTCCGGCTCCACTATTCTGAGTCCCAAATGGTTGCCAACATTATTGAAGTACTCGCCCCGAACTACAAGTCATATCTCACCCTTTCAGCGCGACCTGCAACGTTCGCTCAGTTGGGAGCTGTCACGGTTTCTGCAGAAGGTGTTCGATATGCCGATTAGTTATGCCTTCCATTAGCCCCCACTCCTATGAGCACGCCCTCTCCTCAGGATACTAAAGCCGCCCCTTCACCTGCTTCCAACTCGTGTAATCCTCGTTCATGTTTCAATCGTGGCTCCTCTGCTCATTTCAAGCGGGACAATCCTAAGGTTGGGGCCTTAGGCAATGCAAAACCTGCCATGGGTAGAGGCTCTTCCACCAATACTTCTTGCCGTAACTGTGGGTCAACTAGGCACTTCTCTAGGCAGTGCCCACGTAATACTTCAGGCTCTGGACCTCCAGGCAATAGTAACCCTAAATGACTAACCGCCAGTTCTGATGGCAAACCCCGAAGCATGGCTTCTTGTTTTGTCTGTCATAATTGTACTTTGGAGGGCGATTTATCTAATTCTGAGGCTAATGATTGGTCCCAGTCTGATTCTAGTGCCCATTTTTTTTTGCAATCGTGTGGGATTTCTGCTATACCTTTTTGTAAATTACCGTACCTATGCATAAAGGTAAATAATGAACCTGTCTGTGTGTTACTAGACTCTAGGAGTAGTATCACCTTGATGAGCGAGACCTGGTACGATTTGATGAAAAACATTTGCAAGTTACCTACATTAGAACCCGTCTCCTTAACCTGCCATACTGCTAATTCCAACTCATTGAACATTGTAGGATCCCTAGATGTCAAGATAAGAGTCCGTGATTTCACATGGAAAATGCCAGTACTAGTGGCAAAAGATTTATCCTGCCAGTTCATATTGGGTGCCAATTTTATTGCTAAAACTGGCATGATTTTGGACCTGCAGTTCAACAGATTCCATTTTAAATTTTCTGCAAGATTCTTTGAGTTGTGTGATCGCTCCCCTATTCCGCCTTGTTACCGTTAATTCTGTTCCTGAAGATTCTGGTGAGCCCAAAGCTTTTGATTTTAATCATTTACCCGATGAGCAGGCCAACCAACTTAGGAAACTCTGCGATAAGTTTCCTAATGTCTTTAGCGACAAGTTAGGTGTCACCAATGTCTTAAGAGTACAAAATTGAAGTCACGGATAACATACCTGTTCGCTCTCCTCAGTATCGGCTGTCACCTCCCAAAATGAAAGCCCTTAAGACTATTATTGACCAAATGCTCACTGACGGAGTGATACGCCCTTCTACGTCAGCCTATTCTTCTCCCATGTTTCTGGTCCCTAAACCGCAAGGTGGTTATCGTCCTGTAGTTGACTAGCGGATGTTGAACCGTAAAGTGGTCCTCCAATCTGTTCCCTTTCCTGATTTGCACTCTTGTTTATCTTGGTTTGCTAATGCCAAAATTTTTACCACCTTCGATTTAAATCAGGCATAATACCAGATACCTCTTGCCAAAGAATCCAAGCACCTCACAGCCTTTTCATGAATCCCCAGTGGGGGGTCATCTAGGCGTTTTCAAAACCAGACAGAAAATTCGTAAGCACTTCATTTGGAAATCCATGGATAGCGAGATCTGTACCCTTGTCAAATCTTGTAAAACTTGTAACATCAGTAAACCCACCCCTAATACTCGCCTAGGTCTGTTGTCTTCCGAGCAAGCTTCTTGTCCAATGGAGAGATTGTTCATAAACTACACTGGTCCTTTCCCGAGATCACGGACCGGCCATCGTTTCATACTTGTGTGTGTTGACGCCTTTCGCGTTTTACGTGGCTGTTCCCAACTCGTATGGCTAATGCCAGCACCACCATGTCGTGCTTGAAACAGATATTTGCTTCTTTTGGACCCTGTCAATTTTTGATAAGTGATAACGCAAGAGCCTTTACTTCTGTCCAGTTCTGGAATTTCCTTTTTGATCTATCCATTGCTCATGTAACCACTGCCCTATATTACCCGAGGCCAAATTATGCTGAAAGAGTGAATCTTAACCTGCGATCTGCCCTCATCGCTGACCACTCTAAGTGGGATTCATCACTAAATTGGTTGTCGTTTGCCTTTAACACTGCCGTCCATGATAGCCACAAGCAAACTCCTGCTTTGTTAATGTTGGCCTTTACTCCCAATTCTCCACTATAAAATCTGGGGTCAATTAATGATCTTCTGCCTGACGATGCCAGCCCAGAAAAGATCCGAGCTAATTGGCACCGTGCACGAAAAAACGTAAAAGGTTTATTACACTAAAGTCCAGCGTAATTACAACCACGGGACGAAGGCCGCACGATCTGTCTGTGGGTGACCAGGTGTTTATTAAAATGCACCCCGTCAGCAGTGCTGCGAACCATGTTATCAGTAAGTTGGTCTCCAGATTTCGAGGTCCCTGCACCATCTTAAAGTTCCTTACCCTGGTGTCATTACTGGTGAGTGACCCCGAAAGGAAAAGGATCAGCAGAGTACACCTCTCTCAGATAAAAGTACCTTAAGTCGTATCGGAAGGGGTAAATACCATTGTTGGTGACCATGTAGATTTAGTTGTAAGGTATTTGTAAGATTTTAGTTGTAAAGTAATGATAAGTTTTGTTGTAAGGTAGCTGTAAGATTTTAGATGCTGGCCAGCAAGTATTATATCTATACCCTAATCATAAGTAATTTGGGCTAATTAGTCATGACTATAATTGTGTGGGTAAATACATCAGGTATCCTCAAGCATTTCTCTCCCTTAGTGTAATGGGTTTAGTATGATAAGTTAGGTAGGTTTTAGTTTAGGGTCACTAACTGGAATTTATTCCCCTAACATTTCGGGCTCAGGGTTAACTCCTGTAGTTTTCTTTCACCCCCACCGTAATCTTCTCTAAAATGTATGGATAGTGGATAGTACTTAACCCGGGGCTAGGTGCCCTAATGTCCCTGGTGTGGGAGGGGGGTCTACATGAAATTCATTGAGCCACCCGTTCGGTGACTCTATGCTAGTCAGTGAATTAAAGAAAGAACTCTAACCCTCCTTGAAAACTGTTTTTCTCCAACATCTTCTAGTCCGGCAGGGTAGTCTTGCCTCAAGTATTCCCCTGTCTGCTGCGTATTGGTTTATGTTACAGTGGCTGCAGTGACCAACTTCATCTGACGGCAACCTAACGTGCCAAGTTGAGAGGCACACTGTATACCTTGGGCGCTACCATCCGGCACCACAATCCTGTGGCAAAATGTCCCAATGGAGGCAGTCTGGCTAGACTCACCCATCAGCATTTGGTTCAAGATACGGCTGGGCTGCACTGCAACTTACCTAGCAACCTGGTTTGGACTGAGCTTGAATGGAGGCTGTTGGCAAACGGCTATGTCGGCAGCCACATCATCAGCAAGAACCTGTGGCCTAGTTGTGCAACTTCAATCTTATGATTGGTGTGAAGAGTGGTACAAGATCGACTTATTCCGTAACTTTGCTAAGAAGGAGGCACTGGATGCTTTCTTACAAGAAAGTGAAAAGGCACTGAATTACTGACATTTAGCAGAAGGAAAGAGTGTACATCCTTTCTGTGAACAGAGTTAAGATGGTCAAAGCATTTTGGAATATTGGCAAATGCATTTTGCACTATATCGAAAGGACTTTTGGTGTAGTGACAGTTTGTTTTTCACTGTTGGAAGTTCAACTTGAAGAAAATCAATGTTGTTAGTAGGATGATTGTCGAACTTTCCGAGAACTATAGTTGTGAATACCATTATGTTTGTTTACTAATCTGTGCTATGGTGTGCAAGTTTCCAGAAGTGATCAAAACCTCCCCAATAATCTTATGTTAATTCTTGATCTTTGGGAGGGGAAGGAAGAATGAGACCTGTATAGAATCTCTATGATGTGGAGTGTTGTAGTAGAATATTTTACTCGCATTCCATTTAGCTACTAACCTGTATGGTGTAAAATATTTTCTAGTATGTTTTATTTGCATTCCCTTTATCTACTTAAGTAACTACTAGAACAGTCCAGAAAAGGTTGCGACGCGGAATTTTAGAACAGGGTGTGTTGGCTCCTGTCGGTTGTGGATTCTAGAAATATGTCCTTACTAATTCTAGAAAATGGAAAGTTCGCGATTAGTGTCTGTATATGTTCGGTAATATTGTATAAACATCGCAACTGGATAAAGAGTTGTGACTGGTGCATCTGGGTGGCGATAGGCAAGCATGGTTTATTTCCGTTCCCCTTCAATTTACATTTAATGTTTTGCTGGTGTTATCACATAGGAGTTTGCCCCACTCGCCACTCCATTCCTCAGATGCTTTAGAAATCACTTTTACTTCCAATTAAAATTGTATTTGTATCTTGTGCGCCTTCTTACTCTCAAAATCATATTGCAGAACTTGATTTATGCTAAGATATGTTCAGTTAACTTCTTGGTCTAATAGCAAGGCTCTTATCAACCAACATCTAATTTGTATTTTATAAATTGTGTATCCGGATTGTGTGGATAGTTAAATTTGTTCGGTTAGTTACCTTGTAATGTTGATTTCGATAAATTATATTTTGAAAACAAGAGGTCACCGTTGATTTTTCTGGAAAACCACAACCTTCACATCTCTATGACCTTTGATAGCTTCCCCAGCCCGCGTTCCACTTCCTTGTTTATAGTCGTCAAGTTGCCCAACCTGTTATTTGTTTGTGTGTATTAGGCGCAGTTCATTTGATATTTATTGCGTGTCTAGGGCTTAAGGTACTGTATAATTTGATTTATTTTTCTCCCTTTCTACTGTGTACCGTGTAACCTCCCAAAACCGGTTACATATTGGTAGCCGAGCAAGTGGTTGTGGACGAAAGAAAAGTGAACGGTGATCGTACTTAACCTAAGAAAGCGAAAGCCTTGAAATTTGTAACTCGCCTTGAAATTTTGTTTCTACCGGTTATATCTTCGATTTCTGCAAATTTTTTCCACATCACTGTGATGAATGCAATTTTGGCATCATCATTTCGTGCATCCCAGTAAATGTTTTTCCCTGCCTGAAGCAGAAGTGAATGTTGATATGCTGCTTGTAATATTCAGATATCTCATCAATTGCAAAACATACTTGACACACTTGCAAACTAGCAACAGCTGAGAAGTAAATAACTGTTCCAAAAGTATACAGCATCACTTACTGTAAATCTTTAAAGACTTTGCATTTGCACAGTATTTCCAGCACTGATTTATCACTTCTGAGTCAGAACATTAAGAAAGAAATATGATTTATTAAACCATTAACTTCTGGAATGTATGGGATGTCAACAATGGACACAGTGTACAATAGTCCACTGGCGTAGCCGGGGTGGGGGGTGGGAACCCCCCCAAAATGTTTCCTGAAACTAGAGCGAGGATCAGCCGTTTTACGTACGGTACAAACAACTTAAAAACTGTTAATGTTAAATTAACGTAGCGACAAAGAATCTACTAGCAAGGCTCACTCAATAAGGCCATACATAATTATCCATATTTGTACTGCTTGAATGAAACGAAAACAATTAGGATTGTGATGTGCAGGGATATTTCCCAGTAGAGGCCTCAGTATTGGAAATGTAACCATGTGTTGACAAATGTCAAGACAGGAGGAAAAGGGCAGTTAGCAAGGGATGACTCAGTAGGGGGCCGGAACGTGACCACCGAGATATGGGAGTCACGGCCAGAAACAGCTGCAAGCTTACAACATCGTGTCAGCTTTTGCACATCGGTTCCAGGAAACAACAATGTCCTAGGGATCCTTGGGTTGTACCGTGGTTGAGAGATGTGTTGTGTGTAATTTGCAGCATTGGGAAGACTGTGACAGGATTTTGAGCTGCATGTGTACTTTGAGTATCCAACTATTCTTCGGGTTTACCTTGTACCTTAAATGGTGAGTGGATGCAGTGGCGTACCCATAAAATAATTTCAGTGGGTAGGGTGTAAGTCCAGGCCAGAAGCGTGGATACAACTTTTCCTTGGAAGGGATTGAGAAAAGATTTAGTTTTTATTTAGAATTTGTTTTACGTTGCACCGTAGGTCTTATGGCGACGATGGGAAAGAAAAAGGCTAAGAGTGGGAAGGAAGCGGCCATGGCCTTAATTAAGGTACAGCCCCCAGCATTTGCCTGGTGTGAAAATGGGAAACCACGGAAAACCATCTTTAGGGCTGCCGACAGTGGGGTTTGAACCTACTATTTCCCGGATGCAAGCACACAGTTGTGCGCCCCTAACCGCACGGCCAACTCGCCCGGTGGATATGAAAAGAAAGCCGGTCCCACCGAGTGTGGTGACGGATCTTCAGTAGATACTGATGGTTTTGATTGTTACCATCTACAATCATATCTTCTGTACTCTTAACGTAAACCGGCTGCATTATTGAAACTGTTCATAAAATTGATATCGTTCTTCGTTTGTGAGGAAGTAGAATCTTCATTTAATGTCTTCTTGGTACTACACACAACATGAAGGTGACCACCTTCCAGGTCGTAGATATTTTGATTACAGGAGACTCAAGGCCAACTCTACTGCACCCATAACCAAGGCTGTATCTTCCCCATCCCATGCCTTTCTTAACTCTGTCAGTGCCGGGAAACGAATGCAGGATGCCTTAAGACAAATTCAAAAATAAAGATACCTAAAAGTAACCAGCCGGCCCCACGGTGTAGGGGTAGCATGCCTGCCTCCTAGCAGAGGCCCCGGGTTCGATTCCTGGCCAGGTCAGGGATTTTTACCTGGATCTGAGGGCTGGTTCGAGGTATACTCAGCCCACATGTTTATAATTGAGGAGCTATCCGACTGCGAGATAGCGGAAGCTGACGCTAGCATTGCCACATCCTGGGGGCCATCTGGTGGTGAATGAACGTACCATGTCTCCACTTCTATTATGACATCCAAATTTAAAGTGTCATTGTTTAAGAAGCCTTTCTTGTGGACAGTCAAGATTTCTTCTGAGGACGCAGAGTTCCCTGCGAAACGTTAAGAATCTCACCTTATTTTCTTGACACGGCATAAAAGCCCAAAAGCCTATACAGTATTATGTCTTTGAGTACGGGCCGTGGAAAAAAAAACAAAAAAAAAACCAGTGTTTAGAGGTAGCAGCAGTACAATGAACATCTGTACACTGACGTACAAATCTGAATGACAATCACATAAAATCTGGCTAAAAAGAACACGAACCATCAATACTGCCAACTGAGTTAGAGAATGAGATTAAACATCTTAAAAGATCACAAAGCAAATGGATATGATGACATATCAGCAGAGATGATGAAAGTGATGGGGGATAATGGTGTAGATACTGTAATCCATTTCATCTGCAACAGTCTGGGATACCTGCAAATGGTCACAAGACTGGGCCACTCAAGTATATTTCATAAGAAAGGATCAATAAAGGACAGCAGGAATTACCATACTATAGCGCTAATTTCACATCCCAGCTGGATTTGTTCAAGGCAAAGGAACTCTGGAAGAAATCCTGAATATAAGACAGTAGAGATGGGAGTTAAATATCATAACACAATAATGTATCCTAATCCATAACAGAAATATTATGTTCCTCTGGAGACCCTAATACAAAAGTAACTGTCTCAGCGAAACCAAGGGAACGGTAGGGAGTTTCTGAACGGCTAATGGGTATTAGAAAGCATAGCAGCTCGCTTTAGCAGGCACTCCTACGCAGGTGTGAGCGATACTTTTGTTAACAGTTTAATGGCAGTACCGATATTCCTATCCTGTTACTTGCTGGTCGGATACAGATATTCATTAGTTATTCGAAGTGCTTTGTATTAGGCTTACTGGTGGTTATACATGCAGTAGCGTAGTTCCTCGGTACAGTTACACGTGGTCTTCCCACCTTGCATCTTGAGTTTCACTCCGTATTCTGGACAATTTATGTGAACAAAAACTCAATTAGTGGAAAATGGTGTCTTAGAAACGCGTTGAAACAAGGTACCCAATAATAATAATAATAATAATAATAATAATAATAATAATTTTAAAAATTTAAAATTCTATTGGTTCATATAGTTCTGATAATATACTGGTACATGGTACTCAAATATCAGGTCCTGAAAAGCTATCGAAAGTCCCATCATGTGAATTTGTGTGTCCTGAAATTTCGTCATCGACTGCAACCTGTGAGGCAGTGCAGCAAAAGCTATCATAATTTTTACCAGTACAAAAGAGGAGTGATATACAAAAAGCTGGAAAAGCCACCTACACTGTTGTTTACAACATACCCACAACCTTCTATAAATGACAAAAGACGATTTTGGAGCCTTTTACATTGGATTTACAGAGCGAGTTGGCTACATGGTTTGTGTTACGTAGCTTTAACTTGTATTTGGGAGATGGTGGATTCGAACCCCACTGCCGGCAGACCTCAGGATAGTTTTCAGTGGTTTCCCATTTTCACATCAAGCAAATGCTGGGACTGTTCCTCAGTTGCTTCCGACCTAGTCCTGTACTATCCTATCCCATCGTCACCGTAAGATTAGTCTGTGTTGGTGCAACGTAAACAAACAAATAACATAAAGGTACTGGATTATTAGGGAGATAGTAGGTTTGAACCCCACTGTTGGCAGCCCTGAAAATGGTTTTCCGTGGTTTCCCATTTTCACACCAGGCAAATGCTGGGGCTGTACCTTAATTAAGACCACGGCCGCTTCCTTCCCACTCCTAGCCCTTTCCTGTCCCATCGTCGTCGTAAGGCCTATCTGTGTTGGTGCGACGTAAAACAACTAGCAAACAAACTCTGCTTACGTCTTGCCTGGTAGGGAGATTTTCTCATGACCCATTCTGGCGGCATCTGAAGTGTATATGGCACTCGTTCATCAACATATTTGATAAAGTCTGGTCCTAATGTCTGTTCAACTACAGATCCTTGGCATCTACGAATACACATAGCAGCCACGGCGCATTTTATACAGGAAGGTTTCGCAGTATTGGTTCTCGGAATGTAAATGGGTCATTGCAAACATTTTTCTAGGAATAGTTAAGAATGACAAGCTAGTGAAAAGGACAGTGGGAGAGAAGAAAGCGAGATGAAGATATAGCATTGCTATTTTAGTACTTACTAAGGCGCGTTTAGGGGCTACAAGAGAGAGCAAGTATAAGGAATGTTCCTTCCAAAAGTTAACCTGCAACTTGTATTATGTTACTTTATATCCTAATACTACAGAGGACCGAGCTCGATAGCTGCAGTCGCTTAATTGCGGCCAGTATCTAGTATTCGGGAGATAGTGGGTTCGAACCCCACTGTCGGCAGCCCTGAAGATGGTTTTCCGTGGTTTCCCATTTTTCACACCAGGCAAATGCTGGGGCTGTACCTTAATTAAGGCCACGGCCGCTTCCTTCCCAGTCCTAGCCCTTTCCTATCCCATCGTCGCCATAAGACCTATCTGTGTCGGTGCGACGTAAAGCCATTAGTAAAAAAAAAAAAAAAAAAAAAAAAAAAAAAAAAAAAAAAATACTACAGAGGAACATGATACTGGAAAGTAACAATTTGTCACATCGCTATAAGACAGCTCATCAAGAAAACCTATGGATTCAACATTCCAATGCTAATATGCCACTTGGACAATAAGGCGGCATGAAATGAAACGGCCGTGGAAGGATCTCTCACATTAACAGGCATTTCAGAAACGAATTGAGGTGCTGTACTACTATTACTACTACTACAACACAGCAATAGACAAAGTTGACGGTGAGCTGTCAAAGGCATCAAAGGAATAAGTCAAGCATGTTCTCCATAGCTATTCAACATCTCTGGAGAGTACATTATGAGAAATGCACCAGATCAGGGGCTTCAAATGGCAGACTCCATTTCGGATCCAGACCTTGATGGCTTTTCCGCCGGACCTGCACAGTATATAAAATGGCAAGGGTAAGAAAGGGAAAAATTGCACAGAAAACAGAAAAAAAATTCAGAACGCCATTTGAGTACAGGAATGGATTTGGGACACAGGATGTGCTGTGCTGCATACAGGTCCTAGTACTATGTTTTCTGCTTGCTGCAAAGATGTCAATGAGTGTTTACTTTGTTTTTCTCTAGTCTGCAGCCTCTTCCCTGCCTCAATTATTAGTTAGCTGTTGCCTGTTCTGTGCACAAATTTAAAAAAAAATGTATATCTTATACATCAGTGTAAGTCATCAATTATTTCAATGAACTTTTTTGTCAAGAGTAGTCAACAGTCAACAAGAGATTTAAAGTGGAGCTGAACATTGTATCTTCAAACTTCAAACTTTATCAGAAAAGAAATTTTTCTCAGTTTTGCCTGAATGTACAGATGCAAAACGGATATGTTTAATATGCAATCAGACAGTTGCTATGATTAGGAGTGGAAGTTTAAGAATTTTAAGGGGCATTTTAACAGTAAACATTCCAGTTAAGACCACCAATTTTCACTTGGCAGTGATGCAAGAAACCGGAAGTTGAAAGGTTCATTAGGGGCAGGACAACAATGCACGAGAAGAGCACACACAGATTAAGAAAATGCAACACAAGCATCTTTAAAATTATCCTGGATTTCAGAAAGGAAAAAGAAGTAAAATTATTTGTCACCTCTGAAAGTGTGAAGGAGTGTCTTATTGAAACAGTCAGCATGTTATTTTCAAGTGATGCAAAAGTTATTCAAGCCATGAAAAGTAAACACACTGCTGGCTCAAATGTGTGCAGGGTAGAATTATTACCAATGGATGTTTGTATTACAATCAGCCAGGAAATACGTGATGCTTCTGTGTACTTTCTGGCTCTGGCAGAATCTTCAGATAGAACTGACTGTGCTCAATTGTGTGTGTATATTTGTATTTTTAATGCTGTTCAATTTATGGAAGAAATGCAACATTTCAAGGCCTTTGAAGGCAGTTGTGCAGAAAACATGTGCGTCATTTTGTCCGAGTGTGATATAAAATGGGAAAACCTGTTATCAGTGGCAATAGGTGATGCTCGTAGCATGGTAAGAGGTACGAGGGGCCTAGTACATCATATTTGAAATCAAAATAGTAATGCTGTACTGTTATTTTGCTACAGTGTTGTGAAGCAAAAGATCTGTGTGAATAGCATCAAGTTCCTCCAAGTATGTTCTGAAAAGTCCGTGTGTCAATGATCTCTCATGTAAAAAATTAACCATATGTGTGACTACTCATACCATCAGACAACTCAGGAAACTACTTACTGCACAATGCAGTTTGGTAAATTATCCATTTCAACACTTTGGAAGACATTTGTTAGGCTGTGGATAAACCATTTTGTCGATTCTTGAGAAGAATGATGCTCCAAAGCAGATGGAAATGCTACAGCTGCAGATGACAGAAGAAAGGGCAGAGAAAGTTGATGTGTCACTCTGGTTCTCTCTCTTAATAGAGCTTTCTACCCTAACTTGCAAAAGTTTTCAACAGTATTCGGGAGATCGTGGGTTCGAACCCCACTGTCGGCAGCCCGGCAGATGGTTTTCCGTGGTTTCCCATTTTCACACCAGGCAAATGCTAGGGCTGTACCTTAATTAAGACCACGGCCGCTTCTTTCCTACTCCTAGCCCCTTCCTGCCTCATCATCGCCATAAGACCTATCTGTGTCGGTGCGACGTAAAGCAAAAAAAAAAAAGTTTTCAAAATATATACTGACAATGTATTTAAACACTCCACTGGTTGAAAATTAAAAATTGCATGGAAATACAGTGCTGACTGATACTAATATACACCATATTCACTTTTTTCTGTAATTATTAGACGGAGTAAGCAAGACCAGCACCTGTCTTACTCAACATAATATTTGGACCCCAGAGCCCCCTTTAGAAAAATATTACCGTCAATCCGGACCCAGAGAGAAAATAATTGAAAACCCTGTAGTAGATGGATGGTATGGTGGCATCTCCATTGCTGCAAGGAACATAAATAATCTCAGTTTTGTCAACAATACTACTCTATTCCCCATCAGTGAGAAAGAGCTTGTTATCCTGTTGGAACATGCTAAGGTACAAAGACTCTTAGTCTGGAGATTAACCTTCACAAGACAAAGCTGATGGTAACTGACCGTGGCAAGCAACTACTGGTCTCTTGAGGGAAGTTGTTCATGAATACATTTATTTAGGCTCTGTTCTAAGTGATTAAGGGTAGCTGTGAACAGGAACTTAAAAAGAAGAATACCTCTTCGACGCTGTGCAATGGAGAAGCTGAAAATAGTCTGGAGTGACAGAAAAATATCTAGAAATATTGAAATCTGCTTAGTACACTCTCACATCATCCTTCTTCTCGTACGGATGTGAAACCTGGACTATCAAAGCTAGAGAACATCAGCATAGTAACACCTTTGAAATGTGATGCTTGTGAAGAATGCTAAGAATACCATGAATGCAGAGAATGTGTCAATCAGGAATATGCTTTCAGAAGATATTGCAGTTCTTCAGCCACATCACAAGACACCAGGGAACAAGTTACAGAAGGCTATAGTTCCGGGAGTAGTCAATGATAAGAGGCCAAGAGGAAGAGCATTAGGGTTGATCAGGTGAAGGAGGTCACCCAGTTACCTTTTTACAACTGGTTTTATGTTGCACCAACACAGATAGGTCTTATGGCGACGATGGGATAGGAAATGACTAGGAGTGGGAAGGAAGCAGACATGGCCTTTAAGGTACAGCTCCAGCATTTGCCTGGTGTGAAAATTGGAAACCACGGAAAAGTATCTTCAGGGCTGCCGACAGTGGCGTTCAAACTCGCACTCTGTCAAATGCAAGCTCACAGCTGTGCGCCCCTAACCGCACGGTCAACTGTCTAGGTCTGATTCTTGTTCTCAGCAAGTCGGAAAAGAGTGAGGTACCGTGTCCAAACCATTTTGTGGATTTTATAGCCAAGATATTCTCCTTCCATCAATTTTACCTTGTAAGATAAGCTGAAGGAGTCTATACTAATCATTTCAAATGATATGGTCAAATTACTCTAGTTTCTTCTTTTTGAAGTTGTACATGACCTCTAGCTCTTTGTTCAGGTGTACTTCAGTGTTATGTATTCTATCAAGCCATGATACTCTTGAGCAGGCGTCGGTAGCACCACATTGCGATGGATCTAATTTTCTGGGGGTGTTCTCTATTAGGGTTCAGGTCTCAGCATCATAAAGTTAACACCTTGCGGACGGGAGAAGAGTTTACTCGTGTTTGGCTGCTCGAGCGTTGCGGACGGGAGATGAGTTAACTTGTCTTGAGACTCGTACGTTCGGTGGCATATGTCGAAACTTCTGAAAGAAGCTTGTGGTCAAGGTTACTAGAATCTTGGTGTTGGAGCTTTTGTGTTATTCCATGCTAGCTTTCCTTTACGTTCTTCTTCTGTTTTATGACTCATTTGCTAAGTTTTCCGGCCTCATATTTACATCATTCAAGGAGCCATGTGGAGGGTAAAATGGCGCTTTCCAGACTGAACACGACCTTAGATGCAGATGAGATTTTTAATGAATTATATGCGGATAAGTAACCGGATTGCCCCAGTGATATTGACGATCGTTGAGTTTGGTGTTGAATGCTATTCTGACAAAAGTGTCTCAGTTAATAATAATGGTGTACACCTTCCAAAACAATGTGAAGTAGAGGTGGTAGAGAACGAGACTGAAAGTGATGCGAGTGCAAATGGAAGTATATGTCTATTTCTTCTCATGAATGTGTAGAAAATAATAATTCACAGACTTTAGAGGATTTCCCAGCAGCTCCTGGCATAGCGGTAAGACTTGATGAACCTCAAATCATTGACCAAGTAGTAGTGTGCCGTTTCCATAGGGTATGAAGACGACAACATGAGTACCAATGCAGATATTGAAGCCTGACGTGACTCAAGAACATGGCGCCGGAGTGGTCTAGACATATGTTCATCTATACATATCGCGAGTATAAAATGGTGAAAGTGAAGAAATGGACTTTTACATTTTAAACTTGAGAATGTATAATTCCAGTCATGTAAGATTAATTTTAAGTATTATGTAGTTCATAACATGTATTTTATAAGACGAAACCAAAGAGAAATGCAAATGGATTAGTATTACGTACGATAAAGTATCGATAGTTTATAAGTACAATAGTGGCGACATCTGTGTATTGATTATCTTTGAAACAAAATTTTATATGTAAATTAGAATATTCCGCTGGATGTCTCGTAATGAAAAATCTAAATATAGATTATTATTGTGAGTCTTGAGAAGGTTGTAATTGAATTGAGAAGGTATCACGAAGGTATTAAGAGGGAATCGAGACGATATTGATATACTCTTGAGAAGGAATTGTAATATACGAGGTCTTGCAAAACTGTACTACAGCTGATCAATATTGAGAAGATATTGAAAGTTATAAGAAATCTAAGTTGTTATATTGAAACCAGCCATACATATAAAGATTCCAAGTTGATATCACGTAAAGATTTATTTAAAGGAAGGAGTATTTGGTGTTGTTCAGTGTAATATATCACTGTATGAACTTGTTAATCTTATTCAAGATTGTTTGAAGTTTAATCTGCATGAGAGCAATATATGATGGTTTGGAACACGTATTGTAATAACGATATGCAAAGCTAAGATGTGAGAGTGAGCTTTAACCACGGTAATGGGATGGTTATGTGGAGGAATCCCTGGACCACATGCATCTTAAACCCTGGTCCACAAGTCAGTAAACCATCTATTGATGATAATGCTATTTCTGGTAGATTTCATTTCTCTTCTTAGCAGTAGGATGTAATTTTGGAGTAGTATTTGATGTCCTGAAGTAGTTCGTTGAAACGTGGAGTATGCACATAATAAGTAGTTGTGGATATTGGGCTATTTCAATATTTTGCAATGCATATATATACGTTCGAGTAAATTTATACGGCAATAGGTGCATGTAGGATCATTTATCGAGGCTTCGATGATATTAATATAAATTTATATCATTATACTTGCTCGATAAATAGTGCGATGTGAATACGTTCGACATATGTCTTATAAATTATACACATCGGTATTGCTAAGGAAATGATAGCCATACACAGGAAACGGTGATGTGTTTTGTAATGAGTGTTGTCATATATGTACGTTATGAAGTGAATGTTGAATTAACGATTAAGTATTGGTCACAGCATGGCTTGTAATGATAATTAGGTAAAATATGGCATATCCTGGTGTTATATAGGGATAATATGCAGGTAAGTAGTGTACTTGATGTGAATTTATGAGTGATATTAGATATGTGGAATGATATATGATTTAAAGTGTTAATGATAATATATGAGTGATGAGTGAATATTAATTGAGGGTGATGTTGATACTAGTTGTGGTAAATGACAGGTCGATGTTGAATTACACTGTGATATGCAATAGAAACTTGTGATGAGTCTGAGTGTACCTAATTCGTGTTTGTTATGAGACGTGCTGTGTATTTAAGATTATCATAATTCATATGAGGCTTGAGTCGGCTCCCGTGGTGTAGGGGAAGTGTGCCTGCCTCTCGCCTGGAGGCCCCGGGTTTGATTCCCGGCCAGGTCAGGGATTTTTCTCTCGAGCTGAAGGCTGGTTCGAGATCCACTCAGCCCACATGATTAGAATTGAGGAGCTATCTGACGGTGAGATGGCGCCCCCGGTCTTGAAAACCGAGAATAATGGCTGAGAGGATGCGTCATACTGACAACACGACACCTTGTAATCGGCAGGCCTTCGGGCTGAGCAGCGGTCGCTGGGGTTTTTCATATGAGGTCTGACGACATTTCATTGCGTAGCCTACTGCGAAACACTTACTTTACATTTGTATCGTGCGTACCTTAGACGACATGCGTGTCTATTAGATATATGTCACACATGTATACGATAATATCGGCTTTATAATGCTGATGATTTATTATTTACGAAATACCATCAGCTATTTTGGAATTATTTACTTGCACGACACCATGATTACCGTACTTGTGATCCGCACCATGTTCTTTTATACATTATGACTGATTTTGAAGTGGTATACCTGTGATATTTGTATTATTTGCCGCACACATAGCTACGAGGATGTGTACCATGATATCTTATATAGGCTAATAGTAGCATTTCATGGATTTAGTAGTAATTTAGTATGTAGATTTGATATCGCGTGATATTTTGACTCTATTATTTGAATGTGATTATGTTATGTTGATATTGTGTCGTGTCATTTCATCACTCATATCATCCATCGTCTTATTAGGTTAGATAGATCCTCGAAGGTATGTGTGTGGACTGTTGTGTGTCTATTTCATGTTCATGCGAGCATCTTCAGAACAACTTAGTTTATTTAGGGTATAGTCATTAATATTTTATTTCATTTTATTTCATTTTAACCACGAAAGAGCACAATTGTCAGGACCAGACATACAAAACAAATGCAAATCATCATAAATATGTCACATGGAATATTAAGTCCGATACATATGACGGAATAATACCGCAATCAGGCAACGATTATTATAATGCAGGTCATTATATTCAGGCAGGTTATACTTAATGAAGATATTTTTAAAGCAATCTTTAGGATAATATTAATTATTATTGTGAACTGGTGTTCGTATCAATAAGTATTTGAAATGTGAGGAATTACCTAACGCTATCACTGCATTACACTGAATTAAATTTGGACAGATGATTGATTGAGATTTCAACATTTATTTATTTGGGATGACATAACAAACTTTTGGTTTCGTCTTAATTTAGTTAGGGACTTTGTTTTGAATAAGCTTGTTCCAATCCAGAATCTCTCAGCTCTTATCAATATTATTTAGATGTACAGTAATTAGCCATATTTGAGAATTCATTCCAAACTTATGTTCATATTAATTTATAAGATAATGCCAACTTTAGTAATATGATTAACTTCATCGTAAATATAAGATGATTTGCTATTATAGGAAATATTAACAGTACATCGATGGACTTGAAGCCATGTAATATACGCATTCATATTTTCGACCCGGCACTTTGATCGCCCAATAGGATTCTCAACTCACCACCTCGCAATCAATGTGTTTTATCATTATTCAATATTGGGAGTGAAAAGCAACACAACTAAACATCAATCAGTCACCCTAGCTAGGTGGGGCATTGAAATTACTGGAAGTGGCCCTTTAACGAGGAGAACCTGTCAAAGACCCTGAGTGTAGAGTGCTCGTGCTGCCGACAGTGCATTTTGGCTTATTTTTTGTGCTGATTTCTTTGAACTTGTTGCCGAGCAGACAAAATTGTACAACCAGTAAACTGCTTCAAAACACAAAATATTACCTACGAGCTTGAAGTGGACTGAGGTAACTAGTAGTGAGGTGCAAAAAGTTTTTGCTTTGGTTATATTGATGGAACAGCTAAAAAAGTCATATTGGAAAGACTTCTGGTCAACTGATCCCCTCATTTAACCCCCATATACAATGAGCAGAAATAGATTTGAGCAGATACCACACCACGAAACATTATTAGGACCCTTACCAAAGGTCTCCAGTAAATTTCACCATAATCAGCACAAGGTTAGTGAAGTTAGACTCATTTGTTTATGTGCATCCGCTGTAGCAATAAGTTACACAGAAAATGGCCAGGCACAGGGGTTGAGCAGTGCGATGAGCACCTGGTCCGCAGTGTGTTAAGCCACAGATTAATATATTAGTCCCTGTTACAGAGGATCTTACTCATTCTCGTGAATGCAGTCATTGTCTGTTCAATCCCAAGATCTAATTTCAACAGCAATGTTACAGCTGTTATCAAGTATGCAGCCGAGATATTTAAAACATTGGACATGCTCCAGTGATGTGCCTCTTATTGTATCTGAATTTTTACAAGTTTTGTCCATATTTTAATTTTGACAGTTTCTATGAAGAATATTTGAAATGTAAAGAAATTTTTATAGAAGTACCTCATCTAAGTACTGATTATGTGGGGAAGAAATGGATGCATCTTTTTTGTAAATTTTCCATTAATGAACTTCTGAATATATACTAGCTTATTTCTTTTATATTACTTACACCAGGTTCAAACTCGTTTATAAAAGGATTGTTCTCAATTCTGAAAAAGAAATGGAGTGTTGATAGAAATAGGTGCTCTCTGAAGCTTATAAAACACGAAATTCAAGTAATCTTAAATTATAATTATAGATTTTAGTTTGTTATAGCGGAATCCATTTATTTTTAGTTTCAACTTAGTTAATTGGTAACTGTGTAGTTCTTCAGTCTGTCAAAACTAATTCAGGATAAATAAAAAAAAGAAAATACCTGAAAAAGAACACATTTAATAATAGAATATACCTGAAAAAGATATCACGATTCTATCAAATCAAATATACATTATAAACTAAGATAGTATAAATTATATACTTTATTAATTCACTAATGATGATTAAATAACCACCTGTATCAGTTCCAAAACAATTTAAATTAAAAAAAAAAAAAGACAGTTCCACAAACGCCAATGATGCCACCAGAGCATTACGTTATGAAAAGTCACGGGTAATCAACACTGTTAGAAAAACGACAAGGTTGAAGCATTTCACTCCTAGCTGGGCTAGTGAGGAGTGAGGAATCACAAGAGGAATTTTGGTACTTCATTAATATAATTCAAGCAATTTAACACTTAATAAGAGCATGTACACAGAAATTTAACTTAAATGTCTTTACACTTGTTAATAATACCATTCATCAATTAAAAATTATTATTCTTCTTCTTCCTTCTTCTTGCGTTCCGGCCTTCTAAGGACCACGTTACAATTTCAATTCTTCCTCCTTAGTTATTATTATAATATTGAAAATAACAAATCAAAGTGTGAGTTGATAGAATTTATGCCTTTTTTCCCTATTGGCTTTACGTCGCACCGACACAGATAGGTCTTATGGCGACGATGGGAGAGGAAGGGGCTAGGACTGAGAAAGAATCGGCCGTGGCCATAATTAAGGTACAGCCCCAGCATTTGCCTGGTGCAAAAATGGGAAACCACGGAAAACCATCTTCATGGCTGCCAACAGTGGGGTTCGAACCCACTATCTCCCGAATACTGGATACTGGCAGCACTTAAGCGACTGCAGCTATCGAGCTTGGTGAATTTATGTCTTTCAAGAACAAAACATGTTCTTAATTAAATGATATCCTTTTCAGGTATAATTTATTAGAAGTTTTCATTTTTCAGGAATTTTCTAAATTTAGTTATCTTGAATTAGTTTCGTATAAGCAATAAGCAATTGATGGATATGACTTACTTTTTACAAAAAAACTTTAGTTTATTATCCTCCTAATGAATACAGTTTACTCTCAAACAGTATTAGTTTTGACCATACAGAGTGGTCATTCTCGGCTATTAATAATAAAATTAGAATTAGGACATAGTGACATCATAAACGAAAGGGGAGAGAGGAGTTAAACCTCTTGAGTTAAGGCTACAAATACAAACAGGTAAAATACATAGGGTACACATTAAAATTCGCACATTAGACAGTTGATAAATGGTCAAGTGGATTTGAATAAAAACTACAGTAGTTGGTCACAAGATTAATGACACTTGAAATTATTTCAAAACTGCACTTGCGTCAACGAAAAGATGACGTAAAAAGTCATTGTCTATTAGTAATCCCATCAAGGAATCATAGTAAAATATGCATTACAAGAAAATATCACAGAATTGATGAAAATAAAATTAATAGTCAACATTGACAGCTGTGCTTGAGTGCACCACAGCAACCTCGAAGGATATCATCCCCCTATTAACGTCCTTATGAACGGATAGACTTACTTTCATAACACCCGGATATCCTTCATTTTATTGTAACAAAAGAATATTGTTCCTTCAGTGATACGGCATTGATGGGCACATCAACAATCAATTTTACTTTCGTCAATACTGTGATATTTTCTTGTAATGCATATTTTCCTACGATTCCATGATGGGACTAATGGACAATGACTTCTTACGTCATCTTTTCATTGACATGTGCAGTTTTGAAATCATTTTAAGCGTCATTAACCCACTGAACAGTACGGACATACATTTACATCATCTGTTGACCTAGCCCAGTGCAGTATGGATGTACATGTATGTTTTTAACTTTGTAACAGAGCAGTACTGATGTAAAGTGACGTTCGGTTTTGAAATTAACTCTAAGTGTGCTGGCATCTATCGGTCACACAGTGGAACTTTGTTCTCTATTTATTTTTGCTTTGAACAAGTGCTATACTCGTTTTTCTAAGCTTCTACTGCCATCTGTCATGCACCTGAAGTACATCTTAGGGCAATATGTATATAGTTATGTTTTCTTGGTTGCTTTCTTTTAGATAATGAGTGGCCTTGGAAAAGAGTTGGTATATTTTTATTCTGAGCTGTTTCCTAGCGATGACAGTTGTTTACTTTCTTCATAAGTAGCCCATGAATATGGCATCTACTAGTCATGGAAGGAATCTTGACATAAAGGAGATATCAAATATATTGACAAATGCAGAGTCTGAGGACGAGCTTGGAAGTGAAAGTGACATTTTAAATGTTGTTAGTATTCATGGAAATGATGTACAAAATAAAATAGTTTTATCCACTTTTTAAATTTCATCAAAAACCTCACTACGGGCGGGTCAGTAGCAACTGCACCACTCACTGCTCAAAGGGCTAATCTTGTGACTAACTAGTTTTTATTCAAATCCACTTGACCATTCATCGAATAACCAATGTGTGAATTTTAATCTGTACACTAGTGTATTTTATGCATTTGTATTTGTAGCCTTAAGAGGTTTACCCCCACCCTCCCACTTTTGTTTATGACATTACTATGTCCTAATTCTAATATGATTAACAGTTGAGGATTACTTCTATGTATTTCAAAACTAGTAGTGTTTGAGAGTAAACTGTATTGATTAGGTGGATAATAAACTAAAGTTTTTGTAAAAAGTAAATTGAATTAGTTTCAACCGACTGAAGAATCTCACAGTTTTAGATTGTAAGTACTGCTGTACAGAATATTTTGAGAAAGTTGGGAATGAAGATAAACTTGTTTTAAGCTTAACAACTTCGCAAATATAAATCTAATTGAATTTGTCTTTATTAGTACAATATTAATAGAAGGAAGGATCCACCTAGTGTTCTCCCCAGAAATTTTCGTTACCTGGGTGGCAGGAATGTGTAGCCGGGCGGGGAATACTACTTAAAAAATAAATATGACAAACTTTCAATTTATCCCCCTCAGGCCATAAACAATAATATTACGACAGGTAAACGTTAACTGCAAAAATTAACTATTTTATTGTTATCACGAAGAAGACATAACAGAGTAGTTTGAACTTCTAGTGTTCTACTGCCCGTTCATAGTCACTCGGTTGCTGTGGAGAGCCAGATGGGTTTGTTACATCCCGCAGAATCGAATGCTCGCATGCAATTCCTCGCTAATCCAGACACCACTCGCGCACGACACGACGTGATAAGCTGAACTACGATGTAACTCGCGCTTTCAATATACTCTGTTCTTAAGTTGAACCAAATAGAAGTTACAACCTGTTCCAAACATCTCAGGAGTGCTCCTAGGGAGTGAGGTCATATGACGCTTCGTTTATCGGATGGGGACGATAAGCCTTGAGCAGACCCCTTGGTGCTATTCGACAGGAGTAGGCTATGTGCTGGTACCGGGTTTCACCCTCTCCCTTTCTACTATCATATATCATGACATCCATTTCATCTGTAACTCCTCTGATGAGGTTGACGTCAGGAAGGGCATCCGGTCATAAAAAACCACCACATTTGTCTCACCTCATACCCGACCCCGAAGAGAAATGGAACAAGGTTTGGACAAGCAAAAATTTATTAATTCACTAAAGATAATTAAATAACCACCTAAATCATTTCCAGCCCCCAAGATAGCAGGTTCAAGCCCAGCAAAGGTAGTCAGATTTTTTATATTTTTAAAAATACAATTTGCTTTGCGTTGCACCAGCACAGATAGGTCTTAAGGCTATGATGGGAGAGGAAAGGCCTAGGAGTGGGAAGGAAGCAGTCGTGGCCTTCGTTAACGTACAGCCCCAGGCATATGCCTGGTGTGAAAATGGGAGTCAGATTTTTGGAGGGCAGAAAAGAAGTGCATTCGACACTCCATATCGTACGATGTCTGGTGACACATTTGGTGTTTATCCTGCAAAAAGCATTAAAACTGAGCCATAGACGCCCCAAGAGAGATTCGGTTTACTCTGCCATCTAGTAGGCCTAGAGTAAAACGGAACGTTGAAACTGCTGAGCAAGCAGCCAGATGGCATCAAATTAAAATACTTGCACATGGTACCTGAGGCCATACTATTATTATTATTATTATTATTATTATTATTATTATTATTACTACTACTACGGATTTGAAGTCCGGCTCCATGACTAAATTACCATGTAAGCCTTTGGTCCACGGGGCCCTGGGTTCAACTCCTGGCTGGGATAGGAATTTTCACCTTCAATGATTAATTCCTCAGGTTCAAGGAACTGAGTGTGTGTACCATCTTCAACATTAGAATTCATGATAAGTAAGGCCTCATCCTCACAGATGGGCCTATAGACATCAATCTGAAAAACCTGCACCATGCCTCGCCGGCAGCCATACACCATTATATTATTACTGATCTGAAGAAAACTGCCAAGCATACTCACAATGGACCAATGAGAGCGATGAATTCCACTTCTATATTAGACAGATCAGGGACTTCCTGGAAAAAACACGGCACGAAATGGAATTCGAAGGGGTGCTATCAATATTAATATGGCTTTATGAAGGAAGAAAGAAGAACTGGCTGAGTCAACATAAAGGATACATCTGGATGTTTTAGGAATTTAAGCTAAATGAGTGAGAGGAAATTGTAAGGAAGAGTACAGAACATTGATTAAGGATGTCCTAGACACTACATGATTACTGTTTGGCAAGAAAATGAGAGGATGGATGCAATATTTACTCAAATTACATATTTTTATTATACAATTAAATGAATATATTTTATCTTTTTATACAACTTTTACATGCTGATGCCAAAATTTCAAGATGAAAAACATGCATAATAAAGGAAACACATTTTGTAGCATTTTAAAAAGATTTTTCTTGATTTCTCTCTTTACAAAACAATCATATGATGCAGAATGGCATTTACTTTGCTTACAGCACTATGGTTAAACTCGCTCATTATGGGCAATGGGCTACTGTCATAACTCATAAGATCTGACACTCAAGCAGGATAGTAGTGAAAGAGAAAAAGAAAAAAAATCAAGTGATGACATCCTGGAAACTTATCAATTTTTCACAAGAAAATATTCCTGATGTCCATGCTGAATTTTGAACAATAGGGGAATAAATGGGGAAAGGAAATACCTTATCTCCCTAGTTTAGAGTCTCAGAACCCTTTCCAAGAAAGTACATTTTCTTATTCCCATGTCAATGTCTCAAGTTGTGACCATGCCCTACTCTTTCGGTATTAAAAAAAAGTACCAATACAGTTTCCGAAGAGGCGCCAACAGTAAAATAACGAGTATACATGAGGCAAACGGCTAGAATGCTTTTAGTTCTGAAACTAGCTGCAGCAACGGCAACCTCTATTTCAAGAACGATAGCGAATCTATTTAGTAGTGTAAAAACAACTAGCAACTCCAACATTAATTAAGAATTTTCTTTTGACGAGAATGGGCATATATATTTTGGTTAATATTCATAACCTTATCCACCTTCCGACACCTTAATCCATACCATATTATGAATATGAAATCAAATCTCATTAACTCGCAAAAGTAATTAAAACCATATAATCCAATTTCTACTAAACTTTAGAATTGACAATATTAATGGGCTACTGAAATCATACAAACAACTAACTGAAATAATTCATATATTAGCAAAGGTTATGAGTGTCCGACTCCTTGGCTAAATAGTCAGCGTTGAGGCCTCTGGTTCAGAGGGTCAAGAGTTCCGATTCCTGGAGGGGTCGGGGATTTTAATTGTGTCTGAATAATTATTCTGGCTCGAAGAATCATCTTCATATTCAGACAACACACTATACTGCCAATCACCACACAAGCAGGC
The DNA here is from genome assembly GCF_040414725.1 of Anabrus simplex. Classification (NCBI taxonomy): domain Eukaryota; kingdom Metazoa; phylum Arthropoda; class Insecta; order Orthoptera; family Tettigoniidae; genus Anabrus; species Anabrus simplex. The sequence goes on from NC_090267.1 coordinate 431,243,313, forward strand.
AAATCCCTCCATATAGGGTTGGCGTCAGGAAAGGCATCTGATCGTAAAAGAGGGCCAAATCCAAATGTGCAACACAGTTCGCACCGGCAACCCCACAGATGTGGGAAAAGCGGCAGAAAAAGAAGCAAAGGTTACGAGTAGGATACGGATGTTTAGGACCTAAAAACTGCTCAAATATGCAGGCAAAAACGCTCAAAAAATAGCTAAATGTGATCTAAAGATGGTAAATATGACTCAACATATGTCATTCCTATTAATGATTTTTGCCACTAGATCTCTTATATTAAAGAAATGATTCATTATACTGTACAATCTTATGGCACTACTTCAGTTAATTACCTGACTAGTTCTATTAATGTAATTTCACCACACACCATCATAAATTCATTATCAATCATTAAACTACGGTCAGTACCGAAGATATTTTTAATTAATATAACAGTTTTATAAAATGGTGACAAGAGGCCACATTGATGCTCCTGCTAACCAATGAAAATCGTATTAGTTATCGAAATTAAGAACAGTTGCTCTGGGAAAAAAATATTTAGTTGAAGTAAAATATAGAAATTAAAAATACACACCTCTTATCCTCATTCATCTCAGAAATTTTGTGTCTAGCAGTGTCACTATGCTGCTGGACATTAAAATTCTTTATAGCACTTCAGCTTCACACACTATGCAGAAGAGGATTTTTCCTCTGGTAGAGGAGCATTCCTCCCTAAACTCTCGCAATTTCATAATTTAACACTTTCACAATACTCTTGATAGGTACCCTTATGTCAACTCTATCACTGTTAATGTAACCATGACCGGATGAGTTGGCCGTGCGGTTAGAGGAGCACGGCTGTGAGCTTGCATCTCGCAGATAGTGGGTTCGAATTCCACTGTCGGCAGCCCTGAAGATGGTTTTCTGTGGTTTCCCATTTTCACACCAGGCAAATGCTGGGGCTGTACCTTATTTAAGACCACAGCCCCTTCCTTCCAACTCCTAGGCCCTTCCTACCCCATCATCGCCATAAGACCTATCCGCGTCGGTGCGACGTAAAGCCAATAAAAAGAATAAAAAAAGTAACCATGAAAATTGTCTGTGTTGAAATTGTTAAGAAAGATGAGGGGACGAAGGTAATTTAAATGCTAAATGAAGTGGTGACGAGCCACAAGTGCTGAGACAGATAGATCTGAGGCAGAAGCTTCAAGTTGTCACAATGCCACAAACATATTTACATGAGCAATATCAGAAATCACATTCAACATTCAAATTACAGTATATTTTTCCATTCAAATCATGACAACCTAAAAAAAAAAAAAAAAAAAGGTGAAATATGCAGTAATATGCACTGCAAAATGAGGCTAAATATGCTCACAAACATCCAATTCTCGTTTAATTCCAATAAATAGCCAAAACGGAAAAAATACGACATTTCCTAAACACCCAAAACCTAGTAATGAGTTAAGTGAGCTTTTGCCTCACTGTGTTAAGTTGCCCTGAGCAACAGTAACCTCTTGTGCGAGGTCTTAACCTAAGTGAAAAAGACAACTTAAAAAGACAGACACAATATATTAAATTAGATTTGTCACAGGCAAATCTTCCAGTTCAATGGCAAAGTGGATACTGTGTGTATGTTGCCAAACAGGTAACAAGACGGTGGCAAAGAGAATGGATAGATTTAGCATAATTACTTGAATTATTCCAATCTGAAAAATTCACAACAGAACAGGAATACCTTTCTGCATATTGTACAATTATAAATACAGACTCTAAAGCAAGCCTGAGACCACCTCTGATCACACTTCTTGTAAATCCATCAGTTTTGCAGTATGTATGATCACTAATAGGGTTGCCACATATTCACTGCAGCCTGTTGATTTAAGAAGCTTTTTAACAATAAACCCTGCTACAAAATATGTAATGCCATTCAAATAGATAATAATGGTGTCTCCAAAGTTTCAAAATCGAATTTACACCGCTCAATGGAATTGTCAACTTCTGGCAATGTACTGTATTTTCACTAGAAAAACCTAAATTCTGACACAAAGATTTACTCACAAGATTCCATGTCAATGATATGTGTCTTGAACTTGCAGTGGTACTGCATTCAGCAGAAGGGATTTTAAGGCTGATACATCATATTTGGGTTGTTACTTCTAATACAAGAAAAGAATAATCCAATATGATCCTGTGAAAATTTGCAGGTCATAAAATACCTCATAGGATTAGTATCTCAGAGAATAAATTATGGAGCCAATGCCTGCACATTTATGATTTTTAAAATCGCTATACTATTTACTATTTAGAAAAGGGGAACAAATGTTCTGCGAGGAGGCAGAATGTTGTTATTAATAACAAGAAACTTGAGAAAAGTTTCTGTTTCATCCAAGAAATCCTGACCAACCTTACAAGCTGTTTGAATCTTTTACCAAATGCATTCCTAGAATTAAGAATATCAAACAGTTTGTCAGTCATCCTTACAGTAGTAGTCGAACCTTGAAAACATGGTACTAATATGAATAGAGAACTTTAATTGCATCTACCACACCTGAGCTTAAAAAGTCTTAGCTGTTAGTGTCACATTGATTTTTTAACATAAAAATTTATATGCTCAACTGAAACAGAATTTGCACTTTCCTGAAAAGAATGAAGTTTCATGATGTAACTTCTCCATAAGAAGATTTAATTACTTTCTTATCAACTAAAGTATTTCATGCCAGCTTCAACCCGTGACATGGCTCTAAACATTGGTGTCACATGATGTATGCTTGAAATGGGAAAGTATGATTTCTGAATCATACCTACAGCCCAAGTTTTTCAAATGTCTGCAAATATGTAATTGCCCCATGGCATGTTACTGTTCGAACAGTAACACCCACACCAAACACTGGACAATGCAAGCCATTATAAACTGCGAAAGAATATTGGAAGACACTTTAAAAAGAAAACATGCTATAGGACATTCACATTTTTGTGTGTGTATGATACAATTAGGAAAAACAGTGCTTCTTTTGCCAATTATTTTGGGTGTGCAGAAGCAATATTACCTAAATAAATATACCCATTAGGTACCGTTTTGCTGTCATTCCAAACAAACTGCTTTCTAATGGACATAATCAAACACCACAGCTGCAAAAAACCAAGATTCACAATTCACAGAAGAGATCCAAGAGCGAAGCCTATTTGGATGAGGAAGGTGAAATAGTGACTGCTCATACTTATACGCTCTTGAGAAATAAAATTGTAATGTTATGGTAAATTACTTCACAAGGTCACTAAACCTTCTAGCTGTTTCATAAACTTGAGTATTTTGAAGACTAATTTACAATGAAAACTGGGAATCCACTGAAATGACACCCTAAAAGGCTTTCCAATTTGCTTTCCTTTTAGTCTTTTTTCTCAAGTTCTGATAGCAGCTCCTGAGAATTAGAAATTTTCTTGTTCCTGCGAAGTACGGCCATTTGAAGCTGTCCAATTTTCTTCCTTAATCTCACTTTAGTTGGGGACTTTGGGACAGGATCCATTTGGGTTTGCTTATTTTCCTGCAGATTTTCAAGGGGCTCGTTAGTTTCCAGAACTGCATCTTCCTCCTACAGCACAAAATTTGTTAAGATGAAAAACTCCAATATAAGATAAAATTGATAGCTAAACTGCATCATACAATATCACAACTTACAAGGGCAATTAGAATTTTAATGTAACTCGCCTAAGTAATGGAAGGTTTCTAATGAACCAGAGATCGCCTAACACAGATAATTTTTTGAAGACGTCCCAGAAAATTACATACAGAAGGAACAGCATCTTCTTTCAACAGCTCTACAGGTGCACCTAGACTGTAAAGTATTTGCTGCATACAGTGCTATATGCTATAGAAGACCAATGTTCTCTAAGAATTGCTCGCACCCATTTATTTTAATATTTCTGGTCGAGAAAATGTAAACTTGCACAAAACAGTAAATATAAAGTTCAAACTACATACTGACAGACACCCGTAGTAGGTTATGATAGGTTAGACAAGGCAATAGATTATTTTTAAATAATTTATTGCAAAAACTGACTAAAAGTGAATTTCACCCCCCATTTTTTGATGTTGTATACAACACTATGCTATACAGTGCTTAAGCATTTTACTTGGAAATTAAAATCATCCATCATCCACATTCCAAAACTCTCACCAGGTCGTTCCCATTTGACAACATAACAAAAATATGACCATCATTATTTTTACAACCCAAACTCATTGCTGTTTGGTATCCGGGTTATTATGTTCAGATCATGCAAACGCTTGATTAACAGTTCCAGGCAATTGCTTAGATTATGCACCCCGGTCTTCAAGACTTGAGACAAGTGATCTACAGGCAACGACAACGACCCTAGAAATTAGAATGAGGCCGACCAGTGCTGACAGTTACGTGAAAGTGAAACTCGGCACTTTAACAGGAGCACATAATGTATGCTGTTTCGGACCCAGTTCGAGACCATGGCCAACCACAATGGGTGGACACTGGAGGAGAGGGCCACACAACTAATAGAAAAAACTCCATGGAGAAGCAGACACAGCATAAGAAGACATCATGAAGGCCCTTGAGGGACACAATGGTGACCACAAGCTGGCAGCCGCCTACTGAATCTAACTAAAGAAGAGGAGATTGATGCAGGAATTTGCTGCGGAGGTAGAACAGCTGGTGTCACAGTGTAGGGTGGCTTACAAGTAATGAACTTCATTCCGTATTAACTTCCACTGCATTTGTTGATTATATTTTATCTCGGATTTTTTACGTATCACTGTTTTTGTTATATGTCTTTCTTCTTTATGTTATATTAGATGATGATGACCTCTAGGCTAGGTTGAAACATGTCCTAGGTAGTTTTTTAATCAGAATATTTATTAAATGGAAAAACGTGTATTGAACAGGTGGACTTTATATAATTAATTCTTTTAGAATTTCATCTTAGACAGTTGGGTGGCTTATCGCCACAACACATATACGGAGAGGCAGCGAACCCTTCGTCGGCCGACTTTGCAACATCAAGATCCGCAAACAACTGAAACACTGCTTTAACGATGGCCTCACCATTGCCCTCTGGAGACAAGCAGCGAAGATGACAGCAACTTCATCATCAGCAAAGCTATGAGGTGTCAGGTGTAAAGAGAATCCTGAAATCTGCATGACAACACCGAAACAAAGCAACGCTTGCTGCCACCGGGACACCAAGGCTCCAAATGAATCATCTGCTGACAACGTGGTGAGCATTGCCATCTGAGGATAGACCACCAGCATCAAGTATGAGCCATCAGGGAAGAGAGAACCCAAAGGTCCACGTGTCACCACAGGGCAGACGCCAATCCTCAAGAGGAACAGTCTGCTGGAAATGTTGTGTGCACAGCCATCTGATAAAGGACTGCCAGGAAGAGGCAGCCCTTCCATCCAGGGAAACAATTTAGTGGAACCCGCACTGACAGCTACTGAAAGTGGTCCTTATCCAGTCAGGACACCTGTGCCATTATGAAGCTACACATTGATATAAACTCTCAATGTGATTTGGAGGGACTAACGGTAAGACAAAAATGCAGACACCCTGTCCAGGAGATCATGCTCAGAGAACCACACCCAATGTCAGAAGACTGAGAGGCAGGCTGGTACATTGGACGCTCAAGCCGTAAGAGCTGTGGCAACAGAAGGCTAGGACGGTCATCCCAAGCAGGGAGCAGCTAGCGGACGACTACACTGGACAGCTCCTGTGGGAAGTCAAGTCGGGTCAGTGACCAGCATGGAAGGACACCACCCGGCGTAGTCCAACGTACACGGCATACAGGGCTAAGTGGAAATCTCTACAGGTCAACGAAAGTCTGCTGATGGATACAGGCGTCTCCGAAAACTGTAAAAGTAATTAGTGGAACACAAAGCAAATAACATTATTATTCTGATGCATATATGAGAGTTGAGCAATGACAAGAAGGCGCCCAGCTAGCATTCCCAGGGACAAAAGGATGAAGTGGTGTCTGAGCTACACAGGGGCACTAAGGCAAGCCAAGCCATCTTGGAATCATTAAGACCTTGGATTGGGGCCAGCAGTGCTATTACTGGGTGTGCTAGAGGATGGACATTAAAAGAGGATGCCAAACGTGTGACACCTGAGCAGTGAGCCGAGAGCCTCACACCTGGAGTAATGCCCAGATACAGCAGTACAATGAAAAATCCTTTAAGCAGATAGCCATTCACATTAGGGTACTTACATACATACATCATCATTATAGACCGGTATGTCACTCAGCATTCAGTCCGCATGCCTCGGTGAATTTACTGAACGTTGCCACAATCCTCTATTTGCAACTAGTGCTGTGGCCTCATTTAGTTCTATACCTCTTATCTTTAAATCATTAGAAACTGAGTCTAACCATCGTCATCTTGGTCTACCTCTACTTTTCTTACCCTTCATAACAGTCCATCTTTATCTTCACGCTGACGCCAAATATTGGCTTTACTTAGGCCTATGCTATATTTTCTTGCAGCTGCACAATTATTCTACATTTCCGAGTGTTTAATAACAATTAACTGAAAATTGGCATCATAATATCGACGAGGACCCATTGAAAATTTGCCGGCAAGACCTGTTCCACGTATCTTCACGACTATCCATCACGAAAATATTCCTGCTGTCTATAAAAATTAATTTTACTAAGTCAGGTACAGTAGACACGTTAAAACTCTGCCACTGAGTAGCCGTGGTCTTTCTAAGAATTCGAAGACTGGCATGTTTTGATGCCATTCTGCAGATTTGAGAAACGTTTCTGTAGAGGCTAATAGAATGTCGTTCTCTCTTCACTATTTCTTGAGATCCAGTGACGAGCGTGGTTACTGCAGCAGATGCCAGTGGTATTCATTACTGTTAGGCCGTGAATGCAAGATTTTTCACATGAGATTCTGAGGGGGGAAAAAAACACGTCGTCTTGGATTCGGAGAAATACGGTATTATTCCAGAGTTTCCTTCTCCAAACTGCGCCAGCTAACCTAACTGTATATGTGTCATGAAAACATATTTGAAAGGCATGTAGAGAAATGAGTTACCCTTGCTAAAAATTTACATATGAATAGCCTTTCCGAAATTTAACTAGACACGAGAAAAAATGAACTATCCTCTGAAATCAGTGACGGAGGCCTACTCTGCCATAACCTGAGGTGTATCACATTCTTAATTAATTTCAGTGTATAGCATTAAAAGCAAGAGATTGTTTACTTCAGCCGTTATTTTTAACGAGTTAACAACTGCTGTCAGCCACGTTATTTACGCATTTATTACGCAAAAACTTTCTTTACAGAATAGCAGTCGTTGGGCATTATTAATCGACTTCAACATCGCCTTTGAATGTCGACGAGAAAGCTCACAAATGCACATAATAAGAAAACTATACTGTACCAAAGATGATCGACAGTATTTTGTGGCAAACGTTTCAGTTTCCTTATTCAAACATCATCACCTATCCTAACTTAACCATACTATACATATGATGAATACATACTTCAAGCGCCAGTAGAGAAATGATAACTTTCTCGCTATAAATTTACATGATGATAACCTTTCCGTAATATAACCAGACACGAGAAAATATAAACTAATCTCTGAAATCAATTATGCACTCTGCCATATCTTGAGGTGTATTCCATTTTTACTTAATTGCAGTATTTATCATTAAAATTAAGCTATCATTTAGTCTGCCTTTATTTTTGACAAGTTAAGAACTGTTATCGGACAAGATATTTACGCATTTATTATGAAAATATGTTCTCTTTCAATTCGAATTTTCTTTACAGAACAGCAGTCGACGGGTATTACTAATTGACTCCGACATCACCTTCGAATAAAACCAATATAAATGGTCCGTTATTGGACATTATAAATTTTCCAGCTAACTCATTCCTGGATGCCAGCGCTTCACCCCCGTGTGCTAGGCTGGGCTCATCAGTTGGTACCTAGCACACCTACCAAGACGCTGGCTAGTGCATACCGTGGAGGCCACTGCGTAGGCTAATTGTAGCCACCGGCAGTGCCAATGCACTACGAGAGACTTTGTCCCACTATCAAAAATTGATGCCTGCTTGGCCATCAGATGGCTACAATTAGCCTACGCAGTGGCCTCCAAGGTATGCACTAGCCAGCGTCTTGGTAGGTGTGCTAGGTACCAACTGATGAGCCCAGCCTAGCACACGGGGGCGAAGCGCTGGCAACCAGGAATGAGTTAGCTGGAAAATTTATAATGTCCAATAACGGACCATTTATATTGGTATTATAAATTTACTCATTCGGAACAAATATTTCTGATTCCCTATGGGAATCAACATCTATATCATCTGATGGCCAAGCAGGCATCAATTTTTGGTAGTGGGACAAAGTCTCTCGTAGTGCATTGGCACTGCCGGTGGCTACAATTAGCCTACGCAGCAGAAATCATTTAAGAAAAGGCTAGGGAAACAACAGATAGGGAATCTGCCACCTGGGTAACTGCCCTAAATGCAGATCAGTATTGACCGATTGATTCACTACGCTGATATGTGCCACACTGAGTGCGAGCTTGAAACAGAGGCTGGCAGCAGGAGTATAGGCTGGAGGAGAGGTGGCAGAGGGGAATGGAGGGGTAATGTGATACTGGTGAGGATGCTGGAGTTCCTGTTCACACTGGATTTATGTTCATTGTACAGGTTGTAACAAAAATGTATGGCAAAAATTGCAGGACACATCCTCACACATAGAAGAAGAAATTATGTTATATGAACATGGGTCCGGAAATGCTTTGTTTCCATGTTACACCTCATTTTCTCCAACTAATTAATCATGGGAAACATGCACTCTTGGTTACGTCTGGTAACGGTGTTATTATTGAAAGTGCGCCGCCAGTGTTTTGTTTTACAGGTCCCTGTTGCCATGTGACTTACATCATTGGTTTTTATACAGGTAACATCAACTGTTCCACTGATCAGTACGATACCGTCAAACATGTATCAAAGCTCACAGAGGGCATAGTGAACATCCCCTGTGAGAAAGAGTTGCATGTGGTATGCTGGTACGTTCTGTTCTTGTGTGTTTCCCACGATTAATGAGCTGGAGACATTGAGGTGTAACATGGAAACAAAGCGTTTCCGGACCCATGTTCATATAACATAATTTCTTCTTCTACGTGTGAGGAATGTCCTGCAATTTGTGCCGTACATTTTTGTTACATCCTGTAGACAGATGATTATATCAAATAATATATCAGATTAAAAAAAAAAATTTCATTAAGGTTGTATTTGGGGTCAGAATATTGCTCCAAGTGGATATAACAATTTTTTAGAATGTCGAGCAAGGGACCTTTATCTGCAACATTTAAAAAAACCATATCTTGTCCAATAGATGCAAACTTATGATTGGAATCAGACATATGTTGACACATGGCAGAATTTTTTTTTGCTATTGGCCTTACGTCGCACCGACACAGATGGATCTTACGGCGACGATGGGTCAGGAAAGGGATAGGAGTGGGAAGGAAGCGGCTGTGGCCTTAATCAAGGTACAGCCCCATTTGCCTGGCGTGAAAATGGGAAACCACGGAAAACCATCTTCAGGGCTGCCAACAGTGGGATTCGAACCCACTATCTCCCGAATACTGGATACTGGCCGCACTTAAGCGACTGCAGCTATCGAGCTCGGTGACACATGGCAGAAAACAGATTGTTTCTTGGTGTTAACATGTTCTAAGTAATGGTGAATGATGGTCAATAAAACTGGGTAAGGTGGTGGAAGGAATAGGTCTTGGCCTATGAATAGCAACTGACCCAGCATTTGCCTGGAAGTGAAAATGGGAAACCATAGAAATCCATTCTCAGGACAGACGACGGTGGAGCTAAAACCCAAGCGCCTCCCAAACGCAGATCTTGGCTCCATAGCCGTAGCGCATTAACACGTATGGCTACTTCAGTCAATATGAAATGGTGATGCAAATGATAGTAAAAATAATGATAATTAATAACTCATGAAACGTAACAAAAACTTAGCATATCTTTCTGTTGCATTTAAGGCTGAGGATAACTTGGAATAGCACTAGGATGAACAAGCTTAAAAGGAGTTTTTAAAAGTAAGAAAGATCATAAAGGTGGAATTCAAGAGGACGAATTGGGGCAAATACTCATTTATAAGATGAGGAATTAGGGACTAGAATAATTTACCAAGGGACATAAATTTCCACCTTTGAAATAATTTAAGAAAACGCTAGGTGAAGAACTGATGGGAAATCTACCACCTAAGCGACTGTCCTAAATGCAGATCAGTGGTGGCAGAGAAATGGTTTGCAGAGGCTAGTACAGTCCTTACCCCTTTCCTGGAAGTAGGGACGTGGCAGAGTTATAGTGCAACCACTGTACATATACAGTGAGTTTCTCTCACAGGTTGGTCAGCAGATGCACCCATCAAATCTGCCTCCCGTAGACTCATCACTTCTCGTTACACAAAGCAGCGACAGCACAGAAATGCCCATACATCAGAATTCAGGCCAGTTCTTAGAACGTGTATTAAGTGTTGATCTGTCACACCAACTGTTCTCGAGTTGTGAAGTGTTACTTCGGGGTATAATTCTCATAAGCCCCCACAGGTGTACACGGTAGATGAAAGGGTATTTATGTACGATAATTATGTGAAAACAGAGTCTTGCAGGGAAGTTGTTAGGCGATTTGTAACACAATTTCCAGGTGTACGCCTTCCACATAGAGAGACCGTGCGGAAACTCGTAAACAAATTGAGAGGAACTGGTTTTTTACTCAATACGAAGCAAAGTGTTAAAAAACATGTACTTAACAAGGAAAAAGTAAATGAATCATTTTTTTTGAAACGACACATGTCAAGATGTTGCCACAATTGAGTTAAGGCAAGTAATACAGTCTTTAAGTATAGATCTATCGTTTTCTGCAGAATCTACACACGTCACTGCATTGCTTTATCCGGTAGCTCTGCCTGATAATAATAGTTGTTCGAGAAACAGCACTTGTCACTGACACTGTACGTTTTAGGTGGATATCTCCAAATATTTATTGACATGTGCTGTTTAAAAGAAAAAAGAAAAAAAAAAAAACAAAGATTCAAATGAAATCGCAGAAAGATTAGAACATACGCCTACAAAATCCCTAGGACCACTTGGACAAGAAGCTGGGTTTTCAAAGAGCTCAGCATGGTGGGCTATGAAAATGTTAAACTTGAAACCATACAAGGTAACTGTAATGCACGAACTGCATCCACGTGATCATGATAAACGTGTACGTTTTTGTAATTGGATGTTGCAAAATGTTCATGATAAATTGATTGATCCATGCTTAATATTTTTCTCTGACCAAGCCTGGTTCCATTTACACGGGTATGTATCAACGCAGACCAACAGATATTGGAATACAGAAAACCCCCATCACATATACAAAATTCCTCTATATGACAAACGGATCGGAGTATGATTCGCAGTGAATGAATATAGAATTATAATACCTATCTTTTTTCAGGGCACCATTAATGTACAAAGAAACAGGGTTGATATACTCAAACCATTTTTTGACGAACTGACCGACGAAATAAATATTTTTCTGCCACCACACATACAGCTAATGACACATTAAACTTAATAAAGGAAATTTTTGAAGACCGTGTTATTTGTACCGACTTATGGGGGTTACAGTCCCCAGATTTAACTGTTTGTGACTTCTGTTTATGGGGGAACTTAAAAACTAAAGTGTATGCAAGAAACCCTCGCATATTGGACAAACTGAAAGAACATATCCGGAGAGAAATAGCCTCAATTACAGAAGACAAACTTATGCATGTTAATCAGTTTCCTAAAACGATGCCACAAATGTGTGGAGGCAGGAGGAGAACATTTCCAAAATCTCCTGTCATAAGGTACCAGTTTATTTTCTTAATTTAAATTGTTATCTCATGTCACGCACGGATAAATTGAGCGAAGAGTTGTCCTTAGTGCTATGACGCGGAGCGGGGAGTGATGGGTCAACGGGACACTGATAAGCTGAGCGGCCTGCCGGCCAACCGATAAGAGAAACTCATTGTACAAATGGTCAGCATACATGCCTATAGTTCAGATGGCCTCAGGTTCAATTCCTGACTGGGGCAAGAGTTTTTACTGTGTATGATTAAATCCTCTGACTAGGAGATTGGGTGTATGAGTTTGTATTAATATACTCCTCTTCGTCCATAAACAACATACTAACACACTACCAACTACCACAGAAACATGCAATAGTGTTTATTAGGGCTCGGATGTTTAAGACCAAAAAATAACCCAAATAAGCAAGTAAATATGACCTCAAAAGTGAGGAAATATGATGTAAAAATTACAAAATATAACCAGAAAATGATTAATCTAAATATGGCCATTTTAAAATAAATTATAAATCTAAACGGCAATCCCTTTGATACATATTTGTAAACTAAATTCTTTATGTTGCCGTTAATGCTTTCACAGCCCGTACTTATAGACATGATATTGTATAGGCTTTTGGGCTTGTGCCGTGTCAAGAAAATAAGGTAAAATTCTTAATGTTTCGCAGAAAACTGTGCAAACACACTGAACACAGCAAGCCTTGAGACATATCGGTACAAGACCTCCACAACAACAATAACTACAACCATGAACATAGACGAGAGAGGTGATGCCACCAACAGCTCCTAAATTCAAACTCAAGACCTGCAGTTTATAATACAAAATTTTCTGGAGTACATCACGGTTGGACTACATAATACAAAAAAAAATTTTCATGACAAAGGTCCATACCAATATGACACATATCAGCCTCAGAATAATTTCGAAGATTACCTCATACAGCTAATCAACGTGACATAGAAGCAAAGGAACCACACCGAAGATAGAAGAATGGAATTTAAGCATTACGAACTTAAATTTTAATAAATGTCTAACTTATACATACCAAATTTTAATGTGTTAAAACTTTTTAAGGGTTTTAATAATAATAATGTTATTTGTTTCTCGTCCCACTAACTACTGTCTTACGGTTTTCGGAGACGCCGAGGTACCGGAATTTAGTCCCGCAGGAGTTCTTTTACGTGCCAGTAAATCTACCGACACGAGGCTGACATATTTGAGCACCTTCAAATACCACCGGACTGAGCCAGGATCGAACCTGCCAAGTTGGGGTCAGAAGGCAAGCGCCTTAACTGTCTGAGCCACTCAGCCCGGCTTAAGTGTTTTATATTGTGGCCCATATGTTTTAATGTTCAGTATACTCATGTCCTAACTTATTGTAACCTTCACCTTTGACCACAGATATTTTAACTTCACGCTACTGTATATTGTATTTCCATCCCCCATTAGACATCCGGATGTCTAACATAACAACAACTTCAATCAATCAATCAGTACTGATCTGCATTTAGGGCAGTCGCCCAGGTGGCAGATTCCCTATTTGTTGTTTTCCTAGCCTTTTCCTAAATGATTTCAAAGAAATTGGAAATTTATTGAACATCCCTCTTGGTAAGTTATTCCAATCCCTAACTCCCCTTCCTATAAATGAATATTTGCCCCAGTTTGTCCTCTTGAATTCCAACTTTATCTTCATATTGTGATCTTTCCTACTTTTATAAACGCCATTCAAACTTATTCGTCTACTAATGTCATTCCACGCCATCTCTCCGCTGACAGCCCGGAACATACCACTTAGTCGAGCAACTCTTCTTCTTTCTCTCAATTCTTCCCAACCCAAACATTGCAACATTTTTGTAACGCTACTCTTTTGTCGGAAATCGCCCAGAACAAATCGAGCTGCTTTTCTTTGGATTTTTTCCAGTTCTTGAATCAGGTAATCCTGGTGAGGGTCCCATACACTGGAACCATACTCTAGTTGGGGTCTTACCAGAGACTTATATGCCCTCTCCTTTACATCCTTACTACAACCCCTAAACACCCTCATAACCATGTGCAGAGATCTGTACCCTTTATTTACAATCCCATTTATGTGATTACCCCAATGAAGATCTTTCCTTATATTAACACCTAGATACTTACAATGATCCCCAAAAGGAACTTTCACCCCATCAACGCAGTAATTAAAACTGAGAGGATTTTCCTACTTGTAAAAATCACAACCTGACTTTTAACCCCGTTTATCAACATACCATTGCCTGCTGTCCATCTCACAACATTTTCGAGGTCACGTTGCAGTTGCTCACAATCTTGTAACTTGTGATTTTGTCTAATGGCTGGAAATTAATCATGTCTATAGAGCGTTCCAACCTTAAATTGCAGTACAGCAGTAATGGGATAATTCCGTCTCTTTCCTTCTCCCATGTTTTGCGGGTAGCGCTGTCCTACTCTAATACAGCGGGTTTGCCAAATATCCGTAAATCAGAATGTTATCGGTTAAAATGGGTGAATATCGTGTTATGTACAGAATTTCAAGGCGCATTTGATGCCGTTAACAAAAAGGTAAAAAAATAATTTAGTGTGAAAATGGTAATATAATGGAAAGTTTCGCCAAATGCAAAATCTTCATTGCATAGAACTTATCATGTCACAACTCCTATTGTATATTCTTAATTTTCCTAATTTTTTCACTGCTGGTAAAGAAACATTTCAGCTCGAAGTAGATAAGTTTATTTTTAAATTTAAATGATAACAAAATGCAGTATATGCATTTATTTTCAGTCATGTTCACGGAAATTTATGTGCAGGCACAAAAAAGTCAGTCGCTGGCCAGCGTCTTTCCTAGTGAATTTGCGTGGGGGATCAAAGCGAGGCAAATGGTCTTCAGATATGGAAGTTATTTTTAAAACAATCCCGAAGTTCTTATCTTGCTTAGTTCTTAATTTGTGAGAGGAAGAATATCTCCTTGAATTTTGGTTTCGCGCGTGACTCGGCTGGCTGGCTGTCTGTCTGGCTGGCTGAAGTACCGGTAGTGAACTGCCAAACATGCGCTTTTTAACATTTCCAGACAGTCGAATGCAGTTCAGTGCTCATTTCGTCAGTAGTATGTATAATGGTGATTAAATACATATCAGTGACATACTGTATGTACAATTCTTGAGGGAAAGTGTATTTCGTTTGTGTAGTTTGTGAGTTCGTGATCGTGCGTGGGGATCTAATTTCGAAGAAAAAATGCAGAAGAATCATGGCATGGTTAAAGCAAAGCAAACGGTCTTCGGATATGGAAGTTATTTTTAAATTATACCTCAAGTCCTTTTCTCGTTATCTCTTAATTTATGACAGGGAGAACGTCTCGTTTGTTTACGTTTCACGAGTGACTCGACTGGTTGAGCTTTTAAATATACTGACAGCCGTGTGCAGTGGTGTTCATTTATTCAGTATTATTAGATTCATTAAATAAAGATCAGTGATATATATATATCAATAATATTTAATGGAGTGTGGCCTCCGAAGAGGCCGAGTGCAGGTCTTTCGAGTTGACGCCGCATAGGCGATCTGCGCATCTATAAGAATGTGGCCCTACCTGTGATGAATTATAATGCTGAAGACGGCACACATACCCAGCCCCCGAGCCATTGGAATTAACCAATGAAGGTTAAAATCCCCGACCCGACCGGGAATCGAACCCGTGGCCCTCTGGACCAAAGGCCAGCACGCTAATCATTTAAGCCATAGGGCCGGACAAGATCAGTGATAAATGTATAGTTCATGAGGACAAGTGGATTGTGTTTGTTGTGTTTGTGTAGTCTGTGTAGTTGTCAGTTCGTGCTCGTGCGGGGGGTTCTTAGTTCGAAGAAAAAGTGCAGAAGGATGTACAATGGATCGTCAAATTAAAAAGAAACTTTCCATAGGTAAACTTAGGGGAAAAGAACGCAATATTATAATGAGTGTCCTGGATTATTTTTTAAAGACTATGAATATGAGCAGCGCAGTCGGTGAAACAGCTAAATAACAATCTATGCTATAAGGAAGGAACACATACAGGGTCCTTTGCGAACTCCCGCAAAAAAAGAGAGAGAAGAGAAGGACGGCAGAAAAATGAAAGAAAATTAAGTATCATGAAAGTGTGCGAAGTGGAGTGCGTCGGGTGGTTCACTCTCTTTTATTTGCTAATATACCACCGACATTGAACGTGATTTTGAATCGGGTAAACGGAGAAGATTCTTTGCCGCGATTTTCTAAAACTACGTTGTATCGCTTACATGATATAGGCTTCCGTTATTTAAGACGGGGTAATAAAGCAGCTTTCATTGAAACCGATGAAATTATTAATTAGAGGCACATATATCTCATGGAGATAAAACGTTTGAGGGCACAAAATAAAGCTATAATTTACACAGATGAATCGTGGGTAAATATTAGGTAGACAGTGACAAAAGAATGAAAGGATATGACAGTGAAAATTACACGACAGGCCGCCATTGAAGGGGTGAGTTCGAAACTTAGGCCACCGAAAAGCCGAGGACCGTGATTTGCCTTAGTCCACGTGGGTAATGAACATGGTTTTGTTCCAAATGCTGAACTAACATTTTTATGCTATAAAAACATAAGACAATCGGGCAAATTACGTGAACGAAGTAAAGAAAAATGAAAGAGATTTGTGAAATGCAGACGAATTACAGGACGATGTCGACGATGAAAAGTTTTTAATACGACTTTCTGCATCGTCCGGATCATCCTCAAGTTCATCTCCCGAACCCGGTTCATCCGAAGCGGGAACATCAGGCCTTGCAGAAAAGATAGAAGGTGTACGTCCAATGTCTGAGAGCAACGCCAGTGATTAAGGTATGTTCTATTTATTTTACCATCCTACAAATATTAATTTATGAATGAATTAACTTAAAATTACAAACGAAAAATGTGAAACTGAGACGCCCTGTTTGAGTCACACTCGAGTGTGATCTTCACGAGTCGATTTCGCAACAGCGCGCTCCATCTACGCTGCACTGCAATTTAAGGTTGGAACGCTCTATAGCTGATGATGGCCGTAAAGGGGCCGAAACCGGTACTAGTGTAATCTACAATAAATTAAGTATTGATTGGTGGAAAAACACATTTCTTGTCTATACATATCTCGACAGTAACAAGATGCCCGAATGGAGTTTAAACACCTGTATTCGATTTATATTTAAGCTGGGATATGATTCTCACATTTCACCTTATTACAGGGAGTTGTCATGGCTTCGTGTTCATGAGTGTCGCAGTCTCCACATGTTGTCCCTTCTGCATGGAGTTCTAAACTCAGGCATACCGAATTATCTCCCATCAAAATTTAATTACCTCTCCTCCTATCATAACCACGATACACAATCTGGCTCCTGTTAAAAAGTATATCTGTCACTCCAGGACTTACAACTGCTCCTTCGTTGTCACAGCCACGAGGCTGTGGAATACCCTACCTGCTACCATTAGGGATTTGCGTTCTCGTAAGAGATTTAAGATGGATTGCCGAAATCACTTGCTGAATACTTCTAGCTGACTTGTTCGATGTGTGTAGTGTGAATGAGTGCGTGAACGAGCTTATTTTCATAAAAATTAGAAATGTATTTGCTAGTTATAGGTTTTTACTGCGTTTCCTTCTTTTATTATTACTAGTGTTAGTTTTATAATTATATCATGTTCATTTATATTGTCGTGTTGTACGTTCTATAATCCTTTCTTTTATTACTATCTCCATGTTTGCTATTAGTGCTATATCAGAGTGTCCACCAAATCCAGATTTTAAAATTCCCCGACATTTCCCTGTTTTCCAGACATAAAAACCAGATTTTTCCCTGACACATGACAAAAAACAATTATAAAGGAAGTGTCAGTAATATTAAAATACATTTTTAAAACTTAACATCCAAAAAAATAAATGAGCAATTAATGTGCATATTAAAACTTGGAAGTTTAATTTAGTCTGATTAAATTCACTTTAAGTTTTTTTTTACGTGTATTACCATTACTGCTTAAGCGAAGAAACTTCTTTGTAGCCACCAACGACTCGAGCTTCTGCCATCACGCTCCACTTCTTTTCTTTTAATTCTTACCAGCAACAAAGCGGCCTTTCTCTTATTCTTTGCAAAGAATCTTCTACTTCCAATATTTCACGTTTCTCCTTTAGATTTTGAACGTACAAAGCATGAGCACTCCTTGCAGCATGGAGCATGTTATTAATGGAGACCTTTTCAATTCCACCAGGGATAGAATAATATATTATTCTTGGTGCTACAAGGGATACTTGTAGCATGTTCTCTACTATAATTTCTTTATTAACAAGAAAACCACATTCAAGTGAAGCATTTCCATGAAACAATATTAGTATCATTTTGAGAAATGAAGCCAACTTTTCTGTTTTCAAATTTACTAATGGCAGAACAGTGCGAAGCGAAACGTGATCTAACCTCTTGCCTTTAGAATACAAAGAATTCATTTCTTTCAAAGTATCATTCTCACAAACAGAAGTGAACTCCCTTTGTACATGAATGGCTTCATTACCCAAGATCCATATGTTTTCAACAAAGGCATTTAAAGCTATCCTTAGCAGTCTGCTGCTTAGAGGCTACTTGGCTACACTTGGATCAAAACAAGAAATTAATTTAGTCAGTTTATATGCTAGCGGTGAGCAGATGCAGCCAACAGTTGAAAACTGTAGATGATGACGACGACGATATGCCAGCGGTGACCTTTCCAGTAACTATTTGCACAAAGCTACCATTCCTTTTAGACAATCTGTGCAAAACACTAATATATCTCTATCATTTAATCCAGGATTGCCACGAAGTGCTGCTTTAGCAGCATAACCTATGTCAATTTTAGATGCAGGCAGAAGATTTTCTTTACTGTCTAAATACGTTTTAGGAGATCTTCTGAAGACTGCAGTGACTCAGACTTAACAAACCTTGTCATGATATTTATCATCAATGAAAGATTCATAAAGGAGTGATGCAAATGGGAGATCTGTCTGAAACTTTTAGGAATGGTTCCAAATCTTCAACAAGTGATAATAAAAAGGACAACTTGGCCTTAACTCTTACAGTGCCAAGGTGCCGATGCATCGGCACTTACATTCTGTACGAAAAATGCCAGGATGCCGATTCGATCGGCACCCTCGTATAAGTGGTGTAGTTATGCAGTAAGGCGCTATATTGCGCCACAAATCAAGTAGAAAGAAGGTAGAATGTTTGTAATTCTTCTTATGTCATTAGATGGCACTGACATAGCTTCATTTTTGCTAGTTTACTCGTCGATTTTGAGTGTATGATCTGTGAGCGCTTGACGTCTATGATCCAATATGGCAGCCTCCTTGTTTGTTTATGTCCGCGTTTTGTGATTTGTTTTCAATAATTTTACGTTCTAATTGACGCATTTGAGTTACTTATCGCAATATATTTACTTTATTATTATTTCTACTGTATTTATAGTTACTTAGCAATTTATTTAGGTCGTAGTAAAGTTGTAAATAGTACATTTATCACAACAAGGCATGTCGTCACGTAGGCCTAATTCGGGAGAAGAAATTGAGGAACTTTTGGGGTGCTTTGAAGATGTAAGCGACTCTAATTTTAGCGAAATTGATAATTATGATGTTTTTGGGGTCTTCAGATAGCGCACCAGGGAGGATGAAGCCATGCCATTGGCTAATGGGCTTACAACATTTCGTGCAACATCAAAGAGTTACAGTAACAGTGCTAATGAAAATGTCAGTGGCAGTGAATTAGATGGTTATTGGACTGAATGCATATTCCCTGAAAGTAATGTTGTCCATCCCCATCATTTTTATCAAATCCCAGGACCAAAACATGTAGGCCTACCTCATCCTGATGCTTCCTCCACCCATAGAATATTTCAATCTGTTCTTTACACTTTCACTCCAGACACTATTAGTTGATTTTGTATGTTATTCTGATCTTCTAAACTGTTCTGTAGTAAAAAATACTGGTATTAAACACAGTTCTCTCAAATGATTACTATTACTCTCCCAAAATTCATAAAATATCCAGTCGTTGACAGGTTACACTGTTGGTGTCTTTCTCTCCACATGTTCAATGTTTTTGGAAATTAGTTTATAAATGGGAAAATAGACCTACATTAACAATATAAATTGGTATATATCATCCCCGATAAGAGTTAAGATGAAATATCTTCACATTGTCACTTTGGATTTAGTGTAAAATGTGCTAATTAATTTCAAATTATGTTTTTCCTTTCTTTAAATAAAAAATAATGTTATTTTTGTGCACAATATTCCACAAAATTTTGTTTTTTGAAATGCAATTCACATGTTTATATTCCTTGGAGTATATCAAGCTCACATACCCAATTTCACCTCCATATCTTTTAAAATGAGACGTAAATAACAAATTTTATACAGTAATGGAAAATCCATTGAAACATGCTTGGCATTCTATGCATATGACGCCCTACTATGGGTCGGCATCCAAAGGGTTAAGAACCTTATCTTTAAGTTGATACTATTTTGAAGCTGTTACAGCTTGGGATTTTCTTGTCTCTGTTCCTTCCACATATTTCTCAACATTAGGTAGGATATCTATAGCATGTTCAATGACTTGAAAATTTTCAAGCCATCTTATAGCACAATATTTCGAAGGAAATACGTTTGAACCTGAATAATGTATATAATCAGCGCGACTTGCAGGAGCGTAGCAAAACAAGAAGTGAAGAGCACGAAGAAATTCTGCAATATTCCACTGGGTTTCTTTTACTGCCATTTTATATGAATTGTGCACACTATGCAAGTCACAAGATCCAATGTTCAACAAAATAGGAACATCTAGATCATCTAATAAATTACCAAAATCCTGAAGGAACTTTTTATTAACATTTGGACCATCCACTGAAAATTGTAATTTTTTAGATAGAGTCCTTGCTGTGCTTGCAAAAAACCATTTAACAAATCTGAGGAGGTAGAGTGATCAGGAAACATGGAATCAAAATAAGAAGTGCATACTTCATTAGTATCAGGATTGAAACAATGAACTACAAGATCCATTTGGCCTATCTGAGAAATTTTATTCAGTGTCTCGTCAAACCCAACGGCGAAATGTGTGCACTTACTACCCATCTCAAGAACTTGTTCATGGAAATAGAGAGCCAAACCACGAGTGATTGTATATGCAACTTTTGTTCTGAGCAGTTGAACTTTCGAAGCTGTTTCAGAGTCTGGAAACATTACTGGAAAAAACTGAGAACGCAATATAGGTCTAATTCATCGAGCTCACCATTCCCCAACAACACAGAATATTCCATAGTAAGCAGATCAAAACACTGAAAATTCGATCGATCAATAATATAGCTATTGATATTATTGATTACTTCACATTCGAGGTCACACTAACTTTTCATTAAAATTTATTCCTGGCATAAAAGACATGCCCTAGATTAATGTTATAAAAACTGATAAATGTGTTTGTATGCCCTAGATTAATGTTATAAAAACTGATAAATGTGTTTGTATTACACGGATAAATACGGTATGTCAATTTTATCTGGCAGAAGAATGAATTTCCAGATTTTTTCCTGAATTCCCTGACATTTCCCTGTTTCCCAGGTTTTCCATACGGGTGGACACCCTGTATATTATTTAAAAAAAGATATGCTGTGTTTAAATACATATCTGTAAAGTACTACGTTTGCTAAGAGTATAAGATCACACATTTTAAAAGTCAAAATACGTTTGCACTGTGCATTGGTGGTTTGAAATATGAGAAAACTAGAAATAAATATCTGAACAAGACAAGTGAGTGATTGCAAGAAGTAATTAGCTCACCGCTGGGATGGGTTTCTCAGGATTATTTGTGTCTCTGGCTGGGAGACTGGGTTGCCGAGTACAGCGGGTGGGGTACAAGATGCAATGAGGTCTATGACCTTCATTTTATATAAAGGATATTCCACTTGTATTAACTGCAGATGTGATATCGAGCAGTTTTGTGAACACTAGTTAGCATTCGGTAAGTTGAATATGATTTTGCAAAGCTACAGCTATCGTCAAAATATGACAGAAATATGACGTTTCTACAAAAATAACTCAAAATATGACCTTATGAAAAAATAGCCAAAATATGCATTTATTTCACAAAAAAATCACTTAACTGTGACGATAATCACCTGATTTGTACCAAAATCCAATCATGCAAGAAAATAGAAACAAAGAAAAAATATGACTTTTCCTAAACATCCGAGCCCTAGTGATTATAATCCTCCACAAAACAGTTGGTGTCATGAAAGGCATCTGGCCATAAAACAGAGCCTAATCCACATCAAATGCCAACTCCAATAGAGAGGAAAAAAAGGACCACAAAAGAGAGAAGAAGAAGAAGATATTCAAACATTCAGAAAACTTACCGTAACTTGAGACTTTATTGCTATATTTGCCACTAGGTGGTTGATATATCTCCCTCTGGGACCTGTCTGTCTTTGGCTGTTTGTTGGCCCCAGCTTCTCCACTGCTGAACGTGATGGGTGTGTGTCGCTTCTGGCCAGCAACAGTTGCTTCCTTCTGCAAAAATCGAGGAAAGAGATTTACTAACCAAGTGTTGTTGTTGTTATTGTATGAGTCATCCGTCCATGGACTGATTTGATGCAGCCCTTTATGCCACCCTATTCTGTGATATCTTTTGATTTCTACGTAACTGCTGCATCTTACATCTGCTCTAATTTGCTTGTCATATTCATAACTTGGTCTACCCCTACCATTCTTACTGCCTACACTTCCCTCAAAAACCAACTGAACAAGCTCTGGGCATCTTAATGTGTGTCCTATCATTCTATCTCTTCTTCTCATCAAATTTAGCCAAGTTTACTAAATCATTGTGGCATGATTTTTATAATGGCCCGTATTGACTACAATCTCTACTCCAATAAATCACCGTTGATAATTAACAGTCAGCCTTGTCAATACTTAACCCTTTTATTTTCAAGCTCTCACCTGATGGATGTGTGAAAACTGTCAGACATATTTACCCAACTATGCACACATTTCTTTTAAAATTACATGAAAGGCACACCAATATCAACATGAAAGTTTGTAAACTTATAGAATATATATCACTTATTATCACTGCATGTAAATCATGTCCCTAAACCAGAAGGGTTCAATTTAAATAAATAACAAATGTGGAAACAAAGTTACAAGTTTCAGATTTTGAAAGTTTTGAAGTAATTCTGGGAAATGGTTCAATGCATAAATTAGTGATTGATGTTAGTAGAAAGGTCATATTATTGTTTACTTGCATGGTAAATATCGAGATTCTATGAGCATTAGATCAAAGGATAGATTAAATTGTGTAAAGTGATGTATCACTGAAAAAAGTCGGCCATTTTGTATAAAATACATTTCTTAACGGAGGTGCTGGATTATTATCATTATCATCTACACATTCTGATTAGGACAAAGAAACATCATCACCTGAATAATTGTCAAGATATTCAGTGATATTGTCAGCTAAATGATCTCCCTTCACCATGTCGCACGCGATAAATAACTAGGCCTAACCTAAATGAGCTACATATGACAAGGCTATATCTAACACTTTGCTTACAATATGCACCTAATTACTTAAGAAAACTATTTAATTAATGGACTAGCAAGTAAACTAAATATAATGCATATGATACTGCTTAATTTCACTATATAATCAGTATCAGTAACAAAAACAGAGAGAAATGCTCACATATTTCCCACCAACCACGACGTAAACAAGACATTGAACACCAATGAGCATGTTTTAAACTCTGGATGGATCGTTACCATGCCAGTTTTCGTAGGAACCGTGGGTACCGATAGATCGTTACCTTGAAAGCATAAGGGTTAAGAGTTACAAGATATTGGAATCATTCCGTATTGACGGTTTTCACTTTACAATGGCGAAAAATGAAAGTATCCTCCTATTCAATACATCATATATTCCGTCATTAGACGGAGTAAACAAGTTCAGACATGTTTCGGCTCGTTTGAGCCATCTTCAGTGAAAAAATTAGGGGGGTTGGAATAATTTACATAATATGAGTTGAAAAAATGCTAAAAAACATAATGAAAGCGCAAATGAAAAAACAAACAAAAGAGAGCCTAGACGGAAACAAAATAGCACAAATATACAATATTTACATCAATATGCAGAGCAAAAAACAACTTATTGCGACAAAATTCAGTGAAACAGGTGTTAATTTGAAATAATAATTGATACTAAAAACTGCGTTAACCTAAGAAACAAGGGAATGAGAAAACAAATGATGCAGATGGAAATGAATAATAGTAGCACATGGTGAGGTTGTGGACCTCATAGTTTACAAATTATTAGTTTATAAAAACGATAAAACAGTTTGAAATCGCTGTCAAAATCCTAGTGGAAACCCATCACATCAAAATGGTCAGGAGGAGAGCGGGAGCAAACATTTTGAGAGAAACCAAGCCTGAATTAACCTGCAGGCGAAAAGCCTGTGATAAGGAGAAAAAACACCTTAAATTTAAGGCTTCAGAAATAGCAGCATTCTTAATATCTTCTCAATCTAGCGGTCCCTTTCTTCATTATTGTTTCATAATGTTGGCTGGTGTTTTGCCTTATTATAGAGGGGTCGGAAGGGCCGCATATAAAAATATGAGAAGCTGTGTTAGGTAGAAGACAGATGCATAGTAAATTGTAGTAATCTAGTGGAAACCGTCAATGAAGTTCTAATGGTGTGCAGTAGGTGGTTGTCCTCTCTAGTGGCCTGGCTTTCTCAAAGTATTTCTCAAAGTAGTATACTATTATTCATTTCCATCTGCATCATTTGTTTTCTCATTCCCTTGTTTCTTAGGTTAACGCAGTTTTTCGTATCAATTATTATTTCAAATTAACACCTGTTTCACTGAATTTTGTCGCTTTCTCAAAGCCAGGCCACTAGAGAGGACAACCACCTACTGCACACCATTACAACTTCATTGACGGTTTCCACTAGATTACTACAATTTACTATGCATCTGTCTTCTACCTAACACAGCTTCTCATATTTTTATATGCGGCCCTTCCGACCCCTCTATAATAAGGCAAAACACCAGCCAACATTATGAAACAATAATGAAGAAAGGGACAGCTAGATTGAGAAGATATTAAGAATGCTGCTATTTCTGAAGCCTTAAATTTAAGGTGTTTTTTCTCCTTATCACAGGCTTTTCGCCTGCAGGTTAATTCAGGCTTGGTTTCTCTCAAAATGTTTGCTCCCGCTCTCCTCCTGACCATTTTGATGTGATGGGTTTCCACTAGGATTTTGACAGCGATTTCAAACTGTTTTGTCGTTTTTATAAACTAATAATTTGTAAACTATGAGGTCCACAACCTCACCATGTGCTACTATTATTCATTTCCATCTGCATCATTTGTTTTCTCATTCCCTTGTTTCTTAGGTTAACGCAGTTTTTAGTATCAATTATTATTTCAAATTAACACCTGTTTCACTGAATTTTGTCGCAATAAGTTGTTTTTTGCTCTGCATATTGATGTAAATATTGTATATTTGTGCTATTTTGTTTCCGTCTAGGCTCTCTTTTGTTTGTTTTTTCATTTGCGCTTTCATTATGTTTTTTAGCATTTTTTCAACTCATATTATGTAAATTATTCCAACCCCCCTAATTTTTTCACTGAAGATGGCTCAAACGAGCCGAAAAATGTCTGAACTTGTTTACTCCGTCTAATGACGGAATATATGATGTATTGAATAGGAGGATACTTTCATTTTTCGCCATTGTAAAGGGTTAAGAGTTGTTTAATTAATTAGTTTCTACCACCTCATACACCGTACATGTTTCGAGAAACTACTGTCCTCTTTATTAGCAGTTTTTCCTCTCACTACCGATTATCTCTTGGACCTCTTAACTTAATATTACACATATAACACTAAAGTTTTAAACATCTCTTAATAGAAATCTAATATGTGTCATAATTAAAATAAAATATATCCTAAATGTCATATAAGAACACTAAAATTACACTATTCTATTTACAATGTTCATAAAATGACCTAATTTTAATAAATTGATTATCATCATCAACATTTCCCATTATCCAGCCGTAGCCGGGTAGGGGCAAATATGGTTCCTCTCCACTTTCTTCGGTCTTTCCACCACTGTGTCCCAGTCCAGGTTTCTTTCTATAATACTGCGTTGGATTGTGTCCTTCCATCTCAAGAGTGGTCGTCTTTGGCCTCTCCTTCCTTAAATTTGCATTTCCAACACCTTTTTTGGCCATCCCTCATTTGCTTTGTGTGCCCAAACCATCTTAGTCAGCTCTTCTCTATTTTATCATTCATTTTTTCCACTCCCAATTTCTTCCCGATTTTCTCATTCCTTATTTTGTTTCTTCTACTCTTCTGTATCATACTCCTCACGAACTTCATTTTGGCTGCCTGTATTCGATTCTCATCCTTCTTTGTCACTGTCCAAGTTTCTGCCCCGTAAGTTGTTATGGGTACGTAATACATCTTGTATGTGTTTCCTTTGCTTCCAATGGCACATATTTGTCCAATAACATGCTTCTTACACTATGATAGAAACAGCTTCTAGCTGAAATCCTCCTACTAATTTCCGCATCCAGTCGAGCATTCTCCATCAATTAAATCTGCAGGTATTTGAACGTCTCCACTACTTCCAAGGGTTTGTCTGCAAGTCTAATCTGACCTTTCCCTTCTCTCTTCCCTCTAGTCATAACAAGAGTTCTACTCTTTTCTACATTTATTTTCAATCTACATTCTTCCATCTTCCCATTCACCACATCCAACTGTTCTTAAATATTCATGTCCTCTTCTCCCCAAATCACAATATCATCTGCAAATAACATGTTCATTTCTCTTCCTCCACATGCTGCTTTTGCTGTTCTAATGATGTCATCCATTACTATTGTAAACAGGATTTGTGATAGAACACTTCCCTGTCTCAGCCCATGATTTTGAACCAATTTGTCCTGCCAACTTGTGTTTGCACACAACTACAATATTCCTTGTACACTGCCACGATCTCAGCCATTGTAGGAGAGGTTAACTTCCGGAAGTAACCAGGGGAACCTGAGTTCTATAGAGCGTGTCTCCAGGTGGCCCCTACAGTATGTAGGGCTGGTTGAAATACCCAATACAACCGGCGGACCAACAGGTAGCCCAATTCCTGGGGGCTTTAAAATACTAGGACACCCTCTCTCCAGGGGTCATAAATAAGGAGGGCCTTTGCCCTGGGTAAGGGGTGAAGTCCTCAATGGCATCTATGGCGGACAAGATGAACTTTGGTGCGGTGAAGATGCGGAAGGGGCAAACCCGTTGTGTTTGTACTCCAGAGGAGCGGCTACGAAAGGCGTCTGTCTCCATGTTGGGGGCAGCCTAATTTTGAACCTGGCAGTAGGTATAAAATGCCTCTGGGTGTGGCGAGCCCATTGTAACAACAGCCTATATGGACAAAGCAGAATAAATTGATTGTATTCTTAGTTAATAGACAAGGATGATATTTTAAGCAAATTGTAAATAGAATAGTGTATTTTTAGTGTTCTTATATGATGTTTAGGATATATTTTATTTTAATTATGACACGTATTAGATTTCTATTAAGAGATTCCTCTTCACCACTCTTCTGTGTATAATAAATCTTTTATTGTAACCGGTTCCAGGCTTTGGAATTCCCTGCCAATAAGTGTCAGGGGCATTGACTCTTTCCTCAAATTTAAAATATCTTGCCGAGACTTCCTGTTGAGAGTTACCCATTGAAGTGTGTATTGGTGTGTATTGTGTGCGTGTGATTGGTAGTTGTAAAATTAAAAATTGTTTCTGTTAGTTTTATATAATGTAAACGTAAGGGTAGTTGATAAGTGTGTACATTATAAGTGTGTGTGTGTGTGTGTGCAAGTGTCTGTGTTAGATAGAAAAGAGGACTGAAGTAACGAGCTAATAAGCTGCATATCGTGTGGGTGTGTAATTAAGCTTAATTTAGGAAATAGTATAAGTAGTATAATTAGTAATAGGCAACCTTAATATTATTTGTTGTATTGTGGTTAAGTGTAAGAGAGGGCCGTGTGCCCTAACTTCACCACATGAAAGAAGCAATAAATTAATTAATTAAATAAATAAATAAATAAATGAATAAATAAATAAATAAATAAATAAATTAAATAAATAAATAAATAAATAAATCTATATATATAAAATAAGAGTTTTGTCTGTACATTGCTCAGAATTTGAGAAGAATGGTATTTCTGTATCGGTCATGTCCACAGTAACAAGAAAATGCACTTTTTACTTTTCCATAATTTCTGTCTGTCTGTATGTATGTACACGCATCACGAGAAAACGGCTGAAGAGAATTTAATGAAAATCGGAATGTAAAGTCGGGTGATGAACCGCTACAATCTAGGCTATACATTATTTTAATCACGCTGAGTGAAATGGTAGTTTAGGGGAAGGACTGAAATTTAATTCTCAAATATTTTTGTCATTAGTCGTCGTGTCTTAATGAAAATCGCTAGACAAAGATGGGAAATAAGTCGCTACAATATAGGCTATACACGCTGAGAAAAATGGTAGTTTAGGGGAAGGCCTAAAATTTAATTGTCAAATATTTATTTTATTAGTGGTCGTATCTTCACGAAAATTGGTATGCAAAGTCGGGGAATAGGTCGCTCTAATCTAGGCTATCAATAATGTTATTCGCACTGAGTGAAATGGTAGTTATGGGGAAGGCCTGAAATGTAATCTATATATATATATAAAATAAGAGTTTTGTCTGTACATTACTCAGAATTTGAAAAGAATGGTATTTCTGTATTGGTCATGTCCGCAGTAACAAGGAAATGCATTTTTTTTACTTTTCCGTAATTTCTGTCTGTCTGTCTGATTGTACATGCATCAATAGAAAACGGCTGAAGAGAATTTAATGAAAATCGGTATGTAATGTCGGGTGATGAACCACTACAAGCTCGGCTATAAATTATTTTATTCACGCTGAGTGAAATGGTAGTTTAGGGGACGGCATGAAATGTAATTCTCAAATAAGTTATTTATGTTATTAGTGGTCGTATCGATAAATCTAGATATATATAATATAGAGTTTTGTCTGTACATTACTCAGAATTTGAAAAGAATGGTATTTCTGTATCGTTCATGTCCACAGTAACAACTAAATGCATTTTTTACTTTTCCGTAATTTCTGTCTATCTGTATGTATGTACACGCATCACGATAAAACGGCTGAAGAGAATTGAATGAAAATCGGTATGTAATGTCGTTTGATGAACCACTGCAATCTAGGCTGCAAATTATTTTATTCACGCTGAGTGAAATGGTAGTTTAGGGGAAGGTCTGAAATGTAATTCTCAAATAAGTTATTTATGTTATTAGTGGTCGTATCGATAAATACTACATAACTAACATAACTTTAGTTATGCCGTAAGCTATGTAAGAAGTTATTAAATTTCCGATCACTTACGTCTTATACATTGTTACCGTACTGCATATAATCGGAGATATTCATGAATTTGGATGTTTGTTACTAAGTCCATATCAGCGCCGGGTCACGAGAAAATGGGTAAACACAATTTAGTGAAAATCGGTATGTAAAGTCTGAGAGTAAGGAACTACAGTCTACGATATAATTAATTTTGTAAGACACCCTAATATCACAGAGTCGAAAGAAAACTAATATGAAGGCCTGCAATATAGAAAGCTCATAAACTTTATCAACAATAACATTATATTGACCATTGTTTGTTGTGATGTGCTTTTTGTCTTCTGTTTCCTCTCATCCCCGATAGATAGGTTTAGTGCAGCGTGCCGAGGTTTTTTAAAAATTTGCTTGACGTCGCACCGACACAGGTAGGTCTTATGGCGACGATGGGATAGGAAATGCATAGTGGTGTGAAGGAAGCGGCCTTGGCTTTAAGGTACAGCCTGGTGTGACTGGTGTGAAAATGGGAAACCACGGAATACCATTCTTTTTTTTTTGCTTAACGTCGCACCGACACAGATATGTCTTATGGCGACGATGGGATAGGAAAGGTCTAGGAAGTGAAAGGAAGCGGCCGTGGCTTTAATTAAAGTACAGTCCCGGCATTTGCCTGGTGTGAAAATGGGAAACCACGAAAAACCATCGTCAGGGCTGCCGACAGTGGGGCTCGAACCCACTATCTCCCGAATATCATATTCAGGGTTGCCGGCAGTGGGGTTCGAATCCACTATCTCCCGGATGCAAGCTCACAGCTGCGCGCCCCTAACCTTACGGCTAACTCGCCTGGTCGTACCGACTGTAACAGCCTGCCTGTATATTGGTGGGAAGTAGCTGGGGTGAAGATAACTTTCTTCTTTAGCATGCCATTCCTCTGGTTCATACATTTTCTAATATACTGTATCTGATACGTAACACACTGGTTCATCATCGTATTCCAGCTATACAATCCCTACTCTGAGCCTCTGATTGGAATGTGTAATGTGCATATTTAACGGAATAATGACAGAGGAGTGTTCATGGCAGTCTGCGACCTGGTTATTCCAGCTCTGGAACTTTGGACTCTTAGATCGGCACCGTAGTACTGTTCGTTGAAAGTGAGAAAGTGTGCGGTTTTTCATTTGATCGAGTATTTTATATGATAACATTGTTTTCAATCGCTACATTCCTACTGACGTTTTTGTAATGACCTATGTTGAATTCAGTTAGGAAAACCACCAAGTCAGTCTTTCTGAGAATCCCGTAGCTAAGCACGGGTACATCAGCTAGTAAATAAATAAATAAATAAATAAATAAATAAATAAATAAATAAATAAATAAATAAATAAATAAATAAATGTTTAGAACATTGGTGTTTGATGTGTTATATTAAGTTAATCCTTTGCCCTCGAATATTTTCATAGCCATGTCTCCCCAAATAATGATGATGATGATGATGATTGTCTCCCAACTTGTAATTATTTCAGTCTCTTTTTGCCATGCTGGGAGATGTATTATTAAACACTTAATTACATATTTACAGCACTTTTGTACAGATTCAAAAATGCAAAAATATTGTACACAAAGACATAAGAAAGATGCAGATAGGTTTTTCCCCACATTTCATCGAATTATCTGGAGGGTATGATACTTTTCGAAGCACAGTCCTGGGTGCTTCTCACAGGTTTCGCAGACGTGAACCGTTTCTCGCCTCCCCAATGCAAGTTGCCTATTGCTGAAAACCTTGCAGTCCTTCTACCGTGACTTCCTTCCATGAACACCATATAGACCGCTTCTGAAGTGGAGTGTTTCTCTGAATGTTTAGTTTTGCATATTCATTAGTCTCATTCGTAATGGAGGTTAGTAGCTGGTCCATAAAAAATAATTGCCAGTACTGTAATTCTGTAACAGGTCTATTGCCATGGCTTACAAATCCACTTACTGACCTAAAAGGGAATTTAGACAGGCCTACATCATCTGTAGTCCACGATCTCCAAGCAGTATTAGAATTTTGTACATGCCGGTGAGCTCCGGGTCGCAGCAACACATTATACCGCCCCAAATATTACACGCATCACTGTCATTATTATTATTATTATCACTTGGCTCACTTTCTGAAACATCACTTTCATCACTTGCCTCTAAAAGTTTATCACTTTCACGGTCACTATCCGTAAATTCAGTTGAAATTGTCACCAATATTTCATTCTCCGGCATGCCAGGCGCCCCCCATTATACCGCGATCACTTTCCTTTGAGCATATACATCACCAAGGAAACAAGAGTAAAATTGTCTTTGCATTCTAAAAGAAGTTGTCTGAAATTTCTTCTCACTGTGCCCAGAAGATAGCAGCACTCATTGTATAATAAATAGAAGTCGTAATGTACTCCACAGAGTAGTTATATGACGCAAAACCGCATCGACCAGAGCGGCGGCTGGCGACCTGTTGTCGACATGCGAGTGGAATGAGTTAAGAGGTCCAAAAGATAATTGGTAGGGAGAGGAAAAACCTCTGAGGAAGAGGACAGTAGGTCGCCGAAACGTGTAAGGTGTATGAGGTGATAGCAAACAATTAATTAAACAACTAAGTATAGACAAGGCTGACTGTTAATTATCGAAGGTATATTTACTGGAGTAGAAAATTTAGCCAAATCGATCTCCTCTCACAAATTCGACTCAGTATCTCTTCATTCGTGATTCGATCTATCCATCTCACTTTCAGCACTCTTCTGTAACACCACATTCAAAAGCTTCTATTCTCTTCCTTTCTGAGCTAGTTATCGTCCATGTTTCACTTCCATACTCAACATATCAGAAATGAAAATGAAATATAAAGAATTAAAATCATAAGGAGGTGGAGTACTTGTAAAACTGGTGGCCAAAAGTAAAAATACTGAACATAATCATGCAATGAGCTTGTTCACCTATGGCATTTCAGTACAGAGAATGGCATTTCATGACATGCATGCATGCATGACAAATGAAATGATATGATACTGGATGGCACCAATAGCTAGTAGTCCAAACCTTTTAAGGTGAACGTACCTGTTTCTTTAACTAAATGATAATAATAATATTTATTATTATTAATGAGCCTCCGCGGCAGCACGCCAGCCTCTCTCCACTGGGTTCCATGGTTCAATTCCCGGCCACTCCAGTGAGATTTGAGCTGGACAAAGTGGAGGTGGCTTCTGCTACATATACCCCAACTGGGAATATCAGAGACAATCTGGGAATAGATTTACACTGTTTAGACTCCATAGTCGGGACCAAAATTATTTTTAAAAGGTTCAAAAAGACGGGACCTCGTATGCTCTTGATTGCAGTGCATGGCTCAAAGAGAAAGAAGCTTGGCTGACGCAACTGACGAGAGATAGCAGTTAAGATGACGTCACTTAGAATGCCGACACGCCGGTAGCAAGGCAGGGAAGTTGGCGGTGCAAGGCGATAATTAATATGAAAGCAGTGATCAGGTTTACTGTGTGGTAGGCCTATTGCTGAACTGACAGAGACAAATGACTGGCCATTAAGTTCTTTTGTATCAATATTTAATTATATGATAACACAATACCCTTATCCCTTTCTTCTACGGAATAGAGTATGAAGTGAGACGAATCTTTGTAGCGAGTTTTTACGGCCGTATGCCCATCCTGACGTCAACTTCACCAGAGGAATTAATGAGATGTAACGAATGACGTGATATGAGTAACTAAAACGGACTTTCATATGTACCGTAGGCCTAAAAGACGTGTTCACCATTTTATGTCTTTTTATGTTTAGAAATACTGCTTTTCGACAAAAATAGCCAGTATAACTTAAATAAATTCTAAGTTTGTTAAATAATAGTATAAATGTTTACACGTACAATTTATAGCTCTTTATAACCTAGAAGTCACAAAATTTTGAGGTTATCGCATATTGGACCCCCTTTATTATTTTTGGCTGTAAAAGTGTGAAAAAAGGGGTCTAATACGCGAGTAAATCGGTAATCACATTTATGAATTTGAACAATTTGAAAAACCCACAAAATAAGTGCAAAGTAAACTATGACTTCTTTTCCAAGGCAGAAATGTGCACACTGCATTTCAGGCCCTGCTGAAAGTGTAATTGCCTGTGAGTTTTTTTTTTTTTTCCAACAACTCCTCATCCAGTTTATTTGTTTGATATCTGCTCATATATATTGTGAAATTTAAATGTTAATTCGAGAATCTTCTACATCCTTTGTATTTCCTTATAAATAATTCAAACTATCTTATGACTTATCTATGACTTATTGGGAAGGTTTGATAGTAATTTATTATTGTTTCAAGTGTTTAGTGTTCCCTTGTAGATATTCTGGTAATTTTTATGTGTAAGTTAAATTTGAGAATTGTTGTTAAGACAACCTCTTTGTCCCGGTATTCAGGTGTTTGTTACCATCATTTTTTCATTAGTGTTATTTTCAATAGCTTGTGTTTGTTCTTATTTTCCATTTAGACAGGACTAATTTGGTTCAGCATAACATTTCTGTTATTTTTGAGAAAATAAATTTGATGACTTTAGGACTCAAAAAGCTTATTTGTATGGTGCTTGATAAAACAGGAAATTATCCTTAATTGTGCTGTTTTAAAGAACTAGCCCTCTGCTTAACAGTTTGCCTTCAACAGTGCTAATTTATTGATTCCACGTCATTTCAGGTACTCACAGGCAAGTAAAACCCAATTTATACAATATTTCAGTATTCCCTTCAAAAGTGTAAAAAAGAGGGGTTTTACTGTAATTTGCTTATTAAGACAACTCTATTCTATTTCATTTATTCTCGTATAACTGCAAGCAACATTAAATTTGTAAGGTTGCCATTACTTCTTACAACAGTCCAATGAAGAATTAAGGTGCTTAAGAAAAACAAACAGTCATCCCTGTACAGACCACGAAGGCCCTTGGAGGAGTGGAAGGCAAAGACTTCCACAATCCACAACCTTGGCATTTGGTGGGATAAAGCGGTTAGCTCCACGCCCGGCCACCATTGCCCCCAGGAATTAACCAGATACTCATTTTTTGTGTAGGCTGATAACTTAAAAGCCAAGTAAAAATCTTGTTTTTTTATTTCTTTCTACTTTTCGACTTCACGATGGGGAGACAAACCTACATCCTACCGTGTGAGCACGCCAAGCAGTCCCTATTAATAAAGTGCTTACTTAGAAAAATTACCCAATCTCTCATCACTCATCAACACAGCACTACAGCTGCTGGGCCTAAAAACCTGAAATTAAGCACAGAGGTTTCTCTTTGGTCCTAGGCAAGTGCTAAGACGGGGTCTGGGGAAATTCAACCTGTAGGGCGTGACGGAAGAGGTGTGTGCTTTTTCACCAACAGAATCATGTAGAAATACACAAATTGACAAAATTGTTGTTCTTTGTTAAAATAGAGAGAGATGTATTAGACAAACTTTCAATATTCTCATTGAACAGGTTAAAACACGTCTGAAATTTACTTAACAGAATTCCAGAAACTGCTTTATTTTCATAACAACTTCAGCTAGAGAAATTAAACTAGTGAAAAGAACTCTTGAAATGAAAATAAATAAGTGCCTCACAGTAAAAAAAACCCACACTTACCCTGGGGGAATGGGTATGGTGCTTCGGAGCACATCTTTGTTTTATAACAATTCAATAATCACACAATGTAAAATTAATTTTTGACTTAAGTGAAGCTGGGTACAACAGCACCTTTTTACTTACAGCAGCTCCAACTGTTGGCTTCCAAGATAAGCTAATGACACTCTTGAAACTTGGAGGACTATGAAACAAATCTTTGATCAATGTGTTTATATTAGATGTTGTCTTTAGTGCTACTACTTTTATCTTATTTTCTTCAGTTTTCAATTCTTCTTGTGTCTTTCCTTGCAAAGCCTCTCGAAGCTTCTTTATGTATCCTTGGATACCACGTGCAAAGTACTGCAATCTGCGAAATACACACACAGACAGAAAAATCAGATAATCGATCAACCATATAATAAATATAATCAGAAAATGAACAACAATACTGTAACAATAAAGGCTGACAGTGTAGGAGGCCTGCGGAAGAGTACAATGTTCACAAAAGGTGACAAAGTGTGCTGAGCCAACAGAGAGCAAAACAATACTCTCAGCAAATTTTTGAGGCACGTACTAAGCAAGCTCCTTAAAAGATGCTGGGTAAGAAAGGAGGAGGCACCCAGAATGATCCAGAAGTGGAAAATGCAAGAATCTTCGCTGGCCTGCATAAAGGGTAAATTTGACAATAGTCGGTCAGTCTTGTATCAGCCACAAGTGACCACGAGCAGTTACAAGACAGTCGCAAATATGCAACGAGTTATATGAGAGTGCGTATATGGCCATATGGAAGAGCGGGAGTTTGATGCTTCATAGGGCTGTGTGTTCCACAAAGTGTATAATTACAAAATGTGGAAAAATTCAAATTCCAAGTGATCTTGTAAATAACTATAAACAGTTGTTCTGCCTGGTGGTCACGATCATTATGGTCAAGTCTACACAGTCTCACACCACTGTTAGCCAGTTAAGAGTCCCGTTGGTAAAAAAAACTTTCACATTCAGAACGTAAGTCGGCACGGAAGGAAAAAGTGGCGGTATACAATTGCTAATCACTAGATTGCGTGCCAAAACCCTGGATTCAAGCGCACGCATGCACACGCACGCACACTCTCCTTGATAAATTTAGTAGTGTGTTTAGTTTTAAGGATTCAGATAACCTGCCACAATACCTCAAAATATATTTCCTAGGCAATTCACTGCCTCGTCTTTTTCTGCTGCTCCCTCTTATCTTCCCTTATCCAGCTTTCTTCTTATCCTACACTTCCCACAACAGGACTGAAGATCTGCAAATATGACTCCTCAATGAGTGCTGAAGCCCGCCTCCTTGATGAAGCCGAGATGCAGAAATAAGCTTGAGCTATATTTGAAGATGTGGATTGTCCTTGTTCTGCATTTTTATGTTTGTCCTTGTCTCCTCTTCCTGTTCCCACACTGACTCATCACTGAGTTTCTTTTGCATTCCCTCCAGGCTTTCCAGTCTATAGACACACATTCCCTAATACATAAGATTTCTTTTTAAATTATGACAGCAGTCTGTCAAAGTACATATTACTTTCAAAGAAATTATATCAATGAAACAAGCTAGATCATGAAATGGAAGTGTAAACCTCATCTCCGTTGGGCAATCTGTGGCTGAGATAATTAATTTTGTCAGGTACCCATCAAATGTTTCTTCAAAGATCTTTGACACTTGATGAATATAAAAATACTACTATTTCTGATGATGGTGATGATGATAATGATAATAATAATAATAATAATAATAATAATAATAATAATAATACCCTTCTAAGCACCAAGACGTAGAAGAGAGCATGAGATTCATCCTGATAAAATGTCCACATTAATAATTATAAATAAATATTCATGTCAAAACATGCATAACCACATAACGCCAACTCTTCAATAATAACAGCAAGAATACAAAGATATACAAACCTCATTCTAAAATCTTTTAATTTATCAGCATCTTTTGTAAGGAAGTCAGGACACTGCCTGCATAACCGATGGAAACTGTACATTAAGCACTCAACATTGGAGAATATTAAAACTGGTTCATCCTGATTTGTACTATCATTTTCTGTATCTGGAGGTAAAGGCATATATTCCTGCAGAAAGAAAAAAAAAAAAAAATTTTAACACTCCATTCTTAAAAATAAAAGAAACAAGACACAAAGAATGCAAAGAATGGCTCCACTCGAGAAGAAAGAGTGGGTCATGTAGTTTATTGTTACCAAATACAGTGAAATAACTGGATGAATGAAAAGCAATATTATCTGCACAGTCCATGAAGGCTGTTACTATAGGGAAACATTAAAACTTCCACCATTCATTAACCTCTTCAGTGGCACGCCCGAGAAATTCTCAAGTGACACATGCTTGCCCGGAACGTTACCGCCAGAGAAATTCTTGTTTAGCTGCAGTTTTCATTTCGCGAGCACCCAATAATTTCACAGTTACTGTAATCTCTTTGGAAAATGTTTTCCAGAATTCTCAACAGATGGTGGGAGGGTTTCCAGCTGTATTCATGAAGTCTCTGGCTTAAAACATGCCTTATCTTCTCTACTTTACATATACAATCTCTGGCAAGCTGACGAGGTAAACAGAAATGGCAAGCGCGAAACAGAAGAGATGTTTGTCTGAAGACAAAATAAGGAACTACATCAAAGATGAATCTCTAACTGACATTAGTATTCCTGATGGTAGTGATAATGATTCTATTGATTCTTCGGATGATGACCTTCTTAGTATTTCTAGTGAAAGTGAACAAGATATGATGTCATAAGCTACGGTGATGATAGGAGATGTTGAATATACATTCGTGTGGAAAAGGTATAAGCCTGGGGATAGTGTGCAACCTAATATAATTCCATTTACGGAAAATCCTGGTGTGAGGGTTGGATTATTACCAGAGGTGAGTGCGACTGTTTTGAACTGTTTCTAACGGATGAAGTTGTAAATTTAAAAGAGACCGAAAAAATGTGTATGCTAAAATGAATTGAAAAACTAGTAAATAAATCTCCGCATATAAGGACACAGTATTGGAAAGAAACAAACTCTTGCAAAATTTGGCAGTTTATTGCATTAGTGTTGTTGATGGGAATAATACAAAAGCCTGAAATAAAAATGTATTGTTCACAGAATAGTACTCTCAAAACACCAATATTTTATAAAACCACATCACAGGCCTACTATAAAAAAATGTAAATAGAGTGTAAAGTAAGTTTTTATTAACCTTTAATAATAAATGCAAGTGTTCCCTTAATAACTGTTACTCATTCTTTGCTTCCTAAAAATAAATAATTTCCTCTGAAAAAACTTCACTCTTCTGGCACAGGAGGTATGCCAGAACCCACTACTGAATGGGTTAACCACACACTCATTCTTGGCAATAGGCTGAGTGAACCTCACAACTATGCACCTTGAAGAAGTCACTCCTAGCCCTTTCCTATCCCATCAACGCCATAAGACCTACCTGTGTCGGTGCGACGTAAAGCAAAAGCAAATTAATAAAAAATACTCTGTATACAGCAGTAATCGTATCTATCAGAGATGAGTGGCAACAGAGAAACAAATCACATCACAACAAACAATGGTCAATGTAACGTTATTGTTGATCAATGTTGTGAGCTTTCTGCATTGTAGGCCTTCACATTTACTTTTCTTTCCACTCTGTGATATTAGGACGTCTTACGAAATTATTTATAGCATAGGGTGTAGTTCCTTATTTCCCGACTTTACGTACCGATTTTCTTCTTTCTTCGATTTTGGCCATGTAAAGACCACGGAAAGTAACCCTGTGCATTCATCTTAATCCTTCTTTTCTTGACTTCCAATAGTTCTTCATCCTTTCACATTGCTGTTTCCTCCTCTCTTGTGCCCAGATGTTATTATTTATTACCTTTCCTCTTTTCCTTCTCCTGGAAACCATTGAAATTTTGTATCAATCTTCTGAAAGTTGTTCTGTCTTGTATTATATACCGATTTTCATTAAATTCTGTTTACCCATTTTCTCGTGACTCTGCGCTGGTAAGGACTTATCAACAAAAATCCAAATTCATGAACATCTCTGTTATCATAGCCGGTATGGCAAAAGTGTATAAGACCGAGCTCGATAGCTGTAGTCGCTTAAGTGCGGCCAGTATCCAGTAATCGGGAGATAGTGGGTTCGAGCCCCACTGTTGGCAGCCCTGAAGATAGTTTTCCGTGGTTTCCCATTTTCACACCAGGCAAATGCCGGTGCTGTATCTTAATTAAGGCCATGGCCGCTTCCTTCCAATTCCTAGGCCTTTCCTATACTATCGTCGCCATAAGACATATCTGTGTCGGTGCGACGTAAAGAAAATAGCAAAAGGGTATAAGACATAAATGATCAGAAATTTAATGCTATACAACTTTTTAGTTATGTGGTATTTGTCAATAGGACCACTAATATCACAAATATTTGAGAATTTTAGACCTTCCTTTAAACTACCATTTCACTCAGCGTTAGTAAAATTATTTATAGCATAGATTGTAGCTACTTATTCCCCAACTTTTCATACCGATTTTCATTAAGATATGACCTCTAATAACAAATATTTGAGAATTACATTTTAGGCCTTCCCCTAAACTACCATTTCTCTTAGCGTTAATACGATTATTTATAGCCTAGATTGTAGTGGCATATTCCCGGATTTAACATACCAATTTTTCATTACGATAGGACCACTAATAACAAATACTTGAGAATTAAATTTTAGGCCTTTCCCTAAACCACTATTTCTTCTCAGCGTGAATGAGATTATTTATGGCCTAGATTGTAACAACCTATTCCTGGACTTCACATACCAATTTTCATTAAGATAGGACCACTAATAACATAAATATGTCAGAATTAAATACTAGGCCATCCCCTAAACTACCATTTCTCTCAGCGTTAATAAGATTATTTATGGCCTAGATTGTAGCGGCCTATTCTCGGACTTCACATACCAATTTTCATTAAATTCTCTTCAGCCATTTTCTCGTGATACGTGTACATAAAGACAGACACACAGAAATGATGGAAAATGAAAAAGTGCATTTCCTTGTTACTATGGACACAACCGATATAGAAATACCATCCTTTTTAATTTCTGAGCAATGTACAGACAAAACTCTTATTTTATATATATAGTTTTTGTTGTATGTCCTCCGCTCCCTTCGCTCAGCGCCAGCCAGCCGCACGCACGCAAGCGTGGATCATTCGAGACTCGACGCGCAGTCTTCAGTGCGCGTGTCTGTTACGTCGTGTGCAGTATATAAGGAGTTCCCTGTCTGTCACTTATGAGGATTCTCCCCAGTGTCCTGCTCCAGAATACACTGAACGTCGAACACAGAGGCTACTCCTCTTAAAAATGTGTCTCGACCAGGTGGACGGAATTCTGGTAGTATGAGGTTTCACCTCAGGTCACTGCTCCACTTTCCAGTTCCTTCATCCATGTCGAGCCCGATGTTGTATGCCACACATCCCAAGCTCACAAGCTCCGACACACACATTAGATTCTCTAATTGTGAACATAGCTTTCATTTAGTACAAGCTTATGAACTCAGACACTTCAAGTTAGAAGGAACTCTCTTAGCTAATCTATGCTAGTGCAAATGATAGTTTTCAACTATCACCAACTATATCTCTCCCAAGAACTATCTTTTCAAGATAGCAGTGAGTGTAAATACATTCAGCGTGTACATAGTGTATAGAAACAGAAACTCTCTCAAGATTAATCATCTACTTTGCTTCAAGACAATTTAATGTTTTATTCTTGTAGATACTGTAGAATTCTGTGTGAAGCAAATAAATAAGTTGTGTTCTTGTAAACCTTATCTTGTTTACAACACAACTCATTGGCGACGAGATTAAAAAAAAAAAAAAAACTACATGCCATCTGCCACCAACACATTGGCGACGAAGTCAAACAGTGGTCAGTGTGTAGCCCACTCATTCGAAACGAGGTACAAAACTGATTACATTCTGTCGTCAACTCATTCGCGACAGGGTAACAAACTCTTACAGGATATCGTCCACTCATTGGCACAGTGACACTATACTCCGTAACTATCACCACTCCACATTGGATCCTGTACGGCCTCTACCAGCAGTTAGCCTTTTCTACAGTGCAACTATTAGCCTCCGTCGAACTACGGACAGTCAGCCGACATTCCAAGGCTCTCTCTCGCTCGCAGCACCTGTTTGGCACGCTTCAGCTTGCTTGCTCTCTCACACACTCCCAGCTGTTCCGGTGAAGGTCTCGCCTACAGCCAGCTCAGTACACGCTGCTAGACAAGTTATTTTCTCTCACGCATCTCAACATGGCTACAGCCGAGCAGCTAGCTGCCGTATTGCAAGCTCTACAGCAGCAACAACAGCAATTCATGCAGCAACAACAAGCGGCATTGCTCACAGCTATGCAAACTCTTTCTGTTTCTACACAGTCTAAGCAATTCCTCCGTTCTCTGCTTTTGATCCGGCTAAGGAAGAATGGTCAGTCTATTTCGCCCGCCTACAGCAACATTTCATATGCCATTCCGTCACGGATGACAAGCGCCAACGTGCACTATTTCTCAGTTCGGTTGGCAATGCTACGTGCAAATTACTACAAAAATTAAGTCCAGAGGAGCAACTCTCTGAAGTGCCGTTCGCACAGCTCTTGGCCCGTATCACTGAACACTATGCTAAAAGCCCGCACATAGTGGCCGCTCGCTACAAATTTTTTCAGAGCAGGAAGCAACTGCATCAGACTCATGCTGAATGGATAGCGGAATTGCGAGGTCTAGCTAAACCCTGCCAGTTTATATCTTCCAAGGACAGTTGTGGTACTCCCTATACCGATTCCCTCATTCAGGATGTGGTCATTCTGCATACTCCTGAGGACAAAGTTCGTTTTGACGCTGTCAAGAAGAGTAACTCTTCTTTAGAAGACGTCCAGCGTATTGCTACGGTATACGAATTTACTACCAAGACTGCGGCAGAAATAGCTTCTAAACACAAAGTCGCTCAAGTCTCTACTCCAGCCCGCCAGTCCTCTGCTACCTTGAACCGCGCAGCCAAGTCGCTCTCTGCCAAGCATTCTCGCTCGGTTCCCTCTCGTTCTTCTCCAAGGAAGCCTACTTCTAAGAGTAAGTCGCAACTCCTGCCTTCCTGCAGAGGATTTTTCAAAGCCACTTGTGAACGATGTAATAAAGTAGGACACATCAAGACTGTATGTCAGAGTTCGCACCGCCCTGCTAAGACACCTGCAGCGCGCCCGAAGCATATACAGCCCCGACAGGACATGGAAGTTGATCAGATAAATCTTATTCTTCCCACCAAGAATTCTCACAAAATTATCGTTCCCATATCATTCTCTGATCGCTCTGTCGATTTTCAGTTAGACACTGGATCACCTGTCTCTATCATTAACCTGGCTACATATCACGACTTAGGTTCACCTTCATGCTCTCCAGCTGACATCCAGCTTGTTACATTTAACAAACGGAAGATTGACATTAAAGGCCAAATCACGCTTCCAGCCAGTTATAAAGGAATTCGGAAGGTCATTCCATTACTCGTAGTCAACAACTACACCGCATCAAACATTATGGGCATGGATCTCTTTAATTTATTCGGCTTCCAGATTCATGACAATATCAACGTGGTATCTACTTTGCAACCTACTTCTGATATTACGGCTCTCCTCAAGCAGTTTCCTGAAGTCTTCGACTCTACGCTCGGAACCGCCAAAAACTATACAGCTCACATACAGCTGAAATCAGGAGCTAAGCCGCGCTTTTTCAAAGCACGTCCCGTACCACTGGCACTTCAAGACCAGGTCACTAAGGAGTTAGAAAGATGGGTAGAAGCTGGAATAGTGGTACCAGTCAATTCCAGTCAATGGGCCACTCCACTAGTTGTAATCAAGAAACCTGATGGCAATGTACGACTTTGTGGTGATTTCCAATCTACGATCAACGCACAAATCGACACAGATATATTTCCAATTCCCCGTCCAGAGGACTTATTCCGTCGTCTAGCTGGTGGACAATTCTTCTCTAGAGTGGATCTTAAAGAAGCCTATCTACAGCTACTTTTAGACGAAGAATCCAAGCAATTTCTCACACTCAACACTCCTATCGGACTGCTCCAGCTCCAGCGTCTCTTCCTCAGCTGCTACTTTTCAGCGCTATTTAGCTCAACTCACCGCCTCCATTCCCGGTTGTGCTAACTACCTTGATATTATTGTGACCGGCGCAGATCATCAAGAACATCTCCATAATCTGCGCCTCCTTCTCACGAAGTTGAAAGACAATGGCCTACGAGCGAATCTCGCTAAATGCACGTTCTTTCAGCCGCAAGTTCACTACCTGGGACACATCCTCGATAAAAACGGCATTCAACCTAGTGAACGGAATGTCTTGGCGATTGTAAACATGCCTGTACCACAGAACATCAAGCAGCTCCAATCCTTCCTAGGCAAAGCGAACTACTATAACAAGTTCATTCCCCGCTTCGCTTCAGTTGCAGCTCCATTAAACGCCTTACGCAAAAAAGGTGTTAAATTTCAGTGGTCTCCGCAATGCCAACAGGCCTGGCAAACGATCAAAAAAGCCCTTGTTCAAGCTGTTAAACTCATTTTCAGCCTGGCAAGCTCATCACGCTAGCTACTGACGCATCAGATTACGGCGTCGGCGCCGTTCTCTCCCAGAAGGATCGTCACGGACAAGAACGCCCCATCGCCTTTGCTTCGAAGACACTTAATGAGCATCAACGTCGGTACTCCCAGATAGAAAAAGAAGCTTTAGCAATCATCTTTGGTATTCGCCGTTTC
Source organism: Anabrus simplex (assembly GCF_040414725.1). Lineage (NCBI taxonomy): Eukaryota > Metazoa > Arthropoda > Insecta > Orthoptera > Tettigoniidae > Anabrus > Anabrus simplex. Next base: position 431,287,099 of record NC_090267.1, read on the forward strand.
AATGAATATCTCTACGGCAACCATTTCCTGATCATTACTGATCACAAGCCTCTAGTACACTTATTCCATCCTGGTAATAAGATCCCTGAGCATTCCCTCAGAAAGCTTCAAAGATGGTCCATGTTCCTTTCTGATTATTCCTATCAGATCGCCTATCGTGCCACATCCCAGCATTGTAATGCTGATGCCCTCTCTCGCTTACCAGTCGGTCCTGATACCGCCTTCGATTCTCAAGAATCCGAATGTCTTCAGTTAGACATAGAAATCGAAGACACCGTATTCAGCTTTCCTATTGACGCTACCTGCATTGCAAAATCTACGGATAAGGACAGTACACTTGCTATGGTACGTACTTACATCCGCAATGGTTGGCCCCTTCAGAACAAACTTCCAGCCCACCTTGCGCCTTATCATCGTATTCAGCATCGTCTTACGACTCGTGCCGGAGTTATACTCCTGGAAACCGGCACCACCTTCCGAGTGGTTATCCCACTTAGTCTACAGACACAAGTTCTCGACTTGTTACACCAAAGTCATTGGGGCATATCGCGCACTAAGCAACTGGCACGTCAACACTGCTACTGGCCTGGTATTGATGCCGCCATCGAAAAGCTCATCCTCTATTGTGAACCATGTCAAATTAATCAGAACGCCCCGTCTTCTGGTCTAGCTTCATGGCCTCCTGCTAATTCACATCGATTTCGCAGGTCCTTTCCTCAATTCCATGTGGCTCATCGTCATCGATTCTCTATCGAACTTTCCCTATGCAGTGGATATGCATTCGACTACTACTACAGAAGCTACCATTCGTGCTCTTCAGAAAATATTTACAACTGAACGATTACCTTAAGTACTGACAATGGACCGCAATTCACAGCTACTGCTTTTAAGAACTTCTGTACATATAATGGAATTCGCCATATCCTAGCACCGCCTTTTCACCCTCAATCTAATGGTGAAGCTGAACGCTTTGTACAAACTTTTAAGAAAAGTATGAAAAAAGCTGTCTCTTCAGGCTTAACTAAAGACCAAGCATTGCTACAACTCTTAAGCAACTACAGAACTCTGCCCGGTGCTGATAATGTCACTCCTGCACAAAAGCACCATGGAAGACCTCACAGAACTTTACTTTCTCTGTTGCAGCCTCTTCCGGCCCAGCCTATGACATCCTCAACGAAGTTCACAGTCAACGACAGAGTCTACATCAGGACATTCAAGTCAAACCCGCTCTGGTTACCTGGTGTCATCTGCAGATCTTTGAGCCATTGTCTCTACGAGATTCAGACTGCTGAGAAAAACATTTGCCGCCACCAGGACCAGATACGCCTGCGCTACCGTCCATATCCGGCTATTGATTCTCTTGTTAAGCCAGATAAATCTATTGCTGAACGAGCTTTAGACCATTTAATAACCATGGGTTCCTTTCAGGACGATGCAGCGCCACTCCGCCCAGTCACAGCTCCGGACAATACAACAGTGACGTCAGAAGCTCCTGCCCAGCATCGCAGCCGCCGCTTCACGCCGTATCGGCGTATTTAGGAGGGGAGGGTGTTGTATGTCCTCCGCTTTCTCCGCTCAGCGCCAGCCGGCCGCAAGCACGCAAGCGTGGATATTTCAAGACTCGACGCGCAGCTTTCAGTGCGCGTGCCTGTACGTCGAGTGCTGTATAAAAGGAGCTCCCTGGCTGCCACTCTCCAGGATTCTTCCCGGTGTCCTGCTCCAGAATACACTGTACGTCGAACACGGAGGCTACTCCTCTTAAAAATGTGTCTCGACCAGGTGGACGGAATTCTGGTAGTATGAGGTTTCAACTCAGGTCAATGTTCCAAGTTCCCGTTCCTTCATCCAAGTCGAGCCCCGATGCTGTACTCTACACATCCCCAATCTCCCTCAGGCTCCGACACACACACATTAGATTCTCTAATTGTGTACTTAGCTTTCCTTCAGTGCAAGCTCATAAACTCAAACACTGCCAGTTAGAAGGAACTCTCTTCACTAATCCATGCAAGTGAAACGGATAGTTTTCGACTATCACGAACTGAACATTCCTATGAACTATCTTTTCAAGATAGAAGCTAGTGTAAATACATTCCAAGTGTATATAGTGTACAGTGACAAACTCTCCCAAGCTTAATTATCTACTTTGCTTCAAGACAATTTTATGTTTATTCTTGTAAATTTCTATGTGAAGCAAATAAACAAGTTGTGTTCTGGTAAACCTTATCCTGTTTACAACAATAGATCCTTCCAATTTCATTTCCATTACTAACTGGCTATCAGCTAACCCACATCTCAACCCCTGGACTGTAGAACTAGTTCAGTAATAGAAGAAATCACCTTCGAAAGAGTGTACCGAACCTTGGCAGTTTAGGGCCAGATTTTCCCACCCCAAGACTAACCATGCTACAAGAGATGACTGAAGACTCAGAGCCTATGTGGGTGATAATACTGAACATTCTGAGAAGTGATTATTGCCATCTATTTGTGACGTATGCAGCAGACTAACAGGAAACTGAAAAAATATGAATCACATTACATTTATCCACAAAATAGTTTGTAACAGTATTTATGGCCAACTGGGTGTGATGAGCTTGTCGTAATAAAAGCCTACATGAAGCATCAAAGTTGATTCACCGAGCTCGATAGCTGCAGTCGCTGAACTGCGGCCAGTATCCAGTATTCGGGAGATAGTAGGTTCGAACCCCACTGTCGGCAGCCCTGAAAATGGTTTTCCATGGTTTCCCATTTTCACACCAGGCAAATGCTGGGGCTGTACCTTAATTAAGGCCACGGCCGCTTCCTTCCCAGTCCCATCGTCGCCATAAGACATATCTGTGTCGGTGCGACGTAAAGCAACTATCAAAAAAAAAAAAAAAAAGAGTTGATTCAGAACAAAGACCTAAGGAGTACTCCAGGTAAATGATCCACAAATTATAATTCCAGTCCTGTTCACAGAACATTAGTACCATTAGTCATCACTTGCATCGCCAACATCTACGCACGGTATGATTGTCGTATGTTTATTTATAATACCAATATAATGGTCCGTTATGTTTATTTCTCGTATACGACTCACTGACGTGATCGCGCTGTGCACAAGGCTGCCAATCTCTCTACTTAGGAACTAGACCATTGGTCTGGATTGCTTAGGGTAGGAGGTGAAAAGAGCACTGGTCCGGATAGGTTAGGGTAGGAGCTAGACAAGACCATTAGTCTGGATTGGTTAGAGTAGGAGCTGCATAAGACCATTGGTCTGGATAGGTTGGGGTAGAAGCTCGACAAGACCATTGGTCTAGATAGGGTAGGAGCTAGACAAGACAATGGGTCTGGATAGCTTAAGTTAGGAGCTGGACAAGACCAATGGTCTGGATTGGTTAGGGTAAGAGCTGGACAAGACCACTGGTCTGGATAGGTTAGGGTAGGGCCTGGACAAGACCAGTGGTCTGGATTGGTTAGGGTAGGAGCTGGACAAGACCACTGGTCTGGATAGCTTGGGGTAGGAGCTGGGCAAGACCATTGGTCTGGATAGCTTAGGGTAGGCACTAGACAAGAATAAAAAGAAGTTTTTAACACACACGTCAAACACGTCTTTTTGTTCTTTTGCGTGGAAATTAAACATAACCTTCAAATACTCGAAATAAACTCTTCTCATAGCAGCTTCAACCAGCACAACAACGTCTGTTTGCAACGGTTATATCAGATAAAATATTTTAGACCAATCAACTTACTGAGGATAACATCATAACATTCCCCTTTTCTCATGTTTGTTTTAAGATTAAATTAATATGGCTGATGATGCCCAATAAGAAAGGCGAAACATGTCCCCATAAAATTCAGATTTTTTATGTCTAATTAACCACATAACGTTGTACTGATTACATTGAATAAGTTGAACAATAAATGTACTCCTTTTATAAACCAAGTGAGATCGCTGTTTTCAATACGGACCAGAAATGAGAGTGATGACTTGTAACAACTGACTGTAGTTTTTTTCAAAATCAGGAGTATACAGGATTATTTGCAACAGTTGTAATTCTTCTTACATTGGACAGAGTGGGAGGAGTTTTAATATAATGTACTCAGAAAACGTTAATGCCCTGTGAAAAAAAAAGTAAGGAACTGGATAGTGCAGTTTTTCTCAAACATACTCCGAACAAGTCAACTCCCTTCAGAGTTTAAACGAACTAAGATACTAGCTATCTTAAAACCTGGTCTACGGATTCTGTCGAAAGCTATAGACCAATTGCCTTAATGAGTGTCTGCTTTCTGCTCTTGGAACGGCTTATCTACAATAGAATTAAGTCCTCTAATTTTTAAAATAATTCCAATCGAACAGGCTTGTTTTAGAATTCAACGTAGTTGTGAAGATAAGGTGCTTGCTCTGACAACACATAACATATTGAGACAGGTTTTAAAAAACAATTAAAGAGTGGAGCAGTGTTTATTGATCTAACAGCTGCATTACAAGATATTAGAATCATTCCGTATTGACGGTTTTCACTTTACAATGGCGAAAAATGAGAGTATCCTCCTATACAATACAGCTGCATACGATACAGTGTGGAGAGAAGGTATTGTGTATAAGTTCTTTAAAAGAAACGTCGAAATTGACAAGCAGATAGCCGGATGGCGTTAAATTGAAATGTCTGCACACGGTAGCTGAGGCCAAACGATTATTATTATTATTATACTGACGAAGTGTAGTGAAATGTCGCGCCTGATTAACAATATGCTCTCAAATAGAATTATCCAGGTAGTCACAGCAATCATAGCAAAATAAAGGTACTTAACAATGGTCTACTTCAAGGATCTGTTCTCTCTCCATTATCGTTTTATCTGTATATTGCAGACATACCTGTCACAAGCTCTCGTCAATTTGCTTATGCCGACGATCTGGCAATAATTAGTCAGCATATGATAGAGAGAACTTTAAATGCAGACCTGGATGTTCTGTGTACATACTTCAAAACGTGGTGCTTGAAACCAAGCTCTAGTAAATCGGAAACCTGCTTCTTCCATTTAAATAACCGACAAGCGAATATCACCTTCAAAGTGTCACTTAATGGAAGTCTTCTCCCTCGCAATGCCACCCCCAAATATCTTGGAGTTGCTCTCGACCGAACTCTATCATACAGGAAATATCTAACCAACCTAGCAGCCAAATTAAGGTCACGCAACATTATCCACAAACATGCTGGCTCCACATGGGGAGCTTCTGCATCTACTTTGCGTACTTCAGCTATGGTGCTGGTGCTTTCCACAGCTGACTACTGTTCTTCAGTTTGGATCGACAGCTCTCGTGCTAAAAAGGTGGACATGGTCCTGAATGAAACAATGCGTGTCATAAGTGGCACAGTAAAATCTACTCCTCTTTTCTGGTTGCCAGTGCTCAGCCCCATAGAACCTCCTAGAATTAGAAAACCGAATAACTTGGTTAGAGAATACAACAAGATATTAACCAATCCTGATCTCCCCATCCACGAAGATGTTAATGTCAGATTCAGCCGCCTCAAATCAACATCTCCTCCTATTCAACCAGCACACGAACTTGTTAGGAGGGATTTCAATCCAAAAACTGATTGGCAACAAGAGTGGAACAGCGTAGCTCCGACTCAACGGCAGACGTTCAATTATAAGAATCTTCCAGCTGGCTTTGATTTGCCCCGCAAGACATGGGTAGCCCTCAACAGAGTGCGTACGAACCACGGGAGATGTGAATCAATGATGTTTAAATGGGGTGTGAAATCTCCAGCCTGTGACTGTGGTGCAGTTAAGCAGACTATCGACCTTATTGTCACCGAACGCATTGGAAGGGCATTCACTGGATCCAGCCAGGACTTTGTGGTGGCTTCTGCCGAGGCCATACAATGGCTAGAGAATTTAGATCTAACTCTTAGAACCCTTTTGCTTGCACGATTGTTTTCAATGTTATATTGTATATTTTGTAATTATGTATAAAATAGTTTGTGCTTACTGTTCATGTATATTTAATTTTTGTATTGTTTTGTGTATATTACCATATGCTAATAATAATAATGTGCTGAAGTACAATAAATTTTTGGCTGTGGAACAGCCTATGCATGATTAGAATAAAAAATTCACAGACATAACACAAGATATGAAAATTCACAAAATCGTCAACAATTGATCCCTCCTTAACATTATAGAATGCTGCTTCATACATATATATCAATATTTTAACCCAAATTATAATCTTAATGACATTTCAGAAAAGCCAAATATCCTGTTTGACCTTCTAATTACCATTTTTTGAAACGTCAAACCAAAAAGTCGTAATTTAATTTTTCATGCTATTCACAGCACATTTCCTCAGATGCATCTGTTTTGACACATCCTTCGGTGTCGTAATCCCCTTCCCCTACATCCTCTTTTCACGTTCTTTCCTCTCTCTTTGTCCCGCACTCCCCCTTTTCTTTAAATCTCACAATCTCAACTCCTCCCCGTTAGTATGAGGCACATAATAATAGGCCACACACCACATGCCACAATGAAAGGTAAGTCTCATATAATCTGTGCAATTTGATTAGCACACTCTCTCCTTTTAGATTATTAATTTTTGACTATCATTTATTCAGGTTAACTGCACGGACACCACATTGAATTGCGAATCTCTACCAGCTGCAAGCTAAGAACATGCCAGCTATTTAATCATATCTTTGTGTGCCATCCTTGAATCAACTATTGACAATTTTCAACAGAGGGACTTTTCAGCATTTTCATGATCTTTTAACAAGAGGCGCTAATGGAACATTTTAATACAATGCAATGCCCCCCAATGATTTTACTTCCATCATATTTTACGTGTTGTGCACATAGTTCATCCCAGATGTGTTCAATACCTTTTTAATGTCATTTGCGTATGTTTATACATTTGTTTTAGTCATTAGATGTGTTTGTACAGTTTTGTATTAAGGCTGATGATGGCCAGCCAAGGCTGAAGCTAGTTCCTAGATTGAAAATATAAGGTAATTTAAACATTGCATAATATAGTATTGAAAAGGTGGACCATTATGGCATAAGTTTAGTTGTTATTATGATCACAATTCAATACAGATCAAATAATAATGCTATTTGCTTTATGTCCCACTAACTACTCTTTTACGGTTTTCGGAGACGGCAACACAGATCAAAACCATGAAGTTTACATCCTATGGATGAAGCATTCATTATGTTGCTAATGCAATTGCTGCATCATTTGGTAGTACCAAGTACGCTCCAAGACAAATCCATGAAATCATTACTCTTCAGAGAAGACATGCATCAGGAGTCAGAGGTTTACAACTGCCAGGGATGACAGGTTCCTGGTCCTTCAGAACTTCGAGATCATCAATATAAAACGGTCCACACCAGATATAGTCTCAAGGCAATAAGATACACTGTATCATTGTAAAGAAGAGGACTGTTAGAGGAAGATGTCTGGAAGCCAATCTGGGGTCAAGAAGACCGGACACTGATGTGCAGCTTACTCCCCAGCACCAAGTAGCATGGTTGGAATTTGCATGCCACTACCAGAACTGGACTGTGAGGTAGTGGATTTATGGTGTATGGTGCTGTCCACAGATGAATCGATGTTTGTGTCTGCTGTCACCTGATGGTAGAGAGAGAATAAGGAGAAAGACTGGGGAGCAATATTCACCTTGCAATACCTCCGTGAGGAGACCATTTGATGTTAGCTCCATCATGGTTCAGGGTGGTAAGTGCTTTGAAGCATGAAAGATGTGAGCCATTACTGATTAGAGGTGCTCCAAATCCACACCGATACACTGAGAAGCTCCATTTGTCAGGGAAACCTTCAGACTGATGAACAACACTTCCCAACATCGCTCGCTTTGTGCCGGAATTTCTTTGTGATATTTGATTACAAACTCTGAACTGGCCAGCACATAGCCCAGATCTCAATCCACCGAACAACAATGGGATTTGCTTGGGCAAATGTCCGACACCTGGAATAAAATGTGACTAATTCTATCGAAAGAGTGTTTACATACCCCATCCCCACAAAATGATCCAAGACCTTGTGAGTAGCATGCTGCAGTACATGGAGGCTCTCATTGTTCCCAGGAACAGGAAAAAAAACCTCTCTCTCTCTACAAGTCAGGAAACGAGCCAGTAACAGCGAAACTGTTCAGTTCCATATATATTGTATTGAAAAGGTGGACCCTCTTATTCATTAATTTCTTATAATTTCACTTCAATAGGGAATAAAAATGGCATTTATAGCTTATAACAGTTCCAGGATTGTGAAATACGGAGTGCCAGAGTCCCTAATTCTAATGGTAAAAATTTGCGACTATTGTAAAAAAGAACTAAACACTGAACTTTGACAATGTAAATAATGGGCATGGCACAGCCAATGCACTTTATTGTCTCATCACTAAAAATCAAGTTTTAGGACATAAATACAACTTTTGAAAAAAAAAAAAAAAAATTGAATTGATTAGTTTTTTTTTTTTTTTTTGCTAGTTGCTTTACGTCGCACCGACACAGATAGGTCTTATGGCGACGATGGGTCAGGAAATGCCTAGGAGTAGGAAGGAAGCGGCCGTGGCCTTAATTAAGGTACAGCCCCAGCATTTGCCTGGTGTGAAAATGGGAAACCACGGAAAACCATTTTCAGGGCTGCCGACAGTGGGGTTCGAACCTACTATCTTCCGAATACTGGATACTGGCCGCACTTAAGCGACTGCAGCTATCGAGCTCGGTGAATTGATTAGTATTCTTTTCTGGTCAGTGTATATTTTAACGAGTAGCTTTTCGGCTTCCAATATAGAAAGAATATGCTAATTTATCAAAATCCTAGACATCACAATAAAATACTGAGCACAGGACAAATTTGAAGAAATAGGGAATCCTATAGATTGAATATATGTGTACCATCTTGGGAAAGGTAAAGACGAGCAATGAATTTTGGAATTCAACAACTGTGGAAAAGTTTAACTGAAGTAACTCTTCTCTTGCCGAAAAGATTATATCAAAACATTTCATACACATGTGGGCAAGTATTAAAACCATACTTCAACTGGACTGAAGAATGGTAGTTATGTCTTGCCTATATCATCTAGCACTCATTTAAAGTCAACAATAATCAGGACAATATTGTCGAAAGCCACGAGTGCAATATAATCACTAGCAGTTATTAACGTCCTCCAACTATAAACAGTTCATTTACCAATTAATTTGTTCTTGCAGAAAGGCAACACAAATTTCTTTAACAACCAGTATCATAGCTTACGGAAAATTAGTACCGCAATAAAAATATAAAGGATTAAAAAATATAGTATTCAATGAATTTACTTTATATTTTACATGATATAAATTATTCAAGAATTATATGAATTATTATGGGTAGAAGTGGAGATAGCACAGGACAAGATGGAGGGAAATTTCCAGGTTCAGATGAAGTGAGCACTGAGATGGTGAAAGCAGCAGGAGAGGTAGTGAACAGTGGCATTTTCGTGTGTTAAATGTACTGTAGCACAGAAGAAGAAGTCTCCTGAAGACTGGAAGAAGGGAATAATTATACCCATATTCATGAAGGGTAATAGGAAATATTTTTAAAACTATAGGGGAGTTGCATTTATGTCATGGTGCAAAGGTGTTTTGAGAAGATTCTGGAGAACAGAATCAAATAGGGTGGAAGAAAAGCGAAGAGAAGTGCAGTATGGATTCAGATCACGAAGATCCACAACAGACATATTCACAGTAGGACAACTGCAAGAGCATCATCATGAGTGGGGTAAAGATTTACTGATGGCCTTCTTGGAATTTAAGAAAGCATATGATCGTGTGTGCAGAAACAACGTATGGGAAACCTTGCAAAAAAAAAGGTGTTTGGAAACAGACAATAGAAAGAATGAGAGAGGCGTACCACAGGAGTGTCACTGGTCTGAAAGTAGGAGAAAGAACAGACTGGTTTGAGCCAAAATGTGGATTTAGACAAGGAAAAATTAAAGTGATGATGTTTGCAGATCACTTGTTAATCTGGGGAAGCAAGGGAAAGGATATCCAGGAACAGTTAAGATGCATGGGAAGATGAGGTGGAACAACGTGGAGTAAGATGATCACAACTAGAAAGAAGGAGACCTATTAGACAGATAATGCTTGGTAGAGAACAGCTTACGAAGGTAGAGAGTTTCAGGTAGGCCTACCTGGGAAGTATCATAGAGGAAAGTGGAAGAAATGGTAAGGAAATAACAGAGCGTGGAAGGCAAGCGGGAGGCTATGTACCTATTCTGACATATGAAGCAGAAACTTGGGTAATACAGAAAAGAGCCATTAGTAGGATACAGGCAAGGAAAATGACATTCGTGAGAAGCAGGACAGGAGTGACAAGAAGGGATACAATGAGAAATGAGAAGGTTACAGATATAGTAAAGGATGAGCACTCCAGAGCAGGCATCTGGACCAAGATGGTATGGTCACATGAAGAGAGTGATAAGAGAGGAAAGGATGCCCAGGAGGTTGCAGGAAATGGAGAGAACACGAAAATGACCAAGAGAAAGACCAAGAGACAGGTAGATAAAAAGAGTGGAGGAGTGTGCGCAGACAAGCAGATGTTTCAAGCAGACCCGGCCAGCGGCTGGAAACTGCGCATGGTGGTGATGACGATATGCCAAATGCATTAACGAAGTAATTGATATGCAAGAACTTTGTCACCTTTGGAGAATAACTAAATTATCAACCCCTCACATCAGTTTCATCATAAACATAATACACATTTTATTTTTAAGGCAATGTGTTGTATAATTAATAAATACAAGTTTTCAGAAACAACCATAATATTTTTCAGAAAAATTGAAATGATCTACTTTGATATCAGCATATATTTTAAAAGTAGCTTTTTCCTTCCCAATATATGCCTATCCAGTCAACAAATACCAAATTCCCAAACTCCTATCACTTATCCATTTGAAGAGTAAATAAACAATTGAGCAGAACACACAAACCATTGCATCAAGAAAAATAACAATATGAAAGCTGAACAAAATTCTTGCAGTCACTTCGCTAATAACTATTTCCTGTTTACCATAATTTCAACATTGCTGTAAATAAAAGCACATGTAGAGTATGTGGCTAAAACTGAATCAATTAGCTATGTTCTTCATTGGCCTCACACACTTTAACAATATAGTTCAGTACTTAACCGGATGTTTCGCTTATGGTATTTTTAGTAATGATTAAAATATGTTTCTATAGTGCATGTAAAATACTTCACGTCATGGAATGTACAGGTACCGTAAACTAATAAAATATTAAAGTTTTAACCAACCAGTGCGCCACACTTAAAAACCCTGGCAGTGCCCTGCTATGGGAGTGAAAGTTTAACTTCAACTCGGGTACAGCAACAACATCATCTCATTTAATAATTAAAATATTTAGATGAAAATTAACACATGCTGAATTCAATGCAACAATTATTCAATTATTTTGATATATGCAAATTTCCCATGGGCAGGCAGACCACTATCTGATCTCTATTGAACTAAGACCATCTGTCTGCAGAGGAATAAGGGTAGAAAATCTCTAGGTCGAGGAAATGGACAGTAAAAAGATCCAGGATATACGAGACTGAGTGGCATACAGGGATACTGTTGTAGAACGGAATGCCTGGAACAACTGTGTGTAAAGATGGGGAAAAACAAGCATCTTAGTGGAATGATGAAGCGAGAGCAGCTTGTAAACGTAAAAGGAAGGTGTATTAGAAATCACTGAAAACAGGGACTAATGCAGATGGGATTGTACGCAGATGAAAAAACAGAGCGAATCTAATAATTGTTTAATCCAAGAAGCTGCGGGAAGATTTCGGTAATAACCTGGAAAGGCTAGGACAAGCGTCAGGGAAAACTTTCCGGACAGTAATAAAGAATCTTAGAAAGGGAAGAAAAAAGGAAATGAATAGTGTTTTAAATCAGATGAACATTTAATGGATCCCAGGGAATCACTGGACAGGTGGAAGGAATATATTACAAAACTTCTAAACATAAAAGGAAATCTTTCTGGAGACATTGCAAACAACCAAGCTTAGGGGTGGAGGACAATGATGGTGAACTTACACTTGAAAGGATGATAAATAAACTCCATTGTTATAAAGCAGCAGGAATAGACAAAATTAGACCTGAAATGGTGAAATATAGTGGAAAGGCAAGAATGAAATGGCTTCAAAGAGTAATAAGATTAGCATGGAATATTAGTACCGTACTGACTGGACAAAAGCAGTAATTACACCTGTCCATAAACAAGGGAACAGGAAGGATTGCCACAACTATCGAGGTATTTCATTGATGAGTATACCGGGTAACATGTTCAGTGGCATTTTGGAAGGGATGGCAACCAGTGCTTGAGAGTAAGTTGTATGAAAACCAGTGTTGTTTCAGACCACACAGGATCTGCCAGGATCATATTTTCAGTGTGCGCCTGGTAAATGAAAAATGCTACGAAGGGAACAGACAGTTATGCCTATGTTTCATAGATCTAGAGAAGGAATATGACAAGAGTTCAGAGGGGAAAAATGTTAGCCATACTGGGGGGACTATGGGATTAAGGGCACATTATTAAAAACAATCAGAGATACTTATGTTGACAATTGGGCTGCAGTGAGAATTGATAGTAGAATGAGTTCTTGGTTCAAAGTTCTTACAGGGATTAGACAAGGCTGTAATCTTTCACCTTTGTAGTTCATAGTTTACACGGATCACCTACTGAAAGGTATGAAGTGGCAGGGAAGGATTCAGTTACATACCTGCCAACTTTACAAAACCAAAAATCAGGAGATTTTGATATGAAAATCAGGGAAAATCAGGAGATACAACTGGTCAAAACTGCTTATTCTACATGTTTTGCGAAATACAGTACTACGGTATATTTATAACACTTATTGTCTCAAAGCCCGACTGTTGCTATACGAGACTACAAGGCTAAAAATTACACATCTCTATTAGCTCACAGGAAGTACGTGAGTGAGATGACCGGTCTCTGATAAGCCTCCTGAAAATAGTATGAACTCATGCTCCACATGTGTTAATCAGTCATGCTCTTAGATGCCATTACTTAGCAAAGGCATAGATTAATATAGTATTGCATCAAGCGCCTGCGTGATTATGCGAAGCGAATGCTATTTGGATCAAATAACTAGCTGATCTACCCGTGCTTCACTACTGAATTCTCAGACAGCCTGTCCTTATAGTTTTCCTGACTGAAGTCAACATAGGTCATTACAATGATGCCAGTATGAATATCGCAATTAAAAGCAATGCTGTCATATGAAATATTCGATAAAATGAAAACAGCACACACACTTTTAGCAGAAAGTACTACAGTGTTGATCTAACAGTTCAAAGTTTCAGAGCTAGAATGACCAGGCTGCATACAGCCACGAATACTCCTGTGTAATTATTCCGTTTAAGTGTGCACACTGCTCATTCCAATCACTGCCTCGAAGTAGGGATCGAATAGCTGGAATACTACGATGATCCAGTGTGTTGCGTACCAGTAGTATCAGAAAATTTACGAACTAGAGGAATGGCATGCTAAAGAAGAGAGATCTAACTGCCCACTCCCCAGCTATTTCCCGCCAATATTCAGGCAGGCTGTTATACTCGATACGCAGCAGTAATCCCATCTATCAGAGATACATGGCAGCAGAATACACAAACCACATCACAACAAACAATGGTCAATGTAATGTTATTGTTGATCGATTTCATGAGCTTTCTATATTGGAGGCCTTCACATTTAGTTTTCTTCCGAATCTGTGATATTAGATCATCTAATGTCAGGTGAGTCCTTTCTTTAATGACAACCTCTTGTGTTATTTAAGCGATTGCTCCTTCATGACTTTTTTTCTCATTTTTATAATCATCTTCACAATTTAATCACCATCACCACCAATATTATTATAGTTGGTACTGTAAAACTGAAGACACAAATAATCGGAAATTGTATTCTTTATAACTTTTCAATATGACCAGTAAGGTAAGTAATTAAAAATTAAATTTTTGGCACCTTCCCCTAAGCTACTATTTCAAACCGAGTGAATAAAGTTATTTATAGCCTAGCCTAGACTGCAGTTCCTTATTCCCCGACTTTACATAAAATTCTGTTCACCCATTTTCACATACCTCGGCGCTGATATGGACTTGGCAAAAAATAAAAAAAATAAAAAAAATTAAAAAAATCCAAATTCATGAATATCTCTGTATCATTGCCAGTACGGTAAAAATGTATAAGACGTAAATTATAGGAAATTTAATAATATATAACTTTAGTTATGTAGTATTTATCGATAGGGCCAATAATAACAAATATCTAAGAATGAAATTTTAAGCCTTCCCCTAAACTACCATTTCACTCGGCGTGAATAAAATTCTTTATGGCCTAGATTGTAGCGACTTATTCCCCGACGTTATATACCGATTTTCATTAAATTCTCTTCAGCCGTTTTCTCGTGATGACCGTGCGTGCGTGCGTACATAGGCTACAGACAGACAGACAGACAGACAGACAGACAGAAATTGCGGAAAATTACTATGGTCACGACCGGTACGGAAATATCATTATTTTTAAATTCTGAGCAATGTACAGACAAAACTCTTTATTTTATTTATATTGAGATAAATTAAAATTAGTCAGAATTATCCCCAAATGGCTCATAAAAAAATCTCTAGAAAAGTCACCAGTCATTATCATTGAAAATCTGTCACTAAATTACTAAGAAAACTCAATATCTAGCGACTAGTCTCTAGAATCGACCAAAGAGAATGGAATGACTAGATTGATGTGAACGAACGCGAACATTCCACGCGAGAACGAGAGATTGACAATCGATATACGCGTCGCGATATATAGGTTTCAATAAACATCGCACATTCGCGCACATTTCTCGCATGAATAAACGTCGATATTTCGTTTGAAAGCGGCCAATGAGCGAAGGACTGGCGTAAAAAACGCTGAAATGGCGGTAATTGAAAACAAATGAAGTTCACCAAAAAATAAGCTAAAATCGGGAGAAATAATAGAATAATCGGGAGGCGGGAAAATCTGTCGAAAATCGGGAGTCTCCCGCCTAAATCGGGAAAGTTGGCAGGTATGCAGTTAGGTAAGAAAGTAGCAGCAAGCAGTTTGGCCTATGCCAAGGATTTGGTCTTAATGGCAGATTATGCTGAAAGCCTGCAGTCAAATATCTCAGAACTCGAAAATAGGCGCAATTAGTATGTCATGAAAATTAGCAATATCCTTTCCAACACTAAAGTGATGTCAGTGGGTAAGAAATCTAAAACAACTGAATGTCAGGTTGGGAATACAAAGCTGGAACAGGCAGATCATTTCAAATATTAAACATGTGGATTATCCCGGGATGGTAGTACAGTAAACCAAAGTGCAGCAAAGGTAACGCAACGAGTTTGCAGGTACAATCGACAGTATTCTGCAAGAAATAGGTCAGTTCCCAGACGAATCTATCTTTACACCAACCAGCCTGTGTTCAGACCACCTTTGCTTTATGGGATTGAAAACTGGGTGGACTCAAGATATCTTATTCAGATACGAAATTAGCAAGAATGATTGCTAGTACAAACAGGTGGGAACAATGGATCGACGTTACTCAGAACGAGGAGATAAAGACAAAGTTAGGAATGAACTCGATTGATAAGGATGTATGCATGAACTAACTTCAGTGGTGGGGTCATGTGAGGCGAATGAAGGAAGATAGGTTACCTAGGAGAATAATAATGGACTCAATTAATGGGGGGAGGGGGGTAAGAGAGGTAGGGAGAGACTAAGACAATGATGGTTAGACTCAGTTTCTAATGATTTAAAAATAACGTAAGAGGTATAGAACTAAAAGGGGCCACAAAATTACTTACTAATAGAGAATTGTGGCAGTTTAGTAAAATCACTGAAAATGCTGAGGCACGACTGTCTATAATGAAGATGTATGTAATATGTATGTTCATGTGATGACTGAGGTCCACCTCTTGAATGTACGTCAGCTTTTCATAATTGGTTCACTGTTGCGCTTTCCTCTTCTCCATAATTAAAAACACGCTTTGTAAACTGTCTTACTAAGACACTGAATGAATTAGCAAACACAACAAAAATGTCCACTGAAACAGTTACAAGCAGCTGCCTGTAGACATACTAATGAGGAAGAGATAGCAATAGAAAAGAAATGGTATTACTTCCATTTCTCAGTTAAGGACGGAGCCCATATGCTGCCAAAAACTATTGAAGAATTTTACTCCAAACAAGATGGAACTAACTTGCAAACTTAAGTCACTGATAATGGGGAAAAATAATGTCCAGTCAAACAGTTCTGTAAGAATTTGATCATTTTTAGTGAAGAGGGAAAACATGTTAATGAGGATAAGTTAGCATGAATTTAATAGCTTAGGACTTCAAATAAACAAAAATCACCATGTTAACGGGGGGAACTAGCTACCGGAGAAAGTACTGGAGAGATTTCACTGTCAAGGTTTATTTTGTGTGCGACTACATCATTACAAAAATTTCAAAACTAGCTGTTTCAAATGCCGATATTGTAAGCAATCTGCAGGGAGCACATATTCTGGCAGGAAAATTATGGCACTGGCAGGCCAACTCAACCATAAAAAGTGCTTTACTTTCACCAATACTAGTGCCAACAGAGGGATGATGTAGTAATAATAATAATAATAATAATAATTATTATTATTATTATAATAATGTGTTTAGCATCCCAGTACACTGAAAAGCCCATCAAATATGCTAAAGGAGGCATATACCTAACAAACTATGCTTTGCACCCAGTCATTTGGCTAGCAGAGAAGACTACCGTATAATCCCGAATACCACCCGCCACAGAATAAGACCCGCACCCTAAATTTGAGATGGCAAAATACGGAAAAAAATCAAATAACATACCTATTTAATTTTCTTCAAATATACCACAAATATAAATTCAAACATCTTACAATGAATAAAATAATCACTTAAAGCGTAAATAAAATCGGTCAAATACTCAGATCATTCACAATTCACCGTCATCATCTGAAGTTTCACCATAGGAACTTTCGTCGCTAGCATCTTTCCACAAATAGTTGTCCTCACTATCGTCCACTGAATTTGAAATTCCACATTTCTTAAAGCTTTTGGACACTAGATTGTTGGGAATGCGCGCCCATGCAGTCCTGATCCAGCTGCATATTAGTCCCACTTCAGGCCTCTTTACTCGTCCGATTGGTGTTAACGTGTGATCACCATCAGACATCCATTCGGTGTACAACTGTTTCATTGGAGTTTCGAAAGGCTGGATCACGCACACATCCAACGGCTGTAGAATAGAAGTGAGCCCTCCGGGAATTATTTGCAAGATCAGTTTTTCCTTTCCTCATCATATCTTTTACGACGTCAGTTGTATGTCCTCGGTAACTGTCCAACACAAGCATGTTTCGTTTCTGTAACAAAGCTCCTGGGCGACATTGCCAAACACACTTCACCCAGTCCTCAACTAACGCACTGTCCATCCAGCCGAACTCGTGTTCTAACAATAACATCGGATGGCAAGTTTCCTTTCGGAAGTGTTTTCCTTTTCAGAACCACATATGGAGGAAGTTTGGTTCCATCCGCTAATACACACAACATTACCGTACGTCGTTCATTTTCATTACCACCTGTTCTGATGGCTACACTTTTAGAACCCTTCGTACCCACTGTATTTTCCAATGGCATTTCAAAATAGACAGGTGTCTGGTCAGCATTCCCAATTTGCGACAGCAAATAAGAATTTTGCTTCCTCAAATCAATAATGTGACTGAAAGGTCGTTAATTTTTCTTCATAAGTCCCAGGGAGATGTTGAGAAATAGACGTATGTCTCTGAATGCACAATCCCTTTCTCGATAAAAGTTTCGGATCCACCCGCGGCTTGCAGTAAAACCCTGTGTTTTGAGTTCTTTTGAGGGATCCTAACTCACGTTTTTCTGTCACAAATTTGTGGAGTCGTTCTTCAATTTCCGGAAACACTGCACTCCGCCCGCGGAATGCTCTGCAATCGCTGTTACTTTTTAAAAGTTTTTCCTTCTTCTTGTGCCAATCATGAATACACGATTCATAAATATTGTACTTTCTGCCAACGGCACAATTTCCATACATTTCACCTTCGCTTCAGACTTTAAATTTCTCACGCACAGTAAATGACCGCAGATGCCGTTTTGAATCCATCACTAACTATCGAGACTGCACTTTCACGGGACAGATACGGGACTTGAGTGTGAGTGAGGTAGACTTCCGTAACCAACAGTCTCAACTCTTGCAAAGTACGACATCCCACGATATCAACTATTCATGCACCCAGTATGCCAGCAACACTTGTGAAACAAATGACGATTGAGCACCCGCAGCAGCGGCTTTCATATTTACTGCAAATTTACTCATATTCTTTGATTTACCTATTTCATTACCTTACATTTCGCGTTTACATGCTACTGTAACTGTATTGAGAAAAAAAAAATCAATCTTGTTTTCTAGAACGCAACTAAAACACACAAGACCTGAGTGCCCGTTTACATGTGGTATATTGAGTACAGTAACCTTATTCAAATCCATTTCAATACTCCACGTAAACGTTACTAAATATTTACGAGAATGAGCGGCTTTAACACGATCCGCCCCCAAGATTTAAAACCAATATTTTGGCGGAAAAAGTGCGGGTGGTATTCGGGATTATACAGTATTAAAGCAAATATCTAGCTCTCACAACCAATGTCTCAGAAGAAGGGAGCTAGGAAAGTATGTCAGAGAAAAACATTCCCAGAATAATATTGGGGCTTCATGAAGATCAGCTGAGAGAATCTACCTGCAGGTTGCGCATCAGGACATCACATACTAGCAATGGAGAAAAGCATGAAGACCAACCACGATGCTCATATGCAATGTATTTCGGTTCCGATAAGTATATTTAATAAATAAAATCATAGAAAAAGATAAATAAAAGATAAATAAATCTATCAACATATTAGCACTTGAAATGCAACATGATCATTAAAAAATGTCATACTTACAATCAGTCTTTCAAACACCTTTCCAACTTTGGCTTCAACATTATCTAAAGTTCCACAATGTGTACAAAGTTCAGCAAACAGCTTCAATACTTCCAATTGTGGATCAGCTCCTTCTTCACTGGACGTGATATCCCGAAACTGTGGTAACACTTGTTCACAGAAATAGGTCACAAAACGGGCAGAATCAACTTGTGACTGTAAAGAAATGTACTTCTTTAAAGTTTGATCTAATAGACAGAAATCAAACATTAATTAACACCCTAACTTGGCAGATATAAAACTAATCATTAAACCAAACATAAAATACACATATGCTCTTAAATCCTTTTATGTACCCTAAAAGGCATCTTTAAGGTAACACGGAAATGAACTACCGAGGCTGCTTTAAGGAAAAGTGAAGTGCTGCTAAATCTACTGCTAGAACATTGGACATACACACTCTGCCTCTCTTCAACTCCTTGATGGCAAGAGCTTTCTATACTAGATGGTACTCATCATGTTTTCTTACGTGGTCCCAACTATTGGAGCTATTTTTCCTCCATTTTGTAGTTGATGGGCAAGACATTACAAAGTTCCTCACACATGTTCATCACACACTTTGTCCCGCAGAGTGACGCTCACTGACCACCGCAGCATCTGCATCTCTGCAACATTCATTCGCTGGTCAAGCTTCTTCTGTTTCGCCCAATATTTTGAGTCGTACATGACGACAGACTCGATAGTGGTTCCGCTCACTTTAAATATAATCTGAAAGGACAATCTAATATGGCTGCTACTGTACTGGATAAACCTGAGCTTGGATTTTGACCTAGAATAAGTCCAGGAGGCAGACTGCAATAAAATTGCACAATTTTAATGCATCATTTAACATAAAAATATATGTTATAAAAGTATGATGATTAAAATATCAACCATAATGCCTTGAGGGAACAACAATGACAGTAAAAAGAATAACGCTTCAATAAATTATTCTAGAAGCCTTATCACAGAATTAAATACTGAAGCAGGTAGGTTCTGAATTAACAGAAAGAATATGCAAGTTCTTCAAAATCCTAGACATCATAATAAAAAGACATGGAGCACAGGGCAGAACATAAAGGATTAAAGGGAATTTTATGGATTAAATAAATGTGTACCAACTTGGAAAAGGTTATGGTGAGCAATGAATTTTAGATTTCAACAATATTGTTGAAAAGGTGAATTGAAATTATATTCTAGTCAAGAACATAATATCAAAACATTTCAGACACATGTGGGCAAGTATTAAAGCCATACTTCAACTGGACTGAAGAATGGGAGTTATGTCTTGCCGATTTCCTCTGGCATTCATTTAAAGACAACAATAAAAAAGGACAATTACTGTTGAAAGCCATGAATGCTATTCACAGGGTGCAGGTTTCAATTTAAAATAAAGCGTACATTTCCTAATTGTTAATTAAATGCAAGTAATTGATTTAATTACACTGTATCTCAAAGCAATTTCAGTACAACTCATTAGGGTTTTTCCCCTCCAAAATTTTCCATCACTCTGTGCAATTCAGCAGGTGAAATTCTTTACACAGCATCTCTTGTGCTTCTCTTCAAGTCTTCCCTTGTCCTTGGTTTATTTTCACATACCCCTGACTTTGCCCCACAGAAAGAAGTCATATGCACTGAGATCTGGTGATCATGAAGGATATCCAACATCAACTCATCTGGAAAGGATACAACCTGGGAATATTTCACACGGGGTGCAGCCATGGAAATTCCCACTAATTACGATGTTGCTCCATCTTTGCAAAACCAAACAGTTGAGATTTCAATACCACATAGTTCCAGTTTAAAAAAACGAATGGAGCCTCTCGGTGTAGCAGAATGAAGATACACTCAATGACTCGCCTATTTCGTCTTGGGAAACAAAACAAAAAACCCGCAACGATAACTCCAAACCATGAAGGACAACACCAAAGAACTTCCTCAGAATGTAGAGGTTCTGGGGTGTCCAGTAATGGAACTGAAATCCCCAGTTAGGTAGAAATTTGCTTCATCTGTCATTAGAACAGGGTCAGTTCGATGTCCAGAGCATTCAAAAGAACTTCACAACCTTTTCACAGTTTCACGTCCCGTTCACTTAATTAAAGGACATTTGCTTTTTCATACCAGCAAAAAATTAAAATCATTCTGTAACATACAATAGAAAGAGACTTAACCATTTTACGATCTTTAAATAATGATGGTAAATTTATGAATATTTTGGAAAACATTTATACCGAGACTGACCAAAAAAAATCCACCCCTTGTCAAAATGTAAATGAGATAACCGAAAATATAAATACAGTGAAACTCGCTTAAGAAGTTCCCGCACAAGAAGTTTTCCCGCCTAATAAGTGTAATATTCTTGGTCCCTTGATCAATTGCATTAAGATATATGTATATTTTTCACGTTTCAAGTGTTCTGTTGTAAATATATTTCCTGCTTAAACAGTTCAGATTTTACAGCCCCTTGAGATAGAAAACGTCCACTCAAAGCAGCCCATGGTTAGAACCCTCGAGTCTCAGCGCAAGTTGCACCCTGTGTTAGACCGTTCGGGCGCTTGCGGTGTGTCTCTGGTGTCACGAAACCTGTCCGGGCTTGCCAAGGCCATACGTCCTCACGTATGACAACACGGACACCAGATGCTCACTCTCACCTGGAACCGAATCAAACCCATCAGTCGAAACTTCCACTCCACCATTCCATCTAGCGGAATAGAATCGAACGGGATTCTACGTGGAAAACGTACAATGGATGGTTTGATAAAACTTTAATGCAGTAAGTTGCGTGCCGCGAGAGGTGGCCTAAACATTAATTAAAAACTGTGTATTTGTCTGCAACATAACTATTTGTTAAGAATACATGTACAACAAACCTATGGAATGCCACTTATAAAATTATAATAAACACTTAAAGATCGTACATTCCAACCAATGCCAATGATCATACTGACATACCGTACTGTATATGGACTCCAACATGATAAGATTCTAAATTAAGGTCAACAATAATTGCGAAATAAACGAAATACCGTACAGGCCTAATCTACAACGAAATCGAATATTCTAACCTGTTTGATTTTTCATTCCCTTGCTTATTTCCTTCCAGGTATTTTCTTTTACAATGTTGTTGCAATAATACTTATGGGTCTTGTCGTAGAGGAAATTACGTTTTTGAACTAAACTAATAAGATTTTCCTTGTTCATTATTAGTGAGGTGAACATAAAGAACTTCCCGACTCTGCAGCCGGCAGAGAGATCCCGATCGTCTACGAAGTTGAACGAATGTTGATAACCAACTGGGTGTTGGTGGGAGGCACACAGAGGCGTTGCAATACCGCAAGTTGGCATAAAATTGAAAGTTATTTTTATTTTTACCTCAATAGGAGCTAAACATTGTATTATCGTGTAAGGTAAGATAAGGGTGTATCTGCCCAAAGGCAGGTCTGAACCTCCACAGAGGTGTGCCCGAGCCGGAGTTTATGTACGGTAGGGTGGCCAGTTCATTTCTGCTCCTCCATTCCCTTACCCCCCACCAAGAGCGCATGGCAACCCATCCAAATTTTGACCATGCCGAGTGTTGCTTAACTTGGGAGACCTCACGGGATCCGGTATTTCAACACAGCTATGGCTGTTGGCACATTATCGTGTCACTCGTAATTATTACATCGCATTATTAGAATGTAGCACAAGGATGAGGAGACATGAAATAAAATTCTCGTGGGGAAAGAAACTGTTTACATTTAGATGTGCTAGTGTTGCTACTGCGCCTTTATCACTCCCACGTAATACCCCAGATAGTTTTCCATGCACTCATTTCTGCAACTTCGAACCTGTGTTTCTTTTCTTCATTACCTATACCACGAAGAGGCATGAAGCGGGAAAATAAACTCAATACTGGCTTGACCATGCGGCACTTGCTAAACAGCTAGAAACTACGCCCGTTGCCGTGACAACCAGTAGAAATGCAGGGGCGATTTAGGCCTAGGTTCTCTAAGAATAAGTTGCCAGATTTCCCATTTGCTGCCGTTAAACCTGAAGCAGGTGTCGGGGGAGGGGTGTGTGTGTGTGTGTGTGTAAGATAGAAAGCACATACTAATGAACTGTAGTCACTGATCTCTGTACCTGGATGGCTGGTAGCTTGGGTAGCAGTAAGCCGAATAGAAGATGACTGGCGTAGTAAGATGGCAGCGAGCGCACAGTGCAGTAGACCACGAGGAGCGCGCTTGCTTTGTTTATGCTTACTTCAGTGACGCCAGGCCTCTTGATTGTAGTTCCACGAGTGTTCTGTGCTGTGTTATTGAAAAGTAAATAGTAATGAATTTTACGAATTTAGGTTCGTTGCCTTGTAGTATACTTGTGGATTACAAGATTCAATTTAAATATGTATGTGTTTATCTGAAATATGAATGAAGAAACATTCTACGGGGTATTAACATACCGCAGTGTTCAGCTTATGGATGTACAAACAGAACCCATCAGCAGAAGGAGAAATCATTTCATCGGGGAGTTTTATACTGTACATAAGAATCTTCCTAGGGTAGTGTTTTGAGTTTTAGGTTTATTGTATCTTTTTTCGCATATTCAGGGAGCAAAATGGCAATTAATTTTTGTAGGTTTCCTTTCTTGAGACCCGAACTTCTAAGATCATGGATTAGGAGTATCAGGCGGGAGAATTGGGAGCCTTCTACAACAGCTCTTTCTCTGCTCGGATCACTTAGAGGAAGACTGTTTTGAAAGAAATGGACAAACTGTACACCTTAGAAGTGATGTACAGCCAACTGTTTTCAATTTTACTGAACATTAACTGCAAGTAAAGATGTACTTATATATATATTTTTTTATTTCTCATAATTAAACTGACGGTTTCGATGAAATAATTGACGTGACCTTATAACAATCTTAGAAAATGAAGTCTGGAGGAATTCTAGACCTTATTTACATCAGTAATAATTATGGGTTTCAGACACTGGAGTGGTGGGAGAAGGGAAAGTGTGGTGGGTGTTTGGGGCTATCCCATTATACTATTCGTGGTATTTGGGACTCTC
Source organism: Anabrus simplex (assembly GCF_040414725.1). Taxonomy (NCBI): domain Eukaryota; kingdom Metazoa; phylum Arthropoda; class Insecta; order Orthoptera; family Tettigoniidae; genus Anabrus; species Anabrus simplex. Next base: position 431,311,212 of record NC_090267.1, read on the forward strand.
TTAACTGGTGTTACATATTTCTAATGATGACTATCAATATCGCTTTGCTAGCTGAATTTAATTAAAGAGGTCTGTAAAAGTAAATTAAGCTGCAGGTAATGTGATATATTGACAAGTTTTGAATATTTGCTGGTTTTATAAATGTGTACATTTGCTTCAATGATATTTTAATTTGATAATATGCGCGTTATTTCATGGAAACATCAATTCATTATCAAGCACCGATTACAATATGTCGAATCTAGGCCTGTATAGTGAGCTACGTTTATAGGTACATCATTTTAAGAATGCATAATTTCGTGGCATACATGTATACAATTTACAGCAATGTTTCCAGAAACTGGTTTTCACTCGTATTGTGTTACCGATCACTAATTGCATGTATTCAGCACCTAAGTTAATATTTGTCGGCCGTTATTATACATTCATGTTTATTGCTATCCCGGAGATTTACTGACCTCGGAATGACGTGTCAGTGATCCCAATGTCCTTATGCTTTGAGTGAACATGTCTCTGTATTTTTAATTATTCCAATGCGCCATTAATTGCGACTTAAAATTGACTATATTATCATTGCTTCCCCATAAGGAGAGCTCTAGGTTGGGTACGCCAACATGGTGAACAACGCGCTCAACTTGGCGTACTTTCTCCTGCAGCGGAGACCTGCCATCAGCGATCCATGTATAGAGATCAGTGACTGTAGTACACGTCTTGTCAGCCTAAGCTGCGGATTACCAAGCATAGTGTAGCGCTGTAACTACTGTGAATAGGGGTCAGTAAAGTTAGTTGTACTTCTTAAGTACATTTTAAGTGAAAATGAGCGGAATTCAGAGGAAAGAGATTAAGCGAAAGGCACCAACAATAAAAGGCAAAGTGGAGATTATAAGGAAAGTGGAGTCAACTACACATTCCCTGTTGCTTCGGCAAAGGAGCTGGCGATGCCACCGTCTACTTTGAACGGCACTATAGCAAAGAAAGAAAAGGTCTTTGCTTCTGCAGGGAATACTTCAACAAATTGCAAGAAAGTTAAATCTGGAAAGTACAATGAAGTAGAACAAGCTCTGTAATATGGTTTAAACAGCAGCAAAGTTTAAGCATACCTTTCAACGGGACTATTGTGAAGGAGAAAGCCGAAAAAAATCACGTGCAAATTAAAGGTACCTTATACCGCATCGAATGGGTGGCTGGACCACTTTAAAAATCGAGCCAGCATCGTTTACAAAACAATTTATGCCGAAGCAGAGAGTGTAAGTGTGGAGGAAAGGGAAGCATGGAAGGAAATGGTTCTGCCTGCTAAAATAAGCAAACCTTGCAATGTTTTTTATCTCGATGAATCTGCAGTTTGTTACCAGCTTTTCCTGGATAAGTCTCTAGTTTTGAAGGGATAATCTTGCCACGGAGTAAAATTAAGTTAAGTGCGAGTTATGGTATTGATTGGTGCTAATATGGAAGGAATGAAATACTACCTCAACTGATGATAGGAGAGTCTAGGAAGCCACGTGGTTTCAAGAATGTCAGGACTTTACCGTGCAAGTACACCAATAACAAGTCAGCTTGGATGACAACTTCCTGTTTGAAGAGTATATGCAGGCATTAGATGCGAAAATGGGGAGCCAGAACAGTAAGATTGTGGTGTTTATGGACCACTGCCCTGCTCATCCCAAGGAGTGGCCCCATTTAAAGAACATCAAGGTAAAAACTTTTCCACCGAATACTACATCGGTACTACAGCTCATGGACCAAGGAATCATTAAGGTATTGAAGCAGAGATACCGAAAATCAGTTGTGTGCCGTATGCTGCTACGCTTGGAAGCAGGCAAACCCATCTACAAACCATCTCTTTCGGACACAATGCATTTCATTGCCTCATCATGGGATTCAGTAGAGCCTGTAATAATAGCAAATGGCTTCAAGAAAGCAGGCTTCGGTGGTGGTACCAACAGCATTGTTATGGAAGTTAGTGATGAAGAGCCTGTGTGCTGGAAAACTATACAAGAGAAGAATGCAAGCAAATGCAAGAATGCAAATGCAAGCTCACAGGTGCGCGTCCCTAATCGCACAGACAACTCGCTCAGTTCCAGCGGGACAAATTCTGGCATCTTAGCATCTCCGAACACCATAGAAGCAGTTAGTGGGCTGTAAAACCATTAACATTATTAAAGAACTATTTCCCATAGCACTTGATTCACTATTCAAAAGCAACAAGATCTGACATCGAAGGGACCGCACTATTCCTGAACTTATGGGCAATATAGAAAGAGTAGAACAATTTAAGACTACTGTTGATGACTCTAATCTAAAGAGAAAGGATCCGTAGGAAGTGTACATTGGGTTTGTGAATAATAGAAAGTTTCAGACAGTTTAGTACTAGCCCTAGACCAGGTATGGCGAATCTTTTCCAAGCAGTGTGCCATTTTAAGCCTGGTTTATTATTCTCAACTGTCTACTGTGCCACTTGTTATTTTCCTTTGTAATGGCTACAACGCCTTCCATCACCAATTCCGAATTATGTTTCATAACACATTACATATATTTTACCCTTTTTCTGCCCGCCTTATTGGTGCAATATATTGTAAAACAATATATTTGATTGCATGTTCCGTGGTTGCATTTAGCCAATACTGCAAAAATACATTTTTAGACAAGTATGTTTTAAGAATACCTAACATTATTTGTAAAACAATAAAATAATCACCCACTGTAACACACTTCATAATTTAGTATTATTTTTATTATTATTATTATTATTAGATACAGAAATCAAAAATATTAATATTGCTAAATGACTTTAAGTAAAATCTCGTTCTCAACTTTACTGCGAAACTTGTTGCTGAATCTTAGTGGCCATGTCATTTATGTCAGGTTCATAACTTGTCGTCTTCAGTAACACACAAAAAGCACTTAGAACTGAACCAAGACGGCTTCCAACTGTTGACTTCACAACGTTCATGGGTAAGTAGCACTGTAGCAAGTTTCTTCACGGCCGAAAACATTTGTGGGAGGCTGGTCCACTGGATAAGTACCTATTAAATTCTCCGGCTTCTGGAGAGAATATTCACCATCAACAGCACACTCGATTTTAACCAATGCTTCCCCGAATCTCAAAACTGGGATAATCTCTTGACAACTATTAGTCTTAAAAATTCAAAACAACGAACATTTACGCACTAAGAAGACTCACGCGCTGCTGGCAACCACATATAAGCCAAACTTCACTAAATGACTGAGGTGGGTTAGCAAATGGTTCGCCGGCCGCACCTGGCATTTATCTCACTTGACTTCCGGACCTATCAGTGTTGCAATGTTGACTTAATGCACTTCCCAATCCAACTAGAACTTATATTTTCGGTATTTATTTCTTAAATACGGAACATTGTTACTATAGATGCACGAGATATGTATAGTCTATAGTACAAAACGTAATTAAACACGTTAATATGTGAATGTGGTGTGCCAAGGAAGTGACGCGTGGCATAGGTTCGCCATCCCTGCCCTAGGCTATTACAATATAACAGATTGAACAATATCTTCTATTATTAACATGTAGTATACAGTTACTTACAGAAAAATATGGCAGAGCTTGTCTGACACACTGGATAAGCCTATCAACATTATCATTCTCCACATCTTTGGGGTCGAAATCCTGGTTAATGTCGGCCTGTTCTGCCACAAGATCCACAAGTTCCTGCTGACCACTAACTGTCTGACCAAGACGAGTCCAGCCCAGGATGTCCATTAAGTAATGAAATTCATCAGCTGTTACATCCTAAAACAGCAAGAAAATAATATAACTTACATGACTTTTCAAGGCACATTAAAACAGTAAAATTGCCACTATCTGAAAGTTAGGGAAATTCAACAACAGAAATATAATTTTATTAATGTCCTAGTTTCCCCCATTGCCATCAATGCAGTTTCCCTGAGCACATTATGAGAATGAAGAGTGAAAGACCTGCCAAAGAATACATCAAACTTACTGCCCAAGGAAAAATACCAACAGGAAGGCCAAGGAAATCCTGGATAGACACAGTGAAATCAGATGTGGAGGAGAGAGGTCTCAAATGGGAAGATGTCCTGAAACAGAAGATGTATGCGGACAGGAAGAGATGGCGCGCACTTGTACATCACATCCAGGAAACCGGAGTTGGAAAATGATGATAGGTATAACTTTGAAATAATTTAAAAGGTAAATAATAAGAGAGAGTTTCTGTCATTTCATGCTTTCTTGCTCAATATATGTACCCCTTCCATATCTAAAACTCATAAGCCTGGATCATATCCACAATTTTCTAAGAGTATCTCATCCAGCTGGAACAGCAAATGGGCTCCAATAAAAGAAAGATTCTTCTCTTTATTAGCCAAGGCTCAGCTCAACCCAAGGAATATTAAATAAATAAATAAATAAATAAATAAATAAATAAATAAATAAATAAATAAATAAATAAATAAATCAATCAATCAATGATCTGCATTTACGACCATCGACCAGGTGGCAAGATTTCCTATCAATTGTTTACCTCGCTTTTTCTTAAATATTTTCAATGAACTTGGAAATGTATTAAACATTTTCCCCTGGTAATTTATTCCAATACCTTACTCCTTGTCCTGAAAAATGAATATTTGTCCCAATCTGTTCTCTTGAATTCCAACTTCATTTTATGATCTTTCCTATTTTTAAAAGCTCCACTCTAGTTTATTCTTCTAATTATGTTATGTATTGGGAGAAAAGTGAGAGCTAACAGGCAGGTGACAGGGGGCCTTGGAAAAACATGCCACTGGGCTACGTACAAAAATCAGGAGAAAAGCCCTACGATGATTCCATCTACAAGGAAATCTCTAAATCTCAAAAATTCCAAATTACTTCCAAATAAAATGCACACTGATACAACAATAAATGAATTTCACACTATACACAATTTTCAACACACCAGAGCTGGATTTATTTACCTGCAAAACTTTCTTGGCTTCCGAGATGATAAATTCTTCACACTCCTTATTGATAATCTCATGACCAAGAGATTTAACTTTAACAGTTAAAAATTTTAAACATCTCTCTCTAGTAAGATCATCGCCACTCAAGATTTGTGAAAAAAGTCCAGCAAGAGAACCTGAAACATAATACAACAATCAATTAAAAATGGTCAAAAGCACAATAGAGGTGAGATATCTAAACTAGGAATGAAGAAACAGATATGAAAAGTTTTTGGTGTTGGCAAAGCTTCAAGCTCTATCTCGTCAAACAAGATAAAATGTGCAGAAGATTGCTAAAGAACACAAGCCACAAAATAAAAATACACAGAGTAAAAATAGCAATTACCTTTAGCATCTATCTTGAACAAGGTCATCAATGAATTGTGTACCACACTAAGTTCTGTGCTATCTTCTGCCTGCAGCAGCTGGGCTAAAATATCAGCTATTTTCTGAGTGTGTTCTTTGTTGTCTTTACATAAACTGGGCAGATCTTTAATAGCCTGCTTTCGGATCTACAATTAGAAACAAGGGTTAATGTCTATCTTTCAAGCATGGAGAATTATTTCAGTAAATTGACTGTAAAATTACTGTGGAATAATATGCAACTGCAAAAAGGTATCTATAATTGAAGTCAATGGTACAAATACTCTTACAGGATTTATGAACATCAAGTAGGCCATAAGAGCCAGCAAAACCACAACACTGATATATGGAAAAAAAAAAAAAAAAAACCACACACACATACACAAATTTAGATCATAATTAGCCTTATTTTATCACAACATTCACTAACTCAAAAATATTTATCATTGCTGAAGGGACAACGAGCTCTGGTTTGAGGCTTAAGAGCAAGAAATAATATCACAGGTCATTTTGATTTTGCTGTCAGTAATAAAACCAACAGAACCATATGTTTGGAATACTTGTATCATACCATAATGCCTGCATCGTTCCACATCTTCACTAGGGGGAAATTAATCTGATGACCAACGCTGTGGAAAACAAGCTTTTTAAAAATATTCATCAACACGTATGCTATTTCAATGAAATTAATTTTAAGTTCCCAATATTACCTTGCAAAGCAACTGTTTTATATTTTTCTTACCAATACTCAACCAGTAATGACTGCGTACAGAATAACTATCCTATTGGTTTTTTTTGCTAGTGGCTTTTACGTCACACCGACAGAGATAGGTCTTATGGCAACGATGGGATAGGAAAGGCCTAGGAGTTGGAAGAAAGCGGCCATGGCCTTAATTAAGGTACAGCCCCAGCATATGCCTGGTGTGAAAACAGGAAACCACAGAAAACCATCTTCAGGGCTGCCAACAGTGGGATTCAAACCCACCATCTCCCGGATGCAAACTCACAGCCGCGCGCCTCTAACCGCATAACCAACTCGCCCGGTGATTACTATCCTACTGTATTTATCGATCCCGAAAGAATTGCCCTAGATGACTTATCCAGTCATCATTACCAAGCAAGAAATAAGCGCAGCAATTAATAAAATTGCAGTTGATACATCCCCCCCACGGTCCTGACCACGTCTTAATGCGAGAGGACTCAGTCGCTGACGCCTTAACTTTAATCCTTCGTTCCTCGATGTCTCAATAAAGCACGTACCGTCCTCATACACAAATCAGGAGACAAGAGGGCATCTAAAAACTGGTGACCTATCACCATTTCTTCAGTCATTAGAAGGATTATTGAACTAGACCTTGATCAGAAATTGTGTGAATTCGTCTCTTTCCATGAACATCAAAAAGGTTTCACTAATAGTCCAGGCACCCACCTAAACAACGCATTATTACAATCTATTTTAAAGAATGCCAAAGACACCAAGTCTGATGTAACAGTCGTCTTTCTCGACATACGTCAAGCCATTACATGAACAGCAAAAACAAAACCTAAATAACACAAGAAAGACACAGCCATGCGTCCCATTATTAATTGCAGAAATAGCCCGACATATAAGACTTCAAAGTACATTCACCATTTTCTCACAAGACAGTATAGATTTAATAACAAATCCCTGTTAAAGAACTCGGTTGACTTTTGTGATATTTTAAAGAAATTTACTTTACTACCCAACCACATTATGTGTTCTTCTGATATTACGAACGTGCCGACAAAACAAACAGTAAACGTTATTAAGGATAACCTTTCCAAACACAGTAATCTAAGCATGTTTGAAATAGATGAGTTTATTAAGATTCTGAACTTTGTATTAAAGAACAATTATTTCACTTTCAACGGCAAAATTTATCACCAAGACGGCCTAGCAATGGGTGATCCAGTGTCAGGCATCTTGGTCGACATATACATGGATTCAGTAGAACATCACAAAATAATGTCAAAAATAAAGGGACTCAGCCTGTGGCTTAGGAATGTAGACGATACTTTTGCAATAATCGAATAATAATCTCAATAATAGGGACGATATTTTAGATTTTTTTAAACACCCTCGGCCAAAATATAAAGTCCACCAAGGAGGGCGAGGTCAACGGATCCATCAACTTCTTAGACATCAGAGTAACACGCGATAAGAATACATGCGATTTCCAAAATTTTTAGAAAACCCACTCATACCCCACTAACAATTAAAAATTCATCAGTACACCCTAACTCCCACAAACAGGCCCACCTTCTACGGTTTAATTTACAGCCTTAAAAATCCCTCTTACATCCAAGAATCTAAAAACAGAAATAAATTTTATAAAGAATTTGGCATATTAATGCACTTGTCGTATTGTGAAACCAGCTTCTGAATTTCATCTTCACAGAAATCAGCTGCCTGATGCGCCAGCCACTGCAGCACGATCGTTTTTAGCAGTCATCATCGTCGTAGCGCTGACCCCCTAAATGTTTTTTTCAAGTGCACAACAAGTGGTAGTCACTAGACACTACATCACGACTATACGGAGGGTGATCAAATTATCCCCCACAAAATGAAGCAATGAGGTCTCGGGCTTGATTAGCCATGGGGATCTATTAAAGAAACTATTTAAAATAGTTCATGTTGGGTCCAACTTGTCAATACACTTGAATGATTAAAATTTATTTATTTTTTCATACATGTTTCAGGAACAACGTCCATTCCCTTCATCAGTGATGTCAAATCAAGGAATAAAAAACAATATAACACTATCTTTTTTTTCCTCTTACAATTTAAATTCACTATATCAATGAATAAACAAACTAGGGAAATGTTATGAAAAATTATCATTACATAAAATTTAATATTTCGATGAATTGAATCAGAATATCTAAATGAATTGAAGATCTTCAAGTTTTTCTTCCTTAAATGATCAAACGCTAGTTTATACAATGGGTTCTCTTCTGTACCTTTCATTTAAACTTGATTCAAAGTAATTTTTTTTAGCAATATAAATTTCTAAACTTTTAAAAACATTCATGAATTTTCCCTTTTTGGCCGAATGTATTAACCCCATGTCATTAGAAATGTCTGTAAATTTATGATTCTTTTCAACCATATTCTCTCCCATTGCCAAATATCTTTTATGTTTGTCTGCATTAACATGTTCTTTGTACTTTATAGCCAAACTTCTTCCAGACGTCTTATGTATCGTTGCCTACATGTTTCAATTTGTAAATTCCTGACTTATTAAATATACATTTATTCTCTATTTTATCTGATTTGCAAATTTTCTTATTAGTATTATTATCAGTGTTGTATGTGACACTGATGTTCCTTTTTCTGAAAATTTTAGCCAGTTGATAAGAGTGCTTAATTTGAAAAGTTAAAACTGCAAATTTCTTTTTCTCCTTTCGCTCTTAAATTAATTTTGTTTTTGGTTTATTTTATCATTCTATTCATAAATTTTCTGGAGTATCCGTTATTACGAGCAATTTTGTGGATTATATTTAACTCTCTGTTAGAATTCTTCCTAGACATAGGTATGTTCATAGCTCTATGAATTAAGCTTGGAGTCGTTTCTGATAATAGTATCTGTTTGAGTAGCTTTTCTGAAAATTTGAAAATCGAAATGACCAGAATTTCTGGTAATTGTTAAATCTAAATAACTTAAAGTTCCATCATTTACAGATTCCACTGTAAAATGTACTTGTTTATCCAAAGTATTTAAATACTCTAATAGACCATCAGGTTTAACCTTCTGATCATCGATAATAACAAATATATCATCAACATATCTCAACCATGTAATCAATCAATCTATTTAATCCACTATTGTATTATACTCCATGTAATTCATGAATATGTTCATTAAAATACCTGAAGCCGGCAAACTCATTGCTAGGCCTTGAGACTGTTTGTAAATTTTATTGTCAAAAGCAAAATATTTATTTTCCAAAGCATATTCTAGAATGTTAAAAATTACTCCTTCATTTGGCATCACTGATGAAGGGAATGGATATTGTTTCTGAAACATATATGATAAAATAAATAATCTTTTAATCATTAAAGTGTACTGACAAGGTGGACCCAATATAAACTATTTTAAATAGTTTCTTTAATAGATTTAGACAAGTCAATACAGGACCAATAAAATACCTATTATGGTGAAGTTTATCAACAGTGAGTATGCCAGCCAGGCTAAGAAATTGTTCAACAGATTTAAGAATTTAAAAATTAAAATTTCCAAAATCTCTAGAATAGTTTTTTTTAATGTTTATCTTATAAACTGGTGCGAAAACATTTGATATCCTTGCAAAAAAAGTGGAAGGTTACATCCTAATGAGATAAAAAAACAGAATAAGGTTAATCAAGTATGGCTCAAGAATGAAATTAAGTTTCTTTTTCTTAAAAAATCCAGACTTAATAGCGAGTTATATGAGTTGCACCTAATGATAGCCAAAACAGCACGAAACTAGAGTGGGGCTGGTTACAGAACATAAACTTCAATGTATAATATTTTGAGCAAGAAACAAGTGATATTGGATAAGTTTCAAAATTTACTTGGTAATAAAGTAAAACACCTTAAGGGTAATAAGAAGATAAATATTCTCAATGATAATGAACACAAGTTCTTGGAACCTGTTAGCAATCTAATTCAAGTTAAATTTGCTGTTAACGAAAAATACCTAATTCCCTCCATAGGAACTTAGAATTTTCCATTCAGAATTGCTAGGCGGGCAATAATTCCATTATGGAGATTTATCTCCCGTATGCAGTTATCAGACTGTGCCTCTTATAATGGGCTTGTGATAAGTTCACCTGCATACACCCCAGCGTCAGTGGGTAGGGTCCGACACATCCCACTCTGATGAGTCTAGTGTCAGACCTAAGACGAAACGTTGGTTGATAGAGCAAACGCATGAAAAGCCCTACACCTGATCTGTTTTTGACAAGCTCTATTGGTGAAAAATATCTAATTCCCTCCATGGGAACTTAGAATGTTCCATTTGGTTAAAATACATCGATGATATATTTGTTATTATCAATGAACAAAAGGTTAAGCCTGATAGTCTATTAGCGTATTTAAATACTTTGGATAAACAAGTACATTTTACGATGGAATCTGAAAACAGTGGAACTTTAAGTTATTTAGCTTTAACAATTACTAGAAATTCTGGTCATTTCGATTTTCAAATTTTCAGAAAAGCTACTCAAACAAATACTATTATCAGAAACGACTCCAATCATCCAGGTCAACATAAAAAAGGTAACATCAAATCAATCAATCAATACTGATCTGCATTTAGGGCAGTCGCCCAGGTGCCAGATTCCCTATCTGTTGCTTTCCTAGCCTTTTCCTAAATGATTTCAAAGAAATTGGAAATTTATTGAACATCTCCCTTGGTAAGTTATTCCAATCCCTAACTCCCCTTCCTATAAATGAATATTTGCCCCAGGTTGTCCTCTTGAATTCCAACTTTATCTTCATATTGTGATCTTTACTACTTTTATATACGCCATTCAAACTTATTCGTCTACTAATGTCATTCCACGCCATCTCTCCGCTGACAGCTCGGAACATACCACGATGCATTCGTTTCTACATTCGTCCCTGTTTCTATCTCCTCGTAAGATGTGTATTGTTTAATGTAACACCTTGTGTAAAAAATTGGGTTAAATGAAGGAGTTATATCATGTTCAAGATCATGCTTTCACGTCTCTGCACAATATTTAAAATGAAATTTACCGTTGGTCTTTATAGCTATTGTTAAGAGTGAAGGAGAATTTCCTGTTGTGTTTGTTTTGGATTACGTGAGCACAACTTCCAATAATTTAAGCATCCTGAGACAATTTCATAAAGAACATTCCTTGAAATTTCATGCAACTCATTAACTTAATGAAGAAATTGAAAAGGTCTGTTTTCTCAAAACTTTGCACCAGTCTTCATTTAAGAGAGACACTCATCCACTATGCTTCTCGTCGTGGACATTAGTACAGCCTTCTTTAAATCCTCTAATCCATTCTTAACAATCCTTTGCTGATACTGTGTTCTCCATATGCTTCGCTAATCTGCCGATTAATTTAAACAGCTTTCAAGTCTTTTGCATTTAGAAAACGAATCACAGTGCGTACTTCACACTCTGCAGGACCATTAATTGTCAGAAGCATTTTCAATACGCAAAAACAACGGACGTTATGCAGCAGCCATATTTAAAAATGGCACTTAAAAACCACGCTTCATATTACCTCTGAGTATTGGTTAAACAGCATACCAGACACGATACAAACCTGTCTAACGCCATGTTTTATTACCACACCTTACGAGAACTACCTACCTTCCTTTATGATAGCAGTCTGATTGTAATAGGTACTGTATTGCTAATAATTCAAATGTCCTTCATGTCCAAGTTCTTCCTCCTGAGCACTTGGATTAGGCAATCATGACGAACTTTGTCGAAAGCTTTATTTTAACCCAAAAACCAGACATACATTGCTTGATTGACATCTAAACATGTCAGTGCCAGCATACTGAAGGTAAAAAACGCTTCTCTTGTTCCTAGCACATTTCTGAAACCAAACTGTGTTTCACTGATATCCTGTTCTAATTTTCTGAAGATCCTTTAGTGGATAATTTTTAGGAATATTTTTAAGAGTATGGCTCGTGCTGTTCACCAATGATTGGTGATTTGGCCTGCAATCACCTGAAGATAGAAAAAGGGTCTGGAAAAGGCTGGGAGAAAGATATTCCCATTGCACACCCTCACCCACAATGCCTTTTCAGGGTGGTTCTCTAAAGGTGTGGGCAGTTATCAATATGACAGCAAGGATGGATTTAGTCTTTGTGGAGAATGGAAGCTTTAGAGCACATTGTCACACGATTAATTGGTACCGGTGTAACATCACCTACATTGCTCCAAAACGATCGGTGTGCTCTTTCTAGGGGGGGGAACTAATCTTTTGTCCCGTGAGCTTACTTATTCATCTGTTAAACAATTTCTCAATGGGTTTACTTTTCACAGAATTTTATTAGTGGAAGGATGGGTTTCACTACCAAAGTCTAAAATGCTTGTAGCCATACAGCCAATCCAATAGCAGCTTTAATGATGCATTTATTATTCCTGCTAGTGGTTTAACATCACACAAACTCAGAAGTTTTTTGGCAACAGAACAGGAAAGGTCTAGGACAGGAAAAGTGGCTGTGACCTTAATTAAGAGTCTGATGTGAAAATAGGAAAGCACAGAAAACCATCTTCAGGGCTGGGCAGAAGTGAGGATCAAACCAACCATTACTCCAATGCAAGCTTAGAGGCACGCGGCCTGTACCAGGAAGCTAACTTGCTTGGTAGCTCCTAAATCTATTAACTACGTAAACAAATCCACATCTACCAATGGTTTAGGTATATTGAAACTTTCACTCCCCCCCCAGCTTTTTCAGAGTTGAGTTGCAATGCAGCAACCTGTGGCTGCCCGAAGATCATTACCAAAAATTGATGCCTGCCTGTCCATCAGATGATATAGATGTTCATTCCCATAGGGAAACCAAAATATTTGTCCCGAATGAGTAAATTAATAATACCAATATAAATGGTCCGTTATTGGTGGCCGGTGGGTCCAAGTAGCCTACACAGTGGCCTCCACGGTATACACTAGCCATGCATCTATTTATACTGGTATTATAAATTTACTCATTCGGCACAATTATTTCAGTTTCCCTATGGGAATGAACATATATAAAGACATGATGAACCTCAAAACATTGATGAAGTAGTAGGGCTTATTTTTTTGTGATGATTTCTTTGAACTCGTTGCCGAGCAGATAAACTGCTATCACCAGCAAACTACTTCATCACACAAAATATCCCCTAAGGGTTTGAAGTGGACTGATGTAGGCCTAACTAGTTGTGAGATGTGAAAATATTTTGCTTTGTTTATATTGTGGGGACAGGTAAAAAAGTCATATTGGAAAGACTACTGGTCAACTGATCCCCTCAAAATTTGCTGTTGCCCCTTCATGGAGATCATTGCTACACAGCCCACTACACCAGGAAACATTTTTTTTTTTGTTAGGGGCTTTACGTCGCACCGACACAGATAGGTCTTTTGGCGACGATGGGATAGGCAAGGCCTAGGAGTTGGAAGGAAGCGGCCGTGGCCTTAATTAAGGTACAGCCCCAGCATTTGCCTGGTGTGAAAATGGGAAACCACGGAAAACCATCGTCAGGGCTGCTGATAGTGGGATTCGAACCTACTATCTCCCGGATGCAAGCTCACAGCCGTGCGCCTCTACGCGCACGGCCAACTCGCCCGGTGAAACATTATTAGGACTGTTACCAAAGGTCTCCAGTAAATTTCATCATAATCCGTAGAAGGTTAGTGAAGTTAGACTCATTTGTTTATGTGCATGCATTGTAGCAGTAAGTTACACAGAAAATGGCCAGGCACAGGGGTTGAGCAGTGTGATGAGCACCCGGTCCGCAATGTGTTAAACATAATTAAGGCTTGGATAACTAAGTGCTTAAATATATTTTTATTTATTTACATATTTTTGCAGCTTATATAAGTAAATAGGCCTAAATATTCTGGCATATTTATTCTTTTAAAAGTACATATTTCCCGACAATTCTGACAATTGGCTTCTCTGTTTTCTATTTCAAGACAGGAATTCCTTGGGGGCTGAGCCTGTTTTGCCCCTTCACTAGTCCGTACCATAACAGGAATTTTAACCTGAAATTACAGTGGTCTAACCGTTTTGTGCAGGAATTTGGAGAAGTTTTTAAAATGGATGGAACAGTCATTTGTGAGAAACCCATAGCTGCAGACATACATTCGCAACTTACGCAGCACATTATGACAGCAACACATGTGAAATGTGAATCGTTAAAGAAGTTGACACAACGTTTGCTTAGCGAAATGCAAGATGGAAGACCTGGTCCAGCAAATTACCAGTTCTCAAGCTCCCCTGTGGACCCATGGTAGAGTATCGGCCTCCGAATCGCGTTATAGTAGGTTCAAATCCAGGAGAGGTAGTCAGATTTTGAAGGGCGAAAACAAGTCCACTTGACACTACATGTCGTACAATATCGGCATGTAAAAGATCTCTGGTGACACCTTTGGAGTTTACATGGCAAAATCAATTAAAACCCAGTTACAGATGCCCAAGAGAGATATAGTTTACTCTGCTATCTATTAGGCCTAGTGTAAAACAAAACATCAAAATCACGAGCACACAGCCAAATGGTGCAAAATTAAAAATACCTACACACAGCAGTGGAGGCAATATAATAATTATTATTTATTATTATTATTATTACTACTACCAGTTCTCACAGTATATTTGCCATACATTTATTGAGGAGCATTTTCATCAAAAGTAAACAGAGTTATAGCTTTATTAAAACACCCAGTCGTGTGAATTTACTCAGACAGTGTGACGCTGATTTGCCGCTATCTCTGAAACCAGTGTGCACCAGACAGTGTGCTTGGCTGGATACAGCAAGCTATTAAGTGGACAACTGTGATGTTATAAAATCTGTGCTGGAACAGCTAAACAAAGATGATGCTATGTGCATTAATGAATCTTTAGAGGCTATGTGTGCAAAGGGAGTTCACAGAGACGTGGTATACATTAAACCTAACTTTGCTTTCTAAGTTCCATAGGCCTAATCATGAAACTTGAAAAAACTTGCCACTTTCATTGGCTCTGTAGGACATTCTTAAAGTCTGAGAGGAGCCTGAGAACTCTCCTGGGGAACCCAGGAAACAAATTCTGGCAAAATTAAGGAAATTGCAGCAAGTCTCAGCCCGTTACTTTTGTAGTTTATGTAATTAAATACATATGTCTGATAGAACATTATTTTGTACTGTGGACTAGTTTATTCAGGCAACTGGACGTTTCCACAATATTTTAGAATAAATGGGGGTATAATTATAGTACAAATTTAAGAGCCTACTTTGAAAACTTGTTTATTCAGGCAACTGGACGTTTCCACAATATTTTAGAATAAATGGGGGGTATAATTATAGTACAAATTTAAGAGCATACTTTGAAAACTTAATAACAAATTTTCCACTTTCTAAAATAAATGCATATTTCTGAAAAGTTAAGTACATAATTATTTGAGTCCTAAACACAACAAAAGCATAAACACAACATATTTGTAGCAAGGTTTAAAGCCACAAATGCATGAAAGCCCTTTGTGGTAGTTATAACTTGCATTATTCATATAGCACTCGTACTAAAGCTAGATAAGACTTTCTCCTATCAGCAAACGTAAGAGTGCTTAAGATATTCTCAAAAAAGCTTTTACATTAAAATACAAATGCAAAGATTAAGAAATAATATCCCCATACCACATCAGAGCAAATCGAACATGGGAACAGATCACTACCAATGGTGTAGCTTTCTACACATGACCTCTTGTTCAAGGGGATATCCTGTATTGAATCCTCCTAGTTAACTGCACTTTCTTGATTGCCCCTTTTCTTAAGTGCACCAACTATCTGACCCGCTGCCTAAAATCCTGCTCACAAAATTATTTCATTAGCTGAAGAAGGAAGTCTCACAGACTGAAACATGTTCTAATATATGCATAGCTGCCAACTTTTAGAAATAAAAAAGGAAGATTTTTAAATTCTTACATTTCATCACATGGTCTAAGTGAAGAAAGGACGGGATAAAAGGCATACATATCTACAGTTACAAAGTGAAGTGACCGTTAAATTTAAAATCTTAAACTAAAAAACAAAAATAGTTACAAGAAAATTTACCAATCACTTTCATTTATGACACAAACAATACATACGAATAATAATACAATCAAATGTCGATATCTCGAACCTCTATTACTCGAATTTTCAGTATCTCAAAAACTTAAATTTTCCGGCCGTTTGGCTTATTCTTCGCGTGTATTTATTTCTCTATTACTCGAAATTCGGTTACACGAATTTCTCGAAGAAAACATTTCCTCCCTTGAAGCAAAAAATACTCTAACTCAAATTTTGTGCAACATTAACTGTGCAATACGGCATTTGTGGTTTGTGAGGAACAGGTAACGAGTAAAGAAAGGGTTACAGTGAAGCTGGGAACTAACATGACGGGAACCGAAAAACTCAAACTTCTAGTGATCGGAAAATCGGTAAAGCCTCGCTGTTTCTCAGGTGTCAATTACTGGTCATGTACAAAAGCAAGCCCAGAAGTCGCGGATGACAAGCTCCATTTACGAAACTCGGCTGCATGGTATTGACGAGAAGTTTCAACGTGAAGGGAGGAAAGGTTAGCCGCAACAAACAGAAGAGACTAACGGATTTTTTTTCCAAAGGTGTTAATGGAGCTATGGTTCTTGTATAACTACTGTATGTACTGTATCTTGTCTCCTAAAAAGTTACTATAATAAGTGTTATAATTAAAGTTATGCCGTTAAATAGATTCTTTGTATACCTTTAAGTGCTGTTAAAAATAATGTACTGTACTCAGTAAAAGACAGTAGATACATATGATTCAATTAAGTGCTACACATGCTCAAAAATGGTATTCTCTGTATCTCGAAATTTTGATAACTCGAAATAAAATTTATCACCCGAAGTGATTCGAGATATCGAGGTTCCACTGTATTATATTACACTGATACATGCAACAAAACGCATAACAGTTTCCTTTATTAGACTGTAAAATGAACGGAAATTTAATTTTATAGGTATCTCTGGAACACTTGGAGATAACGTTTGTTATGTTTTTTGACCATAATAACGTGAAGAGAAAATACCAGACACTGTCACCGACACAACTCCCTTGAAATACATTCAAGTCATTAAAATTATGAAGTAAGAATGAACAAAAATGCACTCAAATATGTGAAACTACAAGATACAAAACAGATTGGTATGTCTCATACACTATTAACATACGACTTTGACACGGGAAAAAGCACAGAACCGCAAGAAAAAATGTGGCCTACAACACCAACAAAATTACGCACAGAAACGCTATTAATAGCGTGCGAACCACACTGTAAGAAACCTATTCTTTCGTCCCGATTAACTGAGTCGCTAGCGCGGGCTAGCCTCTCTCGCTTGTAGGACGATTGCCGGCCCAAATCCCCAGCCGTAAAGAACACGTGCTGCTGTAGCAAGCAGGAAACGATACCCGAAGGCGACGGACGATACACTCGCGAAATATGGTGTCAAATAAATACGCTTGAAAATGCGGTTGGGTAATTACACAATCACATAAGAATTTATCCTTTATCCAAGGAGAAGAGTACTGACCGTATTGGAGGTTATATTGCACAAAAATAGGAAGAAATAAAAATAAATCGGAAAATCCGGAGAGTTAACAACACTTGCATGCATCGCAAAGTCTTGAGACATAATGACAAAGGACGGCAATGGGGGAGATTATAAACAATACTAATACAAGTCAAATATATGTTATGATCACCCCTGAAATTAAACACTTACACAAAGTTACATCTTGATGAGTGCTCATCTGTTTTCACTTAACTCTGCAAACACTTTCCTTGATCGTATAAAACAAGAAAATTAGGCAGAATATGCCTCCCTAAAAGACTGATCATATCGTTTCTTAGTTGAACTCATTACGAACACCACTAAAAAGACTAAATCGCTTACAAGTTTGTCACACAATGCCACGAGTTTCAGAACTACCGCCAATGTTTCTCACACCCACACCCAAACAAAGCCTTTCAGCTGCTACGAAGCACAACGCAGTTACTAAAGTTGTTATATATAAATTCACAGCCTGCTACTTTTCACAGATTTCTTTTCTTCAAAATCACAGCCTGCTACTTGTTTGGGAACATCTCAGTGTATGAAGTAGCTGTTGAGGCGGGAACAGGTGACAAAAGCATGGTAATAATCGATAAATTTACCGGTCGTATTTCAAACACTGCATCTCGTATTACCAGTTACTTTACATGTTATGAGTCTCATTATGATAGCTGTATTGAAGTACAAAATGTAAAAATTTTCAAATAAATTTATTAAAAAACCACCATTCCAATACTTTACGATCTTTAAGTTTAAGATACAAATGTTACATATATGTTAAAATGGGACATGTTTCGCTTAGGCTTTGTAAGCATCTTCAGCCATACTTAATCTAAAGCTAAGTCAGGCCCCTGAACTGGGTTCCTCATTAAAGTATAATACATTCTTTAATACAAGATAAAACAGTCATAAAAATCTAGTCTATGGACAAGGCGAGCTTAAAATGCAGCTAAAATTCAATAATGAACTTGTCATATTATATGTAGAAGGAATGAATACTAGTATTTGTCTAAAAAAGTACAAGTTGGTTATTTGTAGAACGAGACATAGTCATAATGATCTGACATACATTTGGATTGTACAGATTATTTGATATTAACGAAGCATGGATTAATTAAAATATCAAAAAATAAAATTTCAAACTTTGTTGATTGAGAGTCAGGAACGTAGAATTACAGTAGAGTTGTTAACTCCAAGTGGTTGCGTGATAAGGTCAAAAGGCGCTTGAAGCATCAGTATAGAGGTGACTCCTTCTAGAATAATCTTTGTATTAGATTGTAGTCGTGAGCTGTTTAGCGTAGATTCATTGAAACATGATATTCCTCAATAGCAAGTCCATCAACAGTGAACATCACTGATGTGGAGATATTGTCTTGGTAACAAACTAACAGGCAGTGGTGATATCTGTCATCGTGTAACTGGTGAGGATAATGATTGAAATAAGAAGAAGAATCTAGAATCTGCACTATGTCTTCTGGTATAGACTAGAGCAATTTTGTTACTTTCACAGATCTGCCTCTGTCTTATCCTTGGCTTTGACAATATGAAAGTGACTGAGGTATGAGCAATGCTAGTAATGCCAATCCTTATGCAGCCAGTCCCTGCTATGAATGGTGTGAAAATGTTGCTCATATGGTCGGTTGGTGTATGCATTTCAGTGGGCTTGGCAGACCGATATGAAATAGCAACTCTGGCTCGGTGAGGAAAGCAACGGGAAACTACCTCACTCCCCATTTCCCTAGTACGCCTCTTTAGTGATGCCTAGGCCATCTATGACAGCTGATGGCAGAGCCGTTGAGGATTCCACCGGCGGCATCGCTGACGGACTGAACATACATGCATAAAAGGCAACATCCTGTCTAATTGTCAATTAACGCCCAAGCAACATAAAGAAATGAAATTTTTGGGATGCACTTCCATTACAGTGAAGGTATTCACTCAAACTGGGTTTCAAAAAAATTCCACCCCTAAGTGGATAAAACTGGGGCAAAACCCTGAAAACCAACATAACCATTCCTCCAAAAAACAGCTTGAAATTTCACATAATGGTTGCTATTGTAAATACTAGATTTTATAAAAGACAAGTTCAGGAGTTAAATGGGGATTAATATCCAAAACAAAAATATTCATTTCTCAGAAAAGTTTGACATATGGTGTTGAAATTTCACATTGCTTCTATATGTCTTAGATTTTCAATCAGAAGTGGTCTTAAAACAATACACCCTTAAGGAGGTTTGACTAGGGGGTAAGGTCTAATGATAAAAATATTCATTTCATTGAACCACTTAACATATAAAGTTTAAATTTCACAAGATGTTTGCTTTTCAATGCCTTAATTTTTTTTTAAGTAGTAGTTTTAAAACAATACACCCCGAAGGGGTTTTCACTGGGGAGTGAGACCTGATGATAAAAAGGTTTAATATTCAATTGTTGAAATGGTTTCACTTACAAAATCAAACTTTCACATGATGCTTGCTCCTCTATGTCTTTAATTTTAAATAAGAAGTGGTCTTAAAACAACACGCCCTTGAGGACTGAAGACAAAATTACTCATCTCTAAAAACCGCTTGCCCCATGAAGTTGAAATGTTATGTCTTTCTTTTGTGTCATAGGTGTCAAATACGGAATGATATAATTCAAAATATTTCATATATTCAGGGATTGTGACCATGTAAAAGTAGCTGAAGTTCTACAACTACCCAAGGCTTCACCAGCCAAGATATTGGACTGAATTTCTCTTTTCCACCATTGGCAACAAAACACAAGGGTGGATCAAATATAAACGGGAATTATTTTCTTAAATTTACTGCATCAAAAAAACTCTTCTACACAGTGTCCTGCCTTTGATACACATTTTCTCCATCGGATTGGTCAGTTTTTGATGCCGGCCTGATAGAAAGAAGAGGGACGTGGGCAGAGCCAGCTGCCTCTTCTACACTTGCACCATCATCAAACCGCTGTCCTCCAAGGTCTTGTTTGAGGGGTCCAAACAAATGGTAGTCGCAGGGTGACAAATCTGGACAGTATGGAGGTTGTTCCAGAGGTTTCTAGTGAATTTCCTCCAGTTTTTTTCGCATTAAAGCGGTAGTATGCCACCTTGCATTGTCATGGAGAAAAATGACGTTTCCGAGTCGCCAGGATCGCTTGTTGCAATACGCAGCTTTTGCTTCATCCAAAAGGCGAAAGTAATAGGCTGCATTAATTGTCCTTTGTTCGTGAAGAAAATCCACCAGCAAAACGCCTGCGGAGTCCCAGAAAACTGCTGCAAGCACCTTTCCAGCAGATGGGCGTGTTCAGGCCTTGACCGGACCTGATTTGTCTCTTCGCCGCCACCCCATGCTTGCCTGCTTTGACTTTGGGGTGTTATGAGGCACCCAAATTCCACCACAAGTCACAATACGATGCAATAAATCCTCTCCTTCCTCCTCGTGCCGACGCAGGAGCCTCTGACAAACTTCCTGGCATAAAGTTTTTTGTTCCTGGTTGAGAAGAGGAACCCACCTGCCAGACAATTTTCTGAAATGAAGTTCATCTTGGATGATAATTTGAACACTTCCATAACTTCTACGGCTAAAACAATTTGCGAAATATTTATTCCCCGATCTTCACCAATAATGTCACGAATGGCAACAATGCTGTCTGCAGTGATG
Source organism: Anabrus simplex (assembly GCF_040414725.1). NCBI lineage: Eukaryota > Metazoa > Arthropoda > Insecta > Orthoptera > Tettigoniidae > Anabrus > Anabrus simplex. The sequence goes on from NC_090267.1 coordinate 431,332,497, forward strand.
CTTGTCTGTGGTCTCCTTTCATGAGGTTCATTTTCCACAGCTTCTCTTCCTGCAACAAATTTTTTAGCCCACTCATACACTCGAGTCTGCAAAAGTGTTTCTTCACAAAACTGCGTGCGGAGCCGTCTCAAAATTTCGGAATGTTTGGTGCCCTCTTTTGCGAGAAATTTGATAATGATGCGTTGCACAACAGACATGTGCACCTCTTGCTCACTCATGGCATAATGAAGCAGCCCAGCTCTCCACTGTCGTTCAAGCATGCAAACCCCTTCTCCAGACACCCCCACCAACATCCTGGCAAAGCCCCGCCTCAGAATTATTACTAATAGCAGCGGTACATTCAAATTCCCCTTTATATTTGATCCGTCTTCTTATATTTGTAAAACTGAGGGATTTAACTGAAATAAACTTAGTATACGACAGGGGGAAAGATTTTTGGAGACTCTATACCTTTGATGGTCGATGCATATTCTTGCCCGCAATGAACAGAGATGCCATTTTTCAAGAAAGGCAATTCGTCATGCAGCCGTTCAGACACGGGGTGGGGGATGGGGTGGCAGCTGTAGAAGTTTTTTTTTTGAGATCTTACTAAATTACATATCATTGAAAAATCAATGAACACCATACAATTCAACCAGATATTCAAAGACTGGCATATAAAGAGTGTAGGTTCTTACCTGCTAGGTGATCTGCAGTACATATCTGAGTGGAGGTTGAAGGATCATTTCTTTTGTTGAGTACTGTAGTTGCTCTCTTAGCAGCTTGTATTTGCTGTTTGGTAAACATACACTGGTGACATGCTTTTCCTTTTGATATCATGTGCATTCTCTGCACTAACAGAGTACTTAACAGTTGTTCATATTAGCACGAAACTCAGTCTTGTTCTTCCCCACCATACGCAACTGAAAAATCGCGGCTACACACACTACAAACCACGCGTGAATGAGATGTTGAAGAACGCAATAAACAGGGCCACTCTTTCGAGTAATCCTCCCTAAATTTTTGAACTATTTTTAGTTTATTACTTAGCGTCACTAATCATGGTAACGCCACCACACGTATTTTCCTGCTCAAAAAATAGCTTCATTATTTCAAACCTTTCGCATTTTGTAACACACGATTAGCATATATCCTAGAAGATCAATATATGTAAATTTGTGAACCAAAATCGCAATAAACACTTCTTCAACTATCACGCATACAGTTTCCACAATGAAATGGAGTTTGTCACCACTTTGCCGCCAAAAGAAAGACAAAAGAATTCGCATACTTTCGTGGAAGTCTGGTCATGTGACGAACAAAGACAACTCTGCAAGATATACCACTTCACAGGTGCCTATTTTTCCAGTACTGGAAGCACACACTGCGTTCAGTACGGTATTCTTAAACGAGCGACTGAGAAATCTGAAAAAAATAATCTGAGAATTCAAGCTGTAATGGGATTCCTTGTGTATGTTTTTGAACACTTCATACACTTAGATTTTAAAATAAACTAAAAATCGTAATTTGTGGTATGTGATTCGTAAAGGCGTAATTGTGATGGGTAATTCGTAATTATTACGATTGAATCGTAATAGTTGGCATCTCTGAATGAATGGCTCTATTTTCAAAGATTGAAACCTCTGAAATTACTAATCAATTTTTCACAAGCTTCACATATAATAAAATAATATTAAAGGTGGTTTTATCTTGATTATTATCATCATCAGAGTAACCCTCTATACCCAGAAAATTCTAAGCCTTAGATTTCGAATAAGAAGTGATCTTAAAACAATACACCCCTAAGGGGGTTTTGACCGGGCTTTGAGGCCTGATACCAAAAATGTTATTTCCCTTGAACCATTTGACTTACGAAATTAAGATTTCAAATGATATCATAGGTATATACAGTAAAACCTCGTTAAGACATTTCTGCAGAGGACAAGGAAAAAGAACATGTTAAGCGAGAAAGCGTACTACTGAACACACAAATAAAAACTATCCAACAGGGATATGGAAACACGAGATACGATTTTTCCGACACAATGGGATTTTATGTCATATATCCGCGGGTACAGTGAAATCTCTATGAGAAGGGAGTATTAAAAGGTGTGAAAACACAAGAGAACAAACATGAAAACTTATTCCGCTGGGGCTTATAAAATAATAGTGCACTGAAAAGTGTTAAAAACACCAAACAACATGTATGAAAAAACTTGAACAGGTCCCATAAAATATCAAAGTATTATTGCAGATCACACTTCTTGTAAAACAAATGTTAGTAGAAGCCTTTTATTTCAAACCAGTTGGTTAGTTAACATTATTTTTCTGGTCACACACTTGGACAATGAATTGGAGGTTATACACGGCCATGTGCGACAGCAACAGAACGACTTTGGCCGCCATTTTGAATCGAACAAAACTTTGACCAACTAAGGCCGATTCGAGGGATCGAGTCGAAACTGGAAGGTGCGAGTTTCGACATTCACGCCAATTCTGCGCGCTTGAAAATGCGAATGCCAGCTTACTTGCTGTCTTCATTAGTAAAGAATTTCACGAATTTTTCTGCATCCATAATTAGGCTATCACAAGACAAATATGCATCACACTGGTCAAACTCACACGATTATATTCCAAATGTAGGCAGGCTATCGCGCAACAAATATTTGCTACCCTTCACTTTACAATTAAACACGAAATACATTTCTAACTTCTAAATGGAATGCAAAATACAAGCACAAACAGGCTCATTATGTTATTCTGCAATTTCATTGCTAACTGGCAAGCAAAACTGAGCATTTCTGAGACTAATGGCTGCTCCCCGAAGGTGCAATTTATCCTGTGAAGTTCAAGAATTCAAGGCATTTTCCCGTTATCACGCAACTTCAGTGAAGGCTCTTAACCGAGTTGGAAATCATGTTCCATCCACTAGGCATGACAAATAACATTTTCAGAGCTAGGAAAAATGCGATCGTACTAAGCTGTAACAGCAAAAATTTGCGACATGATAAGTGAGGTATTTTTATACAGTTTTAATACGATGAGAATCAGGACTTCGAATTTACGACGTGCTAAGTAGGAAAGTGTTAATGAGGAATGCACTAACGAGGTTTCACTGTACTTGGACTTGAAACTAGACATGTAAACTGGCGTTGCATATATAAACAACATCTGTGAATGGATAGGACAAACTGGAGGAGGCTCGTACACAACAGCACCCGGCTTGCTGGAGCGAAGAAATAATGGTATATACTTTAAATTCTAGGTGTGAAATAGTTGATATTTTAAAACATTTCACCTATGAGGGGTTCAATGGGGTTAGCCCTGGAAACAAAATTGTTCACCCCTTCAAAACTGTTGGATGTACAAAGTAGTAATTTTAAGAAGAAGCTGTTCTTTCATGTCCTCTGTATCAAATATCATATACGATACTTCAAAATATTTCACCCTCTTTTCACAGTTTGGCCGCTTTTATGTCCTATATGTTAAATAAGATAGGGTTTTAAAATATTCCAATTCTATGGGGGTTCAAATGAGTGTTAGATCCAAAAACAAATAACCATTCCTCCAAAACCATTTGATGTGCAAACTGAAGGTGCATTTTACAGGCTTAGCTGACAGTGGTATCTCCAAAATGTAAACATTGTAAAGATAACTTTGTTTAAAACCATAGCAAAGCACTGGTATCTTGCAAGTATACAATAAAAATAAATACTTTGTTGCTAGGGAAATGTGGACAGCAGATGAGCAATAATTTCAATGTCATCTGTTTTACTGCAAAACATATATGGAGATTTATTGTCAGAATGAGATCTAATGTTCAATAATATCAGTACCTTACAGTGGACAAACAAAAACATCTTACACACAATATAGTTTATCAGTGGAATACTAAAAAGGTAGTAACTCATCATTTACTTCAAACTTCAATAAATTTACTCACAGAAACATCTTCATCTTCACAAAGATCTAACTGAGACTCAATAGCTCGATCTGCAAGATTGGGAAAGTGTTTGAAGAAACGGGCAATAAACTGAGAGGCTAGACGTTTTTCTTTAGCAGAACCTTTCACTGCACCTAATATATCTAGGTATTCCTTCTCGTGCTGAAACAAATAAAGATATTTTGACATTAAAACATTGAAATCTCGAATTTTTCATTTAAAAATTACAGCCTGGAAATTGACAAATATTTCGAAAGAAATTCTAACACTTATTAGACACACTTTATCCAGACAACTCAAAAGCAATCAGCACCTTCCCACATTACTTACTCACCAAACTTCACTGAATAGGAAACATTATCAAATGCTGTATTAAGATCATTAAGGAATAATTTGAACTGTACTTAGTTTAACCCTAGGCTGCAAATAAAGCACATTGTTTTTTTCTATATCTATTTTTTAAATACTCTTGTCACCAACAGGAACATACAGTACAATAGAATAAACACTCAAAGGCCAGTGTAGAAAAGTGGCAGTGACAGGATGAGACAAGAACAAAGTTGCAGTTTATGAGACTGGCAATAACATAATTATAGCCATTAACCCTCCCGTTTTACACAGAATTCAAACCACAGGGAAAATACTTTTAATTTTGAATATTCCACATGCACTGCCTGCGATATGAACCACAGCTGCCTTGGTGAGAAGACCTCCCTCCCCAAAAACTTTCTTGTATACTGCTGTCTTCACAGATGGATTCTCTTCTCATCAATTCCAGCCCTTCTTAATCTATTTCTTCTCTGCCTCAGCAAGCTTACTTCTGCTGTTTCCCATCTTCATCAGAAAGCAGACATCAACACTCACCGAGGGGTCTGTTCAGACGTTACCAGGCGAGTTGGCCATGTGGTTAGGGGCTTGCGGCTGTGAGCTTGCATCCAGGAGATAGTGGGTTCGAACCTAACAGTCGACAGCCCTGAAGATGGTTTTTTGTGGTTTCCCATTTTCACACCAGGCAAACGCTGGGGTTGTACCTTAATTAAGGCCAGGGCAGATTCCTTTCCACTCCTACGCCTTTCCTACCCCATCGTTGCCATTAGATCTAGCTGTGTTGGTGAGACGTAAAGCAAGTACTAAATATAAATAAAATGTTTAGATGTGATTATTCTATTACATATTCATATTCATGCTCCCTTCTTTGTACATATGATCAATTTGTAATGTATTCCTTTCCAAAAACTTATATTGACTCACTCGGTTCCTTTTCTCCTCAAGTGTTCGTATTGTATTCATCTTTTTGTCCTGCGTACACCTGGTTTTCTTCTTATCCTACACCTCCCACATCAAGAGTAACGATCTGCCAATGCCTAGGTCTATGCTTCATCTTGACTTAGAATACATGTCACGTATGTACAACCGAAGATTTGAGGCCAGTCTCAGAGACAGGCCTATCTGTTGACAGATGTACATCATCTTTCATTAAATATTTTAAGGATTTGTTGAAAATATTAAACCACCCCTAATATTCTTGTCGTTACACAATAATGACTCATTACATTACATTTATCTATATATAAAATAAGAGTTTTGTCTGTACATTGCTCAGAATTTGAAAAGAATGGTATTTCTGTATCGGTCATGTCCACAGTAACAAGGAAATGCACTTTATACTTTTCCGCAATTTCTGTCTGTATGTATGCACACGCATCACGAGAAAATGGCTGAAATCGGTATGTGAAGTCAGGGGATGAGCCGCTCCAATCTAGGCTATAAATAATTTCACTCACGCTGAGTGAAATGGTAGTTTAGGGGAAGGCCTAAAATTGAATTTTCAAATATTTAAATTATTAGTGGTCCTATCAATAAATACTACATAACTAAAGTTATACAGAATTAAATTTCCGATCATTTATGCCATACATTGTTACCATACCAGATCTGATAACACAGATATTCATGAATTTGTATTTTTGTTGCTAAGTCCATATAAACGCTGAGCCACGAGAAAATAGGTTAACAGAATTTAATGAAAACAGGTATATAGAGTCGGGGAACAAGAAACTTCAGTCTAAGTTATAAACAGTTTTATTTGCCGTGTAAGAAATTGTAGTTTAGGGGAAGGCGCCTAAAATTTAATTTTAATACCTATGAAAATGAAATTAAATGTAGTATGGCTTCTTTTTAGTGCTGGGATATCCCAGGACGGGTTCGGCTCGCCAGGTGCACGTCTTTCTATTTGACGCCCATAGGCGACCTGCGCGTCGTGATGAGGATGAAATGATGATGAAGACAGCACATACACCCAGTCCCCGTGCCATTGGAATTAACCAATTAAGGTTAAAATCCCCGACCTGGCCGGGAACCAAACCCGGGACCCTCTGAACCGAAGGCCAGTACGCTGACCGTTCAGCCAACGAGTTGGACTTAAATACCTATGTTATTGGTCCTATCGAAAAGTACTACATAACAAAAGTTATAGAAAATAAAATTTCCGACCATTTTTGTTTTATTCAATTTTACCGTACCGACTATGATAAGAGTGGTATTTCAGAGTCGGAAGAAAACTAAATGTGAATGTCTGCAATATTGAAAGCGCATAACATTGATCAACAATAACATTACATGACCATTGTTTGTGGTGATGTTCTTTGTCTCTTATGCTGCCGCTTAACTCCGATAGATGGAATTACTGCTGCGTACCGAGTATAACAGCCTGACTGAATATTGGGGTAAATAGCTGGGGAGTTAGCAAACTTTCTTCTTTAGCATGTCATTCCTCTGGTTCATAAATTCTCTGATACCGTACTGCTGGTACGTAACTCACTGCTTCATCATAGTATTCCACATATTCGATCCCTACTCTGACGTACTGTTTTGAATGAGCAGTGTGCATTCTTAAGGCAGAGGTGCAAGTAGTAGTAGTAGTATGACCTTGTATAGAATTATAATTTAGGCATATTCCAAATTATAGCACCATAATTCACTAAATAACTCAAAATTCAACCCTGAAAAGATCCGTATCTTAATAAAAGCTTCTTCCCCTTCACTTTTATTAAATTCTATATTCATTTTATTCAAAATCAGCAGTAAAGAGTGGGTTTCTCCTCTGGCTTGGAGGAAAAGATTGCCTCCGAGTCAGACAGATATTTCCACCACCAGTGTAGTGAACTGAGATCTTCCGACTCATCGGGTACTGCTAGGAAACAGATTAGTAAAAGGGCATAGTTTTTGCCCTGGGATTCTCCACTATTCTAACCCACCCCCCTCAGAAAAAAGACTAAGAGTCTTCACGAATCACGGCTGTCTGCGGCCTGGTCATTCCAGCTCAGGAACTTTGGAATGTTAGATCGGCAGCGTAGTACTGTTCATTAAAAGTGAGAAAATGTGTGGTTTTTCATTTGATCGAGTATTTCGTGTGAAATCATTTCTTTTACTTGCGCCGTTCCTACTGACGTCATTGTAATGACCTATGTTCATTTCAGTTGGGAAAACCAATATGACAGTCTTTCTGAGGATGTAAAAAGGCAGACGGAGAGTGAGTGTCTGCCATTATAATGCAATTCCCCAACCTGATTGTTACTGATGGGCTGGATGTCTTTTGTTGAGGAACTAGGACTGTTTCTGTAGCCAAAACGTTCCTGCCATCACTCACTCAACTGTCTACTTTCCCACCGAGGGGCAGCTTTTATTCACAAATGCCAACTCTCTAAATAAACGGTGAAAGACTACACGTAAATGTTGACTGAAATCTCCCTGCTGATTACGAACAATATTGTGATCTAAAATTGCAACAGCAATGATAGCAGTGATAAGGTTCATCAATCTGCAATGTGAAAAACGTACATTCTCCAACACCTACTGGAACAACTGTTTCCGGAGCAGCACCCAGCATCCCTTCAGCAGACTGTGGACTGCCTATGGCCCGAGAGGAAACCGGAATGACCACACGCCCTCATACACACCAGCTGAAGTTTGTAAACAAAACTGACTGAACATGATGGCCTGTATTAAACTGAATGATCAATGAAAACTTTCAGCCATCATACTGGCCCACAAACACACTATTTCAAATAAGGAAACGGAAAGATAACATCAATGACTGGTCATCTCATAGACCACACCACCTTTAAAAACATACCATAAAAATTCCTGCATGAATTTTGGGCTAGTAAGTTCATGGCACTTCAGCCGGAAGGGCCTCGGCCTACCAAGCGACCGCTGCTCAGCCCGAAGGCCTGCATATTAGGAGGTGACATGTGGTCATCACGACAAATCTTCTTGCCCGTTTTTCTTAGCTTTTTAGATCGGGGCCACTATCTCATCACCAGATAGCTCCTCAATCCTAATCACGTAGGCAGGTGGACCTTGAACCAGCCCTCAATTTCAGGTAAAATTCCCTGACCTCGCCAGGAATCGAACCCGGGGCCTCCAGGTAAGAGACAGGTACACTACCTCTACACCACGGGGCCGGCAGAATTCTGAACTAGTGCATCTGTCAAAGGGCATGAAACAAGCGACAACCAGAAAGAAGTGTGTAGAGTGACCAGCAAGCTGGGTGGTGCCAAGGAGAAGTAGTAGCACAATATTTTAAGCGCCCTCCATATAAATTTGTCTGCTTATAGCAAGTTACTTTCAATAATAACAATAATAATGGTTTTCGGAGATGATGAGGTGCCAGACTTTAGGGCCACGGGAGTTCTTTCACATGTCAGTAAATCTACCGACACGAGGCTGACATATTTGAGCACCTTCAAATTATCACCAGACTGGGCCAGGATCAAACCTGTCAAGTTTGGGTCAGACGGCCAGTGTTTCAACCGGCTGAGTTACTTTTAATAATAATCTCATTGGTTTTACATCCTACTAACTGCTTTTTAAAATGGTTTTTGGAGACGCTGTGGCGCCAGAATTTTGTCCTGCAGGAGTCTTAACATACCAGTAAATCTACTGATATGAGGCTGACATATATGAGCACCTTCAAATAGCATCGGACTGAGTTAGGATCGAATCTGCCAAGTTGGGATCAGAAGGCCAGCACCTCAAACCGTCTGCGAGTTCCTTTTAATAGATTAGATTGAAAAAATTATGCACTTAATTATGGTGTCTGTGTGTGTAGTACACATCATGGCTAAATGAAAACTTTGAGCCATCACACTGGCCCACGAGCACACTATTTCAAATAAGGAAATGGAAAAATAACATCAATGACTGGTCATCTAATAGACCACACCACCCTGTGGCCTTTGGTCACAGGGGTCCCAGGTTCGATTCCCGGCAGGGTCGGGAATTTTAACCATCATTGGTTAATTCCACTGGTACGGGGGCTGGATTTATGTGTCGTCTTCATCATCACTTCATTCTCATCACAACGCGTAGGTCGCCTACGGGCGTGAAATCAAGACCTGCACCTGGCGAGCCGAAGTCCTCAGACACCTCCCGACACTAAAACAGCCATACGCCATCAGGAAAATCACAAGTATCACATTTCAGTTTTTGGTGATAAGCAGAGTTATGCTGTCTGTTTGCATCTGAATCCAGCACGAGTACAATATGCCTACTTTTATTTTCTTGAGGCACCCTTTGATACATTAGGGTATGAAAGAACAGTGAAACATGATGAAACATTATCCTGGCTGGCTGAGCAGCTCAGACAATAGAACCCAGGCTGTCTGAGCCTTAACTGGCATGTTCAATTTTTAATCAACCCAGCGGTATTCAAAGGTGTTCAAATATATCAGCCTTGTGTCAGTAGATTTACCCACGTGAAAGAACTCCCGCGTGACAAAATTCAGGCATTTCGCCTTTGAAAACCATAAAAGTAGTTGGAGGACAAGAAAACAATATCATATCTGTCTGTCCATTCTACTGGACCGATTTGCTTCATTTTTGTTTTAGTCTCTCCACCTACTGGTGATTTTTTTTTTGCTATTGGCTTTACGTCGCACCGACAACACAGATAGGTCTTATGGCGACGATGGGACAGGAAAGGACTAGGACTGGGAAGGAAAAGGCCGTGGCCTTAATTAAAGGTACAGCCCCAGCATTTGCCTTGTGTGAAAATAGAAAACCACAGAAAACCATCTTCAGGTCTACCGACAGTGGGTTTCGAACCCACTATCTCCCGATTACTGGATACTGGCCGCACTTAAGCGATTGCAGCTATCGAACTCGGTCCTATTGGTGAATCATGAGACATTGATAGGTATCTATGCTCAGCCAACATTGAGTGATCACAAAATCAAATAAATTAAATGATCACTCTAATAATTGCAGGCGAAGATTTACCCTAACACACAATACATTCTGTACTTAGCAAATAACACTTTCATTAATATTCTGATATACGTGATTATCTAGTATTGCCACTGCATGCAGCCATGTTTGATTACTACCTCTCAAGCCAAAGAGAATACACTTCCTCTGTTCACAGAAGAATACTATTCCCTGCTAGATACGCTTTGATTCTCTGACTTTCCCATCTTCCAAATTTATTGAACAGGCTAGCTGATGTACCCGTGCTTCCCTATGGAATTCTACTTTGTATACAGAATTCTAGATTAGGTAGTGTACACGTTGTGGATAAGATTGTATTAAATTGCATAGCTCTTACAATTACCCCCAGATACGCGATGGGGAAGTCACAAAACGTCTTTTCTCATGTTAAGACTGGGTTAGGGAATTTTCATTGTAACAGTAGGCCCTCCTGCCTACCATCAGTCACAATAAAGTTGGGGAATTTTCATGATAATGGCAGACACTCACTCTCCACCTGCCTGTTTACATCCTCAGAAAGAATGTCTTAGTGTTTTTTCCAACTAAAATCAACAAAGGGCATTAAAATGACATCAGTAGGAATGTTGCGCTAAAAAGCAATGCTATCATACACAATACTCTATCAAATGAGAAACCACACATTTCCTCACTTTTAACAAACAGCACTATACTGCCGATCTAACAGTCCAAAGTTCCAGAGCTGGAATAACCAGGCCGCAGACAGCTGTGAACACTCGTCTGCCGTATTCGGTTAAGTTTGCATACTGCTCATTCACATCAGTGCATCAGAGTAGGGATCGGATTGCTGGAATACTATGATGAACCAGTGTGTAACATGCCAGTACTATCAGAAAATTTATGAACCAGAGGAAAGGCACGCTAAAGAAGATTATCAAATCCTCGGCTATTTCCCGCCAATATTCAGGCAGGCTGTTACATTCGATATGTAGTTGTAATCCTATCTATCGGAGATGAGTGGCAGCATAAGAAACAAAGAACATCACAACAAACAATGGTCAATGTAATGTTAATGTTGATCAATTTTATGCACTTTCAATATTGTAGGCCTTCACATTTAGATTCTTCCGACTCTGAAATACCACTATTATCACAGTCGGTACGGTAAAACTATCATAACTGGCATGCCTTTGCTGGCGAGACCTAGTGCTACAGTGCACTATGTCTTCTGCTACAGGCTAGAGCAATTTTGTTACTTTCATTGATCTGTCTCTGTCTTATCCTTGGCTTTGACAATATGAAAATGACTGAGGTGTGAGCAAAGCTAGTAATGCCATTCCTTATACAACCAGTCCCTGCTGTGAATGGTGAGAGAATGTTGCTCATAGGGTCGGTTGGTGCATGCATTTCAGTGGGCTTGGCGGAATGATGTGTAATAGCAACGTCTGGCTCGGTGAGGAAAGCAACAGGAAACTACCTCACTCCTCATTTCTCTAGTACACCTATTCAGTGATGCCTAGGCCATCTATAACAGCTGATGGTGGAGCTGTTGAGGATCCAACCAGCCTTAGGGCCAAGGACTGAAAATACTCATACATCATAACTGGTACGGTAAAACTGAATAAAACATAAATGATCTGTAACTTTTGTTATGTAGTACTTTTTGACAGGACCAATAACATAGGTAATTAAAAATTAAATTTTAGGCACCTTCCCCTAAACTATCATTTCATCCAGGATGAATAAAATTATTTACAGCCTAGACTGTAGTTTCTTATTCCCCGCCTCTACATACTGATTTTCATTAAATTCTGTTTACCTATTTGCTTGTGGCTCGGCTTTGGTATGGGCTTAGCAACAAAAATACAAATTCATGAATATATCTGCTACCACAGCCGGTACGGTAAAAATGTATCAGACATAAATGATCGGAAATTTAATTCTATATAACTTTAGTTATGTAGTATTTATCGATGGGGCTACTAATAACAAATATTTGAGAATTAAATTTCAGGATTCCCCTAAACTAACATTTCACTCACGCCCTCAAAAGAGCTCTGACCTGCCCAGCGACCGTTGCTCAGCCCGAAGACCTGCTGATTACGAGGGGCCGTATGGTCAACATTACGCATCCTCTTGGCTGTTATTCTGGGCTTTCAAGACCGGGGCTGCCATCTGACCGTCAGATAGCTCCTCAATTCTAATCACGCAGTGGACCTCAAACCAGCCCTTAGGTTGAGGGAAAAATCCCTGACCTGGCCGGGAATCGAAATGATGAAGACGACACATACACCCAGCCCCAGTGCCAGTAAAATTAAACGATGGTTAAAATTTCCAACCTTGCTGGGAATCGAACCCAGGTCCCCTGTGACCAAAGGCCAGAACGCTAACCATTTAGCCATGGAGCCAGACATGAAAACTCTAAAGTCATTGCATTGGAAAAATATATCCAACTGGGTGAAAGAAATGCCTACACTTGCGTACTTATGTTGAGCCCCAATTTTGAAACCCCCACCCAGCCTCGCCCCCTCAGGAAATCTGCTGATTTCTGGTACCAAGTTTTAAGTTTGTAGGATTTCTGGAAGTCCCTCATTAATTCATGCCAATTTTCAATTTTATACTTTTCTACAGATTGCTTCTCATCGAGTTCCAGTTATTAGTATCCTTAAACTGTGACTGGCAGTAGGAATGGAAAACCTGCCAATGTAATGAACAATAAACTCAATTGTCACAGACAGGAGGCAAGGGGGCCTACCATTACAATGAAAGCTCCCCAAACTGACTGTGACTGACAGTAGGCAAGGGGCGTAACATTATAATGAAAACACAACAAATCAATTCTGAATAGCAGTAGGGAAGAGACTTGCCATTATACTGAAAAATCTGCAGCTGGAATGTGACTGAAGTAGGAAAGGGGGCCTGCCGTTGTAATGAACACACTCCAAAATTGATTGTAACTGGAAGTAGGCAAGGGGGCCTGCCATTATAATGAAAACTCCCCATCTCAATAGTGACTGGCAAGGGAGAGGGAAAGCACAACCTTCGTCTCCATTGACACCAATACAGATGATCACCAGGCTGTTAGTTATTCCAAGGACCGGGCAAGTTGGCTGAGAGCTTGCATCTGGGAGATAGTGGGTTCGAACCCCATTGTCGGCAGCCCTGAACATGGTTTTCCGTGGTTTCCCATTTTCACACCAGACACATGCTGGGGCTGTACCTTAATTAAGGCCACATCCGCTTCCTTCCCACTCCTAGCCCTTTCCTGTCCTATAGTCGCCGTAAGACCTAGGCATAAATTTTTGGTAGTGGGACAGGGTCACTCATAGTGCACTGGCACTGCCGGAGGCTACAATTAGCCCATGCAGTGGCCTCCACGGTATGCACCAGCCAGCGTCTTGGTAGGTGTGCTAGGTACCAACTGATGAGCCCAGCCTAGCACACAGGGGCGAAACGCTGGTAACCAGGAATGAGTTAGCTGGAAAATTTATAATGTCCAATAACGGACCATTTATATTTGTATTAGACTTTTCTTTTTTGCTAGGGGCTTTACGTCGCACGGACACAGATAGGTCTTACGGCGACGATGGGATAGGAAAGACCTAGGAGTTGGAAGGAAGCGGCCGTGGCCTTAATTAAGGTACAGCCCCAGCATTTGCCTGGTGTGAAAATGGGAAACCATGTAAAACCACCTTCAGGGCTACCGATAGTGGGATTCGAACCTACTATCTCCCGGATGCAAGCTCACTGGTATTAGACCTATCTATGTCAGTGAGACGTCAAGCCAATTGTTAAAAAGTTATCTCAAGGGCAGCAGACTTGTTGCCAAATTCTCTATATAACACTAATTAGAGAGAGAAAATGGAAGGGATCCAACACTTCAAAAAAGGAATGTATTGTTATGATGATGATGATGCTTGTTGTTTAAAGGGGCCTAACATCTAAGGTCATCGGCCCCGATTATTGTTTTAGGAGGAAGTACAACTAGGCAACCATCCTCTGTTATCACTACTCAGAGAGAGAGAATTGAAGGGGTCCACTACTTCAAAAAATAAATGTATCGGCCAAAGGAAGATACGGAACATGAAGGCTATGAAAATGAAAGACATCCTAACCCTCGCAAATCAAATATCATCAGGATCAGAAGAAGAACAAGAGTTGACCACGGGAGATCGGATATGATAGATGAAAGTGAGGAGCCTGGCACAAGTAAGTGGAAGCACTACCAGAACTCAGCTAAGGGCCCTGTTGTCCCAAACCCACACTTCAAAGTTAAGAGCCCCACCAGCCCCTTTTATTCGCCATTTATGACAGGCAGGGGAAACCGTGGGTGATAAGCCTCATTCACAATGCAAACGTAACGTAAAATTAAAATTAACGTTAACTCAGAAGTTAGCGGCCATCTTATCTGATGGAACCATTCACAATACGCCGACGTAAACTTAACTGCGAGTCCGTAAAATTAAGGGATTGCAAACTCCAAGCTCTTGCAGTTAATTTTACATTAATTTTAAGAACCAGCCAATCAGAGCAGAGGTAAACGTATTTTGTGCACGATATAATGACTTCTCTCGACGAAACACTTGTAATTCTCTTTCAAAACAATCTTTGGAGAAAGAATTACAAAGACGCTGTACCGAAAAATTATAGATGGAAATAAATATCCTGTAGCAATGAAATCTGACGGTTAATGGCGGGAGACAAGCTTGCAGCGCTGACGAACGGACGAGAGACAATCCCTGTCATAAATAAAACAGTGTCCCTGTATATTTCTTAACATTATACTGACTACTAGTTTACGAAAACGATATCATCCAAACATCTCATTGGGGTGTGATAGATAGGAGCATAGATGTCGGTACAGGAGACCTTACATTTCTTTTTTATTAGAAAAGAGGAAGTAAATCGTAAGAAAGGCAAACAGTTCAGGTCTCATCCACATGTCCAAAACGAACTGATGAGGGTCATTTCTTACATTAGATTACCGAAATCGCACTGAGGTAACTTTCTTTGATTCAAGGGGTGAACCCATTTTCTGCACCGTTGTTTAGATCGCCTTTTCGCAGGAGCAAAGCAATAGATGTTTGAAGTAATATGAAATCCGCTACCATGATGTTTGATTCCATCGAGGTATTGAAATATAAAACTGCGAGATAGTCCAAAACCCGACTTCCGTGCTAAATAACATGGCGGTGTTTTGATTGGCTGCTGTGTACTCTTTACGTTAATGTTACGTTCCTCCATTGTGAATACCACAAATTTTACAGTTACGTTACGTCGTTAAGTTTACGGCTACGTTTGCATTGTGAATGGGGCCTTATTCTACCGCCCTCACCCAATTGTACAGGCTCGTCGTCAGGGCGTATTAAGCGGCAAATTAACAGCAGGGCATTCTATATACAAGCGTGGACAAAACACGATTTTTTTTTTCCCGTCTGTGTGGACTGGACCCTGGAAGGGATCCAACACTTCGAAAAATGAAGCTATCAGCCAAAGATAGACAACGGCCACGAAGGTCGTTAAAATGAAAGGCTCCCTAGGCCTCGAGTGCTCTAATACAACTGGCATCCGAAAAGAACAAGAGTTGATGAAGGGAGTTCAGACAGAATAGAGGAAAGTGAGGAGCCTGTCACAAGTGGAAGCAATGCCAGGACCCAGCTAAGAGCCCCGTGGTCGCAACACACACTCCCAAGTTAAGTGCTCCTGGGCCCCTTTCAGTCTCCTATTACGACAGGCAGGGGGTACGGTGGGTGTTATTCCACCGCCCCCACCCTTACGGAACCTGAATTAGGAAGCACCACCGAAAGGACTTTCTGGGCATTGCAATGCTGACAACAGGATCAGGAAAGAGTTTAAAAAATGAATCAATAGAATGATCATCATAAGAGAATTCTGCTTACTCAAATAAGAAAAGAAAGGATGCAAAGGGAATGAAGTGAATAAGCAATGCTCCAACGTAATAGGTGGTGGTGGTATTTATTGTCATAAGAGGAAGTACAACTAGGCAACCATCCTCTATATAACACTAATCAGAGAGAAAAATCTAAAGGATCCAACACTTCAGAAAATGAAGGTATCGGTCAAAGAAAGGCAAAGGCCACGAAGGGCGTGAAAATAAGACTCCCAAGGCCTCGAGTGCCCTAACACTGTCGGGGTCGGAAAAGAACAAGAGTTGACCAAGGGAGGTTGGATAGTATAGATGAAAGTGAGGAGCCTGGCATAAGTGGAAGCAATTCCAGGACTCAACTGAGGGCCCCGCGGACGCCAACCCACTCTTCCAAGTTGAGAGCCCCTATCAGTCGCCCCTTACGACAGGCAGGGGATACAGTGGGTGTTATTCTACCGCCCCCACACACAGGGGGAATTCCAACGTAATATTTACTGCTAATTCACACTGAACAGTTCCGACAACAAATAGCCTAGCATTCCATCAGTAACGAGACTAGATCAAGTTGCGTGATGCTCACGGGCCGATGACCTAGATGTTAGACCCCTTTAAACAACCGTGATCCTTGCAGAAACCACTCTCACTCAAAATAAATAGCAACAGACCCCAATAACTAAAAGTAAATAACCTACCCAGTGAATTGGCTCTTCAATACGGAGATATTCTGATTAGTAGATAAAATCATTTGATATACCTCTTACGCCAACAGAACTTCATCCAATTCTTAAATAACACCACAGCGAATAAATCTAGGCGAGAACACATAGGGGAAAAATCCTTCAATTCATCAAACATCCAAGTCATATAAAGTTCTGAAAAATGTGTAGTACAGTTTCTGACTAATTTAGGCTTGGTCGAATAAAGAAAACCCCATAAAATACACCAGAAACGCACTAGGCGTTGGTATATAAACACGCATTCCCACGCGCCGCTGAACTCACCTCTCCTATTTTATCTTTAGCGTCCGCCAAAATGCCAAAGTCCTTGTAAAGTCTCTCAATGCTATCGTCACTCATTATGATAAATAAATCTATAAAATTACGAGAATGCAACGTTATAAATATATATAACTGTATATAGAACACAACCACTCCGACCACAACATATACCGCCCTGGATGGGGAATTCACAGAATAAAGAATATGTGCAACAGAGTATCTGATTATAGACGAAAAATATCAAAGAGTAAAATAAATCAGTGAAGCAGAGGGCTCTGCATACACGGTCTTTCCAGGTACTAAATTGACACGGTAATACAGTTCAGACAGAGCCGCTAGATGTCAGGCTATCACTCTAGTCCTCAGCAGAATCCCAATAGGCATTATGAGTAAATAACTTCGATATATTTACGGTGCGGATCGTTCTTTGGTTGCAGTCTGGTATTTGCCTGCGGTCACAAGTAGTGTGTGAACGTTTGGCGAGTGTGTGTCTGTGTACGCTTTGGTGATGGATACTGATAGTGGAGGAGATGAGGCATCGGATCCCTCATCTAATGCAGGGCCGGATTAAAAGGGGGGCTAAAGGGGCTGCAGCCCCGAGCCCCGCGTGCCAAGGGGACCCAGCCCTTGGCCGAACCTAAAATTGTACAAAATGTCCTGCTGCTCCACCTTCGTGCATGTATATGAATATTTATGATCGCAAAATATCAAATACGCACTCTTCCTTCCTACCTTCCTTCCTTCTTATCAGCTGTCCGCGTTTGTATTTCAACACTGCTAGAATCAGTTACCGTTCGGAGACAAGAATCCTCGCTACTTACGCACTGTAATTATTGTAAAGGTTATTGTTGACTAAAGTTTTAATCTGGCAGCTTGCAAATACGGGCAGAGGGGGAAGGGGGGAAGAGTTCTAGGAAGTGAGCGGAAGGGGACAGGGGAAGCACGGTGGAATGCGCATGCTATACTGTATCTTTGCATCAGGAAGACAACTTCCAGTTCACCTCTTATTATTGAGCAATTCGTAAGTTACAACTGCAATATTCTTGTAAAATGGATAGAAAATTCCCTAGTGGTGCCAAAAAACATAAATGAAAAGAACAACGTTTGAAAAAATTGAAAAGTTGCCGAAAATATCAACATTTTTTGACACGAAGTCTACAAGTTCATCGACGACTGATGAGACTGTTACTGGTGAATTATAATCTTCTATAGGTAAGCGAATAGTGATATCTAAGTCTGCTGTTTTAAGAGAGATTAGGTCTTTACGGAATTGGAAAGCATGAGTACTCCGAATTAAACCCAGACCCGACACGATGTGGTCGCATGTTTACTTACTTAGTAATGATTTATTTAATAAATGCACGAATTAAAAAACCCAATGGTCTACAGCCGCGGAGGACCTTGCCTTACCAAGTGACCGCTGCTCAACCTCTAGGACCTCCAGATTCCGAGGTGTTTTGTGTGGTCAGCACAACGCATCATCTTGGTCGTATTCTTCGTTTTCTTGCCAGGGGCTGCCATCTCACCGTCAGGTGACTCCTCGATTGTAATCACGCAGGCTGAGTGGGCCACTTACCAGCCCTCAGGTACAGCTGAAAATCGCTGACTTGGCCGGAAATGGATCCCGGGATTTTCGGGTGAGAAGCAAACACATTACCCCTACACCACAAAGCTGGCTAAATACACGAACACACAAGTGAAATTTTACTTGTGTTCTTATGTTTCAGATTCAGATTTAGTACTCAAGAATGAGGCTATGTGTGTCACAGAGCCTGGTTGCAGCTCTGCCACTGCTAATGACAGTCCTGCTTCAAATCTTCCTTCTGCTGATCCTGATTACTGGCCTGAGTGCATGATGGACGAGTTTAGAGAGCAATGTATTCAGCTTGGGCCTCAATACTTCCAAAACCGTTCAGTTACGGGAAAGTACCTTGAATCCAAACAACTGCAAAAAATCACAAAATCGTTATTTTTCAGATGGTTTGTTTATGCGCAAACTCAGAAATGGAGACTCCGTTGAAAGGATTTGGCTTGAATATTTGCCATCTGCTGGAAAAGTGTTTTTTATCATTGCAAATTACTTTCAAATGACAAGATGAATTCCGCATTTTCTTCACATGGTTTTGTAATTGGAAAAAAGCAGACGAAGCTGTCAGTAGCCATGAAAACAATATAGAACATAGGAATTCAATTAATTCTTGGCTGTATACGAAGAAAATTTCCTCACGAGTTGATAGTCAAGATAGTTAAACAGACCACTTTAGAGTCCCAGTACTGGGGCGAGGTGTTGAAACGAATTGTGGCAGTCATAAAATTTCTGCGTGTGCGAGGACTAGCATTTCGTGGAGAAAATTAGATTTTCAGAGTGTATAATAATGGGAATTATGAATCCTTGAACTAACTTCCTAGTTTTGACCCTTTTCTCAAGGAGCACATTTCAAAACACGGTAATGAAGGAAAAGGGAAGCCTTCGTATTTATCAAAAACAATTGCCGAAGAACAGATTCATTTAATGGGGTAAAGGTGTTGAATACAATCCTAAGTGAAATAAAATAATCAAATTACTATTCACTGATAGTAGACTCTTCCCCGGATTGTGCTCATGTAGACCAATTGTCAATTGTATGTAGACATCAGCATTCTGGGGAAGTTAAAGAAAGCTTCCTTTGTTTTAAGGCTATAGAATGTCATACAGAAAACTCATTGTTTAATGAAGTAAAATCATTTTTGGATAGCAAAAGCATACCGTTGAGTCAATATAGAGGTCTTTCTTGTGATAATGCGGTGAATATGTCTGGCCAGTACAATGGGTTTCAGGCACAACTAAAGAAGGAAAATAAATTTGCCCCGTTCGTGCCTTGTGCAGGACACTCATTAAATTTAGTCGGAGTAACTGCTGTTGAATCCTGTCGTGTAGCTTTAAAGTTTCTCGCCTACTTGCAAGGACTGTATGTTTATTTCTCAAACTCTCCTCGTAAATGGGCTATGTTGTTGAGACATTTGGAACCGCACTTAAATTTCAAACTTCTTCACTTGAAGAGTTTGAATCAAACCAGATGGTGTTGTCATTATGGAGCAGTGAAAGCCTTGCTAAACTATGACAATATTTTGTGTGTATTAGATATTATATGTGAGAATGCTGAAGAAAAACATGAGTCCGGGAGAGAGGCAAAATCACTGAAAAATAAGTTCATGAAATTTGAATCGGCTTTTATGGGTGTCTTTTGGCATGAAATTTTGGAAAGATTTGATATAGTTAGTGTGAGTTTACAGAAACGTACACTAGACTTGTTAACAGGTTGTAAACTTCTGGAGTCTCTGGTTACATTTACAGCCAATGAAAGAGGTAAGTTTGACAAATATGAAGGGGAAGCTAATAGGTTATTTGAAAAATATCTCACAGGTTTTGAGCACACATCTGAAAGATAATCAAAGAAGAGATATGCTGATGGAAATGCCCTTAACGAAACTATTTAGAAAGGAAGAAAAGAATTTGAAGTAGAAACATTTTTGGTGATAATTGATAGTTTATGTAGTGGACGTCTTCAGTCTTACAAAACATTTCAGTCAACGTTAGAGTTTCCAGTAGACTGTAAGGCTTCATGTGCTGTGAATGAAATTTCTCTTAATAACTGTTCATGTTTTTGCCGAGATGATCTTGATGAATCTTTGAAACTAGAATTTAAACATTTTTATGATTTCGTTAAAAGTGTAGATGTAGTTACTTGCCAGGAGATAGCTAAATACATATAGACAAATGATTTGATTAGTGTATTTAAAGTGTATTTGTGGTTTTGAAATTGTATTTGGTAATTCCAATAACCAATTGCGAAGCAGAGCATTCTTTCTCTAAACCGGCACTAATCAAAAATAAATTACGGTCAACCATGCTTCAACCAAGACTGTACGGTTTACTATCATGTCTTTAGAACATGACATAACAAACGAGTTGTCATTCGATGATGTTTTACAGTCATTTGCGAATCTGAAGGCAAAGAAAAATACATGTTTCATGTAAAAGTTATTCAACTACCAATTTGGTCAGTTCAGTACAGCATCGATTTTCTGAAAGAATTCGGGAATGGGAAAGATCAGATAAGTTAGTTTTCGGGTAGCCGATCATTTGCGAAAAGTCTGCTCCTACACCATAAGAGCAATGCAGTGATGCTGACCACTTACGATGTTTTTCTATTTCAAGCTTCCGTCCTTATATTCAAATGCACTTACAATTTTCGAATAGGTATCACTCTCGATTTAAATGTTTGTTACTGTGTCCTTCCAGCTCCAAATTCTTGAACTAATCTTGATCCGCCAACACCATCTTTAACTAATCTATTTTAAATTTATCGGAAAAACAGAAAATGACCTGTATTCCTTTAGACGTCATTGCGAACTGTACAATCATTCACTCCATTTCAATACCTGCCACAAGCGAAGATTCATGCGCCACTGAAGGCAACGGCAGTATTGTTAACTTTGTCGGAGTAAGAAATAGGTAAGCTTTGGATGAAAAGATTTACAATTGGATGAAATGGACCTAGATTACCATTATAATATATTTTAACGATATTTCTGTATTTTGGAATGCGAGCCTGCTGACGTAGGAAGGAGAAAACGTTATTTTTTCACAGCACTTGTGGATATACATAACACAGATATTTGAATTTGTTGACTGGGACACTTTCTGTTAGCTGATACTTCTATTGATGGACATTCAGATAATCGATACTTTACTGCAGACGGGAATGAGTTTGCCAATGATATAACGAAGGACATGTAGTATTATGACTTGTAAAAAAGTAGTACAAGCCAAAATACTACAATGTCCTTCGTTATCTCATAATATCATTTGTGCTAGCTTTTTACATGTTATTTAGTTTTAAATTTTAGATTTTAAATTCATGTAATGACAATAAGATAACGGGAATGAGATGTAGTAAGTTCTGTTTTGTATGTCGATTTGATAGTGATGATGAGACAAATGTAAAATATGTTTTGGCATTATGAAATATTACCATGAAAAATCGAGAAAAATTGAATTCTATCCCAACACTTCCCTATTAATCAATTTTGGTGGAAGTAGTTCTATAACTACTTCAGTGTGCTAGTCTTACGTGATATCACGAAGAAGGGGCCCCGCATTTTTAAATAGCCCAGGGCCCCCAAACACCTTAATCCGGCACTGATCTAATGCCAATGTTGGTCGTGAAGAAACTGTGCCGATGCAAACCGATTTGATTAATCTCACTTCAAATATGAATTCATTACAGCAGCCTTTACAACCTCAACAGTCTAATGACGCTCAGCCGCCGCCTCCACCTCCCCACCTCCTGAAGAGTTGGAGGTTTATCAACAGGCTCATTTTGGTCCATTTATTGTCTTTGTTGAATCAACTAAGCCGAAAAATATTGGTGGGCTACATCCCATGGCGCTTGGGCGCTTGTTTTACGATAATGATATTTTTGTGAAAGGTATAACGTCCAAAGGACGAAATAGATTATTGGTGGAATTTAGTTCCGCGATCCAAGCTAATTCCTTTCTACGTCATTCAATACTTGCAACTCACTCTTTGAAATCATATATTCCCAGTTCCAATATCTTTCGTGTTGGACTTATACGCGGTGTGGAAAAGAATGTTTGTGATTCTGTCATTTTGAAATACCTCAAATCTGATGTTCGGGTCAAATCGGTCAAGCGGCTTAACCGTAAGGTTGTGGAGCCCAGTGGAGTGACCTAGGTTCCTACTGGAACAGTTAAGATTGTTTTTCGCTCTCAGACTCTTCCTCAATACGTCTCTTTGTTTCAAGTGCATTTAGAGGTTTACCCTTTCATATTTTCTCCGATTATATGTTCAAAATGTCAGCGATATGGACACACGATTAAAAACTGTCAGGCTAAGGGCCGTTTTCCCCAAATGAGTTTAAACTGGGTTTATTTTAATCTGGTTTAAGTCTGAGTTTAAACTAACATTCATTTTCCCCATCTTGGTTTAAACTTTGTATCAAGTTTAAACCTGGCTCAGAGTTAAACCTTCTATATTGTTGGTTTAAACTGCTGTTTATATTCAACCTTCTTGACATTTTATTAACGTATCTGTGATTTTCCTAATAGAAGGGTTAGTTTTGACTACCAGTACTGCAGCACTTTAATGAAAAACGTACTAAAGTTATAACCTAGTATTAGCATTAGAAAAATGGGAGAATTTATTGAAGTCTTTGGTTAAATAGGAAATAATTTTTATGTACAAGAGAGGTTAAGAAGCCGCGTTCCAACAAAAGTTTACAATCTTGGAAAATCGGATGTAACGGAGTTCTTTGATGGATTTATAATTCATAAGCGAACAGCAAGGATTGTCTAGTATCGAAGGATTCATTTAAAACGTCAACTGCACGAAATAATGCTATTTCGCTAGAAGCAATGATTCTGGTTGCTTTAAGATATGATGCGCAGGCACTTTTTTCATAAACAACGGGGACCACAGACCTTAAATTGCAGTCTCCTTATAATATTATATACTGTAAAATACTGTTCGTGGTATGAATACTGAAATGTGAAGCATAAAAATATTCCTACATAACTCGTGTAATACGTCCGCTCTTCATGCGGTACCTGGTGGCTGTGGTCGCTAAAGCGTAAAGTCAGCATCGTCCGAATCCGTTACAAGACGGTTCGAATCTAATTTGTCGAAAATATTTTTACCATCAGAATGTTGACCGGCACGGTAGGAGAAAGGTGGTATACAATTTCTAATCGCTAGATTATATATTTATAGGATCAGAAAAACAATAAAGTATTTCATGCTTGCTAGTAAACTTGTAATAGAATAGATTATAGTTAAGAATGTTTCAACGTATCTATTGCCAGCATACCAGCAATAGAAATATTAATGCTATAGGGAGAAGAGTATTATGCATACAGTACGACATATCGCGAACTTGGTTATGTTATAAACGAATATGGAATCAAGTAATACATCTCCAAATAATACATCCTCAGTGGTCTGTCTGCTGGATCCAAGGTTTGTGAGATTGATCCCGGCCGAGTGCGATGGATTTTGATAGGAGATAGATCCCGAGCATGCTTGGAATTTGTTAACTTGAAATTCACATAAATGTTGATTTTCTGAGGAAAGGAATACCGTAGGCCTATTGCTGAAAGACCAGGATTTTAATATTTCAACGTTTCCGTGTGTTCCGTAAGACAATAGACATCAAAAGACACGTATTAGGCCCACGGTACTTGTTTATGGTAAAGCATGACAGAGAAAAATAAGAAATAAAAGTGCGTTCCAATAAATTGTAGACAGCAGTAGGTAGAATTCTATGACGCAACACTTCGCACAAATGTAAACAATTTATTTATCAGTAAAGCTAATATCCCGCCGAATTTGTTCTTTATTCACTACGTACGATAGTATTAATTCGCCACAAACAGCTGATATTATTACAAAAATGTCGGTCATTGAATTACTTGTCTCTGATTGGCCAATTCCAATCGACCATGCCTTCGACTATTCCTTCAGTGCAGCCAACGTTAGCGCCAACGACAGCTCGCCCGTTTAAACTAAACGAGTGTCAGAAATTGGTTACAGAAAATGGACGCAACTTTAAACTAGGTACTAAAGTTAAACGGGTTTAATTTATACCAGGTTTAACTCGATTTGGAGAAAATGGCCCTAAGTCACCCCGATGTGGGCATTGTGCGTTACATCACCTTACATCAGAGTGTCAGGAAAATATTCGCCGCTGTGTTCACTGTCATCAGGAACATGGTACTGGCTCATCAAACTTCCCTACTCATCAACAGCAAACTGCCTTTAAAAAGCTTATGTGTACAGAAAATCTATCCTTCTCCGAGGTGTCTGCTAGAATACCCTCAACCCAATTTGACATGTCCAATAATACCCACCATTTTCCACCTCTTCCTTCTACTAGTTCCTCTTCACCTGTGGAAACCCCGAGGAAACGTAAATTTACTCAGGTGGCTATGAAAGAGCCCCGTCCCATTCCAACACCTGGTTTCGATAAGTCTGGGTGCATTGTTGGATGCGCTTCAGAACGGTTGGCTGTTGAGTGAGCTCTTGCATTATTGTAGTGATAAAGTAGTGAAAACCTATTGAAATAGCTTGATTTTGTGTATATCTGATTCATTTAGTGCTGTTTATATAGTGGTGTTAAGTGCATGTTGGTAGAAATTGGGAGTAGTAATAATTATTTAAATTTTGTAACAAGTAATTCAGTTGGTCTTCAGTAAATTACGTTTTCTAGGTTAAGTAGGCTAGCTAGGTGCACCTTGTTTCGAATTTAGGTTTAGGTAATACTTTAGGTAACAATATTAACTTTAAAAATATTTGCAAATATCTGTAGATTCGTTGGTTGTACTTACAAAGGCAGATTATCATAAGGAATAGTACCGTAACTTCTGCAGCAACTTCTCCGGTATTTCGTATAGATATACGTTCAAACTATCGCGAAGGTAATAATTTACTACACTAAAAAACACGATACGCCTGTAAACTTCCATTTAAAAAGAAGTTAAAGAGATTACACGGTAATAGTTAACAGTCGTGTTGTTATTGATTATTGTCGCTCCTCATATTCAAATATTGCATTGTTGGCTACAGTCGTGAACAAAGGGTGTAGTGTAGTCAAGTAAATATAAATAAAAATCAGCTGACCTTGTATTCCATTCATTTGTACTTCTGAGTAGGTAGTTAGTATCCGTAATTTATATTTCGCTCCCTCGATCTTTCAGTATTTATGAGCGGTTAGCTAATAATAATAAAGTTCATATATCCCAGTAATTGCAGTTCAAGTCCCTGGAGTAGTGGTAGTAGTAGTAGTTTTGATAGAAATATTTGAGAAATTATTGTAGACAACCTCGTATTTTTCAGTAGGCCTAATTAAGGACACTTTTTTCTCCGTCCCGTGGAGTAGGGAAAATAATAGTAATCCACCAGCTGTAATAATCACATAACCACATTTCAGTAGAATTGTAGTGAAGATAAGGTATAATATATTAGATAGTATCTTGCCAGTTATATTCGTGTTTTTCTTCGTGTACGGCAATCCTTTTGATACTTAAGCATTTAACCAAACGCAGTGTAGTGTAGTGTAGATACATTGTAGTATAGATACAGTACATTTAGATAGTGCCGTATCTTGCGTGCTATATTCATGTGTTCTCTTTCGTGTATATCTATTAGACCGTAATACTAACAATAATTTGTCTAAGCATTTAGCTTCGTTGGTAATCTTTGAGTACAGTAGTTCTTGCAAATTTCATTTCTGTTGTGCTTAGTAGTGACATACGGTACGGTACCGGTATAGTAATTGGGATACGTCTGAAAGCAGTTTAAAAATTACTGTAGTGTACTGTACAGTAGTATACGAGTAATATCCTATTAGAATTTAGTGTGCTTATTTTATTATTGTAAAATATTTGTGTAGTACTGGTGTGGTAGAGGTATCCGTAGAAACTCTTACTAAAATATTGTTGAAATTAGGATAGGCTTAATTGCAGTTTGGAATTGTGTAGTTCTTGTGTATTACTTTCGATATTCAGTAATTAACAGCAGCTTTTATCATGTTAGGGGTTGTAGGATAAAAAATAAAAAAATAATAGAGCACGACTAAGTAGTATTGTAGTGTAGTCGTATATTAATTACCTTATTGTTGTGTACTATCCCAGACAATATATCCCTCCGTTCATTTATTTTTTTGCAAATAAGTTATTTTATTTTTTTAATTTAAAATTTTCCCCCGTAAATAATGGCTAAGGAGCGCGAGTGTACTTATTGTGGGTGTGGTGAGGCATTGAGGGGTATGAGGGAGGAGTTGGAAAGTTTGAGGGAGATAATTAGGATTCTCACAGAAGACAGAAAGGAAGATAGGACTCCCTCAAACAATGTACAGGTTACAGTAGGTGTACAAGAGGGAGGGGAAGGAAAGGGAGGAGTTGTAGAAGACAGGTGGTCTAATGTTCTAAGGGGAAGGAGATTGCAGGCCAAGGGCTCTATTCAGGATCAGAATTCAGGACAGGTGTCTGTGCGAAATCGGTACGAGTCACTCCAGGTAGAACAACAGAGGGAAGATGAGGGACAGGGAACTGTTGCTGAGATGCGTGGAAGTAGGAGGAAGGGAAAAGGTAGGAAAGGGAAATGTAGAGTAGAGGATAGGAAAAGACAGGTGGAACAGGGTCATGGGAAGGAGAAAAGGGAGGAGGAAGTAGCTTCTGCAGCTATCAGGAAAGATGGGGCTGACCAGGAGGGGAGGGGATCAAATGAGGTGGGTAGGGTTGAGGCTCTGGTCATGGGGGATTCCATCGTTAGACACGTGGGGAAAGTGTGTGGAGGAAAGGGAACCAGGGTAGAATGTTATCCAGGAATTAGGTTGAGGCAGATGTTGAGGAAAGTAGAAGAGAGGGAGGAGGGGAAGGAGAAGGTGGTAGTGTTTCACGTTGGTACCAACAACGTAAGGCAAGCTGATATAAGTACCAACATAGTTGGAGATGTGTGGGATCTCGTAAATGCAGCACGGGTGAAGTTTAAAAAAGCGGAGATTGTTATTAGTGGAATACTGTGTAGGAGGGATACTGACTGGAGGGTGATTGGCGATTTAAATGAGACTATGGAGTGGGTATGTGGGAAACTGGGAGTGAAATTTCTAGATCCTAATGGGTGGGTAGGAGAAAGGGATCTGCGCTCGGATGGCCTTCATTTAAACCGCAGTGGTACGTATAAGTTAGGAAATTTGTTTGGAAGGGTAATAGGGAGGTACATTCAGGGAAACGGGATGGCCTAGGGAGCGGTGATAAGGGAACAGGGAACTGGAAATCAAGTAGAGATGACATAAAATTGTTAGTGTTGAACTGTAGAAGTATTGTAAAGAAAGGAATAGAATTAAGTAATTTAATAGATATATATTTACCAGATATTGTAATAGGAGTTGAATCATGGCTGAGAAATGATATAATGGATGCATAAATTTTCTCACGGCACTGGAGTGTGTATCGTAGAGATAGGATAGGAAAGGTGGGAGGGGGAGTTTTCATTCTGGTGAAAGAAGAATTTGTAAGCTACGAAAAAGTTAAAGATGAGACACATGAAATTCTAGGTGTAAGGCTCATTTCTAAAGATAATAGGCAACTTGATATATTTGGAGCGTACAGATCGGGAAAGGGTAGCACTGATGCGGATTCGGAATTATTTGATAGGATAGTCAGCTATGTGGGAAACGACATGGAAAGAAATGTGATTGTAGCGGGAGATCTGAATTTGCCAGATGTCAATTGGGAAGGAAATGCGAACGACAGGAAGCATGACCAACAAATGGCAAATAAGTTAATATGGGAAGGACAGCTGATTCAGAAAGTGATGGAACCAACCAGAGGGAAACATATTTTGGATGTGGTGCTGATAAAACCAGATGAGCTGTATAGGGAAACTGAAGTAATAGATGGTATTAGTGATCATGAAGCTGTTTTTGTGGTAGTTAAAAATAAATGTGATAGAAAGGAAGGTCTTAAAAGTAGGACTGTTAGGCAGTACCATATGGCTGATAAAGCAGGCATGAGGCAGTTTCTAAAACGTAACTATGATCGGTGGAAAACGGTAAATAAAAATGTAAACAGACTCTGGGATGGGTTTAAAGAAATTGTTGAGGAATGCTAAAACAGGTTTGTACCTTTAAGGGCGGTAAGGAATGGTAAAAACCCACCTTATTATAATAGAGAAATAAAGAGACTAAGAAGGAGGTGCAGACTGGAAAGAAATAGAGTTAGAAATGGCTGTGGAAGTAAGGAGAAATTGAAGGAACTTACTAGAAAATTGAATCTAGCAAAGAAGGCAGCTAAGGATAACATGATGGCAAGCATAATTGGCAGTCATACAAATTTTAGTGAAAAATGGAAGGGTATGTATAGGTATTTTAAGGCAGAAACAGGTTCCAAGAAGGACATTCCGGGAATAATTAATGAACAAGGGGAGTGTGTATGTGGGGATCTTCAAAAGGCAGAAGTTTTCAGTCAGCAGTATGTAAAGATTGTTGGTTACAAGGATAATGTCGGGATAGAGGAAGAGACTAAGGCCAAAGAAGTAATAAAATTTACGTATGATAACAATGACATTTACAATAAGATACAATAGAGTAGGTGAAGCTTTGTCTGACCCTGTAATAGTTGAGAGGGGAGTTCCTCAGGGCAGTGTTATCGGACCTTTATGTTTTTTAATATATATAAACGATATGAGTAAAGGAGTGGAATCGGAGGTAAGGCTTTTTGCGGATGATGTTATTCTCTATAGAGTGATAAATAAGTTACAAGATTGTGAGCAACTGCAACGTGACCTCGAAAATATTGTGAGATGGACAGCAGGCAATGGTATGTTGAAAAACGGGGTTAAAAGTCAGGTTGTGAGTTTTACAAATAGGAAAAGTCCTCTCAGTTTTAATTACTGCGTTGATGGGGTGAAAGTTCCTTTTGGGGATCATTGTAAGTATCTAGGTGTTAATATAAGGAAAGATCTTCACTGGGGTAATCACATAAATGGGATTGTAAATAAAGGGTACCGATCTCTGCACATGGTTATGAGGGTGTTTAGGGGTTGTAGTAAGGATGTAAAGGAGAGTGCATAAAAGTCTCTGGTAAGACCCCCAACTAGAGTATGGTTCCAGTGTATGGGACCCTCACCAGGATTACCTGATTCAAGAACTGGAAAAAATCCAAAGAAAAGCAGCTCGATTTGTTCTGGGTGATTTCCGACAAAAGAGTAGCGTTACAAAAATATTGCAATGTTTGGGTTGGGAAGAACTGAGAGAAAGAAGAAGAGCTGCTCGACTAAGTGGTATGTTCCGAGCTGTCAGCGGAGAGATGGCGTGGAATGACATTAGTAGACGAATAGGTTTGAATGGCGTCTATAAAAGTAGGAAAGATCACAATATGAAGATAAAGTTGGAATTCAAGGGGACAAACTGGGGCAAATATTAATTTATAGGAAGGGGAGTTAGGGATTGGAATAACTTACCAAGGGAGATGTTCAATAAATTTCCAATTTCTTTGAAATCATTTAGGAAAAGGCTAGGAAAGCAACAGATAGGGAATCTGCCACCTGGGCGACTGCCCTAAATGCAGATCAGTATTGATTGATTTTAATCTCATCAGACCCACTCCAGTGTCTTCACATACCTCGGTCTTTCCATCCACTTTATCTTCATCCTCCCCGTCCCCGATTCCGTCTACGTCCCGTAATTCTCAGTGTTTACCTTCAGCTCCTTCTCAATCATCTAGTTCCCCTGTGCTACGCCAAAAGACGTATCTCCAAAGTGGTATTCTTCAACTATTTCTACAACTTATTCAATTATTAGGGGACCACATACACTTTATAAGCTTCGTGTTTGTGTGCACACTATGTTCTCTTTAGATGCTACGTATTGTGCAGTGGAATGCTAGGAGTATTCCTTCTAAACGGTATGAGTTACAATTTTTTATAAACGAAATTTCCCCATTCATTATAGCATTACAGGAGACTTGGTTTTCCCCATCCTCTGAGTTTTATTTAAATGGCTTTAAAGTTGAACGCTGTGATGGTGTTGGTTACGGTGGTGTTGCTTTATTTATTCACCATAGTTTATCCTATCAACGTCTTCATATCTCGTATTGTCTACCCCATACGTTTGTTATTGGTATCTCATATAATCGCCTTTCCATCATTAACCTTTATTGCCCTCCAGATCTTTCTATATCTCATATTCAATGGTGCCGATTCTTGCAGCAATTTTCTTATAACGAGCTTCTCCTCTTATGGGACTTCAATCTTCATCATTCTATGTGGGGAAGCAGTAGTGATACTTCCCTGGGTTCTTATTTCCTCACTGTTTCCCAATCGCATGACTTTGTCATTTTAAACAACGGTTCTCCCACGCGCCTCACTCCCCCCGGCTCTCCTCCCAGTGCTGTGGATTTATCATTATGTCGTCCTGCAATGGCTTCAATTGTAACTTGGCACCGTCTTACTGATACACATTCTAGCGACCATTTCCCTATTATTCTTACATATGGTCTTGGTAGGTTTCCTAGTTCTTCTTCCGCTCCTACATGTATCAGTAATGTTCGCTCCCTCCGTCACCTTGATAGAGTATCTTTTATTTCTTATGTTACCCATCGTATTGAGCTTATTTCGGATACTATTTTGTCCTTTTCTACTCTCTTTCAATTTATACAAGATTATCTCGATCTTTACCATTCCTATAAACCTATTTATTCTCACTCTGCTCGCCCCTCTTCCTTTTTAAGATGGTGGGACTCTGAGTGCCATAATCTGGTTCTTAAACGACGCCCTTTATTCCGGATATATAGGAAAACATTAGCCCCCATCATTATTTCCGTCTTAAACAACATATTGCGTACGCTAGACGAGTTTTTCTTTCTAAACGCCGTGCTGCATGCCATCAATCAATCAATACTAATCTGCATTTAGGGCAGTCGCCCAGGTGGCAGATTCCCTATCTGTTGCTTTTCTAGCCTTTTCCGAAATGATTTCAAAGAAATTGGAAATTTATTGAACATCTCCCTTGGTAAGTTATTCCAATCCCTAACTCCCCTTCCTATAAATGAATATTTGCCCCAGTTTGTCCTCTTGAATTCCAACTTTATCTTCATATTGTGATCTTTCCTACTTTTATAGACGCCATTCAAACCTATTCGTCTACTAATGTCATTCCACGCCATCTCTCCGCTGACAGCTCGGAACATACCACTTAGTCGAGCAGCTCTTCTTCTTTCTCTCAATTCTTCCCAACCCAAACATTGCAACATTTTTGTAACGCTACTCTTTTGTCGGAAATCACCCAGAACAAATCGAGCTGCTTTTCTTTGGATTTTTTCCAGTTCTTGAATCAGGTAATCCTGGTGAGGGTCCCATACACTGGAACCATACTCTAGTTGGGGTCTTACCAGAGACTTATATGCACTCTCCTTTACATCCTTACTACAACCCCTAAACACCCTCATAACCATGTGCAGAGATCGGTACCCTTTATTTACAATCCCATTTATGTGATTACCCCAGTGAAGATCTTTCCTTATATTAACACCTAGATACTTACAATGATCCCCAAAAGGAACTTTCACCCCATCAACGCAGTAATTAAAACTGAGAGGACTTTTCCTATTTGTAAAACTCACAACCTGACTTTTAGCCCCATTTATCAACATACCATTGCCTGCTGTCCATCTCACAATATTTTCGAGGTCACGTTGCAGTTGCTCACAATCTTGTAACTTATTTATCACTCTATAGAGAATAACATCATCCGCAAAAAGCCTTACCTCCGATTCCACTCCTTTACTCATATCATTTATATATATAAGAAAACATAAAGGTCCGATAACACTGCCCTGAGGAACTCCCCTCTCAACTATTACAGGGTCAGACAAAGCTTCACCTACTCTAACTCTCTGAGATCTATTTTCTAGAAATATAGCAACCCATTCAGTCACTCTTTTGTCTAGTCCAATTGCACTCATTTTTGCCAGTAGTCTCCCATGATCCACCCTATCAAATGCTTTAGACATGTCAATCGCGATACAGTCCATTTGACCTCCAGAATCCAAGATATCTGCTATATCTTGCTGGAATCCTACAAGTTGAGCTTCAGTGGAATAACCTTTCCTAAAACCGAATTGCCTTCTATCGAACCAGTTATTAATTTCACAAACATGTCTAATATAATCAGAAAGAATGCCTTCCCAAAGCTTACATACAATGCATGTCAAACTTACTGGCCTGTAATTTTCAGCTTTATGTCTATCACCCTTTCCTTTATACACAGGGGCTACTATAGCAACTCTCCATTCATCTGGTATAGCTCCTCCGACCAAACAATAATCAAATAAGTGCTTCAGATATGGTACTATATCCCAACCCATTGTCTTTAGTATATCCCCAGAAATCTGATCAATTCCAGCCGCTTTTCTAGTTTTCAAATTTTGTATCTTATTGTAAATGACATTGTTATCATACGTAAATTTTATTACTTCTTTGGCCTTAGTCTCTTCCTCTATCTCGACATTATCCTTGTAACCAACAATCTTTACATACTGCTGACTGAATACTTCTGCCTTTTGAAGATCCTCACATACACACTCCCCCTGTTCATTATTTATTCCTGGAATGTCCTTCTTGGAACCTGTTTCTGCCTTAAAATACCTATACATACCCTTCCATTTTTCACTAAAATTTGTATGACTGCCAATTATGCTTGCCATCATGTTATCCTTAGCTGCCTTCTTTGCTAGATTCAATTTTCTAGTAAGTTCCTTCAATTTCTCCTTACTTCCACAGCCATTTCTAACTCTATTTCTTTCCAGTCTGCACCTCCTTCTTAGTCTCTTTATTTCTCTATTATAATAAGGTGGGTCTTTACCATTCCTTACCACCCTTAAAGGTACAAACCTGTTTTCGCATTCCTCAACAATTTCTTTAAACCCATCCCAGAGTCTGTTTACATTTTTATTTACCGTTTTCCACCGATCATAGTTACTTTTTAGAAACTGCCTCATACCTGCTTTATCAGCCATATGGTACTGCCTAACAGTCCTACTTTTAAGACCTTCCTTTCTATCACATTTATTTTTAACTACCACGAAAACAGCTTCATGATCACTAATACCATCTATTACTTCAGTTTCCCTATAGAGCTCATCTGGTTTTATCAGCACCACATCCAAAATATTTTTCCCTCTGGTTGGTTCCATCACTTTCTGAATCAGCTGTCCTTCCCATATTAACTTATTTGCCATTTGTTGGTCATGCTTCCTGTCGTTCGCATTTCCTTCCCAATTGACATCTGGCAAATTCAGATCTCCCGCTACAATCACATTTCTTTCCATGTCGTTTCCCACATAGCTGACTATCCTATCAAATAATTCTGAATCCGCATCAGTGCTACCCTTTCCCGATCTGTACACTCCAAATATATCAAGTTGCCTATTATCTTTAGAAATGAGCCTTACACCTAGAATTTCATGTGTCTCATCTTTAACTTTTTCGTAGCTTACAAATTCTTCTTTCACCAGAATGAAAACTCCCCCTCCCACCTTTCCTATCCTATCTCTACGATACACACTCCAGTGCCGTGAGAAAATTTCTGCATCCATTATATCATTTCTCAGCCATGATTCAACTCCTATTACAATATCTGGTAAATATATATCTATTAAATTACTTAATTCTATTCCTTTCTTTACAATACTTCTACAGTTAACACTAACAATTTTATGTCATCCCTACTTGATTTCCAGTTCTCTGTTCCCTTATCACCGCTCCCTAGGCCATCCCGTTTCCCTGAATGTACCTCCCTATTACCCTTCCAAACAAATTTCCTAACTTATACGTACCACTGCGGTTTAAATGAAGACCATCCGAGCGCAGATCCCTTTCTCCTACCCACCCATTAGGATCTAGAAATTTCACTCCCAGTTTCCCACATACCCACTCCATAGTCTCATTTAAATCCCCAATCACCCTCCAGTCAGTATCCCTCCTACACAGTATTCCACTAATAACAATTTCCGCTTTCTTAAACTTCACCCGTGCTGCATTTACCAGATCCCACACATCTCCAACTATGTTGGTACTTATATCAGCTTGCCTTACGTTGTTGGTACCAACGTGAAACACTACCACCTTCTCCTTCCCCTCCTCCCTCTCTTCTACTTTCCTCAACATCTGCCTCAACCTAATTCCTGGATAACATTCTACCCTGGTTCCCTTTCCTCCACACACTTTCCCCACGTGTCTAACGATGGAATCCCCCATGACCAGAGCCTCAACCCTACCCACCTCATTTGATCCCCTCCCCTCCTGGTCAGCCCTATCTTTCCTGATAGTTGCAGAAGCTACTTCCTCCTCCCTTTTCTCCTTCCCATGACCCTGTTCCACCTGTCTTTTCCTATCCTCTACTCTACATTTCCCTTTCCTACCTTTTCCCTTCCTCCTACTTCCACGCATCTCAGCAACAGTTCCCTGTCCCTCATCTTCCCTCTGTTGTTCTACCTGGAGTGACTCGTACCGATTTCGCACTGACACCTGTCCTGAATTCTGATCCTGAATAGACCCCTTGGCCTGCAATCTCCTTCCCCTTAGAACATTAGACCACCTGTCTTCTACAACTCCTCCCTCTCCTTCCCCTCCCTCTTGTACACCTACTGTAACCTGTACATTGTTTGAGGGAGTCCTATCTTCCTTCCCGTCTTCTGTGAGAATCCTAATTATCTCCCTCAAACTTTCCAACTCCTCCCTCATACCCCTCAATGCCTCACCACACCCACAATAAGTACACTCGCGCTCCTTAGCCATTCTTTACGGGGGGGAAATTTTAAATTTAAAAAAAACTTATTTGCAAAAAAAAATGAACGGAGGGATATATTGTCTGGGATAGTACACAACAATAAGGTAATTAATATACGACTACACTACAATACTACTTAGTCGTGCTCTATTTTTTTTTATTATCCTACAACCCCTAACAGGATAAAAGCTGCTGTTAATTACTGAATATCGAAAGTAATACACAAGAACTACACAATTCCAAACTGCAATTAAGCCTATCCTAATTTCAACAATATTTTAGTAAGAGTTTCTACGGATACCTCTACCACACCAGTACTACACAAATATTTTACAATAATAAAATAAGCACACTAAATTCTAATAGGATATTACTCGTATACTACTGTACAGTACACTACAGTAATTTTTAAACTACTTTCAGACGTATCGTAATTACGATACCGGTACCGTACCGTATGTCACTACTAAGCACAACAGAAATGAAATTTGCAAGAACTACTGTACTCAAAGATTACCAACGAAGCTAAATGGTTAGACAAATTATAACGCTCATACTTCGTCTTCTCACTTATGGAGGGCAATTCGTTCCCTTACCCGAGCTTCTCAATACATTCCACCCTCTGTCACCCCTCCACAGATTCTATCTATCTTTCTCAACTCCCTCACTCCTGATTATGTCTTGCCCGACTTTACTATTCCCCGGTCTCCATGCTCTTCCCACTTTTCTGTATTACTCCAACCTATACACCTTTCTGAACTTGTGGCCACCTTGTGTAACGCAAAGAGTTCGTCTCCAGGCCCTGATTATATATCATATGATATGCTCCGGATCCTCCCTCTACGTGCTAAACAAGCTTTATTAGCTCTCTATAATAATATACTTCTCACTACTTCTGTTCCTACCTCTTGGAATTATTTTTTTAGTGCCTATCCCCAAGCCTGGTCAACTTTACACTGACGCTAACAGCTTTCGAGGGATTGTCCTTGGTTCGTGTATCCGCAAGACGTTTTTAAAACTTCTCCTTCAACGAATCCTGTGGTCTCTTGAATATTATAATTTGGTTCCCAAATATCAATTCGCCTACTTTAAAGGTCGTTGTGCTCAAGATGCTATTAACATTTTACTTATAGATATTTTATTAGCGCAAATTCGTAAGGATTGTCTTATTGCTATTTTTTGGACATACGAGGAGCTTTTGACTCCATACCACTTCATCTTCTCTGGACTAATCTCGCACAGAAAGGTTTTCCTGCTCATTTTCTCCACATCTTGCGTAATTTGTTTACATATCGGAAACTTTCACTTAAATCCGCTTATTCTTTTCTTCCTTGTCGTCTGTCATTTGTCGGTGTTCCTCAGGGAGACATTTTAAGTGGTCAGCTTTTCGCCCTGTATATGAGTAATCTTGAACAATTGGTTACCCAGAAAGCTCGCATTCTCTTTTATGCTGATGATATAGTTCTTTATTACTGTCGATGTGTGTCGTCACCATATATATCAGCTAATGGAGCAAGTCATTACATGGCTTACTTTCCATGGTCCTCAACTTTCTACCTCCAAATGCTGTGCAATGTTTTTTACCTCTAAGCGTAGGTTTAACTCTGAGCCACTTGTTTTCGATTCTCATGTCATTCCTTTTTGTCCCTCCCATAAATACCTTGGTGTTATGCTAGACCGCTCGTTATGTTGGAAACATCATATTACTCAGTTACGTAATTCTTCTGATACATATATTAAAACAAGTGGTTACTAGACGATCATGGGGTGCTGACCCTGGCACAGCTCAGTTGTTATATTCCGCTACTATTCGCTCTAGACTCGACTACTGTGCGCATGCTATAGATACTGCGCCGGATTCTGTTCTTAACCACATAAATACTTTACAATTTAAAGCCCTGAGAACTTGTGTTGGAGCATTGTTGTCTACCCCTACTAATGCTCTCCTTGTCGAGACCGGTGAGCTCCCTCTCCCAATTCGCCGTAAAATAACAACATCTAAATATTTACTTAAAAGATTTGCTCTGGCTCAACACACATTGCTTCCTAAATTGCAGTTATTAGATGAATATTCTCTTCTTTCACAGGCTCGCCGTCGTAAGATGCCTGCTTTGTTGTATGCATATCAATTTCTTCTCTCCTATAAAAATACTATCTTACGCACTGCTTCTTCCCCCGTTTATTCAGTAAATTTTGACTGTTTATTTTTTGTCCCTTCTATCATTATCTCCCCTACATCTTCTTTTTCCTCTTCTATTCCTGGTTCTTCGTTGACTGGCCCTCCTTTTAAGAAGCTACGTTTTGCTCTAAGTGATTCTGGCGTCAACATATATACAGACGGCTCAAAAAACTCTTCTGGCGTTGGAGCAGCGTTCTATATTGTCAATACCAATGTTGCTGAACTCCATCGTTTACCCAGTGACTTTTCTATCTACACTGCGGAAATTTTTGCTATTCGTCAAGCTCTCATGTACATTAAGCATCATTCTATACCTAAAGCAGCTATTTATACGGATTCTCTCAGTGCAGTTCAGTCGCTCATGTCATCTAATCTTTCTTTTAACTGGTATTTGTATCATGTTAAAAGTCTCATTTATACTTTGCATCAATCTGGGGTGGTTCTCACTTTTGTCGGGGTCCCTAGTCATATAGGTATCTATGGGAATGAACAGGCGGATTTATTTGCTAAGCGAGCTGCTCGTGATGGAAAATCCCTACTTAAACTTGCAGTTCCTCTACCCGATTTTTACCCTGTTCTTAAACATTACGCTTATCGTCAGTGGCAAGAAGATTGGACTCGATCAGCTTCTAATAAAGGTCGCTATTTTTACAATATCCAGCCTTGTATTCCTCCCTATCCTTGGTATTTGAAGGGTAACTATTCTCGCCGTCACATTACCAACAGTATTCGTCTTCGCTTTAATAATGCTCTTACTCCTCTGTATAAACATCGTTTTAACCTCTCCCCCCACTCCTCCTGTCTATGTGGTACTCTGAGTGCTGATGTAAATCATTTATTATTCCAAAGCCCTGTGTATGATTCTTTTCGTCCGGCTTTTATTTCTCGTCTTCTCAGTCTTCAGAAAGCTCTCCCCACCAATGTCTCCTGTTTGCTTACCGATATGTCTCCTGCTATAATACAGGCTATCAATCAATATTTGGATGACTCTCATATTCATTTGTAAATTACTGTCTTTTTATTGTTCGCACGGTTACATACTCCTGCTTCCACTGTTTTTTGCTTCTACGCACTGCCTTTGTTATGTTACGCGCTACTTAAGATGTGTACATAGACCTGATGCTTAACTCTGTTCTTGTGACCTTCGTAGTGAGATTCATTGCGTGTGACCTTCGTAGTGAGACTCATTGCGTGTGACCTTCGTAGTGTGACTAATTGCGTGTGATTTCGCATTATAAGTATAATATCACGATAATAAGTCTAGTGGCTGGGTGAAATAATAGAGCCCATAACCTCTCCAACAACAACAACAACAACAACAACAAATTCGATATAGGGCCGGTTCTACCATCAGCCGGTCAAGTGGCTGGCAGCTACGTGGGAGGTAAACTACCTGGGGGTATACATCACCTGGTAATTTGGTTTGCGTGCGACCACGTCCGCGTAAGTGCCGAAAGGACTTTCTGGGCATTGCAATGCTAACAACAGGATCAGGAAAGAGTTTAAAAATGAATCAATAAAAATGATCACCATAAGAGAATTCTGCTTACTCAAATAAGAAAAGAAAGGATGCGAAGGGAATGAAGTGAATAAGCAACGCTCCAAATTAATAGGTGGTGGTGGTATTTATTGTCATAAGGGGAAGTACAACTAGGCAACCATCCTCTATATAACACTAATCAGAGAGAAAAATCTAAAGGATCCAACACTTCGGAAAATGAAGGTATCGGCTAGAGAAAGGCAAAGTCCACGAAGGCATGAAAATAAAATACTCCCAAGGCCTCGAGTGCCCTAACACCGTCGGGGTCAGAAGAGAACAAGAGTTGACCAAGGGAGGTCGGATAGGATAGATTACCTCCACGGCCGTCTGGATCCCTCGCTGCATTCCTTATACCGGCCTTGACAATGGCTTGTGAAGCCCAGAATAAAGCTGTAATTAATAATATGGTAAATTTCGCACAATGTGCATTTAGTTCTTACAGAAACTTGTCAAAGAGTTGTGTGTTTTGTTGCGCAATATCAGATGATATCGGTCACAGTAGGCTCCGCATAATTTACACTTACAGTTATCGTCCGTGTCATGAAATTTATCTGTTTGGCATATCCGATGATGGAAACTGTGTACGGCATATCTCGTCAATACATGACGTAGATCATATCTGGCTTGTGTCCATTGCCTATATATCATCGCATCCGTTGAATAAAACGTTGGCCATACTTCTTGTCTCTTCTTATAGAGTTCCTGCAGTACTACAAAGTAGGCTTTGGTAGCTGGTAGAAGCAGGTCGAGGCGAAGGTCTTCGATGAAATATTGCTTTCTTGCCAGTACATATGTAAGTCGAGATAATGAGTACTTTGACAGACATAGTACTCTTTTGAGGAAGTTGGCTTTGACCTTTTCTATGTCTTCAAAATTTTTCTTCTTTAGGTGTGTCCAGATGGTTTCCAGTCCATATGTTATGATGGGAGCAATTTTTAAGCGAAACAGTGTGGTAGCTGTGGGCAAGGATAGTTGTCTTAGGTTCTTTATGCTATTAATTGCCGTCTTTGCTGCGAAGGTTCGTTCTTTTATGTGAAGGTCATGGACACCTCCACTCGTCTGAAGTGTAATTCCTAAGTATTTGAAATGCGGAACGTTCTTCTTCGGAATATTCATATACATGATGACGTCATTTACTGATAGTCTGCCTCCTCTTCTGAATGTCATTTTTACCGTTTTGCTACTATTTATAGTAAGCTCATTCTTTTCTGCCCATGTTGTAAGTTTGCTGAAGGCTGTTCGAAAATGTTCCAAGTTTTGTGATATAATGACCATGTCGTCTGCATAAGCGTAGATTTTCACGTTTTCTGTGTCTATTTCTCTAGGTACTTCTGCGGTGACTATTATGAAAAGTAGAGGACTCAAGGGATCGCCTTGTAGAACTCCATTTGTTTGATTCATAGGGTCTGTTGTGGACACTCTATTGTCTATTACTATTAGATTGCCTGACAGGATATTGTGTATCAATATTTTTACTTGGTTCATTCCAACTATTCTTTCTAATTCTCCAATATAAGGTTTCTATTTAACAAGTCAAAGGCTTTTGTAAAGTCTATAAATATTCCATGAAGTTTCCCTCTTGGTAGTTCCAACGCGGTTTCTATGTCTTTCTGCAAGCAACTTACTGCTTGGATTGTGGATTTCTGTTTGGTGAAACCAAATTGTTGTTCAGGGATTGCGTGAGATGTCATTTTGCTAACTCTTTTGGCCAGGAGGCCTGTCAGAATTTTCAGTGGTGAGCATGCCAGAGCTATCTCTCTGTAAGAGTTCGGGTCCATGGAATCCCCCTGTCCTTTGTATAATACCTTCAATGTAGATATTCTCCATTTATCCGGGATTTTTCCTTGTCGCAGACATTCATTGAAGAGCTCTGTCTATGTTTTCGTGAGTTCAGGTGATGTTTCTTTTAGATGCTCGTAAACAAATACCATCTGGTCCGCATGCTTTACCATTCTTTGAGTCGGTGATTTGTTTCCGTACTTCGCCTATTGAAAATGGAACCACTGAATCTACTTCTTCTTCTTGGTCTTCTTTTGCTGGACGTGTTTTTCTCTCCTGAAGGACTTTCCTGAAGTGTTCTTCCCAAGTTTCGAGTGGGAGGTCCCTTGGGAAATAGGGTTGCTTCGGCATTAAGGCCTTGTACCATTTTTGTTTGGCTTGTTGGATGAGTTTCTTTTCTTCTTCTGCCTGGTAGTTGTTTTTATGCTTGTTTAGTGTTTGTTTGTAGCATCTTCTGGCCTTATTATATTCCTCTAAGTCCTC
Organism: Anabrus simplex; assembly: GCF_040414725.1. Classification (NCBI taxonomy): domain Eukaryota; kingdom Metazoa; phylum Arthropoda; class Insecta; order Orthoptera; family Tettigoniidae; genus Anabrus; species Anabrus simplex. Next base: position 431,373,860 of record NC_090267.1, read on the forward strand.
TTGTGTTTGTGCGGTTCTTGCATTATGAAGTGCTTTTAACGCGTCTTTCCTTGCCTTGTAGCACTCTAGGTTGAACCAAGGTTTTGCCCTCCTTTGTTTTCTATCCTGCTTTACTACTGCATGCGTTAACTATTCTTCGATTATGTTTAACGCTTCGTTTAATTTTCATTCCTTGATTTCTCTCGATGCCAAGATCATCATTTCCATGTTTGTCTTTGTCGATTTCTCTCTATAGAATGTTTGTTTTCTTGCACTTTTTCCCTTGGAGCGTGTTTCCCACATTTATGATGGTATGTGCTGGTAGATGTTTTCTTGCTGGGATGTCTCTTAGGATCTCCTGATAGGTCTTGTCGCTATTTGTGAATACTAAGTCAATAGTGCTGGTTCCATTTGGACTGAGGTAAGTTTTTTCTTTTCTGTCGTTCAGCAGCGTAGGCCTTCCATTTCTTCGTCTTTTGTGTTGGTTTATCTATCCTGCAGTTTAAGTCTCCCATTAAATTCATGGTATCTGTTTCTTTTGTCAAGCTAAGGGCGTAAGTGATCTCTTCTAGTATTTCATCTGCTTTGTATTCTGGTTGGAAATATACATTCACAACTGTACATTATTTGGTTTTTACTAACAGAATATTTTTTGAGTTGAGCAATATCTGAAAAGGGGACAGTTTTGATTTTATCAACATAGTTATGCTTCTGTAGGTCTTCCTCTTATTCCTTGACTGGCATATGAATGAACGGAGTAGAAATTTCCTATACTCAATTGAGTTGTCACGAACGTTTCTGTGAGTGATATTAAGTCGTACGCTTCAAATGTGTTTTCTGGTATCATGTTTACTGCGTTCTTCAAACCTTCTATATTCCACAATAGTGTCTTTATTGTGCTCTCTTCCTCCTGTGTGTTCGTAATTGAATGCCTGTTCTTTGTCTTGAGAAACGAAAAGGCCTAACGACGATTCCTTTCGGCCAGAATGTCGGGCCTTCTGTTATTTTGTGATGTTCAAAGTCTATTCCAACTTTGAAGGCTTTGTTTCTTCCCATGGTGCTTAGTTCCTCGGCTTCTATTTCACTATCTATTCCTTTTTTTTTTTTTTGCGAGAACTCTTTCATTTTTACTAGAGTTGCAGAATTGTCTAACCTTCCTATATATAGCCATGCTCGTTTCACGGCAACCTGCAGCTCAGCTCTTTCGTCTGGTGTTTCTTTCGACCCGATTGTACCCTTTTTCTTCGCTGATGACGTATTTTTTCTTATTGCATGAATATATGATTTTTTCCTTTTTATTTTCTTCTTCTTCTGCTAATTCTCCTTTTTCTTCCTCTTCTTCTTCTTCTTCTTCAAGCTGTTTCCCCAAGTCATTCCGTACTTTCCCTAATTCTCCCGTTCTTATTACATTGAGTCTATCCTCATTAGATTCTTCATTTTTTTGGTTCCTTTCTAATTTTGTGCATGCTTTTGTTGCTGCCAGTTGAAGTTGTGTGTCCAAGAGTAGTGGCATTTTCTGCAACATATTTTCGTTAATCATGTTTATTTTTTCATTTAATACTTCACACACTTTAGTATTTGCGGTTGTAGCGTCTCTCATTTCCTTGATGAAGTTCTCGTGTTCTGGTGGTGCTGAGTTGATTCCTTATGTTTCTACCATATGACGGCAGTTCAAATCAAATCAAATCAAATCAAATCAAAATCTCTTTATTTGCAAATGAGGTGTCTACCTCGGTGGCAAATGGTACACTAAAATACATTATTGTCAAGCACTAAATATTAAATTAACAAGAGAAGAACATTTTCCTATAATAAAATATTATACAATTTACGCTAACATTTTTTCTATTAAACACACAGTTCATCCTTAATAAATTTATATTGTTTACAAAATTCTACTTATAATATCTCCTGTACTACTTACAAATATAGTCAACTGATATACAGTATGTGGAATTACTTCAAATGATACTATACAACTGGTATAAGATTAAACTTTACATTGCATTTATTTACTTTTATTTTACCCATTCTGGAACCTAAGTAGCATAACAACCTGTTGCGTCTTAACCAGAACCCCTTTTGCCACCACTTTTCAGAGTTCCGGAAGGGCCTTCACAGCTACCGTAGCGGTCCTAGAGCCCTCGAAGTCCCCACTGCACTTCACCCCTACAGGCAGTCCCCTACTTTGGTTGTCCGAACTCCTTAGACCAGGGGATGGATTTAATTTATTCACACACATTTTTTATTTACATTAACTTCATTGGTCGAATGCCCTCTAACATTTCATTTATTTTCTCTGTTTCTGTTTATTCTCTTCTTGAATATCTGTACAGATTTTGGAAAAGGATCAAACACTACCCCTGGTAAAATGTTCCACTCCTTCACACCCTTCCCAATGAATGAAAATTTACCCCAATCGCTTCTGCTAAAATTCCTTCTAATTTTATATGTGTGGTCAGTCCTGCCGATATAATTATTTTCCAACTGAAGCCTCTCACGGATATCTCCCCATGCTTCTTCTCCTGTATAGGCTCTATATAATCCTATAAGTCTAGTTTTCTCCCTTCTCTTACTTAAAGTTTCCCACCCAAGTTCCTTTAACATTTTTGATACACTACTCTTTCTCCTGAAATTCCCTGTTACAAATCTTGCTGTTTTCCTTTGCACACTATCTATGTCTTTTATTAGGTAGGGACTCGTGGTGAGTTGCTACACATCCTTAGCAAGGAGCCTTTTTCCCTTTTAATGCATTAAATTCAGCGGTTGTTATATTTGAGCAATCTCTATGGTACCATTGATTGCATCCTCCATCGCATCCGACTGCATTGTCTGTGCTGTTGAAAACTTTGCCACATTTCTTGCACGACGATCCGTCTTCTTTTGTTTTGTTCATGTTTGCGGATTTATTTCACCTTTACTCCTTGATGAGATGCGTATATCGCAAAGTCGCGGGATTCACATGTATTTACTTACTAACGTCGTTCTCGGATATTTTGTTTCTTTGACAAGATGACGTCTACAAAATATACCTAGTGAATGACACCAAATTCACTCATAAATTCTATATCCGACTATTCCTAAGCTGGATTTTACACACTCACTAACTATAGCGGTTAATGACACATTTAAACACCCTATTTCTATACTCCGCGTAGTTTCTTGCTTTCACTTTTTTTTGGAAAGTTTCACCATAATGCCGCTGGAGCGCTGGCCTCCTACTCATTGACAGGAAGCTGTGTATCGCAAATTGCCGCATCTCCAGTTTTATTTATATTGTTTTGATGTCGTAAATGATGGCAATGTGTTCGCAATAAGGTACTTGTTGGCTTGACAATTTGAGCTGATAGTTATGCGCTAGTGAGTATAATTTTTTATTGTGTAGGGTGATGATTATATTTTTAAAATTGTGTTTAAAACTATTAGAATTTGTGACATTATTGTGCGCCTTTTTGTATTTCAAGCAGAAATTTTCTGCAAACAAGGACAGATGAAATGAGTGGCTCGAAGTGATTTCCCGCTGTAACTTCGTCCTTAACAATAATTTTAATTTAAGCGCTATTTCGTTCTTTTTAATGGTGTAGTGATTTGCTTTTCTTCAACTGTGTTTGGAAATATTCGACTATGTATCGCTGTGTGCCGTTTTGTACTTCGAACAGGAAAAAAAGCAAAGGGACACTATCATTTCACGAATTCTCTGTAGACCAGGACGAAACTACGGAGTGGCTCAAAGCAGTTAGAACTTTCATTTTAGTTATCAGTTTCTATTTCAGGTTTTAACTTCTTCCTTTCTTAATATGTTTACCCCTCCAGGGTTGGCTTTTCCCTCGGACTCAGCGAGGGATCCCACCTCTACCGCCTCAAGGGTAGTGTCCTGGAGCGTGAGACTTCGGGTCGGGGGATACAACTGGAAAGGATGACCAGTACTTCGCCCAGGCGATCGTAACAGCTATGCTGAACAGGGGCCTTGTGTTGGGGGTGGGAAGATTGAAAGCGATAGACAAGGAAGAGGGAAGGAAGCGGCCGTGGCCTGAAGTTAGGTACCATCCCAGCATTTGCCTCGAGGAGAAGTGGGGAAACTGTGGAAAACTACTTCGAGGATGGCTGAGGTGGTAATCGATCCCCCCTTCTACTCAGTTGACCTCCCCAGGCTGAGTGGACCCCGTCCCAGCCCTCGTACCACTTTTGAAATTTCGTGGCAGAGCCAGGAAACGAACCCGGGCCTCCGGGGATGGCAGCTAACCACCCTAATCGGGTATTTCTTACTCCTAAATTTTCTTTCATTGAATAATCCATTAGGCGGAGTCGTTTTGCCATATGACATCAACAAAGCATATTTTCATCCAAGATAATTTGAACTTTAACATTTAAACACGGACAAGTAAGAACCATTACTGTTATGATGGTAAAGCCAACATATGAAATGTTGTTACCTGAGCAAAGAACAGTTTACAATGTATTTACTCAAAATACTTTATTCTCACTGAATGTTTATTTAAAATTCTTCTTCTTCTTTTTATTACTATTTGTTTTACGTCGCACCGACACAGATAGGTCTTACGGCGACGGTGGGATAGGAAATGGCTAGGAGTGGGAAGGAATCGGCCGTGGCCTTAATTAAGGTACAGCCTGATGTGAAAATGGGAATCCACGGAAAACCATCTCCAGGGCTGCCGACAGTGGTGTTCGAACCCACTATCTCCCGCATGCAAGCTCACAACTGCGCGCCCCTAACCGCACGGCCAACTCGCCCGGTATTTAAAATTCTAGTGAAAGATATGAATGAAATGTAATCTGTAACTACATATATTGAAATTAAAATTTAAACATGTTTGAGTCAAAATACTTATGTTATCCATACAACGAATATAGAAAAACGTAGGATTTTTATGTTTTGTCCAACCTTTTTCCTGAGAGCAGCACATGAAGAATTTTAAAACTCTAATTGAACAATGATTCTTAATCTCAAGATTAACATCAGAAGACAAAATGGTAAGTCCTGCTATGTATCTAAATGCCATGATAATAAAAGCGATTACTATTATTCCTCACAGTTAAAGAACGTCAGTTGGACTACTACATCTCTCAGCAGTTTCATTTCACGATGTTATTTTGGCACATATCAATGGAAGTGGCCTTTAGGATTAATCATTTTAACAGTATTAGTCAATGTTACATACTCCTTTAATCCCTAAATTAAGATAAATCGGCAATCAGAGTCAATACCAGAACGTCAGCCGGACTACTCCAACTCTCCGCAGTTTCATTTCACGACATTATTTTGGCAAATATCAACGAATGTAACCTTTAAGATAATTCATTTTAACAGTATCAGCCTATGTAACATTCTCCACAACTCTAAATTACGATAAATCGGCAATCAAAGTCAATATCTTTTCCATAATGAAGTATGCATTTCTACCGCAAATAGTTAGGCCACCAGCGAAACGTGTCGAGCTGTGTGACTACCCCGATTACAGTGCGTGGACCCGATTGTCAAGGCCGGTATGGAGCTAGTAGAGCGACGCTCGGCCGTGCTACCTGGAATATTGCACCACAATCAGAGCCATAACTTAATATATATACAGTGACATTCATATCTTGGTGACAGGTCATTTTCGGTCCAGCGGTAATCCGACACTGAAATCAGTGACGAGAGGCATTCCTCTTTGAAAACGTTACCTGATAGGTGGACTTAGCATTTCCGGGAGGTTTCTACCTCAGGACTATCTTCAACAAAAAGAAAAAGAAGAAGAAACACTGGTGGTCACTTCAATTCAGAAGGGGGTTTTGACCCATAGTTGCAAGTGAACTGCTAAAACTCGGGTTTGGTGACTCCCTGGCCCACTAGGGTTCACCCACGAGTATATAAAGACTGTCCTCAGCGACAGTGAGTTTTTCCATACACCATGGATACCATTTCTAAATATTGTGCCACAACTACTACCACCACCTGACCACCACAAACGCCGCCAGTTCCACCATCAACAGTGCTACAAACACCACAAGCACCAATGCTCATCACTCTGTTACGTGCTTCTGCGAAGACCAACCACCTCCTCGTCACCTACCAGTTCACCCAGCCCCAACACAACGGGACTCTACTCGAGTACAATACAGACGTCATCTTCCACATCGCGCTCCAGAATCTGAACCGCCCAGAAAACTGACGGTAACCTCTCCTCCTACTCCAGGCTCTCATCAAGGTTGATCACAGTTCAATAACACTCCGCCGCCAGAGGATCCCACCAAGGCGTACATTCCGGCACCGATAACTCCTCTGCAACAGCCGACTTCGTCCAGGAGCATTGCTCCATGGAGACAGTGCCGATACCCCCAACACCTCTTCAGCCACTGACTTTCCCACCCACTCCCAAGCTCCGCGCCCCATCTCAAATGCTAGATTCCTTCAACATCGCCCCCAGGGCACACATAGCTTTCTCCTTAAAAACCCAGCTCCCCCGTTCCGCTCTGCCCAAGCCATATCCCGCACCCTACATAGATACCATATGAAGAGAAAAGAGAGAGCAGATATCAGACCTACGTCCAACGGATATAACATAAAAGTCAGTGGTGAGGAGGCCGCCTCTAAACCCGCCAATACCATCGGTGCTACACAACTAAACTCATCCTCCCCTATCCCGCATCAAGACTCCTCCCCCCCACCCCAGACACAGTATTTTTAGTTGCGTAATCAGGGTGGTCGACCCGGAACTCAACGACGATATAATCCTCTACGAACTTAATGCAGAGAACGTCCCCGCACGGAAAGTCTTTCGAATCAAGAATGAGTTTGGGCCGACCTTCCAGGTTCGCGTTCTCCTCCCTACCACGGCTGACGTGGATAGATTATTAACTACTGGAGTCTCCATTTTTAAACAACATTACCGCGTGGAACCATCCAAGCCTCCTCCCACCTCAGCCATTACGTTGCGAACGTTGCCTTACATACAATGAACACAGCACTACTCATTGCGAAGCCCAACAATCGGTCTGCGGGCATTGCACCCAACCTCACCCCACCAACCAATGTCCATTCACCCAGGCTCCACCTGTCTGTAAAACCTGTGGCCAACCTCATCCCACCTACTCACGCCTAAGTAAAGCTCGCCCTCCCCCTCCTCAAAAACCGTCCCGAACTCGTTGCTCCAATCAGAACCATTGACACCCCCCACACCTCCACCCAACTCTCAGTTTGCTCCCCACTCAGTAGAAGATATTGTCCGATCTTTGACCTTATCTCTCCTTAACATCTTTCCCTATCACCGCCACTTCGTGCTCACCCACCTTCAAGCTGCCGCCAATCAAGCCTTAAAACTCCATTTTCAAACAACACATTCTGGTTTAAACTGTCATTTTCACTTCTCCCCCCCCCCCGAAACCCTTGTATGATGGATAATAGAACCCAAAGTAGAAAACCCTCCCCTCCCATATCCATCGTTCTCCTTAACATCCAATCCTTCCTGAAAAAACGCACTCACCTCCAAGCTCTTCTACACCAAAATCCCGCTCATACAGTCTTACTCAATGAAACCATGTTCCATCCCTGGCAACCGGCTCACGTACCTGGCTTCACCCTCCACAGAGCGGACCACCCCGATGGGATTCCTTGTGGGGTTGCCGCTATCGCCGTCCGTACCTCCCTCCCAACGCGCATCCACATCCCCCTAACGCTCATTCTTTTTCCGAATCCATTATCGCAACCATTAACTTCAGATCCAGAATCTTTCATCTAGCCACAATATACAACCGCGCTTAAAACCCTCTTCTGACAGACTTCCTCACCTATCCTTATAACTCATTCCGGCATTACATCCTCCTCGCAGATCTCAACCTCCATGGTCGAACAGCCACTGAACTTCATAACTTCGACACCTTCCTACACAACATCGATTTATCCTTTATTCTCCCTACAGGACCATCGCTTTCTTCCTCACAAACTACCTCTGACGCCGTTATCGCTCATAATTCCTTTCAAAATCTCTTACAAGTCTCTTTTCTCCCCAGCATAGGGAGTGACCACCTCCCTATCCTACTCCAAATTCCAACCCACGGCCCATACACCAACCACACCCCGACGCATCATCACTCATTTTTCCAAAGCCAACTCACTAGGCTACCGTGCCCACATTAGCCACTTTATCACACAACACCCTCCCCTCCCACCGACGCCCAATCCGTACAAACCGTTGCACAATTCATCAATGCTACGATAACTTCCGCCTCCGACGCCCATATTTCCACCTGCCTTTACAACCCCATAAACCGTGCCTCCCACCTTAAATTCCGCCATCTCCAGAAACTATCCCAATACTACCTCTCCGAATTCTCCAGAACCCGTGATCGTTAATTTCTCCGTCTCCATCGCGAAACAGGCCGTAATATTACCAACTATCTCCATGTCCACCATCATCTATCTTGGCCTGCCACCTGCACTTCTCTAAACGCTCAACATGCCTCCCCTTCCAAATTCTGGCGTAAGGTCTCTTCCCTTCTCGGCCAATATCGCACCCTGTCTTACCCCATCCTTCATGATGGCCGATCTCCAAGTAACACCGCGTAAAAACTCGATATCATCTTCTCTAGCTTTCAACAACGCTTTACCCCCACCATTCATCACTCCGTAACTGACCCCACCTTTTATCCAAAGCTTCTATACTCGCCCTACCTACAACAATCCTCAACCCACTCACTCACGCCCCATGTCTTAAACACGCCGATAACAGTCACAGACATCACAGACGCTCTATCCCGAACCCGAGACACCGCTCCATGCCCCGATCGCATCCAATCCTTGCCCCCTTCCATCAGTCCAAGCCATGGACCGAATCTTTCAACCTTACCTGAAACCCTTTACCTCCTAGTGTAACCGTTGGCATCTGCGAATTAACCCTCTAAAACCCAAACCATCTTACTCCGACCCCGTTGTGGCCACCTATCCGCCACCCAAAATCCCGCCCATCTCCGCCTGAAAATCAAAAAGAACCCCCTTCGTCCGCAACCAACTTTAAAATACCTAGGCATCACCATCGACCAACACCTATCCTTTCCCCCTCACTTCCTTACTATGAACTCCAAAACCGCCCGCAGGTCCCATCTGCTTCGCCGACTGGCCGGCACCAGGTGAGGTCTCAACAAAGAACTCCTCTTCCTTACCTATAAAACATTTATCCGACCCGCCGTAACCTATGGTCACCCTGCATGGGCAGCCGCCGCCCATTCCCGTCCAACCCTCTACCAACCTCTTCTATCCATGGAACGCCGTCTGGTTCGCATTGCTCTCCGTCTACCACCTCTGTATCATACCAAAGACCTTTATAACACATTCGCCTTCCCCAGATTAGACACCCACGTCTCCCTCCTGTTCCAAAAATTTCTCGATAAAGCCCTGATACCCAACAACCCCGTCACGTCCCCCCACCGGTCATTATCGTTTAAGGCTCCTCGACATACCCTGTCCCCGCTCCACTTTTACCACATCCTCATCCAACACACAGACCGGTCACCTCCATAGAGAAGACTGTGTTTGGGTACCTTACGCACCCTCTCCACATCATGTCCATCGCATCGGTCCCTCTTACTCTTTGATATTACGGTCCCTAAGATGTCACGTCGACCACCTCACCAATGACCACGAAATGGCACTATCCTCTCCAAATTGTATTATATATAACTGGTCTAGATTTTTCTCTCGGACTTCATTCCTTTAGAAACCACTCAATGTAACTTCATATTTGTATGTGGCAGTATACTTACTAGTGTTATTTATTTAAAACCTTTCATTCTCCATACTGAAAGAACTTGTAAAGTGTCTTAGTTTAAGCAGTAAAGAAAGACGAAACAAGCCTATATTTCTGGACTGTTATATTTTGTGCATTTATATAACCAACAAATCCTTCAACATGGATAAAAAACAATGTTATGATGAAGAAAATCAAAAATGAATTGTTAAAAATAATAAATAAATTAATTAAATATTAAAAAGGGGAAAGCAAATAAAGATAACACAGAAAGAGGAAACCCAAGACGCCCCCAATCATATCTCCCATTCCCATCACATCTATTTATCCTCTCCTATGTATAGCACATCACTGACACGAGGCTAACGCATTTGAGCATCTTCAAATACCACCGGATGAGCTGGGCCAGCAAGAGGTGCTGGCTGGGCTTAGAAAGCCAGCTCTACAGTCCAAGCTATTCAGCCCTGGTTAGCCTTCACATTATTTCGATAATAGGCTCTACGTATGCTAATTCTATCACTTTTCTTCTTATATATAGGTACTCGAACATATTCGTGAAAAATTAAACGAAACACGAGACGAAGTTCACCTGACATCAACATACACGGATAGATCCCGCGCTTTTACCTGGCCTCCACTGGATGTTGCCAAACTTACATGACAGCGGCTTGTAACTGTAGTCGGTTATGACCACAATCAGAGCCATCTACAGTTAAAGCCGGAAGGTACGCTTGACAGCGCTGTACATAACTGTCAAGCGGAGGCCGAAAGAAAAGGGACCGTGTCCGACTTTGAATGACTTCACCCATATTCACTACACTTAAACCAATACGGTAATTATTATAAATCCTCACTCTTCGTAAAATGATACTAAGAAACGCACGCACACATCAGTAAATTCATTCACTGAAGTTAGAAATACAGATTTTACGTGAATAAAAACAAAACACTTTAAGAACACTTTAAGAACACTTTAAGAACACTACTCACAAGCTCATTATTGTGGAGCTTCGACAGCTTCATCAGCTTAAGACTTTATCCTCACTGCTCACATAACTCTTGTTCTTCATCTGTTTTCTATAATTATTTTACACGACATTGGAAAATGTTGACAATAAACAATCGATCAGACCATTATTGCCACACCCACAATCACCACGTTCAAACCAGAACTGTTCATTTTTCACCTCTTCCTAAAGTATCTCTGGATAGAGAGACGAGAAATAATTTCTGATTTTCTCAATCCAGGTAGTCTTCCTTGTAGTCTTCATATACCAGCAAGGTAAATATTCCTGTCACTATTACGCAGACACACACAACACAGTCTGATGGGAATATTAACACTCCTCTCTGAAGTTCTTCGCAATAGGGGTAAACTTTTTCACTACTTTTCAGGAGACCTAAACATGTGTCACAGCTTATCCTTCTGGATATTGTTCTTACTGCATACGCTGAAATGCATGTTACCCCTGAAATCTCAAAATACCCACCAAAAAATTCACACGATAAAAGTGAGTCTAACTTGTTTATTACTTCCATATTGCACCTAATATAACTTGTCTTGATGGAATCAGACGTTTCTAATTGGCTACAGCCAAATTGCACTTTTCCATATCACCACCACTTCAAGCCTAGAACACTCTAAATTGTAGTGACATTGTAGTTACAACCACTAAGCTATCGGTACTGACCAAACCCTCTTCCTAAATTATCACTTTGAAACTTCCTTACCGGTAAATAATTTGCTTTCACAGCTTCAAACGAAAATTTTGTGTACCTAACTCTTCTTCCTTTTAGTGTAAATTTCGAATTGTTCCCTTAAAAATATAAGTTAGGACAAGGAGTCTGTGCTTTCACTGCTTACCTCATGAAACTCTATGAGCTTGTCAAGCATTTTAAATACATTTATTTGTACACATTCAACACTTATACAGCTAGCAGTGGCTCCTGTATAATTTAATAAATATTCCTTTAGTTGTTGAGAAACAGTGGAATCAATAATGATATAATAAAACGAATTGAGAATGTATATGAAGACATCGGTAGTCGCGTCTAAAACCCCATTAGGTATGACGGAACCCTTAAGAATTATTAAGGGCCTAAGACAAGGTGGAGTTCTGTCACCTCTTCTCTTTGTTACTGTGATGAATGAGATTCAACAACAAGTATGCTAAAACGTTGGTGACGACAAAATGAACGTCGTGCTATTTGCTGATGACATCTGTATATGGGGAGATTCCTAGGAGAAACTTCAGGATCAGATCAACGCATGGACAGCAAAAGGGCACGGCCTAAGATTCAGTCGGGAAAAAAAGTAAAGTGTTGGTTATACAGAGAAATGGTCAACCTGAAGGTTACGTGGAAATAGAGGGTAAACAACTCAAGATGTCCAGCAATTTCAAATATCTAGGAAGCATGATATTAGCAACAGGCTCCATTGAAGAGGAACTTACCAGCAGGATTCAAGCTGGAGGAACGTTCTATAGAGTTGTCCTAGACCTAATATGGAACCAAAAGCACCATTGAAATGCAAGCGAGCAATTTATCTGGCTTATGGCATGCCAATTTATGGGAGTGAGACGTGGGCCATGAGGAAAAAGGATGAAGCAAGGATTCAGGCAGCTGAAATGAGATTCGTCCGAGGGTTGGTTGGAAAAACAAGACGAGATAAAATTCGTAATGAGAACATCAGGGACATGGCTCAGGTTGGCAGAATGCAGGATAACATAACTCCGCGTAGACTCAAGTGGTATGGTCACATTCGAAGGATGGATCCTGATCCCATCCCCAGAAAAATGTATGATGTGCAGTTAAAATATTCAGGACCAAGAGGGCAGCCAAGAATGCGATATACAGACATGGTGAAAAACGACATCCAGAAACTGGATGAACACTGAAGGATCAAAGTACAAAGTTGGTGGAGGGGCTTCATTCGCCAACCCATCGTATAGATGGAACGACATGGGATATGTAAGTATTTCTTTAGTTGAGACCACTTGGACATTTCACCATCAGCTAAACATGTCATTTCTTTTACCGATACCTGATAACTATTAACATATACAGAGACGTTCATATCTGGGTGAAATTTGAGTAAATGTTGCCGAGAGATAGATTGCTTCATGACCGGCTAAGATGATCTAATGCAGTACGGTAGCGATAACCATTGCTTCACACACAGCAATAGTTATGTTCATCTACGGCATTGGTACCGGTAGCGTGTTCGCTTTAAAATAGCGTAGTTTCTGTAGGAATACTAATCGTGTGTTTAACGAGTGATGCATGCAGTAGAACAATCTCTACAGGTGTGCAGAAAATCCCCACCAGCTGCATGTCCGTCCACTTCATGATGTAAAAATGGAAGTTTGGTGCGCAATAAGTGCTCGCAGAATTATGGGGCCTATATTTATCCACAAAACAATAAATGCTGATCGATATATAGACCTCATTCTCAGACCATTCCTTCAAGACCTGAAGGAAAAAGAAAGGAGTAATGTTTACTTTATGCAAGATAATGCGACGGCACACACTGCTAATCGGTCTATGGAGGTAATACGGGAAGTTTTCGAAGATAGTGTGGTTAATTATCCCCCTAGATCTCCTGATTTAAATCTCTATGATTATTACTAGTGGCGGATGTTGAAGGGAAAAGTGTATGTGAACAATCCTCACACAAAGAACTAGAAGAGAACATTGCACAAGTTATTTAGAACATCACACGAGCTGAGATTCGTCGAGTGTCTGCAAACCTATTTACGAGGTGGCATGCGTGTTTGACAGCTGAGGGACAACATTTTGAACATCAAATGTAATGCCAGGTAGGTTTTAGACTAATAGTTTCACTAGAACCGGACTTCTATAAGTGTGAATTGCCGTGAGTAGTGGGGAGGAAAAGCGCGCATTATACCGGCTAGCGACCGAGTGTCATTGCGCCAGCCGTGCCGTGCTCTGAGTGGCGCTGCCTAGCATGCTAAAGAAAAGACCCTGTACATTTAAATTAGAATTAAGAGCTTGATTTTTAGTTTGTAATTTATAGTATTTTATAGTCATCACACTGGATCTCAACAGAGCTTATTATTTCCTCATTCCTATAACGGTACTCTACCATTTAAAATCATAAATTATTGTGAGTGTAGCACCTGCAGTGTTTACCGCCCGTGTTTATTCTCGAGGCGCGCGATCTTTGCCTCGCTGCCATTGAGCATGCGTGGCCCATCTCTAGCTTCGTGGACATAGAACTTGCTGTCCCTTGTCCAGATGGCAAATATTTTGCCATTCTGCTTCAGTAACCTGCATTTTCTTGAAATGTTCTCATTCTTGGGCGAAAGATGGTCATTAATGAATGCTTTGCGTGATGGGCAGTTTAGTCCAACATCCTGGGTGTTCATCACTCTTTTCTGAATTCTCGCATTCACTATTTCGTCTTTATTCTACCTGTTAGTGAATTTGATCATAATTCTTCAAACGTTCCCACCTTTTGACGGCAGACCATGAGCGACATCAATCTCATGAAGACCCAAATAAACCCCCCAATGCCCTGGTTGTTCGTATCACTAAATCATACACATTTTCTTTTGTAATTTCTGGCATTCCACTAATTAACAAATTGTTTCTTTGAGTATACTATTTGAGGTCTTCTGACCCATCAAAAGCATGTTTGGTATCTTTGCTTATACTTACCAGAGATTTTTCCAACTCAGATGTTCTTTTCCTCAACGCATTTGTGAGCTTTTGAACTTCTCAAACTTATCATTTATCGGGCACAGTTCTCAACACAGTAAATCCTATTTCTCCTACTGCTGCTATCACATGCAGCGTTTTTCTTGGGAGCTCAAATTACAGCGAAAGGAAACGCGACTGGTATTACAAATCTTGCTGCCGCACATCTGAACATAAAGTAAGGCAATATGTTAGCCGGTTCTCCTTTGGTAGCATGTTCATTACCCACATGGAAGTGTTATAAGTTTCGATCATATATAATTCAGCTTTAATGTCAGTTCGTCGATAATGAGAGAGTCGACATTTTTCTGTTCCGCAGAACGTGTCTGTAATTTTTCTTCCAAACTATCACTTATCTCGTGTTATAAGTTTCGATCATATGTAAGATTCGGCTGTATTGCCATTTCATCGATAATGAGAGAGCCAACCTTTTCCTGTTCCGTAGGAAGTGTCTGTAATTTTGCTTCCAACATATCTCTGATCTCCTGTAAAACTCCTGTTTCTCAAGACGATCTGCCAATATATTTTATCAGTGTGGCAAACACAATATTTCCATCTGCTTATCAAAGTCGCAGTATTTTGGCGAATTTCTCTGCCATAAAACATAATTTGTTATAGTATCCTCTGCATACTGAACTTTTTCTTTCCAAATTATTTCAACTGCTCTCATAAAATGTACCTTCCATGTTCTTCGCTTTACTAGAAATCTTCAGTGTAGCATAGTTCATCTGCATATGCTTTTCTTTTTTGTTTTTTCATTTCGCCAAGCAATTTCCTATTTTTGCACCACAATTGCTTTATGATGAGGTTTACCCTTTCGAGAGAACGTGATGCCAGTTGTCTCGCCTTTAGACTTCGTTGGTTGTGGAAGTTGCATGCACTTTATTTACTTTATTAGGATTTAGGATTTATTGAACCTCACAGGCTTTCGCCCAATTCATAGTTCAAATCCGAAATAGCCTAGGCAATACACAAAAACCCGACCAGTAGTACCAAACTAAACTTAAGTGCAATGACCAAATAACAACATACATGAAATAAAGTAACATAACGTTAACGGCAACCTAGTACAACAATCACTGTCATATGGCCCATGATCAACTCTTTATCAGTGATCCAATGGCCATGGAAAAACGGCATCAGGATAATAAATAGTAAAATAATAAGAGGGATAAAATAAAAGAACATCGAAAGCCGGCACAGGTGGTTTAAAGAACCTTCGCTTCTCTTCCTGCTGAGCTCGCAACCTAGCACAATCCAGGACATACGCTGACCTCTCTGCAGACTTAGTCGGGTTGCAAACCCAGCTATAGCGTTACATCATCTGCCGTGCTGGTGTGCCATATTCTCCTTACGCTTCATTTATAATATGCATTTCTTCCTATTTCCTGAGCGCCCTAACCTGATTGCAACTCCAAATATATTAACTTGCCAACCATACAAAATCACGATATCTAAATATTAAACATGTTTACAAACTCTCTATACCTATCACAGATCACCGAATCACAATCATATTCCACATTAAATTAAATCACTTCTTCTTATTCTTTCGCTAATTACCGTACCATATCTATAATGTATTCACACTTATCCCAACTGCTATAATCACTTACAGACAGCACTATGAATCCAACAACAACTTAGTTACTCTTAGCCACCACCACTCCTATCACACTTCATCCACATATTCCACTACCTCTCTTATCATGTTATTTTCACCAGTAACTTACACACTCTTCACTCCCACCATATTCACCGTTAGCATCCTTCACTCAGATTAACCATACACCAGCCACAACCCCGAAAGAAACTCCATAACCTACCTAAATTAGCTTCTTAACAGTACCTCTCTCTCAGACCATACCCAACGACCTTACAACCACACTTCCATACAATAGAGCAGCAATAATTATCTTACCATTCATACAAATACCAACCATAATCTCATATTGACTTCGACCCTTCAATTCACTTACTATCTACCAACAACTCAACCTCTTATTCCAGATCTTTCTAACCATCACGTTCTTTACATATAATAATGCAGCAATAGTCATCTTACCATACATACATATACCAACCATAATCACAACTTATTTTCATACTTAGTCTCATTTAACTTGCCAGCCCGACTCCACATTAAATTAAAACTATGCCATCAAACCAAAAATTCCGCTATCCTTCACTACGTCACTTTCCCTCTCTCTTTCAATCCAGCAATCTTTACATCCCATCAAATCAGCCTCTTCAAAAAGCTCTTTCTTCCCCTTATATTTCGCATCGATCTGGATCCATCTTATAGCCACCATTAGATACATTAATACATCAAAATATCTTGCCATTCAAGCATATATCAATCATAATCTCATATTGTTTTCAACCCTTCTTATCACTTGCTGTATACCACCAATTCCACCTGTTATTCCACATCTTTCTCTCGATCATTTATCATACTATATATACCAAACTAGTTGTCACAATACACAATCACACTTCAATCACATTCTACTTATCAAACTAATTATTTCCTAGCTCACTTGCTACTTGTCCATGGCTTTGCTCTATCATCTACTGACTATACCTTATATTTTACTCTCCAAATCACTTCCAAATTACCTTACATACACTCAATCACTAAACATTACAATAAATATAAATCTCACACTTTCCTTTCACGTCACTCAACCTCTTAAAATTACAAACCCAAACAATCTCCACATTTCAAATTCTCATCCATCTCATCAACTAACCAGTCTTCAATTCAAATTACTCACAATCAAATACCACACTTAATCACTACATGCACTTTATATTAGGCCATGTCAAATTTGGACTGCACGTGAGATGGCTATTTTGTCGTTTTATATTCACTCTACTTGTACGTCATCTGAAACATTTGTACCTACGTACGATCATGCATTTTCGAACCCTCGTTTCTTGGGTAGGTTACGCGCTTTATTAAGGCTACTCTTGCCATGCAAATACTATGGAACTGAATTTGGAAGAAGGCATATAGTTTCAGTAGAAATGCTACAGCGCTTGCTTTCATAATCTTCACTACGTACTAAATATTTTGAGGGAGGTGTCCACTTACTAATTTATCTCGTCACCCGACGTGATATAATTTTGACCCATTTTCTCTTAATTCTCCATTTGCTTGGAACTCGTGGAAAGAAATTCCACTACCTTTCTGAAGTTTAATTTTTCACAGTGGTACAGAACAACAAGCCATTGTGTAGCACGTGCAATAAGCATCCTGTGAACAGAACGTTTACAACAAATACTCTCTCTGAACAAAATACAGAGTCTAGAGTATTTATCAATATGTACACAAAATTATCTTATTCTTATGTTTAAAGAGAAACTATAAAATCACCACAAGCTGAATGTAAAAATCAATGCCTTATGTATACAATTTTACGGCCTGTCTAATCTGAAATCGCACTAACTTAACCTTTTACTTCTCATATTCCATATTAAGTTTGTGTTGAACGACAGAGACCTAACACGAAGTCTAGCGAAGCGTCTGAAAATAGAACGTACCGGAATTTCACGCTGTGTAACTGTTGCATATGCAACAGTGCAACGAATGATGCAGGCCTAAAAAATCAAATGCCGAAAATACCAAAACGTACGTGGCAAATAAGGGAGATAAGCCAAAATTTGGAAAGTTGAAGGCCTTAATACTTGTATAATCTCAAAATATTTGTTGAGTATGGAAGGATGTATTCCCTAACAACGTCCTGCGTTAATACAGATTTACAGACGGTCGTGAGAATGTACCATGCATGTGTCCTTCGAGCAGCGTGCCATCGCTTTCCTGAAATAAAACTTACTGATTCAATAATCAATAATCATAAATCAGAATAGTTATCACGGTGTACAAAAATAAATTTGTATTCCTGATTAGCCAACTACTCTTCACAATGGTTCGCTTCTCTGCCTCAATCGCATTAGTTAACACTCAATCAATCAATCAATCAATCAATCAATCAATCAATCAATCAATCAATCAATCAATCAATCAATCAATCAATCAATCAATCAATCAATCAATCAATCAATCAATCAATCAATCAATCAACCAATCAATCAATCAATCACCACTGATCTGCATTCAGGGCAGCCACTCGGGTAGCAGATTTCCTATCAGTGGTTTAGTTAAATTTCTCTTAAATAATTTCGAAGAATTTTGCAATTTATCGAACAACTGTATTGGTAAATTATTCCAATACCCAATTATTTGACCTCTTGAATGTCAACTTTTAAAAACACCACTCAGACGTATTCGTTTACTAATGTCACCCCTTGGCATGTCTCCAGTGACAGCTTGAAACATATTGCTTAGTCGAGTAGTTCGTCTCCTTTTTTTACCAAGTGTTCCCAGCCCAAACTTTGCGACATTTTGATTATGCTACTCTTTTGCCGCAAATCACCCAGTACAAATCGAACTGCTTTTCTTCGGATTTCCTCCAGTTCTCGAATCGAGTATTCCTTGTGAGGAAGCCGTATGCTGTAACCATACTCTAATTATTGTGGTCTTACCAGAGTCTTATACGCCCTCTCCCCTCCTTTACCCCTAAACACCCTCACAACATTCATTTACAATCACACCAATGAAGATTTCAAAGAAGGTGAAATTTTTTTACGAGTTGGTGTAGGTATAGTAGATATAGAGTGTCTTTCATTTTAAGAAGTGTATCACGCCATCAGCACTATTCAAAATTGCTTTATATTATATAATGTTTATAATTGTACAGGTACTAAAAATTATTTGGTTGTAAATTTCACCTTAAAATAGTCCAATCAAATGAATAATTATGTTTCTTTGAATATTTTCAAATTCAGAAGTTTTAGTGGACACATGGTCTCAATAGTCCCAGTTGAACTGATTATAACTGTACAAGTAGATTTGCATTATAACTTAATTTAATTCAAATCATCTGCCCAAAGTTCACAATATGGCATTATGGTATTAAATGTCTTTTTACCTCATGATTTGTGAATCTAAGGACTTCTCCTGTGGAAAGGCATGAAACAGTTGCGTTCTTCACGAAGCAAAGATGGACATTACATTTGTCACAATAAACATGGGTTTCTCTTTGCACCCGGTGTTCTTACATCGCGCTGCTTCATCCTTCTCATCATAATTGGGCATATGACCTGTAAAATCTCTCTGAATCTAAACAGATGTTCGAACTTAAACCTTATGCTTTTTCACAGATGGCGGAGGTTTGATGTCACTGGAGCTGTGTCGACCTCACCTTTGGAGATTTGCTCGTTTATTCATTTTTACTAAGGCTTCTCCAATCCTCATTTTAAAATGCAGCAGGTCCAGGATCTTCTTGGATTGATTCCCATTTTTTTTCACAATCACGTTTGTATTCAAGCCAGCTATTAATGCAAGCCTTATCAATTGCATGAAAGAAAATGCGCAATGCACAGTTCAGCTTGAGCAAGCAACCATTGCAGACGTGTGGAGTGGTGAGTGTGGAGAGACATGGTTGGGCATTGAGCAATACCGGGCAGCGAAGGCTAAAGAAGACGGCGGGGTAGTCGACAAGCACGGGAGTGCAGAGGAAGTTGGGCGAGGTACTACTGGTCGTGGCTGTTATAACCATGCTACTATTTATAGGGGGTGTGGAGTTGAACCCTGGCCCAAACATGAACCGGGAGGACTGGGAGAAGATTAAGGAGTTGATAGGAGAAGCTGTTAAAGAAAACGCCGGAGTCGAGCAGATAAAGGAAATGAGAAAGGGCCAAGCTAAAGGATTCGAAAATATGAAGGTATGGTTCCAAGAGCAATGGAGTGACACGGTAAAAAGATAGAAATTAATGAGATTACAACTGGAGTGTTAAGCAGTGGCGGCTCGTGACAATATTTTTAGGGGGTTCACAACAAAATGTGTGTTCACGTCTCAAATATACCAAAGTAAAATGTTAATCAGTACAAAATAACTTACATAAATCATTTCACATAAATTCTTTGTACAGTTGCTTCTCCACTCATAATGTGGTAGAACCCCTATAACAGAGGATGCATTTTTTCGAGACTGATCACTGAGTGTACAACAATATTAAAATTACGACAGGCGGGGTCAGTGGCTCAGACGGATTTCTGACCCCCTGTTGGCAGGTTCAATTCTTCGCTCGGTAAAAGTAAAATTCACAGCCAACTTTGATACTATGCTGGATTGTAGCGAATATTAAATGTTGCGAACAGTATTCTTGGATTTACATAGCACGAAGTTCACCTAGGTATGACAACAAGCATAAAAAAAAGTGCGTGCAGTTACCATATTTATATACCAGTACTCAAATTAATTGAAATTGAAACGATTCTCCACCCACAAAGTAAAGCAAACTTCTTCCCGTGATTACGAACACTGTTCAGAATTACCTACAAGCGAAACCTTTCGGCGATGTAATGCAATAATTACTTCTGGGAGCTGTGGTCAACAGTAACAGGGGAGGTGGCGGAAACTTGTGGTCAACTGTAACACTATAACTTTATTATTATTATTATTATTATTATTATTATTATTATTATTATTATTATTATTATTATTATTATTATTATTAATAATAATAATAATAATAATAATAATTGTATACAGTCGTATCAGCACATACTTTTTTAAACATAACCGGTTTTCGGACACTAAGGTGCATCATCACTGTTAAAATTTAAATTTAATTCCACATGAATGTGTCGTCAAAATTAGTTAAATGAGTTTAAAATGTAGCCCTGTTGAAATCAAATAAAATAAGAAAAGGAAAAAACAAGTGTAGAAGTATGAAAGTAATAGATGTAAACTTACAATGTTGTTGTAAAAGGTATGCACAGTAAGATTTATATAAGCTAAACTTTAAAGTTAATTTTCTCTGCTTTTGTTTTTTCTTAATATAGGTACGCTCAGTCAAAAAACTATAAAAGGTAGAAATCTGAAATAATTATCAGTGATACTTCCATACCCTCTCTCTGTAAAGCTGCCAGTTTATTTTAGATATGTTAATAAACGAGACCAGAAAAAATTATTATTCCTCAATTTTTTCATGAAAATTTTTGAAGTTGGGAAAAAATTTCCAAAAAATAACTATGCATCCAATCATAAAACTAAAGACAGCAATGTAAATTACAAAGTTCATACAATAACACTACAAAGTTTCAAATCTGTAGGACAAAGGATCTTTAACCGGAGCGTACCTAAAAATTGAGAAATTACCATTGTCAGCATAGGCAGTACGTACTCCCCTTACATTCACAACACCACAGATAGAATTGCAAAGGTCCTCCGCAAACACAATATAAAAGCGGTGTTTGGCACCGCCACTAAAATTGCTCACAGTCTGAGTAAAACCAAGGACAAATTGTCCCCAATTTTACATCTTGGGGTATACGAAATTCCCTGTACTTGCGGTAAAGCACACATCAGCCAAATATGCCGGTCCATTGGTACCCGTCTATCGTCACCATAGGACCTATCTGTGTCGGTGCGACGTAAAGCAAAAAAATGGTACCCGTATCAAGGAACATGAACGTAATATTCCTCTCAACAAGCCAGACAAATCGGCAATAGCTGAGCACGCTCTAGCGTCGGGTCGTGATCTCATGTTCCAAGATGCTCGAGCTCTTACTCAGACAAGACTATTCAGGTCCAGGATTATACGGGAAGCTGTGGAAATACGTAGAAATACTAACAATTTGAACAGGGACACTGGCTATCAATTAAGTAATACCTGGTTGTCAGCCATTAAGGATTTATGTAGGTAGTTCCCTTCCCTGTCCCTTCACTATTGTTACTTCGTCTCGATGTTTTCCAAATTCGTACGTTCCTCATCGCGAGGTGTTTCATTCCAGGCTTGTGTCAATGTCAAACACATGTTATGTGACCCACTTAGACTGATTCTGATGGTTCGGTCAGCTTCCGCTTCGAACGCTAGCGCTGTGCTACGTCCGGGGAGTCATCTGGTGACCATTTCCACTTCTATTATAACGTATAAATCTCAAAAAGACATTCTTTAAGAAGCCTTTCTCGTGGACAGTCGAGATTTTCTTCTCATGACGCAGAGTACAGTTCTCTGCGAAACGTAAAGAACTTCACCTTATTTCCTTGACACGGCATAAGCCCAAAAAGCCTATCCAGTATCGTGTCAATATTTCATTTTATTGAGTCTTGGTATCTTGCAGGGACCATCTACATTCACAGTACATTTCTCAGTTTCAACAGGAAGCTTGGATCCAGGGGTCTATATTTGTTCGCAAGTTATGTTTAGAAGGAGGAATTAATACATGACGCACCCAACTTAAAACAAGGAAATCATGTCTTTCCAACGGCCTGGACCAATGGGAAACATTTCGGTAGCCCGGCGAGAGGCTAGGAAATCATACGATACACTTTTGAAGTAAGGATCGTGAACCAATGGTATGGTAGCGTCATTTCGATATTGGCTCGGCATTGTTTAAAGTAAGAGATGGTCCCAAACGATCATACAATGCCGTCTTTGAGGACGAATTAATAAAAGCGACCAACGTGTGGGCAAGCTACCCTATTATTCTGCAGGAGACTGCGAATGTAACATCTTATGAAGAAGTATATTTACATGACAGCGGAGTCAGGTCTTATGTATCTTGATCGTGTGGGGACCTGTAACTTTTTTAAGACGCTCAGACTACATTTTACTTTTCATGAGATTTAACATTTGGAAATTTGCATTTATTTCGATTTTCAGACGGAAAGAACAGTTTCCGATAATCGTTTACATGCATAGTAGCCTGCCTGTAGTAGATTTTTTGAGGACACGAACATCACATTTCCTGGCCCAGCATGTATATGTTAGAGCTGTGACATAATACTGACGAAGTAAGGAGCGTGTGGGGAATATTTGAGCCGGTTACGGGGTTAGATAAGCAGAGTTGTCCCGTGGCGAATGGGAACTGGTATTTCACGGTCAGTGGAAATTACCCCGGCAGTAGTATAATAGTAACTGGCACGTTTTCTTGACCCAGTTTTTCTATTCCGTGAATTAACGGATGTTTTAGTCAACTTCCGAAGCAGTAGGAGCAGCAAGACAACGAGACCAGATTTCTACGCCAGGATGAAGAACCAAGGACCGATCCAGCTAAATTATGAAGGCATCACATTCAATATGTCTGGCTAAAGGATGGGGAACCGGCTGTCCATAGGCAGGCGGCAGAGTCAACAAACATATGAGTACTAGATTTGCAATGTAATTATGTATATGTGCACGTGTTTTAATGTAGCAAAGGGGATAGGTTAGTTTTGTTAACTAATGTCAGTAAGTTTAGCTGTTTTTAGAAGGACTACGTCCTATTACAGTAAATGTTAGGAAAATATAAATAATTGTAAAAGTGCATGTGGACCGGTTGCATGAGGTCACAGCTTGCCTTGTATTTTATTCAAATTTTATACCTGAGTGGTTAGCGTCAATTCTTTTTATAAGTCAGAGTCTTGCTTTAGCCTCGTTTACTTTTTTGTATTTGTTTTCTTTTGATGATTGAGACGCAGTGAACGTTTCGGGGCTTAAATGTAAGTGTGAAAAGTATTTAAATTGAAGTCAGAAAGGACTAGATTAAATTGTTAATGGGAGTTCAAAGTGTACGAAACATACCGTCACATTTTCTTGGATTTAGTGCATGAAGTGTGAATGAGAATGTGTGAGATGGTGGAGTTTGGATCCAAGAATGTTGGTAGCGTCATCTTCATGATTATTTTGAATACAAAGATAAGTGTGAATTAGTGATTGATTTACGAGTTCCTCAAACGCAGTTTCGTATTCCAAGTTCCGAATATTATATTCAATTTCCTTTAAATATTATTATTATTATTATTATTATTATTTTATTATTATTATTATTATTATTATTATTATTTATACGAGTTTCTCGAGTTGTAAGGAGAGATATTATTTCAATGACTTTACAATTTTCATATATGATCTATTGTCTATGTGGTAATTTCTAAGTTTCAAGTTGGTGTTATTACAGAGTTGGCCACTTTATTATTAAAGTTTAACTTTACGAGCGCGAGTGCTTTGATTTGTGACCAGCGCGGTGCTGTTTCTTTTCATGAGAGCGAATGCTAGACAACGTCTTTTATATTGGTATCTGGGTTTTGGCAACTTTAGAACATGTGATTATTTTTTGTGATAATATATTAAGAGGACGCGTTCCTCATGTGAAAGGCCTACATTTTCATGTTTGTGTAACTTGCCCTGGGTAGACTTGTGAGCAGCGTGTGTTAAGGGTTGGTCCCTGAATGATTTTGATATTTGCTGCATTATTTTGGGAAACTGAATCTCCGTTTTGAGTCATACCGCCGTGTGGTTGGCGAGGATAATCTGTGTGCCTACCGAGAAGAGTTTTATTTTAGCGGCCTATTCTTCGCGTTGATTTTATTGGTTTTTGTCCATGTCACTACGGTCGTTGCAGTAGACCAGCTTTTTATATTGCGACGTTTAGATTTGACTTTTCTTTTATGGTACAACCGCGCTGAGGAATATGTGTGTCCTGTAATCTTTTTTAGAGATAGAGATAGTTAAAGCTACTCTGTTATTTTCATGAATTTGTGTCATGTAATTTATTACAGGAACCCACGTTGATTTATGAGTGCCGTTGTTAAGTCCACCAGTTGATTGGTTTTTGTGCCATGTAATCTATTTCAGGAATCTACGTTGAATAGGAAATGATTGCTTTAAAGTGTAAAATGGATTTCCTTATATTTTCCATCGAGACTTTAAGTGAGTGAGAGTTGCGCAAATGCAGCATGCTTTTTCTTAGTGAGGCCTGGAAAATATGGCATCATGTATTGTCCTTTGATTGTGTATATTTTCCATTTATGTTATTTTATTTGTGTGTGGTTTCGATCCATAGTGTTTTGTTGTGCTCATGAGGTTACTCATGATTGAGGTGTATATATTAGTAGGATGTCTTTACCACTCCACGCAGATTTAGTGTACAGTTAGATTAGTCTTTGTCTCCCCTACTCGCATTAAAACACGTATTTTCTTAAGGTTAGGAACCCCCACTGCAATGTCAAGTACAGGAAAGGGAAAATATACTCATCTACATTTGAAAGAGTTGACAAAACCGAAGCCAGGAGGGTGGTGCGAGCACGCTAGCCGGAGTGTTAAAGTAATAAAAATCAAGAATTTTTCCTGGCAGTGTGTCGGCATACGCTTGTACATTTGTATTATATTTGTTTCTCAAGATGGACTCTATTAAGCTGAGAGAATGGTCTGAGTCATGTCATTTTGATCATGTGTATGTTGGAATTGATATTATTTTTTCTTATTTTCTTGTTTATTTTTAATAAACATATTTTTCCTTTAAACTGACTTCATGCTTCACCTTGCTTTATTTCTAGCTATTAGTTGACCTCACCATGTCCATATTAGTTAATGTTCCCCATCAAATCCAGGGTACAAATATTTTTAAGGTATTATTTTTCGTATTTCGAACTGAGCACACCTGGGAGCGGCTGACTACCTTGATGGTAGAAACGGGGGAAGTACATCACTCATACAGAGAGAGCTGCATGCCATCGGGAGTTAGTTACGACTGTAATTTCCCATTGCTTTCAGACGTGCAGCAGTATCAACACAGCAGTCATGTTGAGTATTATTACACAAGGCCGTATCAGCCAATCACCTGACTGCCAAAGTCTTTGTGTCCTCTAATCTTTTTCAGAGACCAACGTTGAGTTTCGCTGAACCATTCGTTAGTCTGGCCTCTCAACAGATACCCATCCGATATGGTTGTACCTGCGGCTCGTTTATCTGCTTCATTGGGACGCGCAAGCCTCCCCACCGTAGCAAGGTCACACGGTTCGCAGTAAAACAGAAAGTTTTAATGTCATTTCTTTTTCAGCTGCACTTATTACCTCATTTTGAATTGAAGGGCTTGGGTACTTTTGAGTATATTTTGGTTTATTTATGAGATCGCGTAACACAGGACCGTACTTTGCGAACAACTCAGTGACTACGAAAATGACTGTTTGATTTTCCAATTTCTTCCCAGAACAAGATGATTGGATACCAGTATACATTTTATTCACAATATACTCTCAAGGACCTGTGTCCATATGTTCACACTTCTCTTTAGTTCTGAATCCATATCCGCGTCAAATGTATGTTTTGCTTTTTTGTTGTTGTTTCGGTTTTTTCGCCACGATCTAGAAATAACGCATTTATTCTGTGCGTGAGTAAGTAGTTTCGTGTCGCACTATACGTCTGGTTAACCATCTCCAAGCTCGGATCCCTTCCCTAAAAGCTGAAGACTATTTCTGTCCTCCAAAGTGCCAATATAATTTACAATAAATAGAGTCATTTTACACTAATGAGGCACCCATTCTCTCAAAATTCTTTGGCCTGTCAATGTGAACTTTTTCAAATATTTAATGGAAAAGGATCTGTTATCCTGTTTGGCATCTTTAGGGAGATTACCCGCAGGCTGATACAGAATTTGGCTAACAAAGAAATTTTTAGTTTCATTATCTACATCTAACTCATAGGGGGGAGGGGCGTAATTAGCTCAGTGGCTTAGCTGGTGGTTTCCCAGCCGGAAGGCTGAGGCTCGAATCCCAGTCGAGATTTTCAACTCATGAATCACGTAGCGTCAGGAAGGGCAACTATCCGTAAAACAGGGCCAAATCCAACTCTGCAATACAGTTCGCACCCGCGACCCCACAGGTGTGGAAGAGCGGTGGAAGAAGAAGAATCACTTGGCGTCAGGAAGGGCATGCGGTCTTAAAACCCTGGCCAAAACCAAACTGCGCGTGGGAGGCTCCAGCGACCCCAGAAATAACTGTGCTAAACTGAAGAAAGTTTATCTACATTTAACTCATAATCTACACGATCATTTGTATACTCCCGACATTGAAAATGAAAACCTACATCCTGTTTTCCAGTCAATGACCGGGTCAGGGATGTAATGAATGAAGCCCGCAACTTGCGGCGAGGATAGGAATTGTGCCGGCTGCCGAGGCCTGTCGCGATCCTCTGGGGCAATGATTAATGGCTGATAGATGAAATGAAATTATATTGGAGATGACAGGAGTACCGGAGTACACCGGAGAGAAACCTGTTCCGCCTCCGCTTTGTCCAGCACAAATCTCACATGGAGTGACCGGGATTTGAACCAAGGTATCCAGCGGTGAGAGGCCGGCGCGCTGCAGCCTGAGCCACGGAGGGTCTACTCCCCGACATTGACGGGCCTAAATATATTTATGGCGATTTTGTCACAATCTTCATTTCACTTTCACAATCATTTGTATACTCCCGACATTGAAAATGAAAACCTACATCTCCACTAAAGGCAATGGAGAGCTGCTATATTAGCCCCTGTGTATAAAGGAGAGGGTGATAGACATAAAGCTGAAAATTACAGGCCAGTAAGTTTGACATGCGTTGCATGTAAGCTTTGGGAAGGCATTCTTTCTGATTATATTAGACATGTTTGTGAAATTAATAACTGGCTCGATAGAAGGCAGTTCGGTTTTAGGAAAGGTTATTCCACTGAAGCTCAACTTATAGGATTCCAGCAAGATATAGCAGATATCTTGGATTCTGGAGGTCAAATGGACTGTATCGCGATTGACCTATCTAAGGCATTTGATAGGGTAGATCATTGGCAAAAATAAGTGCAATTGGACTAGAAAAAAAGTGACTGAATGGGTTGCTATATTTCTAGAAAATAGATCTCAGAGAATTAGAGTAGGTGAAGCTTTATCTGACCCTGTAATTATTAAGAGGGGAATTCCTCAAGGCAGTATTATTGGACCTTTATGTGTTCTTATATATATAAATGATGTGAGTAAAGAAGTGGAATCAGAGTTAAGGGTTTTTGCGAATGATGTTATTCTGTACAGAGTAATAAATAAGTTACAAGATTGCAACCAACTGCTAAATGACCTCGATAATGTTGTGAGATGGACAGCAGGCAATGGTATATTGATAAACGGGGTTAAAAGTCAGGTTGTGAGTTTCACAAATAGGAAAAGTCCTCTCAGTTTTTATTACTGCGTTGATGGGGTGAACGTTCCTTTTAGGGATCATTGTAAGTACCTAGGTGTTAATGTAAGGAAAGATCTTCATTGAGGTAATCACATAAATGGGATTGTAAATAAAAGGTACAGATCTCTTCACATGGTTATGAGGGTGTTTAGGGGTTGTAGTAAGGATGTAAAGGAGAGGGCATATAAGTCTTTGGTAAGACCCCAAATAGAGTATGGTTCCAGTGTATGGGACCCTCACCGGGATTACTTGATCCAAGAACTGGAAAAATCCAAAGAAAAACAGCTCGATTTGTTCTGGGTGATTTCCGACACAAGAGTAGCGTTACAAAAATGTTGCAAAGTTTGGGTTGGGAAGAATTGGTAGAAAGAGACGAGCTGCTCGACTAAGTGGTATGTTCCGAGCTGTCAGCGGAGAGATGGTATGGAATCGCATTAGCAGACGAATAAGTTTGATTAGCGTCTTTAAAAGTAGGAAAGATCACAATATGAAGATGAAGTTGGAATTCAAGAGGACAAATTGAGGCAAATAATCATTTATTGGAAGGGGAGCTAGGTATTGGAATAACTTACCAAGGGAGATGTTCAATAAATTTCCAATTTCTTTGCAATCATTTAAGAAAAGGCTAGCAAAACAACAGATTGGGAATCTGCCACCTGGGCGACTGCCCTAAATGCAGATCAGTATTGATTGATTGACACTTGATTTGATCTAGTTCTATATCACTTTTCACTTGGAAGCGTACTCATCTGTACTGTCTGTCTGTCTATATCGGTCCCTCAATCCTGAGGATCGTGATCTCTGAAGATATTTCTTTGTAGCCGTTTCCATACTCCACGGTCTTCTGCTATACGGGTAGATTGTATGAACGATGTCTTTGTTGCATGTTTTATGCCATCTGTCCAGCGTATAGGTGCTCGTCCACGCTCCCTCTTTCCAGGCACGTTTCCCAATATTATGTGCTTTTCAAGGCTTCCTTCTCCACGACGTTAATATGACCAAAGAATTGGAGAATCCTCTGTTGACATTTTGCCGATAACCTGGTACTGATGTTCAGCTCTTTGAGGATGGATTCGTTGGTTCGCAATGCTGTCCAAGGAATGCGAAGTATTCTTCTCCTATACCACATCTCGAATGAGTTGATCTTATTCAAATCGGAAGCTCGTAAAGTCCACGTTTCAGCACCATAGAGGAAGATAGAGAATACCAGCGTCTGTACTAGCCTCATCTTTAGCTTTACAGAAATGGAGCGATCCTTCCAAATATGAGATAACTGAGACATGATGTTCTTAGCCATAGCAATACTCCTCCTGACCTCTATTTCACAGTTGTTGTTGCTAGTTATAATGGCTCCAGCTACAACATTTGTGAAACCATTTCAATTTCGCTGAAGGCACTGAGTTCGTTCAGCTTGCCAGGCCTATCAACAACCATATTTTTTGTCTTTTGCATGTTGATCTGCAAACCCAAACTGATGCTCTCAGTCATCTGTACTACCGCTACTAAATGTTTTCATTCCTCCCCAGAAGGGGGAGGCGGGCCTCTTAGACGGTTACGCCGTCTCTCAGGCCAGGAGATTTGTTACGGTGAAGGAGATGTTTGGAGAATGAGAGGGGATTGCGGCCGTGGCCTATACTAGGAACTGTCCCGGCATTCGCCTTAGTGCAGGAGAATGGAAAACCAGGGAAAACCATTCTTAGGACAGCTGACGGTGGAGACCAGCCCCTCTCCGTCTCCCGAATACAGAGGCGTAGAGCCACGGTAGAGCCGTGGCCACCCCTGCTCTGCTCGGTTGGTCGGTCGGAGTGCAGAGCTGTCGGACCACGGACCACCCGTGACCACCAGTAGACCGAAACCTAGTCTGTATCCGCCGACCCTCATCTGTGACTCTGCAAAAGGGAGTATTATCTGTAACTGTTTCAATAACACTTAGAACTAAGAGGAGAAAAAAACCTACTTATTTTCACTAATTAGTTTGTTGCTTTTTGTAAGTTACACTATTTAGATGTGCGTACTTTAATTGGTTTCAATTTCAGTAACTACAAAACTATACTCTGTAACAGATACCACAGTCTCAGTTACCGGTATAGTAATTAATTTATTCTATTACAATACAGAAAAATATACGAACAAAATTAAAACAGAAACTCTTCAAATAAAGTTTGAAAAATATCACACCACACAACTGAAGTCTATTATTAACTTCCTGCTATGGATGGGGACGGTAGAACCACACCCACGGTATCCCCTGCCTGCCATAAAGGTGACTAAAAAGGGCCCTAGGAGCTCTGAACTTTCGAGTGTGGGTTGGTGACCACGGACTCTTAGCTGAGTCCTGGCATTGCTTCGACTTACTTGTGCCAGGCTCCTTACTGTCATCTATCCTATCCGACCTGCCTTGGTCAACTCTTGTTCTTTTCCGACCCCTAAGGTATTAGAGCATTAGAGCAGGCCCTCTCAGAGTGCATGCACCACTGTGCACGGTGCAAAAGACGATTTCGCTTGGTTGACCAGAGTGCCGACCCCCACTCCCCCACAGCAATAGCGCTGTCTCTCTCTTTCCCCACGCCTGTCTCGCTCGCTCCGCCTGTCTTCATCTTCCTCACCTGCTCCGTAGCCCTCCACATCCGAGCCCAGTTGAGCCGAGTTTAGCCGAGTAGCCCAGAGACGAAGCGTTGGCCCTAGGCGAACCGAGCGGGACCGATGCACAGTGCACGGAGTTCTTGCGCCTCGATTTGCACGCGTGAGATTTTGGGCGTTTGAGAGGCCCTGCATTAGAGGCCTACTTCATTTTCACGCCCTTCGTGGCTCTTGTCTTTCTTTGGGCGACATCTTCATTTTTCGAAGTGTCGGATCCCTTCCATTTTTTCTCTCTGATTAGTGTTATATAGAGGATGGTTCCCTAGTTGTACTTCCTCTTAAAGCAACAATCACCACCACCACTGTATTATTAACGTCGAGAGGTGGTGGATTCGCGTCCTACCGTCGGCAGCCCTGAAGTTTCCCATTTTCACTCCAGGCCGCGGGCGGTTTCTTCACAATCCTAGCCCTTTCCTTGGTGCAAAGAGAGCTCGTTCGAAACTGAGTTGACTGATTGTTACCAAACCAACTTCTTATTTACATTACACATTGTTGTCGATTAACAATTGATACAGTCATTTTTGAAAGGGCCTTATTCCAAATTTTGACAAATTTAATCAAATACGGTACCATATTCTATACACGTAGATACATCTTTCTACATGAAAAGGGTTTAAATCCACAAATTGTAAATGTGTTTTTGCAACTTGGTTACAGTGACGTCATTTCAGAAAGAGCTTTACTCCTGGAATAATGTCCTTTGAATGGTGAACATCTTCGCATGCCATCTATTCTAAAGAAAGTAAAGGGCCACGAAGGGCGTAAAAATGAAAGACTTTGTTGGCCTCGACTGCTCTAATACCATCGGGGTTAGAAATAAAGAGTTGACCAAGGGAGGTTGTATAGGATAGATGAAAGTGAGGAGCCTGGCACGAGTAAGTGGAAGCAATTCCAGGACTCAGCTACGGGCCCCGTGGTTGCCAATCAACGCTCCCAAGCTAAGAGCACTGGGGCTCCTTTTAGTCACCTCTTATGACAGGCAGGGGATACTCTGGGTGTTGTTCTACCGTTCCTACCCAGAGGGGGGGCTCATAAGGCGAATGCGCTGAAAGAATATTGTGAAATGATTGCGAATGCTTCCAAAAATCGTAATTTCACCATTAAGCTAATAGAAACCGAAGATCTGCAACGTCTCTACGTGCGGGCCAACATACTACAGGAAAGGGGGGGTTGTTGAACCAATCACAAGGTAGACATGTTCCAAAAAGCTGGAAAGTGAAGTTTCAGCTATATTCTTTTATGCATTTTGAACCTACTGAATACATAAGAGGATTACAGCAGCATACATTCGATCTTTTATTTCCGGAAGTGTCCGTTGTTTTTTAATTTTGAAAAAGCTTGCACTGGACCAGTGTTTATTAATTTTTCTTTTTTGCTAGGGACTTTACGTCGCACCGACACAGATAGGTCTTATGGCGACGATGGGATAGGAAAGGCCTAGGAGTTGGAAGGAAGCGGCCGTGGCATTAATTAAGGTACAACCCCAGCATTTGCCTGGTATGAAAATGGGAAACCACGGAAAACCATTTTCAGGGCTGCCGATAGTGGGATTCGAACCTACTATCTCCCGGATGCAAGCTCACAGTCGCGCGCCTCTACGCGCACGGCCAACTCGCCCGGTATGTGGTTATTAACAGGAACACACTGCAAGACATTCAACATTTACTTGATTATATTCCGCATGAATATAGGTATTTCTATGATGATTTGATGAAATGGCCTGTACGTAATACTGCTGCTACTTGACCATGCGTATGGATTTCTTCCTCAAGAAAAGGATCTTATTGCAAGATTTTGGACTTTTTTTTTTCAAAGAGATTTCAAAATCTAGCAGCTGCAGTAATGGCAAAATATCCATTTCATTCTGCTCTTTAAACATTGAAAAGCTCATCCTGTTACATTCCATAAAGTCATCCGCAGAATGTTGACCTTCGTTCCTGAAAACTTAACATTTAGGTGTAATGCCCTTTCGAAAATGACTATCAATAATTATTATTATATTTCAGCTTTTTTTATGTTTTTAAACTCTATTGAAATTATAACCTAACTGTATTCCGGATCTGAATGGTCACCCTCATTGGAAGACGGACGATTTCTAATGGAAATTCTAAGTTCCCATGGAGGGAATTAGATTCTTTTCCACCAACAGAGCATATCAAAAATCAGATCAAAAATTAGATGGATGGCTTTTCCGGCGTTTGCTCTATTAACCAGCGTTTCGTCTTAGGTCTGACACTAGACTCTTCAGAGTGGGATGTGTCAGACCCTACCCACTGACGCTGGGGTGGAAAAGAATCTAATTCCCTCCATGGGAACTTAGAATTTCCATTTGGAATTGCTAGGCGGGCATTAATTCCATTGTGGAGTTTTATCTCCCGTATGCAGTTATCAGACTGTGCTTCATAAATAAGCTTCTGATAAGTTCACCTGCATACACCCCAGCGTCAGTGGGTAGGGTCTGACACATCCCACTCTGAAGAGTCTAGTGTCAGACCTAAGACGAAACGCTGGTTAATAGAGCAAACGCCGGAAAAGCCATCCATCTAATTTTTTATCTGATTTTTGATCTGGACGATTTCTTTCTTTAATAAACCTCACTCTCTCTCAGACAAAAGTTAAATGTTCAGCAAAATATATGCATAATACAATCTCAGGTACACTACTCAAAATATAATTTTCTAAGTAAAATGTGATAGTTTGATATCAATTTGCATTGTTATAATATTTAAATTGTTTGGTGCCGCTCTCTTCTGAGGAGCGTGCCGCAGTGTTACAAGAGA
The DNA here is from genome assembly GCF_040414725.1 of Anabrus simplex. Lineage (NCBI taxonomy): Eukaryota > Metazoa > Arthropoda > Insecta > Orthoptera > Tettigoniidae > Anabrus > Anabrus simplex. The sequence goes on from NC_090267.1 coordinate 431,407,755, forward strand.
CGGCAAGGCAAGCATTGTTTCCAGTTGTGCTGTATTACACAAAATACAATACTGCAACCTCATGGCAATTCCTCTACGAACAAATTGTAAAAACAAACCATTTCGACGAATTTGTAGAAAATGTGATCTGACCTGATCATTCCCGTTCAGAGTGACATTAGGATTTATTTATTTATTTATTTATTTATTTATTTATTTATTTATTTATTTATTTATTTATTTATTGCGAGGAATCCGCGGGGCCCCTTAGAGGCTTGGGTCCACCTATATTGCAGACCCTGCAGGACCTATTGTTACGTCCTTGGAAAGGAACTGATCACCCTATATTAAATTCCTTCCGATGATGCCTGATCAGTGGCCCCTACCTTTAGGATATAACGTCCAGTTTTAGTTAAGGAACTTGGTTCTTATGTTGCATCCGGGAGACAGTGGGTTCGAACCCCACTGTCGGCAGCCCTGAAGATGGTTTTCCGAGGTTTCCCATTTTCACGCCAGGCAAATATTGGCGCTGTACCTTAATTAAGGCCACGGCCGCTTCATTCCCATTCCTAGGCCTCTCCTATCCCATCGTCGCCATAAGACCTATCTGTGTCGGTGCGACGTAAAGCAAATAGCATTTTCAGTGGTTACATGCATAACCTACAAAGTACACATTTATTGTTTCGTCATTACTTGCCTGGTTTTACTACAGTATAATCAGTTTTGTTTCTCTTGTATAATTTCGTTGTGGACATATGCGGTTTTCAACGATACTCGTTAATAGATATTATATTTCCCTCGGTTACCATATGAAAGGGACAAACTGCAGGAGACTGGACATCTCCCGAAAACATTGTTCCGCTTTCTCGTAAGCAAATACAGTAGAGACAGTAAACCGAACGGCACGGCAGTCGCACACAGCTGTTCTAATAACGCCTAATGGTACCCTCGTTCCTCACTAGATGGCTCGCCATGTGTTGTTCCGTGCAGGATCAGTCTCTGCGGCTGACTGTTTAGTACCATAGTTTTCGAGCCTCGGTGTCCGGACTCCGTTCCCGGTAGGGTCGTGGGATTTTTAACGTGATCTCTCACACTGGGTGTTTGTGCTATCCCAACATTCCTGAAACTTACACACTGACAATAAGACTCCCGGAGCGTACAGTAATTGCGCCGTACGAGGGCCTGTACTGTTGTTGTGAGCTCACCATTCTCAATTTTAATATAAATGGCCGAAAATAGAAATTTAGTTATCTTATGCAACTGTTACCGATAGCGAGATCCATTATTAATATTATTAACTCAAAGGAAGAAGTTGCAAGTTATAGGAACCTCAGTTTTTGTTATCAGACTATCAAGAAACACATTCATTTCTCGTATGTAATGTATTTTATTGTACAAAACAGGTATTCACCTGCATTCAAAGCAAATTGATGCAATAAAGCCATTGGCCCAAAAAAAAAAAGAAGCAAAAACCCAACCATCTCTTCTCCTTCTTTCTTCTCATCCTTTACCCCCTCCTCAACCCATCACTTCTACTTCAACCTGCCCGCATCCCTTGGCCAGAGAGAGGGTTTACCCTCTAGGTAGCCCTTCGGGTTGGGGGAATAAAAACATTGATTGATTGATTGATTGATTGATTGATTGATTGATTGATTGATTGATTGATTGATTGATTGATTGATTGATTGATTGATTGATTGATTGTCAGCTTGTATTCGGGAGATGATGTGCTCGACTGTCGACAGCCCAGAAGGTGGTTTTCCGTGGGTTTCTCGTTTTCACACCTGTATCTTAAAATTAAGGCCACGACCGTTTCGTGCTAAATCGTTGCCCTTTCACATCATCGCCGAAAACCTGAACGCGTTAGTGCGACGTTAAACCAATAGAGAAAAGATGTTTCTTACACGACAGACACTGCTCGCCTTCGTCGAAAGTTCTGACCTATCTTATGCGACCTACACCAGGCTAGCAATAGCAACACGAAATTAGTAATAATAATAATAATAATAATAATAATAATAATAATAATAATAATAATAATAATAATATGAAAAATGCTGGAATTAAAATATATAGAAAACAGAACACGTTTCAGAGAAGTACCACGAAAGGCATGATTTCAGGAGAGAAAGAAATTAACTGGAAGAAAATGGACTAAAGAGAAAAAGGAACAACATTCTCAGAAAATGAAGAAAGTTTGGAAACGAAGAAAGTTAAATACAAAGGAAAGTAACCAAAGTTGATTTATCGTACCCTCAAAAGGATTATTCGAATAATAATAATAATAATAATAATAATAATAATAATAATAATAATAATAATAATAATAATAATAATAATAATAATAATAATAATAATAATAATAATAATAATAATATCTGTAGTATAACGCAGCCGATTGACTTCGAAATAAAAATCTAAATTTATTAATATCTCCATTCAGGGGTGTAACATTAGGGCCTGCAATGCAGGCAGGCCCTTTAAGGGGTGCCGCAGACTCCTCGCGAAAAAAAAGATGAAAATTCCGCACGGAAATGACCATGGGGATTTTGTAGGATGAGTTGAAACAGGTCCGCTGTCTGTGGTGTAGTGGTTAGTGTGATTAACTGCCACCCCCGGAGGCCGGATTCGATTCCCGGCTCTGCCACGAAATTTGAAAAGTGGTTACAGGGTTGGGACGGAGTCAACTCAGCCTCTGGAGGTCAACTGAGTAGAGGTGGGTTCGATTCCCACCTCAGCCATCCTGGAAGTGATTATCCGTGGTTTCCCACTTCTCCTCCAGGCAAATGTCGGGATGGTACCTAACTTAAGGCCACGGCCGCTTCCTTCCCTCTTCCTTGTCTATCCCTTCCAATCTTCCCATCCCCTCGCAAGGCCCCTGTTCACCACAGCAGATGAGGCCGCCTGGGCGAGGTACTGGTCATCCTCCCCAGTTGTATCCCCCGACCCAGAGTCTGAAGCTCCAGGACACTGCCCTTGAGAAGGTAGAGGTGGGATCCCTCGCTGAGTCCGAGGGGAAAAACGACCCTGGAGGGTAATCGGATTAAGAAGAAGAAGAGTTGAAACAGTCTTTTTCTTTTTCGTTTTTACAGTTTGAACGTAGAGGAATTGCCACTTGGTTGCATGTAGCAGCAGTTACTCTGCCGAATGTAACACAGCACAACTGTAAACAATGCTTCCCCTCGCCGTCTCTCGCAACACCGCAACACACCCCTCAGAAAAGATCTGCTACAAATTATTTAAAAATAATGACAGCAATGAAAGTTGATATCAAAATATCATATTTTACCTAGTTAGAAAATTATACCTTCTTGTTGTCTACTGCACCTGAGATCGTATTATGCACACATTTTGCAGAATATGTAAGTGTTGTCACACATTTACTCCACAACAGTCCGGCTCCATGGCTAAATGGTTAGCATGCTGGCCTTTGGTCACAGGGGCCCCGAGTTCGAGTCCCGGCAGGGTCGTGAATTTTAACCATCATTAGCTAATTTTCCTCGCACGGGGGCTGGGTGTTTCGTCCGAGGTCTTTCTGCGTGAAGTTAGTAGAGTAGGCTTATCAGCTGTACAGCTTTATATTTTTAAACTTATTTAAATAGTTAGTTCTGTAGTTACTGAAAAATGAAACTTTTTTTTTTTTTTTACAAGTTGCTTTACGTCGCACCGACACAGATAGGTCTTATGGCAACGATGGGACAGGAAAGGGCTAGGAGTGGGAAGGAAGCGGCCGTGGCCTTAATTAAGGTACAGCCCCAGCATTTACCTGGTGTGAAAATGAGAAACCACGGGAAACCATCTTCAGGGCTGCCGACAGTGGGGTTCGAACGCACTATCTCCCGAATGCTGGATACTGGCCGCACTTAAGCGACTGCAGCTACCCCCAGCATTTACCTGGTGCGAAAATGGGAAACCACAGAAAACCATCTTCAGGGCTGCCGACGATGGGGTTCGAGCCAACTATCTCCCGAATGCAAGCTAGCTGCGCGACCCTAACCGTTTACTGGCAAAAGAGGAAGACCAGATCACCATGATTGATGGAAGTAAACAAAGATTTGCAGGAAGTGGGAGGAAAAAAAGACACTTAAAAGACCGAATATTTTATCTTTCTTTCTTTCTTTCTTTCTTTCTTTCTTTCTTTCTTTCTTTCTTTCTTTCTTTCTTTCTTTTAACAACTTGTTTTACGTCGCACCGACACAGATAGGTCTTATGGCGACAATGGGATAGGAAAGGGCTAGGAGTTGAAGGGAAGCGGCCGTGGTCTTAAATTAAGGTACAGTTCCAGCATTTACCTGGTGTGAAAAAGGGAAACCACGGAAAACCATCTTCAGGGCTGCCAACGGTGGGGTTCGAACAAACGATCTCCTGAATACAAGCTCATAGCTGCGCGACCCTAACCGTAAGGCCAACTTGCTCGGTAAAACATTACTTAATCTTACAATAACGAATAATCTCCTTGTTTATATAAATTGACAATATATTGCATTCTTTCTACCTGCTGTAATTACATTTAAACTTAATAACATTTATTTGAGGGGACCTGAATGTTTATTTTGGCAGGCGGGCCCGTATAACATTAGTTACGCACCTGCCTTCATTGTTATAGCTCGTATTGTAAAAATGTATACTGTACTTGGAAAAGCGAAGTCATCTCCGTACAGACCATAAAGACCCTTAGAGGGGTAGAAGGTAAGGCGAGTAAACCTCGGGTCCGTGTGTACCTCCAAAAGTAGAAATGTCTTTACTTACATTTTTCGACTTCCTGAAAGGGAATCGAAACCACGTCATTCCGGGTGAACCGAGCACTCCCCGGCCAGGGCAGACCCTTAGGTGTTTTTTTTTTTTTTTTTTTTTTTTTTTAAATACCGCTAAGTAAGGTGGCTAAATCACGCATCGCTGCTGTTGCGGAGCCATGCTACCACGAAAAAGCTTCAATTCACAGGCTGGTACACACTTTTCTCGCTTTATGCCGTTTCATGAATTGCTACCACGTGATAACGAGAGTCGGGTACATTTCTGTAACTGGATGTTGAGAAATGTTAATGATGTGGTAATTGGTCCAAATGTAATAACCTTCTCTGACAAAGCTTGGTTCCATTTACATAACCTTGTTTTGACGCAGAATAACCGGTACTGGAGTTCAGGGAATCCCGATTTTAGTGCAAAAAAAACCCACTTCATGACGACGGGGTATAGTGCGCGGTAAATGCGTACAGCTCCAACATTTCTTGGCAGATATCATTAATGGAGTGCATTAGAGGAATAACGTACTCACATCATTCTTTCAACAACTGACCCGTATTGAATGTTGGTCTGGATATTTACAGCTGCAGAGATTTAATTTCATTCGAAAAATTTTAAAGATGAAACTCACACACATTAGAAGAAGTCAAAGAGAAAATGCAGGGGAGAATTTAACTCAATTCGGAAGCTGAATTTATGCGCGTGAAAGAAAATTTCCTAAAAAAAAGGTGCCAGAATTGTGTGGATGCAAGAGGAGGATATTGCCAGCATCTCCTTGTAAGGGGGGGGAATATAAAACAAGTTTCACTCACTTCTTTGCTTCAAACGTCAGAGTATAATTTTACCATCCGATGTGAAATGGGAAAACTCATGTAACCACTTTTTAATTAAAGACGACTTGGAACCTGGCACTTTCGACATAATTCATTGAGTATAGTGTAATACTACGCACAGTTTCAAGGCTAAGTGCGCTGGCAATCAGTGGCAGCTATTTTCTATAGTGCATTTGCTACTGCTACATGTCAGAGTATAATCGATTAATACTGACGTGAATAGGGCCTACGTCTTTAAATTTGCTCCTGTACAAAATTAAATGGCGTATGACTTTTAGTGCCGGGAGTGTCCGAGGACCAGTTCGGCTCGCCAGATGCAGGTCTTTTTATTTGACGCCCGTAGGCGACCTGCACGTCGTGATGAGGATGAAATGATGATGAAGGCGACACATACATCCACCCCAGTGCCAGAGAAATTAACTAATTATGGTTAAAATTCCCGACCCTGCCGGGAATCGAACCCGGCACCAAAGGCCAGTACGCTAACCATTTAGCCATGGAGCCGGACGCTCCTGAACAGGGGGCATTACAAAAAACCCAATGATGACGAAATCAGGGGATAAGTTTGAAATTGCAACTTAAAAGCTACCGTTCTAATAAAAAATCGTATTATACCACAAGGTAGTCAAAGAACCAAAGAATGTTTTTCACCAAATAGGAATGGTGAAACCATGCGCGGGACAAAGTCGGGTGCTCCGCCATTTTGTTATCCATTCGTGGGGTGTGGAAACTTTTCCTCGGTAAAACTTCTGATGTCCGCTTCTGTGGAGATTCGTCCGGTTCCTTGGCTGAATCATCAGCCCGGATTCGATTCCCGGCTCTGAAACAAAATATGAAAAGTGGTACGAGGGCTGGAACGGGGTCCACTCCGCCTCGGGTGGTCAATTGAGTAAAGGGGTGTTCGATTTTCTCAGCCATCCTCGAAGTGTTTTCCCACTTCTCCTCCAGGCAAATGCTGGGATGGTGCATAAGTTAAGGCCACGGCCGCTTCCTTTCCTCTTCCTTGTCTATACCTTCCAATCTCCCCCCCTCCCGCCCCACAATGTTTGTTCAGAAGAGCAGGTGAAGCCGTCTGGGCGAAGTACTGGTCCTCCCAACCAGTTGAATCACTCTCACGCTCCAGGACACTGCCCTTGAGGCGGTAGAGGTGAGTTTAATCGCTGAGTCTGAGGGAAAAACCAACCCTGGAGGTAAACGGATTAAGAAAAAAAAATTAACTTCTGACTCAGTTGTGGTCTCAATCGAAATCTACATCAATATTTCCGTAATGAATAATCTGGCATTGACATTTTGAAACAAGCGAATGTAAAGTGAAATTTACAAACAGAATTTCAAAACATCCAAGATTCTTGCTCAAAATACCGAGACAAAATTGATGAAACGGTTCAGGAATGGAATGAATGAAGCCCCATCTAGCGGCGAGGATAGGAATTGTCCTGGCTGCCGAAGCCTATTGCACTTCTCTGTGGCAATTATTAATGACTGACTGATGAAATGATATTGGAGAGTGTTACTGGGAATGAAAGATGACAGGAAAAACCGAAGTATCCGGAGAAAAACCTGCCTCACTTCCGCTTTGTCCAGCACAAATCTCGCATGGACTAACCGGGATTCGAACCATGGAATCTAGCGGTGAGAGGCCGGCATGCTGCCGTCTGAGCCATGGAGGCTCCGGGGATTAAGGTGATGGACGAAATAGAGAAGAATCGATTGACACCTCGATCTTTGAAATGCACCCACTCAATTCGAAGTTACAGCGATACCAAAAGAAAACGGCGCAGGATCGGTGCCATTTTGTTCCCCCTTGCTGGGCTGTGATTACATCAGCTGATATGAATGTTATCTCGTGTATAATTATGTCATTATCGGGACCCGGAGTTTGTAGACCTCAAAAATCTTCAAATAATGTTATAAAAACTTACAAAAATGACCTAGAACACAAACTCTTTATTGTTAAAACTAAATTATATACATTTCTAAGTATGGGCAATAATAATAATTTATGTTTTTGTAATATTTACAATATTTCATTGCTTTGTTTTGGATCTAGATTTCCTTTAGAAACAAAATGTGAGAGGATCTATAGGTCGTAATTGGTTTGACGCAATATAGTCGGTCCTTGATCATCCGTATGAGCCACCTATCACGGTGATAGGTGGTTTGAGAAGTACCGATACCGGTGCGCTTCGTCATACGACTTCTCCAGCTGTATTGCGTGGCTTTTCTTGACCGAGTACACTGCCTCTTACATCAACAACACAAATTAACTCATCCTGTGGGTGGGGGATTGAATTCATCCACGGTATACCCTGCTTGTCGTAAGAAGACTAAAAGGGGTGACGTCCAAGGGCTCTCTCTCTACTTGGGAACGTGGACTGGTCACCACGTGTCCCTTAGCTGAGTCTGACATTACTTTCATTTACTTGCCCCAGATTACACTCAGAAATATTTCTTATGTGACCTCCCTTGGTCAACTTTTGTACTTTTCCTGACACGGGGGTATTATTTTGCTAGGTCTAAGGTGTCTTCCATTTTCACGCCTTTGTGTAGCCCTTCCCATCCATTGACGACACCTTTATTCTTCGAAGTTTCAGGCCTATTTCTTCCTGTGGTCAGGGTTAATAGAAGATGGTTGCCCAGTTGTACTTCCTCTTTAAAAAAATTACCACTCCCACCGCCTTATCCTAGGTGCAGGATATAATCACTCTGCGAGTTGCCGGGCTGTGTAGCTTACGAGGTAGAGCGCTGGCCTTCTTCGCCCAACTTGACAGGTTCGATCCTGGCTTAGTCCGGTGATAATTGAAGGAGCTCAAATACGTCAGCCTCATGTTGGTAGATTGTGGCAAAATAACTTGTGGGACAAAATTCCGGCAACTCGGCTTTTCCGAAAACCATAAAAATATTGTTAGTGGGATGTAAAAACAAATAACATTATTATTACTTCATGAATCGATAGCCCTGAGGATTATTTCCTGTAGTTTCTTATTTTCATACCAGACATATGCTAGGATGTATTTAAATTAAGGAAAATTATCTTATTTTGATCTGACGTTGAAGAAAGCAACCGTGTGATAACACGCTCCCGCATTTTATTTATTAGTACATGTATTCAATATTAGTTTAAATGTAGAAGCTGGAAGGTCTGTATGTAATAATGTAATATGTGTGTAGAGTCTTTTTTCTTCTTAATCTGCTTACCCTCCAGGGGTTTTTTCCCCTCGGACTCGGCGAGGGATCCCACCTCTACCGCCTTAAGGGCAGTGTCCTGGAGCTTGAGACTTTGGGTCGGGGATACAACTGGGGAGGAGGACCATTACATCACCCAGGTGGCCTCACCTGTTATGCTGAACAGGGGCCTTGTAAGGGGATGGAAAGACTGGAAAGGATAGACAAGGAAAAGGGAAGGAAGCGGCCGTGGCCTTAAGTTAGGTACCATCCCGGCATTTACCTGGAGGAGAAGTGGAAAACCACGGAAAACCACTTCGAGGATGGCTGAGGAGGGAATCGACCCCCACCCCCTCTACTCAATTGACCTCCCGAGGCTGAGTGGACCCCGTTCCAGCCCTCGTGCCACTTTTCAAATTTCGTGGCAGAGCCGGGAATCGAACCCGGGCCTCGGGGGGTGGCAGCTAATCACACTAACCACTACACCACAGAGGCGGACCAGTGTGATAGAGTACTTGGGAAAATCAGAGCAATTAACAGAATAAACAATAACATGGACATTTGCGTTAGTGATCGAGGAGATCGCAATTGATCGCCGAGTCTTGGGCGTGATAAGTTAGTGGACGTTGTCTCCGGGGCAAGCCATCTGTACGCGCGGTCACCTCACGGAAGTGGACAGCCGTTGCCATGGAAGCTCCGGTGGCAGTAGCAACTGGAGGGGAGACACTGGAGGCCTATATGAAGGTGTGTCTGACATGGATCAAGTATCCAGTATCCATTGACTATTGTATTGTCTGGTCTATCTACATATCCATGTGTCTGGGGATGGTAGTAGTTGGTACTACCGAGCGAATTGGCCGTGCGGTTAGGGTCGCGTAGCTGTGGGCTTGCGTTCGGGAGATGGTAGGTTCGAATCCACCATCGGCAGCCCTGAAGATGTTTTTCCGTGGTTTCTCATTTTCACACCAGACACATGCTGGAACTCTAGTTTAATTAAGGCCTCGGCCGCTATCATCCCAATCCTAGCCCTATCCCTTACTTGAATCGCCGAATAACCTTCGATGTGTTAGTGCGACATTAAACCACTATAAAATTAATTTGTTGGTATTAGTTAATGATACCTGGTAATAATGTGCTATCTTAACTTTTTTTCTTAGTATATCTGTTTTCTGAGGAAATACCTAGCGGAGTGGCCGCACATGTTAATGCATTGCGGCTATCGAGCCAAATTTTGCATTCAGGAGGCGAGTGAGTTCGAACCCCAGCGTCGGCTGTCCTGAGAATGGTTTTCTGTGGTTTCCCATTTTCACTTCCAGGCAAATGCCGGGACAGTTCCATAGATGGTAATTCCGTAGAGCCTTAGCGGGTGAACAAAGCTTATAAAAATGACGTGGAACTATGCCTGAAGTAACGTAGAGGAGAGATATTTCTTTTAGGCTTGCCAGAGACCCACCAACGCGCCCCTAGTAGTATTCTTACATATACAGGAAAATTAAAACGGAGGCAATGTAAATCTCCGAATGCGACCGTTTTTTGTGTTGATATTGACGAGCTCGGGTCAGCTGTCCTGCAGACTAGTTTCTTATTGCCTCCAATAGAGCTCGCAATATATGTGTCCACAAGCCTGCCACCTGGGAAGTGCGATGCTTTGAGGTTAGTTGGCAATAGCTCAAGTAGTGAGGGAACTCCGTTTCTATAAGGTTGCCACCCACAGAACACCTTCGTTGAATACAAGAAAACCGCGCAGTTTCAAATTGTCATGGCGTGCGCTCGTAATCTTACCTTTAGTCACTTCATCACTTTTTATCACATTTTAGCAGGGCTACAGAGGATGCCAGAGGTCTGTTGGCCGCTTCGACATCATAGGATAATTACATCTGGTTTTACCGGCATTCGTAACGCTTTTCACAGCAGTGATACGTTATTTTCTCGCTTGCTTTTCATAAATGCAGTAAGTTCTACCAAGTTATATTACAATAAGTGTGTGAAATTACATAGCTTCACTTTGTATTTATTTATATTTAATGTTTAGTGAGGTGATTTTTTCTTCTGTATTCTACGAATTCATAACGCATTTACATCCCAAGGTAGATACAGAAAAACAAAATATATTATTAGGGCCTCTATTTCTTTATAGTAAGTGGTACAAAATGCCTCGACATTGTAGTGTTTGAATATCGATCAAATTATGATGCACACACTAAGCATTTTCATCGCCCAAGGATGAAAATCCTCTCTTAGGCCTAGCCTAGAAAGATCCAAAGGATTTTCCAAAAATAATTAAGTCTATCTCGACTGCTAAATGTTATCCATGATGGGATATCTGTCCACCATGTCCCGCTGCTATATAGGGTTACGTGAACGATGTTGATCCACGAAATATCACTATAATGTTTGTCACAAACGAAAGGTAATCATTGATTTACTCAAATAAAGTCTCAAATCCCAGGTTGATTAAGAAATACCGTCGTTACTAGCAAGAAATATGTATACGTATTTACTGGCTGTAAATAGGAGTCCATGGTGTTGCATTCCGCTGCTTGCGCCGTCTTTTGTTTCTTTCTTGAGGTCCAGGGCTGGCAGCGATGAATGGGAGTGCTATGTCTGCGATTTTTGTTATCTTTGGCCATATGTCTTGCATTCCGCTGCTCGCGCCGTCGTTTTTTTGTTTTGTTTTTTGTTTTGTTTTTTCTTGAGGTCCAGGGCTGGCACCAACGAGCTCTCTTTCTAGCAAATGGGAGTGCGGGTATTTTGTTGAAAAATAGCATGATCCCTGGACCAATATATATATATATTAAAAGGAAAATAGCATGATCCCTGGACCAATAAAACGTTTAATGAATCAGTTAATCCACATGAAGTGACAGCCCATCAAATTACATCGAATGAGAAAAATCAATAAAACGACACCAAATAACTTCTTCAGTGAGCAAAGACATCACAGACGACAGTGTTGGACAAACAAAACACTTACGGAAGCGCTGCAACGTAGCAGAAATAGTTGTTGTAAGGCCGTAAAGTATGTATTCTCTAAAATAAAATATTTCGTATTATTTGTTAATCAACCTGGGATTTGAGACTTTATTTGAGTAAAAGCAATTACTATCTTCCATTTGTGACAAATATTATAGTGATATTTCGTGGATCAACATCATTCACGTAACCGCTATATAGTTTATACTTATTTGTTTAATTTAATTTGTTTAATTTGTTTAATCGAATGATCAGGTGCATGATTCTCTTATTAATTCGTTGTAAAATGTGAATATTACCTTATCTTTGAGAATTAAGCTCGTCATGTGCGAAGTCCACGTGTGTGTTGTGCAACCATAACCAATAAGACAGTATATAGGTTAAGTCACATTTGGTTGTAAGAGTGAATGAACGAATGAATGGACGAATGAATTAACGAATCAATCACCGCTGATCTGCACTTAGACTGTCGACCACGGGGCAGATTCCCTATCGTTTGTTTACCTAGTATTTTCTTAAACCATATAAAAGAAGTTGGAATTTCGTCAAACATCTCCCTTGGTGGTTATGTAACGCAAACATATCTACTAAATGTCACTGTAATATTTGTCCCAAATGGAACATAATAATTGCTTTTACACAAATGAAGTGAAAAATATGCGTTAAATTAAGAAATACCGTCATTACTAGAGAAATATATATACGTACTTACGGGCTGTAGACAGGACTCCCTTATGTCGTATTCCGCTGCTCGTGCCGTCTTTTGTTTCTTTCTAGAGGTCCAGGGCTAGCACCAACGAATGGGAGTGCTATGTCTGTGAATTCCCATTATCTTTGTTCATATGACCAGCGCGGGCAGTTCAAACAGCAATAAATTATTACTTTTTTGTTGAAAGGAAAATAGCATGATCCCTGGACCAATAAATATATCATTTAATGAATGAGTTAGGGCACACAACGAATGAGCAACATGAAGAAAACGACACCTAATTAATTCAAACATCTTCAGTGAGCAAAGAGATCACACACGGAAGTGTTAGACAAACAAAACACATACGGAAGCGCTGCGACGTAGCAGAAAAAATAGTTGCAAGGTAGTAAAGTATGTATCCATATTATTCTCTGCAAGTAAAATATTTCGTACTATTTCCTAATTTACCACAGATTTTAGACTTTCTTTTGTGTAAAAGCAATCATTATGTTCCATTTGGGACAAATATTACAGTGACATTTCGTAGATATGTTTGCGCTCGTAACCTCCCTTGGTAAATTATTCCAATTTCTAATTCATTTTCTTAAAAATTAGTATTTTCCCCAATTTGTCGTCATGAATTTCAATTTTATTTTCATATTATGATGTCTCCTACTTTTACAAACTCCAAGTAAAGCTTATTCTTCCATCAATATTATTTCAAGTCTATCCACTGACAAATCGGAACATTTCCTCTTACGGTACTCGAGCTGTTCGTCTCCTTACTACCCAGACTTCCCAACCCAAAGAAAAAAATATTTAGATATGGATCGTTGACACTTTTGAACATGGATATATATATATATTTTTTTTTTTTTTGCAGTACCGGTATGTTATTTTTCTGGAAATAAGTAAATCATTTACAAAGACTTCCTGTTTAAATGTTAAACTTTCCTTCCCATGCATTAGTGTGAGCTAAAACGTAGAAATGAAAGAACGTCATTTGCGGTAGGCTACCGTATATTGTTTAATAGTGAACCCTTGAACTTACCATTCCATCGTTGGTCGGCCACGGCTGCTATAGTAGAACAATTTAGAACTCTTAAATCTTGGGTCGTTGCGGGGATAAATTCGGTCACGATCTTAACCAAACGATGGGGTTCAGAAGAAAGCCTAACTACTTGAAATGAGGAGCAAAAATGTGCTTACTAACTTTTATTAAACTGAAAGAGCACGATAACATCGTTAATTTAATATGCATTCTTGCCACAAAAATACAAAAAAAATTTAATTATTGATTTTTGAAAATTTCCAAACACAGTCACATTACATAACGTCACTTCGTTTCTTCCAATGTCGAAGAGTTGCTTCAGAGAAGCTAATATGTTAGTGGACAGCGAAACTGAAAAACTGAAAAATGGAAGACCTGAAAACCGGGCGCCTGTTTCCAAACGAGAACTGAGAGTTAATCCACACGATCCGTGGAAAATCTGACTTTCAACAATTAGAACGCCTGATTTTCTCTTAATTAAGGTTATCCACCAGTCAAATACCCTTCACGGATACGGAACATCCGCCGAATGGACCCTTAATCGAACCAAACTGACTATCAGTTGCTTTGGATAGGTTGCGAAATATTATGGGAAAGCATGGTGTTCACTACAAGTTAATGGCATCATTCACAATTGAAATAAAATTCCACCATGTATTTGTCATTCATGACACCCTTAAGTGATACGTTAATCCCGATGCTAACTGTGCATCACCCAAACAACTGTTCGGAAGGAACCAACAACCACATGATCCGGGAGGATCTTACGTTAAGTCGTTCTAAAGGAACAAAACTGCGAAATGCAGGAAACACTTACTAATCATGCATTTAGAAGAAATGCCAAACACTGAAGTTAATCAAAAAGTGAAAAGTCACTTGAAAATATTATTATTGAACCGATTTTCAGGTTAGAAATGGGTTTGTTATACTTAATAAAATTACCAGTCCACGCTAAAATTTACTACAAATTTAAGGAATTCTTTCCCTTGACAACAATGCTACCAGTACAGATCTCTCTATTTACTGTCTGTCCCAACACACTACTGGTAAAGTGATTACTTACTTACTTACTATGAATAAGAATGAAAATATGACAAGGTGAAAATAAAATAAAATACTGGCTGACGAATCGAAACCGCATTCGCAACTCAAGTCTCATTCTAAAACACTGAGTGTCAATAATGCACACTATCAATGAAAACGGACGTCAAGACGAGGAAACAATAAAGTCCGAAAAAAATAAATTAACATCTCTGAAGTCATACAGCTTAACACGCACGAAGAAACACAGTAAAAATATAATCTAGATCGGGTCGATGTCCCACACTTGGACAGCCCTCATTTGTCAACAGCAGTCCCGTTATCTCAATGAGAGCTTCGCATAGACCCTCTACAATAAATCATATCGCACTGTAATGGCTACCTTCAACCAGGCCACTTCACAAAAGAAACAAAAGAAAAAAAAATCTAAACTGAGACTTGAGTGTGTACAGCTACCATCCCAGACCTATCGTCGGGCTCACTTGAAATCTGTACACCCTAAACCTAATCAGTATATACATGATGCCTTCCAAATCCTATCGTCGGGCGTGACCTAGGACGTCTCATCACCAATGACTCCAAGAATAAACACGTGACGTCCTAAATCTATCGTTGGGCGTCAAAGTGGGTCGCACCACGTCTCCCTTAACATATCAGGCGAACCGCAATCTCCAACAAACCTCCAACAGTAACACTGAATCTGGTCAGACAAAAAATACGCACGACGGAACTACGTCTCTTATCAAAAGAATGCAAGTCGAAACACGGTAAGTGCCTACCTCTGAAAAAAGTACAAGTGTCTACCTCATCATAATATGTGAACTCACAAATAAATAGACGTGACGAACGATTCTCCACCTCGAACACAATCTCAGCATGTGCACTGAAGTGTCAGGGCAGCCAATGAAAATTCCCAACACACGTTTCCCTTTTAGTTGATGCCTTCAAAATAATAATCATCACCATCACATTCGAAATTCGCAGATCGCCTATCATCAATTCCAACCATCTTATCCATGACCTCTCCAATGAACAAATTAAATATAACCCAACCGTGTGTCAAAATTGCTCTTCAATCCGTGAGGCCGTACCTTATCTTAACAAAAATCACTGGCTGTTTACTACCCAGACCTTTACATTTTACTGGAGTCGTTTTCACTTGGAATCGTTCTATAAATTTACAATGCTTCACATCATAGTCATCTCAAATTCGGATTGATTGCGGAAAACAATACAGCCTGCCTCACACAGCCTGTTCCTAAATACTTCCTCTACCAAAAATGTCTCAACACTCTTTCTCATCGCTTGATTCCAGCGGTAACGCTTCTCTCTCATCTTCACGTACATATAAATTCATCGCTTTCAATCCCTTTTCCTTCAAGACCCCTTTTCATACTTCGATCCCCTGGTGAAAACGACAACCATTTTTAAGCACATCTCTGACTTTACTATAATTACGACTTTCGAACCTCAAAAATCCAAGAGCACACATCGACCTTTCGCAACATTGGTATACACGATGTCTCAAAATTTTCTTCCCATTAACGACTGTGACTCTAACAAATTTTCTTGACATTATCTAAATATGCCTACGATCCTTGTAAAAATAACTGGTTAAATGTAATTTAACAGAGAGGAATTTCCTTATCCCGCGGTAAACATTATTATTATTATTATTATTATTATTATTATTATTATTATTATTATTATTATTATTATTGTTAACCAGCATTTCTGAATGCAACTGACACCTGAGATTACAATATTCGCCACGACAAATTTACACTTATAACGTTCACAAATCCGTACTTTGAATGATATCTCATCTCAACACAAAATTTTAAGCGTCGCATTTTACCGTTCTTGACATGAACTTTACACACTGAAATTTTCACACGCTGACCAAAATTTACAACGCCTTTCGCCTGATAATTACGCATATCACCCGACAATCATCTGGAAATTTGGTTAGGACAGACAGTAACTAACTACTAACTACAACATAATATAAAATAGACAGACCTGCACATTGGTGACATTCTCAGCATTCTCATTACATCATCTCCAGCAACCTCGCACTTAGCCCCTCATTTTCACAGATAACATTTTCATATTTAAAAACTCACTCATCCAAACACTACCCTTCACACACACACGAGATTAAAATTACCATAAATAATGCATTTTCTTTGTAACTTGCACCACGAACTTCCCTCGTTCTGCAGTCGGCTATAACTGTCTGATGCGTCTCCCAGAGTGGTTTCTCTCCCCGTTGTTTCAACAAGAACAGGTGTTCGGCCGATAAGGGAATCGAACTATTTTGAATCGCTTCCCCCAGACCTTCTTCACTTACAAGAGTACAGGAAATGATAAAAATAAAATCTGCTGTGTATTTTTTCAACCAGCCTACACCTTCCCAGTTCGTCTGCAAACGTTCACAGCTTCTCCAATTCACTTTTCTTCTTACTAAATATATGGACTTTAGCCACGAACATGTATTGAAATATTGTCGGTCAATCTGGCGCGAAATTCTAATGACGACGGGCACGAGCTCCCGCGGCCTCAAGTTCCAGATCGACACTGAAAAATCTACGGTGGGGGGTTTCTTTTATAATTTCCGGAAGGACGCTATCCCCTCTATGAGGCTCGGTTGTGAAATCTGCCAAATTTGCTTCTAATAGACCAATTTTGATAAGACTTGTCCCAGAACTCCGGACAGACTTGCACTTATGTTCGATGTTAATTTTATAATTTTTCTGCACTCACAACAGGAGAAATAAATTGTTTCTGCCCGTGCGTTTCGCGCGTTTTTCTTCTGCCCACGACCTTGGCACGTGTAACTAGCTCGCTGTTCTCACGCTAACACACACTTGGGCTTAACTGCATCTAAATTGTCCCTGGTGTCACTACCTTCACAGAGGGTGTATGAATAATTTCGCTTATTTATTTCTTCCTTTACTATCTTGTCAAAATCCCTCGTTGTGCAGAATTCATTAATTTAGAAAATTGTCGGGCACTCGAGTTCCACCGAGGTGTCCCGGCAATCCACGAGCTCGCCTTGCGGGAACCTTCCCACGCAACATCGGGCTCTGGGGAGCGCAAAATGGCTGCCCTCAAACATACAGTAGTTTCTGAATACCAAATAAATATTTGAGAAAAATAAAAAATTTTCTCACCGTAGAATTATGGGTTCATAATCCACCTACAACCACGAAATGTTTACCCAGAAAGGGGAAATATTTAAACAAATATATTCCTTCAAAATTCTAAAGTGTACATGGGAATTTTGATACAGATGAACCATGATTCTACGTAAACTTTCCCAGCCGATCTCACTCTTGACGTAGGGCTCTGTTATTTTCACGTATTTCCCTGTTTTCTTCTTCCAACAATAGGATTGCGTTACAGATGTCATCAACAAAGTCTTCTCTTAAGAATGAACATTGTAAACATTCAGCGTCTTCCTCTTCTTTACTCCCACTGCTTGCCTGTCCTTGGAGTGGTGCCTCGACCTGTCTTCCTCTCGACGTGACGATCATATTTACTGGTTGTACCTCTTCTTCTTCTTCTTCTTCTTCTTCGGTGACCATTTCCCCAGCTGGTAAGGCTGCGTCATCCTGTAGTGGAATTCTTTCTTCGGCTCTATGATAAACCTTTAAGTTGGCGGCATTGAATATAGCTTCGCTGCTGCCATCCAGACTCTGAATTCTGTAGGAATTATTCCTGAAACTTTTGACCACCTTGAAAGGCCCAACATATAAGGGAGCAAATTTAGCATAGATGTTTTCCTGCGGTTTTGACATCATGGGTCTCCTAACAAGCACCAATTCGCCTTCCTCTAAGGGACGGTGGAATCTCCGGTTCCTCACCCTGCGTAGCCGGCGGTCTGCCTGTCGACGTAGATGCTCTGCCGTACTTTGAATGCATAATTCCTGTGACGGACGGGGATCGATGGGACATTGGATGACACCATGCCAGGATCTCACAGGATACCTATTGAAGTGCACGATAGAAGGAATCTTCCCAATAGATTCGTGTATGGTGTTGTTTACACAAGTTACTATCAGGGGTAGCACATCAACCCACTTGAAATGTTCTTGGGCGCAATAAATTCTACAGAATTTTGCAATTACTTGCATTACCCTTTCGCTAGGATTTCCCTCAGGATGTCTCACGCTGCTCAGGATGTGATGAATTTCCATATTCTGAAGGGCAGTTTTGAACTGTGCAGAGGTGAACTGGGGACCATGATCTGTTAGAAGGAATTTCGGTGTGCCCATTTCCGGAATAATATTGCGGGAAATACATCTCAAGACTAGCTTGGTGTTAGCTTTTTGCATGGGAAATAGAGTCGTATACTTGGAGAAAACATCAATGGTTACCAGCACGAACTTGTTTCCACGCTTTCCTTTCACGAGCGGCCCATAGATATCCATCGCGAACAGCTCTTTAGGTTGCGAAGGTAAGAGAGGAATAGGCGCCTGCCTGATCAAATAAGGGTTTGCCTTAACCCGTTGACATGTATCGCAGGTGATGATGATGTCTCTGACATTTTCCCTCAGATTTACCCAGGTGAACGTTTCTTGGATGGTTGACACAACCTTATCAATCCCTCCATGACCAATAACCCTGTGTACGTGCCAGATTAATCCCTTTCGAAGCTGCGGTGGTACCAAAATTCGGGATTTCACGTGATCGCTGTCCACGAATTTTACCAACATGTTATTCACGTACAAGTAGTTATTTGACAATTTCTGGAGGGCAAAGTACCGTGGATCGTCAGCCGGAAGTGTCCCTCGGAGGAAAGAAATCATTTTTCCGCAGAAAGGATCTCTCAATTGCAAGTCTCCCAGTTGTCTCAACTCTAATAGGAAATCGTGGTCTTCCTGAACTAAGTCCAAATGATTCACAGCGTGTTCTTCCTCATTAGGGTTTCTGCTCAACAGGTCTGCCAAGATGTTCGATTTTCCGGAACAGTGCTCAATTTCGAAGTCAAATTGTTGTATGAACAGGGCCCACCTAGCCACTCGTTCACTAGCGACTGCTGTTTTCATTATAAAGGTCAGCGCCTTATGGTCGGTCTTAATGATTATGTGAAAACCATAAATCATTTTCCTCCAATGTTGCAATGCCTGAACAATAGCCAACATTTCCAATTCGGTCACGCTGTATTTGACTTCGTGTGATCTCAACTTTCGGCTGTAGAAAGATAAATAATTTCTATTATGAGGTTGGTCCGAACATTCCTGATATAGGAGTGCCCCGATTCCTACGGTCGATGCATCAGTCTGTACAATAAAGGGTTTCTCAAACTCCGGATACCCTAGCTTAACGCTGTTTAGCAAGAGCTCTTTGGTCTTCCTGAAGGTCTCTTCGTGCTCGGGACTCCATTTCCACCTGTTATTCTTGTGAAGCAAGTTCTGAAGTGGGGCTACAACCTCCGTGTAATTCATGCAATGGTCCGAAAAAAAATTGCACATTCCAAGGAATTGCCTGACATTCTTAATTTTGAGCGGTCTTGGGAACTTGTCTATGGCTTGGAGCTTCACCGGGTTCGGGCGAACTCCCTCACCATCAATGACATGGCCGAGAAATAGGACTTCCTTTTGACAAAAATGTGATTTCTTCAAGTTGATTTTGAAACCTGATGCCCTCAAATTCTCCAGTAGTTTCCTCAAATCCCTGATATTTTCCTCAAAACTGGATGAAGCTAGCAAGATGTCATCGACATACCGAGTTGTAGCGGCTTTAACTTCATCAGTTAGACATCGATCTAGGGCGCGTATGAGAGCTGCACCGGCGGTTTTCAACCCGAATGGGAGACGATTGAAGACATACGTCTGTTGGTCAAAAAGGAAGCCAGTAAACAATTTAGACTTGAGTTCCAAACCGATGTGATGATACGAGGATGTCAAATCTACGCTAATAAAACGTGATTTTCCTCTAAAACGTTTAATAACCTCTTTAATAGGAGGGGCATGATCATGCTCGGGGACTAGGCGTTCGTTGAGGGCACGAGCGTCCAAACACACGCGCAGAGACCCGTCCGGTTTTTGAACCCCGACCAACGGATTCAAATATGGAGTGGGCTGCTTGGAAATTAGCCCGTTCTCCTCCATTTCCTTAATAATTTTTGCCGCTTGAGCATAATACTTGTCCGGTATAGGGTACGGTCTCCTCTTAAACGGTGTCCAATCCGTAACAGCTAGTGCGTATGTGAAATTAGGGATTAGACCCGGTTTGGAATCGAACACAGATATAAATTCCATTAAGAGAGCTCTAAGTTTTTCCTTCTCTTCTACAGTACCAGGGCATTCCGCGACCTTTAACCCAATTAAGGCCTCGTAATCAGTGTCAACCTCAGCTTCCAAGACGTCATGTAACTCTTCATGATGAATCCCTTCGTCATCTACACTGTCAATTTCACCAGCGACTCCCTCTAATGAATTTTCAAAGTCTACACATTGGGCCTCCTCTTCGCCATACTCTAATGTCCTATCTTCTCCCAATTCCTCGTTTAGTGTAATGACTTCTGCTCCCTCTTCTTTCCTGAACTTTATCTGGTTCCTGCTCAAATCAATGACTGCGTTGGTCTCACGGATAAAATCAGCCCCTAAAATTACATTGTAGTGCATTTTGGACATGACTACGAATGCATGAGCGAAAGTTGAATTTCCAATTTGTACGTCCAAATAAGTTTGTACCTTACAAACAGCAATTTTGTCAGGAATGACCCCTCGAATTTTTACATTTGACACCGGAATAATTGGCAATTTATTTCGTTGTCTCAAATCGTCGAAAAGAGCTTGGGAGATGATGCTGATACTGGCCCCGGTATCTACCAAACTTTTGACATGAAAATTACAGATGCGGACATTTATTAAAGGCAGTTTCTTTACTTGATTGCTCTCCTGTTTTAAGTGGTCTTCCACCAAGTCATCAGAGGTAATGATCCACGAATCTATCTGTGCGACCACCCACTCATCTGACGTCTCTCCTTCAGAATCTGGGATGAGAGACTCTGAAAAATCTCCTACTGGGAATTTGAAGTTTTTTTTTTCTATCAAGAGTCGACATTGACTCTTGCTCAAAGTTCGGCGCAAACGGGTTCAGACCGGAGTTTCGCTGGTCTTGCCTATGTGCCTTCTGGAATTCCAGACTTTCAGCCCCGAAACAATCGGTGTTGACGTCCTGGCGCTGTATAGCCCCCTGCCATTTCTTCCTTTCGTGGTCCTTCCTTAACCCGTCGGTGTACTGAACACGTTCACGGTACCGTTCATCCTCATCACGGCGGAAGTTCTGGGTTCGATTATTTCCCCAGTCCCTGCGGTTATTAAGTCCATTCCTGAAATTCCTCTGGTTTTCTCTGTCCCCATCGTATCGCCTCCAGTAAGGGTTCCTCCTTTGTGGATAATTCCAATTACCCCTACGCCTTTTCCAATCCTCATTTCGTGGATGCGAGGGTTCCCAGTTATTCCGAAACTCACGCCTCCGCTCAGTCGGCTGTGGTTTCCCCTGCTCAGGTGCCTCTGGACTTCCCTCTGGGACCTGGCTAACAGTGTTTACATGTTGCTCATGCGATCGTCCCCCTCTGGGTGCTATTTGATTATGGGTATGATCCAATTGCCTAAGGATCATTTCTGCCTGCATGGGGGTCTCTACCTTTGATGCAATGAGCATCCTTTGTACTTCAGGAGGTAGCTGCTTCTGGATGGCCTGTACCAACTCTTGCTCCGAGGGCGGCGCCTCAAGTTCTCTGAACTTTACCATTTGTGCAATAAAGTATTCACTGAACTTTGTAGGGCCTATTGCAGTATAACGACGTGAGTATAGCTCTAATCTAAGACTCTGCTGAATTTCCGTACTCCAAAATTTATTCAAAAACGCCCTCTGGAACTCATCAAAGGTATCAAAGTGGTATCGGAAGCCTTTAAACCATAAAAGTGGTGCCCCCTCTAAATATCTTTCAGCTACCCTCAACTGACGTTCCTCAGGAATCTTGGCGTCCCGGATGTACTCCCTGAGATCCTTAAGAAACCCCTTCGGCGTGGTATGTGGACCTCCATTAAATTTCTTAGGCTGGTCCTCATGTAACTTGATCATGTTAATAACGTTGGTGACCCCTGAGCTTTGAGATCGACTGGTATCTACATTCGAGCTCTGACCGTTATTATTCACATGATTGATATTTGGCAATTGACCACTGAGGTCAGAGTTAACAGCTGTCGATGCTTGACTCAATACTTTGTCCACCTTGGACTGCATATCTACCACGCTGCTAATCCAACTGCTTACTTCGCTCTTAATGAACCCAACTTTCTTGTCTGTCTCTTCCTGGGCTGACGTGATTTCCCTTAAGTCCTGTTCTATACTAATTTGCCTGTCGTTGAATTCCCTGGTATGTTCGTTTTTCATTTCAACTAACTCCTCTTGAATTTCTTTAATTAAAATTTCGGAGTCCTCATTAGCCACTTGGAGTTTACTAATTGCTTCCTCATTAACTTGCAACAATTTCTTCTCCATGGTTTCGGTTTTTGATAATACCTGACTCTCCAATTCCACACTAATTTTATCTACCTTGTTGTTCAGTGACTGAATGTCCGCAGATAATATTTGACGTTGTTCCTCTATTATGGTTAGCGTTTTCCCCTTTTCCTTATCACTGGAGATCCGCATCTCTACGACCTGTTGTGTAATGTCGTCCTTAAATTCAACCTGGCTGTCGATCAGCTGCTTATGCGCCGCCTGGCTTTCCAGTAAATGCTTGTCAAGTTCCTTTCTCATCTCATCCTGACTATCACATAACCTACTGTACATGTCGTGGCTTTCGTCAAAACGCTTGTCCATATCGGTTTTTAAACTGTCATGGATTTTAGAGAACTGTTTGTCGAAATCGTTCTTTAAACTGACCTGCACTTCCGCAAATTGTTTGTCAATTTCATCCCTAATTTCCACTTGGCTATCATCAAAACGCTGGTTGAGTTTACCTATCTCACCCCTGACTTCCTCTTTAAGTTCGGTGCACATAGTGCGTGTCTCATGAACTACATTCTTCAATCCAGCCTTCAACTCATCACTAGACTCTCTACACCTAGCCTGGGTATCCTCAATACTACTCTTTAACTCCTCAATCTTACCATCCAAACTTTCATTATGAGCCTTCATGTCCTCTCTCAAATTCTCACTCTGGACTTTCGCGTCCTCCATCTTACTATTTAAACACTCATTTTGGACTTTCGTGTCCTCTATTTTACTATCAAAATTGTCTATCTTACTATCCAACCTCTCATCACGAACTTTCATGTCCTCCCTTAAATTCTCATTCTGGACTTTCATGTCCTCTATCATCTGCATTAACTTCTCCAAGGTCGCCTGACCTTCCATCTCACAATACCACAAAGAATACAATAATGAGTACGCTGGCTGTTGATGCAACCAGAATACTCCAAACTACTAGGGAAAGAATTCACTACCTACTGCGTTTTCACATACAAACGCTATTATAATTTAATACCGAAACTGACAACATTCCAACAGTTGTCTCATAAAATTTCGTTTAGGTGGCTGGTATCACAAACTTGTTTAATAAAAAGAAAATTCTAAAGTTAATAATTTACTCTGGATAAATATCCCAAATGGTTTCGCTTCCGTAAATTAAGTAAATAACGAACATGTTAACGCATAAACTTTGAATGTAATTCAGCGTTACCACTTCCAAAATTTATATTGGCAACATGACATAAGCTTCAATATAGCTTTAAATACTAATTTCCTAAAATGCATTGTGACTGTTATTATTATTATTATTTACCAAGTAGTTACGCTCCTCGTTAAACGTGATAATATCTAGCACTCTCATTGGGCATAATTCGTTTAACTGTGGCTCAGCTATAGTTCTCACCCGCTTGCATTATTTATAATGTGGCTTAGGCCTCAACATTATTTTATATTTTCCTAACATTTGTTTTCAATGGATAATTTCATTATCGTTATCGTGGCATCGTATCGTTATCGTGACTTTGGGCTCCTCATCGTTATCGTGACATTAAGGCCCCAAAGTTGATGGCGCCACTTCTACTGAGGCCCAACGTGTACTATTATTCTACAATTGGTCATCATTTAACTGATGTCAACCAACATGACTCGTAGTTCTTCCTTTAATGCACTCAAGCCCTCTCCGTTAAGTGACTTAAGCCATCACGTTGGTGTTATTTCTTACTGTCCTCCAACGTGGAATATTATCGTCCTCCTCATCGTGACTTAAGCCCCACGTTGGGCGCCACTTCTACTGAACCCTTGAACTTACCATTCCATCGTTGGTCGGCCACGGCTGCTATAGTAGAACAATTTAGAACTCTTAAATCTTGGGTCGTTGCGGGGATAAATTCGGTCACGATCTTAACCAAACGATGGGGTTCAGAAGAAAGCCTAACTACTTGAAATGAGGAGCAAAAATGTGCTTACTAACTTTTATTAAACTGAAAGAGCACGATAACATCGTTAATTTAATATGCATTCTTGCCACAAAAATACAAAAAAAATTTAATTATTGATTTTTGAAAATTTCCAAACACAGTCACATTACATAACGTCACTTCGTTTCTTCCAATGTCGAAGAGTTGCTTCAGAGAAGCTAATATGTTAGTGGACAGCGAAACTGAAAAACTGAAAAATGGAAGACCTGAAAACCGGGCGCCTGTTTCCAAACGAGAACTGAGAGTTAATCCACACGATCCGTGGAAAATCTGACTTTCAACAATTAGAACGCCTGATTTTCTCTTAATTAAGGTTATCCACCAGTCAAATACCCTTCACGGATACGGAACATCCGCCGAATGGACCCTTAATCGAACCAAACTGACTATCAGTTGCTTTGGATAGGTTGCGAAATATTATGGGAAAGCATGGTGTTCACTACAAGTTAATGGCATCATTCACAATTGAAATAAAATTCCACCATGTATTTGTCATTCATGACACCCTTAAGTGATACGTTAATCCCGATGCTAACTGTGCATCACCCAAACAACTGTTCGGAAGGAACCAACAACCACATGATCCGGGAGGATCTTACGTTAAGTCGTTCTAAAGGAACAAAACTGCGAAATGCAGGAAACACTTACTAATCATGCATTTAGAAGAAATGCCAAACACTGAAGTTAATCAAAAAGTGAAAAGTCACTTGAAAATATTATTATTGAACCGATTTTCAGGTTAGAAATGGGTTTGTTATACTTAATAAAATTACCAGTCCACGCTAAAATTTACTACAAATTTAAGGAATTCTTTCCCTTGACAACAATGCTACCAGTACAGATCTCTCTATTTACTGTCTGTCCCAACACACTACTGGTAAAGTGATTACTTACTTACTTACTATGAATAAGAATGAAAATATGACAAGGTGAAAATAAAATAAAATACTGGCTGACGAATCGAAACCGCATTCGCAACTCAAGTCTCATTCTAAAACACTGAG
This sequence comes from Anabrus simplex, assembly GCF_040414725.1. Taxonomy (NCBI): domain Eukaryota; kingdom Metazoa; phylum Arthropoda; class Insecta; order Orthoptera; family Tettigoniidae; genus Anabrus; species Anabrus simplex. The sequence continues at coordinate 431,433,710 of NC_090267.1, forward strand.
TGTCAATAATGCACACTATCAATGAAAACGGACGTCAAGACGAGGAAACAATAAAGTCCGAAAAAAATAAATTAACATCTCTGAAGTCATACAGCTTAACACGCACGAAGAAACACAGTAAAAATATAATCTAGATCGGGTCGATGTCCCACACTTGGACAGCCCTCATTTGTCAACAGCAGTCCCGTTATCTCAATGAGAGCTTCGCATAGACCCTCTACAATAAATCATATCGCACTGTAATGGCTACCTTCAACCAGGCCACTTCACAAAAGAAACAAAAGAAAAAAAAATCTAAACTGAGACTTGAGTGTGTACAGCTACCATCCCAGACCTATCGTCGGGCTCACTTGAAATCTGTACACCCTAAACCTAATCAGTATATACATGATGCCTTCCAAATCCTATCGTCGGGCGTGACCTAGGACGTCTCATCACCAATGACTCCAAGAATAAACACGTGACGTCCTAAATCTATCGTTGGGCGTCAAAGTGGGTCGCACCACGTCTCCCTTAACATATCAGGCGAACCGCAATCTCCAACAAACCTCCAACAGTAACACTGAATCTGGTCAGACAAAAAATACGCACGACGGAACTACGTCTCTTATCAAAAGAATGCAAGTCGAAACACGGTAAGTGCCTACCTCTGAAAAAAGTACAAGTGTCTACCTCATCATAATATGTGAACTCACAAATAAATAGACGTGACGAACGATTCTCCACCTCGAACACAATCTCAGCATGTGCACTGAAGTGTCAGGGCAGCCAATGAAAATTCCCAACACACGTTTCCCTTTTAGTTGATGCCTTCAAAATAATAATCATCACCATCACATTCGAAATTCGCAGATCGCCTATCATCAATTCCAACCATCTTATCCATGACCTCTCCAATGAACAAATTAAATATAACCCAACCGTGTGTCAAAATTGCTCTTCAATCCGTGAGGCCGTACCTTATCTTAACAAAAATCACTGGCTGTTTACTACCCAGACCTTTACATTTTACTGGAGTCGTTTTCACTTGGAATCGTTCTATAAATTTACAATGCTTCACATCATAGTCATCTCAAATTCGGATTGATTGCGGAAAACAATACAGCCTGCCTCACACAGCCTGTTCCTAAATACTTCCTCTACCAAAAATGTCTCAACACTCTTTCTCATCGCTTGATTCCAGCGGTAACGCTTCTCTCTCATCTTCACGTACATATAAATTCATCGCTTTCAATCCCTTTTCCTTCAAGACCCCTTTTCATACTTCGATCCCCTGGTGAAAACGACAACCATTTTTAAGCACATCTCTGACTTTACTATAATTACGACTTTCGAACCTCAAAAATCCAAGAGCACACATCGACCTTTCGCAACATTGGTATACACGATGTCTCAAAATTTTCTTCCCATTAACGACTGTGACTCTAACAAATTTTCTTGACATTATCTAAATATGCCTACGATCCTTGTAAAAATAACTGGTTAAATGTAATTTAACAGAGAGGAATTTCCTTATCCCGCGGTAAACATTATTATTATTATTATTATTATTATTATTATTATTATTATTATTATTATTATTATTATTATTATTATTATTGTTAACCAGCATTTCTGAATGCAACTGACACCTGAGATTACAATATTCGCCACGACAAATTTACACTTATAACGTTCACAAATCCGTACTTTGAATGATATCTCATCTCAACACAAAATTTTAAGCGTCGCATTTTACCGTTCTTGACATGAACTTTACACACTGAAATTTTCACACGCTGACCAAAATTTACAACGCCTTTCGCCTGATAATTACGCATATCACCCGACAATCATCTGGAAATTTGGTTAGGACAGACAGTAACTAACTACTAACTACAACATAATATAAAATAGACAGACCTGCACATTGGTGACATTCTCAGCATTCTCATTACATCATCTCCAGCAACCTCGCACTTAGCCCCTCATTTTCACAGATAACATTTTCATATTTAAAAACTCACTCATCCAAACACTACCCTTCACACACACACGAGATTAAAATTACCATAAATAATGCATTTTCTTTGTAACTTGCACCACGAACTTCCCTCGTTCTGCAGTCGGCTATAACTGTCTGATGCGTCTCCCAGAGTGGTTTCTCTCCCCGTTGTTTCAACAAGAACAGGTGTTCGGCCGATAAGGGAATCGAACTATTTTGAATCGCTTCCCCCAGACCTTCTTCACTTACAAGAGTACAGGAAATGATAAAAATAAAATCTGCTGTGTATTTTTTCAACCAGCCTACACCTTCCCAGTTCGTCTGCAAACGTTCACAGCTTCTCCAATTCACTTTTCTTCTTACTAAATATATGGACTTTAGCCACGAACATGTATTGAAATATTGTCGGTCAATCTGGCGCGAAATTCTAATGACGACGGGCACGAGCTCCCGCGGCCTCAAGTTCCAGATCGACACTGAAAAATCTACGGTGGGGGGTTTCTTTTATAATTTCCGGAAGGACGCTATCCCCTCTATGAGGCTCGGTTGTGAAATCTGCCAAATTTGCTTCTAATAGACCAATTTTGATAAGACTTGTCCCAGAACTCCGGACAGACTTGCACTTATGTTCGATGTTAATTTTATAATTTTTCTGCACTCACAACAGGAGAAATAAATTGTTTCTGCCCGTGCGTTTCGCGCGTTTTTCTTCTGCCCACGACCTTGGCACGTGTAACTAGCTCGCTGTTCTCACGCTAACACACACTTGGGCTTAACTGCATCTAAATTGTCCCTGGTGTCACTACCTTCACAGAGGGTGTATGAATAATTTCGCTTATTTATTTCTTCCTTTACTATCTTGTCAAAATCCCTCGTTGTGCAGAATTCATTAATTTAGAAAATTGTCGGGCACTCGAGTTCCACCGAGGTGTCCCGGCAATCCACGAGCTCGCCTTGCGGGAACCTTCCCACGCAACATCGGGCTCTGGAGAGCGCAAAATGGCTGCCCTCAAACATACAGTAGTTTCTGAATACCAAATAAATATTTGAGAAAAATAAAAAATTTTCTCACCGTAGAATTATGGGTTCAATAGATTCAATGTTTTCTGGAATAGCCTGGTCTAAATGTTCATCTTCTACATCAGCAATGTCTTTCGTTTGAGGAATACTTTGTGAACAGTGCAAAGGTTTGTTGACGTAACATTTTCTGTGCGCTTAGGTATTTTTCTTAAGTATTTTATTCATTTTAATGAGTAATTATGTTTATTCTCATGATAAATGATTCCTAAACATGGTTTATACATAAAGTATGAATTCAAATTAAATATATAACTACACATTAACACTTCTCATTCTTAAATGAATGTCTACCGCTTAGTTCCGGAGTAGGGGATGAGATAATATGAAATTAAATTGCATGGTTTGCGGTTGGATGCTCTTCCTGTCCACAACTTCAGTTGAGGAGCTAATGAAGATGAAATTAATATTGGTGAATAAAATTGGCTGTGGCCTATGAATAGGAACTGTCCCGGCATTTGCCAGGTAGTGAAAATGGAAAACCGCAGAAAACCATTCTCAGGACAGCCGACAGTGGAGTTCGAACCCACTCGTCCCCCGAATGCAGAATGTGGCTCCATAGCCACGCCGCTCGGTCTTAAGGTCTTCTAGTGAAAAATAAAAATCCACAGCCTGTTTCCAGTCATTCGACCGGGTCTGGAATGGAATTAATGAAGCCCCCATCTAGCGGCGAGGATAGGAATTGTGTCGGCTGCCGAAGTCTGTCGCACTCCTCTGGGGCAGTGAAAATGATTGACAGATGAAACGAAATGATATTGGAGAGTCTTGCTGTAATGAAAGATGACAGGAAAAACCGGATTTGAACCACGGAACCCAGCGGTGAGAGGCCGGCGCACTGCAGCCTGAACCAGTCTTCTAGTATTTTACAAAATATTAATGAGTTAACAATGGGAAGTGTGTGAACGTGGTACTATTTCTGCATTTGAATAGATGTGTTGTTGCATGTTGGGTATTCAGCCCGAAGGCTGGTTTGATCCTCCACAGCTACGCCAACAGCTGTCATAGATAGCCTAGGTGTCACTGAAGAGGCATACTAGGCAAATGAGGAGTGAGGTAGTTTCACGTTGCTTTCCTCACTGAGCCAGAAGTTGCTATTACATATCAGTCTGCCAAGCCCACTGACATGTATGCACCAACCGACCCTATGAGCAATATTTTCACACCATTCATAGCAGGGACTGGCTGCATAAGGGACGGTATTACCAACTTCGCTCATACCTCGGTCACTTCCATATTGTCAAACCCAATTATGAGACTTGAGACAGGTCAATGAAAGTAACCGATTTATTCTAGTCCATACAAGAAGACATAGTGCACTGTAAACACTACATCTTACCAGCAAAGGCATTTGGAATAGATATTTAGCCTTATTTTGAAGAAAACAAAAAGCCATTTATATGGTCAGTTCTAACTCAGGGAAATTGAAAGAAACGTGTGGTTAGAAATGCCTTGTATCACATTTATTTCAAGTTAAGCAGAATATTACTATTTCGTAGTAACAGAGTTTAATTATTTTAAAGTTCCTATTGTTATGGCCGTCAGGTGTAACAACATAATATCAGAATCACTATGATGCTAGCAGTGGCGGCGGGTTAATTCTCTGAGTGGCTGTAATAAACGCTATTAAACTTTACCGTGTCTATCGCATTTATTCAAAGAAAAATTAACAGTTGCCATTGATGCTTTCACGGCCCGTACTTATATACATGATTTATAGGCTTTTGGGCTTATACCGTGTCAAGAAAATAAGGTGAAATTCTTAAATAATTCTTAAAGAATTTCAGTTTATAAGCCCTAAAGCCTATATGCCCATCATGTCTATAAAACTTTAAATAACGTGAACAAATCGAAAGGAACAATTTTATACTAAGTTAATTAAAACACGAATAATACTAGTGCCCCATAAACAGAAGCTCAAATTTCCCCCAACATTTAAATGCGTCGATCGGTTTACTAAGAATGTTGCAAATTTGTAGCTACTTCTTCGTTCAAATGTTTTGTTTGGTCTCTGTATGCGGAATATAATATAATCGAAAACTTACGTCTACTTTCTCAAGAATCTCAAATGTATGTGCTTTTCACTAATACTATTTTTTTCACTTTCTCACTAAGGTGATTTTTCCTGCAACGCCGTTCAAAGTCCACATAGGATCACTCATTCATCACGAAAACAAGTGTAGCAAAAAGAATGCGTTGCTAATATCACACACAACCAGTCAGCGCACTTATATTGGGAAGGATTCTATTTTCGTGTGTAGATTACTTATTCTTGTTCTTACAAGGTGATGTTTAAACTAGGTCTTAGAGGCCCCAACCTCTTCGCTATGCATGCTTGTCCTACAGCGTACCAATCGTATGGCAAATTTAAGATGAACATTAAACTCTTTACCATTCAACTTTTATTACCTCTCGCAGTTAATCCAGGAATAATAATAATAATAATAATAATAATAATAATAATAATAATAATAATAATAATAATAATAATAATAATAATAATAATAATAATAATAATACGTTGTGTAATAATGTTATAGCTTTTACATCCCACTAACTAATTTTTGGCGGTTTTCGGAGACATCGAGGTGCCGGAATTTTGTCCCATATGAGTTCTTTTACGTGCCAGTGAATCTTCCGATACGAGACTGACGTATTTGAGCACCTTCAAATACCACCGAGCTGAGTCAGGATCAAGTTAGGATCAGAAGGCCAGTGCCTCAACCGTCTGAGCCACTCAGCCCTGCAATAATAATAATAATAATAATAATAATAATAATAATAATAATAATAATAATAATAATAATAATAATAATAATAATAATATGAATTTATCACGACTAAATTATTGTACAGTTGGCAGCACGCCTACGGCTCTGCCCGAAATTCCCTTTCCCCGGCACAACCCTCTGCAGCCCACAAACAACTTTCATTCAACCCCTCGCTCACCCCCAGATAGCAAATCAAGGAAGGAACTGCTTTACAGGCTATACGTGCTTGCAGCCCCGGAGTGATGCAGCTGCCATCTACAGAGAAATAATACGACATAGGGAAGAGAAACGAATAAAGATGGACATAATGGGAAGATTTTCAATCAACGACCGTGATGTCACGAAGAAAATGGACAAATGCCAATCATGAAAATATTCAGCTACCAGTCGATAAATTTTATATTAAAAATATAATTGCATTAATTCAATTATTTTGTGATGGTCGATGTACCGTACGGACATCAGGAGGGCTTCACCCCAGAGCCCAAAGGAATGTCATGTACAGTGGCGAAGCCAGGAGAAAATCGGGGTGGGAGGATGTACTGCCTAGGGTTCCTCTCCCACATTCTTTGTATTTAGGACCTAAGCTTATAAAAATATGTTTCTAAACGATCTTAAAGATTAGAATGTGGACTTATATTCACTACACTGGACTCTCACTTTTATAATATTTCAGAGAAATATTCGAAAACCATAAGAAATTTAAGAAAACAAGTTTATGTAAAAAGAAATTATATTATAAATCACTACTGATCTGCATTTAGGGCAGTCACCCAGATGGCAGATTCTCTATCTGTTGTTTTCCTAACCTTTTCTTAAATGATTGCAAAAAAGTTGGAAATTTATTGAACATCTCTCTTGGTAAGTTATTCCAATCCCTAACTCCCCTTCCTATAAATGAATATTCGCCCCAGTTTGTCCTCTTGAATTCCAACTTTATCTTCATATTGTGATCTTTTCTACACCACTCAAACTTACTCGTTTACTAATGTCATTCCACGCCATCTCTCCACTGACAGCTCGGAACATACCACTTAGTCGAGCAGCTCGCCTCCTTTCTCCCAATTCTTCCCAGCCCAAACTTTGCAACATTTTTGTACCGCTCGGAAATCACACAGAACAAATCGAGCTGCTTTTATTTGGATTGTTTCCTGTTCTCGAATCAAGTAATCCTGGTGAGGGTCTCATACACTGAAACCATACTCTAGTTGGCGTCTTACCAGAGACTTATACGCCCTCTCCTTTACATCCTTACTACAACCCGTAAATATCCTCATAATCATGTGCAGATATCTGTACCCGTTATTTACAATCCCATTTATGTGATTACCCCATTGAAGACCTTTCCTTATATTAACACCTAGGTACTTACAATGATCCCCAAAAGGAACTTTCACTCCATCAACGCAGTAATTAAAAATGAGAGGACTTTTCCCATTTGTGAAACTCACAACCTGACTTTCAACCTCGTTTGTCAACATACCACTGCCTACTGTCCATCTTACAACATTGTCGAAGTCATTTTGCAGTTTCTGTTGCAGTTATTGTAATATACTGTAAAAGTTAAGGATTTTTACAAACAAGACGACCAATAATTGGCCTACGTTCAAAGTTCAGTACTTAAACCTTCATATGGACCATTATGTATAATATAGAAATTCAATTTTTATAGAGTTAAAAATACACATTTTTACATAAGTTACTTTTAATCAAAAGGATAACTGCAATTTGAAAGTTATTTTTCGGGTTCTAAACAAAGAAATTGCCTGCTGCCATTTCTTGATGGATACAGTACTTTTATCCATCTCTTGGCACAGGCCATAGTAAAGTGTAGCTTTCACCGAAGTCCCAGTATCATCCATGGCTGTGACAATATGGAAGCTGCTGGGGTATGGGTGGTGCTGAGTAATGACATTCAGAACACGACTAGTGCATCTGAGTGTTATGAAAGGTGTTGCTCATAGGGTCAGTCGTGCTGCAATAGCACTTTCTGACCCAGTGAGGAAAGCAATGGCAAACTACCTCACTCCTCGTCTTGCCTAGTACGCCTCATTTTGGTGCTGCCATTGGTTTTTGCGGTTTCCTGATAACCGCATTACCTTTGGTGGTGCTATTTGAGGATCCAACCAGCCTCTGGGCTGATGACCTAACAGACAGACAGACAAACAAAGAAATTAAAATTAATCACTGATAATCATGAAAAAAAAGCAAAGTAAAAGTGAGCAATGCCTGTTCATAGAAAGCTAATATTAAACCGTACGGTATGAACTGCTTTTTTTTAGCCACATTATTTGAACATTTATAATTGTTACAGTATTGCTTCGAATAAATCAACATGTACATATCACTACTAATCACTTATTACAAAACAAGGTCCGTTTTGCGGGGTTTTGTTTAGCCATACATCCAGTACTTAATTTGGGTTCACATCTATTTCCCTATGTACTGACAATAGTGCTAAGCCATTAAGTCGGTTTTGGGATACAGAATTATGTCTTTAAGCGCCGGAAAGTTGAGGAAGATTTTTCTGTTATGGATAGAGTGGTGTATATTTTCTATATGGAATGTATGTAGGGATTATACCTTTGTGCCACTTGTTCAAAGAAGATAAAAAATCGCCAGATAATTATTTTGCACCACTCTCTTCCACATGCGGATTTCAGCCTGGAACTATACTATGTCTCCAGGGCCACTATTCTGCCAGAGTTCTGCTCAGATTTGAAATTTTCTCTGGCAGTAACAAAGGAGGTTATTTCTAGTATGTGTTTGTGTGGAAAAAACTTTAATTGGTTTTCTGAAGGAAGTAGCCTACTCCAGGAGAGGAATGATAATACTCAGCCTAAATTATTCTTCACGGTCACTTGATTTGTAATTTGATTTTGTGTTTGCTTGCCCACTATACTCGGCATGTTGATCACTACTCCTGATTCATCAGAGATTTTCAGAACTTCAGCAAATAGCTCTTTAAATGAATTTTCAGCGTCATATCTCATCTGTCAAACTTCTGTAAGCTTTTCAGCTTATTTGAGTGCTCATGATAGATAACAGTGTTTAGATCTTAAATATTTGCCGAGTCGAAAAGCCAAATCAAATATTGTACTAACGGTTACAACTGTCGGTAAAAACTGGCCACTTTTGAAAGCAATGGATAGTAGACCTAGAAATGCTTTTCCTGAAGGTTCCTGATCATCCTGATTGTGTATCACTTATCAGTGCTTCAGAAACCAGCAAATACAATTCTCTGAACGAAACAAGCTTATCCAAATGCTCTGCCCAACTTGTAACGTGTTCTTTATGCACTAAGATCATCATTCAAAATGCATTCTCGTAGAACTTCGTTTCGCTTTTGTGACAGACGGAATAAATGAATTATGTCTTTCATCGTAACTAAGCAACTTCTTAGAGTTGGCATGGAGCAAGCGTGAGAGAGCGTAAGATTCAGCGCCTCCATTCCATTCCTGACCTGGTCGAATGGCTGGAAACAGGCTGTAGATTTTCATTTTTTTCACTAGAACAGCGCACGTAGAGAGCTTCGTGCGCGTTTCTTTTATGAGTGCCGCAAAACCCTTGTATTGGCTACTCATTGCAGCTGCGCTATCATACCCTTGGCCTTTAAGTATGAGAGGTTCATACACATCAGCTTCAGAATTGAACTGATACATCGAACATACACGAAACGTCTTCAATGTTTTCGATTTACGCCGCATGTTGCCTGCAACACTTCAATGGCAATCTCGCCCAGGATGAGTGTAAGTGACCTTCAGTGCCATAGTGTGTGTATCGTGTATTATTACTGTCGGTTACACACAAAAGCACACGGTATTTTTCTTCCTTCCCAGGGGCGTAACGTTAGGACCTGCAAGACCTGCAATGCAGGCGGGCCCAGGCCTTCAAAGGGCCCTGCAGACTTCTCGCAAAAAAGAAAAAAGATATTTATATAGCCTATCCTAATGTCAGTCTGCACGGAAATGGTGAGATCACAACGAAATAGTTTGTTTTCACAATGTGTAAATAGAGGAATTGCCACTTGGTTGCATCTAGCAGCAGTTTATTTTGTTGAATGTAATACAGCACAGCTGTAAACAATGCTTCCCCTCACCGTCTCTCACAAACCGCGACACAAAAGACCTGCTCCAAATTATTCAAAAATGATTATAGCAATGAAAATTGACACAAGAATATCATATTTTAGTTAGAAATAATACTTTCTTGATATGTAATGTTCCTGAGAGCGTATTATGCACAAAGTTTGCTAATCATTGAACTTGTTTCACACATTTGTTCGACAACAATGTATAATTCCAACAATAACTTGGTGCAGTAACAATCAGTCAACTCAGTTTCGAACGAGATCTCTTTGCGCGTGGGTAATATTAGGCTTATCACTTGTGCGGTTTGATATTTTTCACATTTTATTTGAACAGTTTTTGAGTTAATTTTGTTCGCATATTTTTCTGTATTGTAATCGAATAAATTATTATAAGTGTGACTTCAGTATCGGCTACAGAGTATAGTTCTATAGTTATTGAAAAATGAAACCAATTTTAAGTAAGGACATCTAAGTGGTTCATGGTTGGCAGGTCAACAGCTTGGCCGTAAAACCACGGAGGCAGTCGAATGAAACTTAATACAATATTTTTAATAATCTCACAATAACGAACAATACGTTTGTTAATATAATTTGACAATACATTGTATTAGTTCTACTTGCTGTAATTACATTTATCGTACTTATCCATACGTTTTGCATTTCATTTGAGGGGGCCCGAATTCTTATTTTGGCAGGCGGGTCCGTCTCACATTTGTTCCTTTCCCTACACTCCCCAGGCACGGCTTAGTTCCCCTATGATAGAGACTGTGTTATGAAGAGCCCTTTAAACCGCTCCTTACGACCACGTATATTTAGTGAGAAAAGTAACATTATTTCGAATGGCAGACCAACTCCTGAATTAAAAGATTTGAAGATTAAAGTACATGGAGATTTTGAAATACATGTGAATGTATCATGGTATACATAAGCCGGCCCCGCGGTATAGGGGTAGCCTACCTACCTCTTACCCGGAGGCTACGGGTTCGATTCCCGGTCAGGTCAGGGATTCTTACCTGGTTCTGAGTGCTTGTGGTGTTGGTGGTGGTGGTGGTGATTATTTTTAAGAGGAAGTACAACTAGATAACCATCCTCTGTATAACACTAATTAGAGAGAAAAATGGAAAGATACCGACACTTCTACATATGAAGATATCAGCCTAAGAAAGACAAGGGTCACGAAGGGCAAAACACTCCCTAGGCCTCCATATGTAATACTGTCGGGATCGGAAAAGAATAAGTTGACCAGGGGAGGTCGGATAGGATAGTTGAAAGTGAGGAGCCTGGCACAAGTGGAAGAAATGCCAGGACTCAGCTAATGGCCCCGTGGTCGCGAATCCACGCTCCCAAGTTCAGAGCCCTTGGGGCCCCTTTTAGTAGTCTCTCACGACAGGTAAGTGTTATCCTACCGCCTATACACACACACAGGGGTCTGAGGGCTGATTCGAGGTCCATTTAGCCTGTGTGATTACAACTGAGGAGTCATCTGACGGTGAGATAGCGGCACCGGTCTAGAAAGCCGAGAGGATTCATCGTGCTGAGCACACGACACCTCGTACAGTGGTCGCTTGTTAGGCTAAGGCCCTTCAGGGCTGTTGCGCCATGGGATTTGGTTTTATGTTTTACAGAATCACCATGGCTGTGCGGTAGTGAAATATAATCAATACTTTTTCTGGTCGTGTTTATGTCTTTCAAATAAAGAAAAAGCGCCTCAACCAAAGATGGTATCAAGAATATGAATAGTTTCGTGTTCTATGCGCGCAACATGAGGATTTTAAAAATCCCTTGTTTCTCTGGTGCGTTTTGGAAAAACTAGAATAAACTCATTAAGCGAGTAATATAAAATTGAACAGAAAAACACAATGAAGCCGTGAAAAGATACAGGTACGTCATGTCTCGTTAAGTAAGTGCTGTGTGTTACTTGGCCAGCAAGAACTTCCGTTTAGGGGTACGGATGAATCCAATGGCTCTGCCAACAAGGGCAATTATGTGGAACGTTTATACCTCCTTCCTCAAACATATTAAATATTAGCCCATCACGTTCAGACTGGCACTGTGTTTGGAGAACATAAAACGAGTTAACTGAAAGTGTTTTTTCTCGTTTAGATTAATGAAATTAAAGAAGGAAATTCGTGAAAAATGTTGTGTTGCTGTTATTACGGATGGATTGACAGAAGAGTCCAATAAGTCGCAGTTATCAACAAATTGTAGCTACGTCACATGTGATGAAAGTGTTAATAGGATTTTGTGACGTAAGTGACATAAGGGCAGTCGGTTTGTCCAAGGTTTTATTCGATTACCTAGAGCAGGGTTTCCCAAACATTTTGTGTCTGAGGCCCCCTTAGCATATCGTACTCATGTCCAAGGATCCCCTAGCCACAGAACAAAGTACTGAATCCAGTGAACAAAATACATATTTTGTAATGTTACCATGTTTGATTGTATTGATACAATTTAGGACTAGTGTCTACTATCCTTTAAATCTAAATTTAACTTCATTTACATATACTTTATATATGCATAGATTTATAAAACGTCATAAATTATTTAAGAAAAGGCTAGAAAAACAACAGATAGGGAGTCTGCCACCTGGGCGACTGCCCTAAATGCAGATCAGTAATGACTGATTGAGTGAACGTTACACATTTGGCTAATAATTACAACAGTCTGGATCTGGAAACTTGCTTGAGAAAAGACACTTGGTACAGTTGCTGGATCAATGGGACGGATGGTGCTGTTTACCAAAGACGAAGCGTTTTACAAGCGTAATCACCCGAACCGAAGATCAGCCTCAACATTAGTTCCGTTTTCGTACTTCGTTTTCATTTGCGTGAGAGCAGAAAAGGTACACTCACACAGGTACGTTGTCACGAAAAGCAGTAAACGCAGTATTCCTTTTCTAGAAATTGTTGGGAATAGGGGATGTCATGGACCCAAAAGTCGATCAGAGACATGGAGTTGTGATACAAGGTCTTCACAAGATACTGCGTCCGACTCCATGACTAAATTGTTAGCGTGCTGGCCTTTGGTCACAGGGGTCCTGGGTTCGATTCCCGGCAAGATATGGAATTTTAACCATAATTGGTTAATTTCACTGGCACGGGGGCTGGGTGTATGTGTCGTCTTCATCATCATCATCATCATCATCATCATCATCATCATCACCACGACGCGCAGGTCACCTACGGGTGTCAAATCAAAAGACCTGTATCTGGCGAACCGAACTTGTCCTCGCACACTCCCGACACTAAACGCCATGCGCCATTTCATTTCATTTTTACAATATACTGCCCACTTGTAGACCTGCCATTTATCGACCAACAATTACATATAGGTTCTTTATATGTTATACAACAACAAAGACATATGTTCCTAAATTTAGAATAATGATCTGTAAATTGTGTATGTACAATAGAATTTTGCTCTTTAAATACTTACGACTTACAATATTAATGCGGACCTCTTGGATTATCGTCACGGACCCCCAGCGGTCCGCGGACCACAGTTTGGGAATGGCTGACCTAGAGGAATTTAAATGTGATGATAAACTTTTGGTGCAAACTTACGATGAGGCCGCCGTGATGGCTGGTGTGCACAACGGTTTGCACACAATTGTTCGAGAAAAATACGAACAGGCAATGCTTGTCCACTGTTACTCTCACAGGAATTGTGTTTTGCAACAATCAACCAGTCATATTAAGAAGTGCAAGATATTTTTTTCAAACAGTTATATGATTGTCTTAATAATCACCCAAAAGAACAAACGCTCTAGATGATGACGTAGGAAGGCCTTCCAACACTATGTACTATCAGATGGAACTATAGAAGCAGAATGATAGATTCCTGTTTTCACTTCAAAACTGAACTTGCCACGCTTTTTCAGTCAATGATAGTGGATAAAAATGTGTGGGATAGTGAATAGGAGCATATACCACGGGATATAATCATTTTCATTTTTAGCTTTGAGTTTATATTTTTGTTTTGGTATTTTCGGCGGTATTCCTACAGATTGTTCAACATTTTGCAGAAAAATCTATGATATTGGTTTCTGCAAGGAAACACTAGATGACTTCTGAGTCCGTTGCGCAAACATTTCTATTAGGAGTCCAAGATTGAATCTGATGAAACCCAAGGGACTGAAAAAAAAAAAGGAGACAGAGAATGGATACAGATATATTATTGGACCTTTATGTTTCCTTATATATACAGTATATATACACCAGGTAGCTCTCTAGCCCCGTACTTTCTACCTATATGTGTCCCGCATACACTAATGATGAATGGAATGCCTAGTCACTGGTTTACAAAGGAGCACTATATTTCGAATTTGAAACAAATAACAGCCATTTTACTATACACGTTCTGTAACAGGCTGCATTTGTAAATACGCTAAAGGTGCAGAAAATAAAGTTTAATAACTCATTGATTTATACACGAACAGATATTCCATTCTACCAAAGAGTTGCTTGTATGTGGTATGTGCCTTGGAACGATCCGTTTAGCTCTTAATTGGAACACTGTTCGGTGAAATACGTGTATAGAAGAACAGGCGGCTATTTGGAAACTCCTGCACAAACTGTCTACGAGCTTTGGCTGCATTCCGACCAGAGTCTCCATAGATTTAAATTATATCTGTGTATTTGTCGTTGCTGAGCACGCCAGCCATTGTCTATGTGTAGACAGCAGCCGTAGAGTTGCGGTACCAAATACCGGTCTAATACTAAGCGTTCGAAAACCAGGCTTACTTGCAAGAGGACACATTGGACGGGTAGAGCTGAGGAGCATGCAGTGAGCGGCCGTCCGGTTGTTATCTCGCCGTATTCTGACGTAACCTGCCTGCAGACAGTAGTACCCCTTTGATAATCAGAAATTTTAATGGCCTATGGAGAGACCTGGTGCAGGTCTTTTTCTAGTAGACGGCCTATTAGGCGACCTGCATGTCTGTGAAGATGAGGGCCCTACCTAGGATGATTTCTAATGTTGAATACGACACACACACCCAGCCCCCGAGCCATTGGAATTAACCAATTCAGGTTAAAATCCCCGACCCGGCATGGAATCGAACCCGGGACCCTCTGAACAAAAGGCCAGTACGCTGACCATTCAGCCAACGAGTCGGACTGATAATCAGTTAGCCTGTTAGACATCCAATTCGTCATTAGTGCATGCGGGACACTTATAGATAGAGAGTACGATGCTGGCGGGTCACCCGGTAGAAATGATACGAGTAGAGGCATGATTTTTTCGCATTAACGATACGGTAAATGTAAGGGTGTATTCTGCCCGAAGGCAGGTCCGAACCTCCGCAGAGGTGTGCCTGAGCCGGAGTTTACGTACGATAGGGTGGTCAGGCCCTTTCCGCTACTCCATTCCCTTAACCCACCCACCCACCAACAGCGCGTGGCAATCCATCCAAACCTTGACCACGCCCAATGTTGCTTAACTTCGTAGATCTCACGGGATCCGGTGTTTCAACACGGCTACGGCCGTCGGCTTAACGATAAGCGCGACAATAAATATTTGGAAGCGATTTTGAAATATCTTAATGAATCATATGATTCTGGTTAAGAAACTAGTAGTGATTTTGTTTTCGCGAACGACAGCGCATTAGCGACAAAGCCAGTTTAATGTGAAATTTGCATTTTTTTTTTGCAAAAATGCAGCGAAATTCATGGAAAATAACGATCTTGAAATTGTATTCCAATATCACGCGTGTGAAGCGAAACAGAATAAGGATCTCTCATTTCGACAGAAATATTGATATTCTATCAAATCCCTTAATATGAGGTGAAAGCTACGGATGTGTAGGGTGAAAGGGTAATTTGTTATATAATCTTGATTTGGGCAGTATTATAGCTTTAATCAAGATTACATATAAGGAAAAATGAATGATTATCAATATTGTTTCTCTTTATTTAACTATCTTTCACATAAATAATTCACAAATCTCGCAAATTAAACATTTTATGAACAATTTTAGCAAATGATTAACACAAAATGAAAGCGATTGTTTTCTTTTCGAACGTAATGCGAAAAAATCATATTCCTAGATATGAGTAAAGAACTAGAATCACAGATAAGGCTATTTGGCAGATGATCTTACGCTGTATAGAGCGGTAAATGACTTACAGGATTGTGAGCGACTACAAAAAAAGATCTAGACCAAGGCCTCTCAAACGCCCAAAACCTCACGCGTGCAAACAGCGGCGCAGAGTTCCTGTGCACAGTGCATCGGCCCCGCTCGGCTCGGCTCGGACTAACGCTTCGTCTCTGGGCTACTCGGCTAAGCTCGGCTCAACTCGGCTCGGATTTGGAGCGCCGCGGAGCAAGTGTGGACGAAGGAGACAGGAGGAGCGAGCGAGACAGGCGTGGGGAAAGAGAGAGACAGCGCTATTGCTCCAAATCGAGGAGTGGGGGTCTGCACTCTGGTCAACCAAGCGAAGTCGTCTGAGAGGCCCTGAATTCTAGACAATGTTGCAAGATGGACAGAAGACAACGATATGGTGGTAAACGGTATGAAAGCCAAGTTGTAAGAGTCACCAAGAGTAAAAATCCTCTCAGTTTTAATTAGTGTTGATGGGGGCATTTTTAAAAAATTCTGACACCAATACGTGTTTGCAAACGGACACAGAACAGCTCACAATTTCTTTGAAAAAATAAAGAAATATCTTAAAAGAAATATCTATGTACTCAAGAATATGAACTTTTTGTTATGCTGCCGGGATGAAATTAAGAACTATGTTTTCCATACAGATGGTTCAGTATTATAGCCACTCAGAATTTACGGTACTTCTTGGGTATCACTGTAAGTACTTATGTGTTAAAGTAAGGAATGATCTACATTGGGGTAATCATATTAACGAGGTTGCAAAGAAAGGTTATAGAACCCTTCATATGGTTATGAGGGCATTTACGGGTTGTAGTAAGAATGTAAAGGAGAGGGCGTATATGTCTCTGGTACAATCCCAATTAGAGTATGTTTCTAGTGTGCGCGACCCAACGAGCTAGAATAACATAGAGAGGCGGAAGCGCTGCCTGGGTGAACCTAATAGAACGAACGCCCGCCATGTTTCCTGTTGTCACACAAGCAAGGGGGCATGGCCTTTAAATGTAGAAAATGCGCATTTTAGAATCGCTGGGGGAGAATTAAAGTCCGTTGCCGAAAGCTTGAAGCATGAAAGCGAATACCGCCCCACTTCATCATATTGTGGCACGAGGCCAACATCACGATCAGTTGATTGTAGGGTAGTTCGAAATCATCGCACAGTGACATACGGATAGGCCTCGAAATCGGAACAAGAGCGTTACCCTGCTTGGCTGTTGTGGTTAAGCGTAAATTAGAATAAAAACGATGGACATAAATATTTATGACAGGAAACCTTAAAATCATAGGGACCTATAATAGGTTACAACCTCATTCTGTTAATATTTTTAAAATTATTGCATCCTCATGAGTACTGTGTTCCTTTCTTAATCTCTTTACCCTCCCGGGTTGGTTTTTCCCACGGACTCAGCGACGGATCCCACCTCTACCACCTCAAGGACAGTATTCTGGAATGTGAGACATTGGGTCGGAGGACACAACTGTGAGGGAGGGCTGCACCTGCTATGCTGAACAGGGGCCTTCTGGGGGGAGAGAAGGAAGCGCCCGTGGCCTTAAGTTAGGTACCATCCCGGCATTTGCCTGGAGGAGAAGTAGGAAACCACGGAAAATCACTTCGAGGATGGCTGAGGTGGGAGTCGAACCCACTTCAACTCAGTTGACCTCCCCAGGCTGATAGCATCCCGTCACAGCCCTCGTGCCCCTTTTCAAATTTGGTGGTGGAGCTGGGAATCGAACCCGGGCTTCCAGGGGTGGCAGCTGCTCACGCTAACCAGTGCACCACAGAGGCGGCCCATGAATACTTTACCACAATAATCGTTTAGTGTAATTATTTATTATTACTAGCTTGAAAGTTGTCCATTATGAAGTGTGGCGTAGTTTTAAAAACCAAGGCAACAGACATCTACAATAAAGGCTGTATACATTTCAAAAATAGCAGTAAAATGCTGTATTTATCATACTTGGTGTACGTTTGAACGAAATAAGTGATTTTTTGTGGTTACGTTTTCTTGGTGGTGGGCGATCCATTTCCTTTATTTGTTAATGTGAATGAAAATTAAATAGGGCTGGAAGTGTACAGAGCATAAGCAAATGAATTGAGTGATCTCTTTTCGCCCTCACAACGCATTGTTCAGTTAATTCCTTGTTCTTTAAACGAAATCTGAAACAAAATTCGACAAATAATTACCGTGGCTATCCGTACTTTCGCTAAGTAAACAATAAAATGGATTTAATTACAAACAGAAATTACAAAAAAGAATCTCGGCTATAATTCAGTAATACTTACTTAAAGTACGATATATCCTTGGTTTTATTACTCCGATTAGTACAACCATACGCTGAGCTTACGGCTGGCATTCTTGAAAACGAGAATCTATCTTTTCACTTCTTAAAACTTAGGGAATTAAATTGGCATGCACGATCTCCCTGTCACCTCAACATATGCTCTCGCGCCAATTCGCTTTGTTTTGACAACCGTTAACATGGCTGCCCCTTTTCAACTTGCTTCAAGCAGGGAGCGCTGATGTCAGGTATACAGCCCCTCTATGTTATTCTAGCTCGTTGGCGGGACCCCACTAGAATTACTTAATATGAGAACTGGAAAAGATGCAAAAGTAAAGCAGTACGGTTTGTTTCGGGTGATTTCCAACAAAGGCGTAGTGTTACGAAAATGTTGCAAACTTCGGGCTGGGCAGACCTGGGAGTAAGGAGATGAGCTGCTTGACTAGGTGGTATGTTCCGAGCTGTCAGTAGAGACATGGCGTGGAGTAACAATAGTAGACGAATAAGCATGAGAGGAAAGATCGTAATATGAAAATAAAGTTGGAATTCAAGAGGACAGATTGATGCAAACATTCATTTATAGAACAAGGAGTGAGGGATTAGAATAATTTATCAAGGGAATTGTTCGATAAATTTCCAAAATCTTTGAAAACATGAAAGACAACGGCAAACCTGGAAATCTGCCAGCTGGGCGTTAGCCCGAAATGCTGATCAATGATTGACTGATCCTATGACCTTCCAAGGACAACATGCTTGAAGGAATACGTCATGGTTGCCATAGCAACCATCTGTTGTACTTCTCTCCCAAAAAGCCCCACATCGGCCTAGAAGTGACTTATGAGGTATACCGATCATCTTATCAAGAGGAGGAGCTTGCAAATCGGAAACTGAAATGTATGCTGAATTAAATAAATATATATTGCTAGTTGATTTACGTCGCACCGACACAGGTCGTATGGCGACGATGGGATAGGAAAGGGCTAGGAGTGGGAAGGAAGCGGCCGTGGCTTTAATTAAGGTACAGCCCCAGCATTATTTTGCCTGGTGTGAAAATGGGAAAACCATCTTCAGGGCTACCGACAGTGGGGTTCGTACCCACTATCTCCCGGATGCAAGTTCACAGCTGCGCGCTCCTAACCGCACGACCAACTCGCCCGGTGAATTAAATATTAGCAATTTGTAGATTTGTGGGGAAGGTGATAAGGTCCTTCACTCCCTTTACCTGATAAGATCCGCTATCAGCTGCCATAGAAAGAGTGGGTTTCACTGAAAAGTAAGGTGTGGTTGAAATCCTATAGCTAATAATATAAAAATAATCTTATGGATGAGCTGTATGTATAAATCGGCTTCGGTGGTGGAGCCATGTGAGGCGAATGGAGGAGGATAGGTTTTTTAAATGCTATTTATTCGGGGCGTCGACCTATAAAGATCTTTTGCCCCTACTTGCACCATATGTTAGGAACCTGCGTGTATTTGGAAATTGCTGAAGAGTCAAGTGTTGAATGCGAGGAAAGGAACATTAAGGACGACACAAACACCCAATCCCCAGGCCAAGGATATTAATAATTTACAATTAAAAACCCCTGACCTGGCCGGGAATCGAACCCGAGGCCGCCGAGGAGGATAGGTTACTCGGGAGAATAACGGACTCGGCCATGGAGGGTAAGAGAAGTAGAGGAAGACCAGGACTGTGCTTGTTAGCCCGAGTTTTCAATGATTTGATGTTAAGAAGTGCGGAACTAAATAACATCACAGAACTAGTCACCAAAAGAGGATTGTAGGGCCGCTTAGTTAATTCACAGTGGTTTGCAGACTGAACGGTGAAAGGCATGAGTCTGTAATGATGTATGTATGCTTAAGTACAAGTGCATGACCGTGCGGGTAGGGCCGCGCAGCTGTGAGCTTGCATTCAGGAGATAGTGGGTTCGAACCCCACTGTCGGCAGCCCTGAAGATGGTCTTCAGTGGTTTCCCATTTTCATACCAGGCAAATGCTGTGCTGTACCTTAATGAAGGTCACGTTCGCTTCCTTACAACTCCTAGCCCTTTCCTATCCCATCACCGCCATAAAACTTACCTGTGTCGGTGTGACGTAAAGCAAAATATTATTTTACAAACGCCTGTTGACCAAAGCCTTTTCTTAAATGACATGTCGACGACGGCAACAACAGCACAACAGAGTATAGCATGTCACAGTATTATTACACACAACTGTCGTTCGTCCTCCCCAGCTCTCGGATCCCAATCTCCCACCATAAGTGGTCCAGCATATGCCTACCACACAAACCACATTTTAATGATGCTTGAGTTAGTCGGGATCCAGTGTCGATATATCTAAGTACTTAACACGTGATGTAATCTGTTCGGTTCATCACGACTATTGACTGAGTGCATCAGAACACATCACTCCCTATCCCGCATGGGCTGATTAACGAGTCTACAAGTCGCCCGTATACTGTGATCTTTCCGAGAATGTGGGAAAATACTGGCCGGAGTTGATTCATACAAGCCCCATGTATTCGTCTGTCTATAGTCGTTTTCACATCGTGAAGGCACAATGAGTCTTATGGATGAACAGCGCGGGGTTGCCTATACATTGCGCTAACTCCTATCACTGGGAAAATAACAAGCTTCCTTTCGCAATAAATTTGTCTGAGAATTATTATTATTATTATTATTATTATTATTATTATTATTATCCTGCCGCCTTTTCCCACACCTGTGGGGTCGCGGGTGCGAACTGCGTCGCACATGTGGATTTGGCCCTGTTTTACGGCCGGATGCCCTTCCTGACGCCAACCCTTTATGGAGGGATGGAAGCACTATTGCGTGTTTCTGTGGTGGTTGGTAGTGTAGTATGTTGTCTGAATATGATGAGGAGAGTGTTGGGACGGACATATAGACCCAGTCCCCGAGCCAGAAGAATTAATCAGAAGCGATTAAAATCCCCGACCCGGCCGGGAATCGAACCCGGGACCCTCTGAACCGAAGGCCAGTACGCTGACCATTCAGCCAACGAGTCGGACTATTATTATTATTATTATTATTATTATTATTATTATTATTATTATTTTTCCGGGGTTTCGCGTGGAACGCAGAGGTGAAAGAAGGTGCCGGGGTGAATGGGTCTAACTACAATGTCAAGAATTGAATTTAGAATGTAAACTGAAGGTTATATTTTTGAAAAACAACAAACTTAACAAATTTTCACTTAGTGTGATAACAATGACATTTCAGGTACAAAATAGGAAAATCCAAGATTTCAGAACTTTAAAGCCCCTAGTTTTACAATTTTTGAGCTCCCAACTCAAATTTACAAACAAGCACAAATTTGTTCCAAGGGCAGAAATCCCCTAATTCATGGAGCACTTGCTCCCAAAATACAACATCTAGCCTTTAAGAGGCATTCATTAATCTTACAAAAACTTTTAAAAAGAGCTAACAGGCTCTCAGTTTGCCAAGGCTACTGAAGGCAACATCAACTTACAAATTCTGACCTCTGAAGGCACAACTTACAATAGGAAAATGATTATACAGGGGTATTTAATACCCAACCCACTGGGCCTTCATGTCAAAGGAAAAAAAAAAAAACGGTTAAATAAATGGCCCGAACACAAAATGGGTGGAGGCGGATGCCTTGCACTCCTAGATAAGAACACTTAAAACCTAAAGGGAATTAGGCCAATGATACAGGGGCTATTCCCAAACTATGGAGGTGACTCGCGTAAGAATAGATTAGAACATTGCGGAAAGGAAGAAAACCAGTTACCAAACGTAGTCACCTCAAACCAATATGAAGGAGAGCTCGAGAGGGTATATCACTCTCTATCCCCGTTTTACAGTTAAAGATTTTATGAAGTTTTTACATTAGCCGGCAGAAAGTTACATTTTTAGGAAAACTAGGTTACATAGATAATGATTCGGACCTTCCCCTCAGGTTAAACTGCGGAGCTAGCAAGAAATACAGATGTTACGTGGCCATTACCTTGTCGCTGTACTGCTGCCTGATGAAAGAGGCGCCGCCCGCCTCCTGCTTGACACACACACTTAGTCAGATGACGATCAAATGGCGCAGAGACGTGAAAAGCCGCAGTTTATAAACCCTCGGGGAAAGTTCGAGATCATTCATGAAAGATCAAGACACACCCACAGAATTTTATTGGTTGAGTTCAAAAGTGGCACTCAGAATCGGAGAAGAGGCCTGTGATAGGTGGAAAATTAATTACAGAAATTTGGAATTGGCTGGATTCAAAACTGGCGGAAGGAAAAGATAAATATTGCCAACCCAGGGTGCATGATCATGGTTTTTTTGTAGTGACATCTATGGAAGAAAGTCCAAACTTCTTGATGAATGGCGAACAAAACAAGTAGAAATACAGTCAGTGCCGGAAACTTCACAATAACAAAATTATATCATATTTTAGTGGTGACATTTTCTGAGTAAATTTATAAGTTGGTCTAGTTTCAATTTCACGGTTTCTCCACTAGAGGAGTTATTTGACGCTAGATTTAAATGCGCGGCGTGGGGGTGTTCTTCCCGGTACAATTATTATTATTATTATTATTATTATTATTATTATTATTATTATTATTATTATTATTTCTTTCTTCGTTACGCCCGATTAAAGAGGGCGTTTGAACTTGTTACCTTGGTCTGACGTCTTCTTCTTCTTCTCTTCCCTTCTCAAAATCTCTTCATGAATTCGCTGTGTTGTGTCTTGCGTTCTTCTGTCTATTGTTTTCTTTTAGCTTTCTTCGCGTATGTCTGATTTGCAACCAGAATTCCAAAGACTATACGATTTCTGATGGTATCTTTTGCAGTGTTTATTTCTTGTAAATCTTGCTTAATTTCTTTTAACCAGTTGGTCTTGACCGCCTTTAAATTGATTACATTAAAATAGCTTTTTAGTAAATATATTATTGTCCATTCTAAAGATGTGACCATAGAATTGCAAGCGTCTCTTACGTACGGCGTCAGTAAACGTATTATTGTTTGTTGTGTAGCCTACAGGTCTGTAGTTTTCATTTGAATCCATATGCCATTTAAGTGAGTGGGACCATATATTCTCCTAAGAATTTTTTTGTTCTTGCTTTCCAGTTTCATCAGTTTTAGAGTGGCATCCTAGAGATTTAGTTTCTGAAACATGTAATGCTACCGGCAAAACAACTGTCTTGTAATCCCAAAGTTTCGTATTACGTATTAACACTCTTTTATTGTAGTGATTACATATTACTCTGTACGCTTTCTGGAATTTGGTGGCCCTTTCTAAATTGGCTTGAATGTCCAGTTAAGATGGTAGTATGATTTCTCCGAGATATCTGAAGGAGGATACATTGTCCCATATTTCGTCTGTTGTGGGAATCTTCTCATATTTTGATGTACATTTTCCATTAAATGAGTTTCCTCATTTATTTATTTATTTATTTATTTATTTATTTATTTATTTATTTATTTATTTATTTATTTATTTATTTATTTATTTATTTGTTCTTACTTTTGTTTTTGAGTTGAATGCTTCTGTTGTTTGTTTCACCATTGATTCAATCACTGACCAACGTACGCGAGCTCGTCTAGAAAGTGGGATTGATCTCAAGCTAATATAGGAGCTAAACAATCAGTTTGGTGTTCCATTGTTACAATATACTCAGGGCTGGCCCAAGGTGCTGATTGCTTCAGTTACATTTGTTTTCAATTTGAGTCACGTCGCGCCGACACAGATAAAACCTATTGAAATAGCTTAATTGTGTATATTTTTGATTCACTTAGTGCTATTTATATATTGGTGTTTAGTGCTTGTTGGTAGAAAATGGGAGTAGTGATATTTATTTAAATTTTATAACAAGTAATTCAGTTGGTCTTCAGTAAATTACGTTTTCTAGGTTAAGTAGGCTAGCTAGGTGTACCTTGTTTCGAATTTAGGTTTAGGAAATACTTTAGGTAATAATATTAACTTTAAAAATATTTGTAAATACATGTAGGTTCGTTGGTATAATACTTACAAAGGCAGATTATCATAAGAAATAGTATCGTATCGTAACTTACGCCGAAACTTCTCCGGTATTTCGTATAGATATCCGTTCAAACTATCGCGAATGTAATAATTTACTACATTGAAAAATACGATACGCCTGTAAACTTCCATTTAAAAAGAAGTTAAAGAGATTACACGGTAATAGTTAACAGTCATTGTATTGTTATTGATTATTGTCGTTCTTCATATTCAAATATTGCATTGTTGGCTAAGTCGTGAACAAAGGGTGTATAAAATAGTGTAGTCAAGTACATATAAATAAAAATCAGCTG
Organism: Anabrus simplex; assembly: GCF_040414725.1. Classification (NCBI taxonomy): domain Eukaryota; kingdom Metazoa; phylum Arthropoda; class Insecta; order Orthoptera; family Tettigoniidae; genus Anabrus; species Anabrus simplex. The sequence goes on from NC_090267.1 coordinate 431,458,315, forward strand.
ATCTTGTATTCCAAACATTTGTAGTTCTGAGTAGGTACCGGTAGTTAAAGTATCCCTACCTAATTTATATTTCGCTCCCTCGATCCTTCAGTATTTATGAGCGGTTAGCTAATAATAATAAAGTTCTATATTCCAGTAATTGCAATTCAAGTCCCTGTAGTAGTAGGAGTAGTTTTGACGGAAATATTTTTGAGAAATTATTGTAGACAACCTCATATTTTTCAGTAGGCCTAATTAAGGACACTTTTATTCTCCGTCCCGTGGAGTAGGGAAAATAATAGTAATCCACCAGCTGTAATAATCACATAAGCACATTTCAGTTGAGAATTGTAGTGAAGATAAGGTATATTATATATAGTATCTTGCCTGTTATATTCGTGTTTTTCTTTGTGTACGGCAGTCCTTTTGATACTTAAGCATTTAACCAAACGCAACGTTTCATTTCTATTAGAGCCTAGTAGGATAAGGTAATACTAAAGAAATAATCTTCTGTCTACGCGTTTAACTTTGTTGGTAATCCTTGAGTACGGTAGTTCTTGCGAATTTCAAACTTTAGGCCTAATTGCAATTTTCACTTCTATTTGTGCTTAATAATAACCGATTGTAATTAGGATTACGTCTGAACGTAGTTTTTAAACTTTTGTAGTGTATTGTAGTGACTTATTAGAAATTAGAGTGCTTATTCTATTATTTTGAGTAGTCTTGCGAATTTCAAACTTTAATTGTAATTTCCATTTCAGTTTGTGCTTAGTAATAACCTGTTGTATTATAATTAAGATACGTCTGAACATAGTTTAAAATCATTGTAGTGTATTATAGTAGGTATCTTATTATAAATTAGTGTGTTTCTTCTATTACTGTGAAATATTTGTGTAGTATAGTATCTGTAGTATCTATAGTATCTGTTGTATCTGCATTCTTACTAGAATTTTGTTGCAGTAATTAGGGTAGACTTAACTGCAGTTTAGAATTGTGTAGACCTAATTTTTGGTTACTTTCGGTTTTCAGTAATTAACAGCGATTTTCATTCTGTTAGGGTGTTGTAGAAAAAAATTCGTACAACTAAGTAGTATTGTAGTGTAGTAGTAGCTTATATTAACTACCTTGTTGTTGTGTGATCTTTGTGAACTATCCTAGACAATATTTCTTTCCTTTCATTTTTATAGGCAATATTCCTTTCCTTTCATTTTTATTTGCACAGAATAAGTTATTTTATTTTTCCTTTTCTTCCCATTATTCCATCAATAATGGCTACGCAGTGCAAGTGTAGGAACTGTGGGTGTGGCCAGGCATTAGGGAGTATGAGGGAGGAGTTGGAGAGTTTGAGGGAGATAATTAGGATTCTCTCAGAAGACAGGAAGGAAAGTAGGCCTCCCTAAAATAATGTACAGGATACAGTAGGTGTAAAGGAGGGATGGGAAGGAAATGGGAGAATTGTAGAAGACAGGTGGTCTAATGTTTTAAGGGGAAGGAGATTGCAGGCTAAGGGCTCTGTTCAGGATCAGAATTCAGGACAGGTGTTTGTGAGAAATCGGTACGAGTCACTGCAGGTAGAACAACCGAGGGAAGATGAGAAACAGGGAACTGTTGCTGATATGTGTGGAATTAGGAGGAAGGGACAAGGTAGGAAAGGGAAATGTAGTGTAGTGGAAAGGAAAAGACAGCTGGAACAGGGTTATGGGAGGGAGAAAAGGGAGGAGGAAGTAGCTTCTGCAGCAGTGAGAGAAGATAGGGCTGACCAGGAAGGGAGGGGTTCAAATGAGGTGGGTAGGGTTGAGGCTCTGGTCATGGGTATTCCATCGTTAGACATGTGGGAAAGTGTGTAGAGGAAACGGAACCAGGGTAGAGTGTTATCCAGGAATCAGGTTGAGGCAGATGTTGAGGAAAGTAGAAGATAAGGAAGAGGGAAAGGAGAAGGTGGTAGTGTTTCACGTTGGTGCTAACAACGTAAGGCAAGCAGGTATAAGTACCAACGTAGTTAGGGATGTGTGGGATCTGGTAAATGTAGCACGGATGAAGATTAAGGAAGCGGAGATTGTTATCAGTGGAATACTGTGTAGGAGGGATACTGACTGGAGGGTGATTGGCGATTTAAATGAGACTATGGAGTGGGAATGTGGGAAACTGGGAGTGAGATTTCTAGATCCTAATGGGTGGGTAGGAGACAGGGATCTGCGCTCAGATGGCCTTCACTTAAACCGCAGTGGTACATATAAGTTAGGAAACTTGTTTAGAAGGGTTATAGGCAGGTACATTCAGGGAAACGGGGTGGCTTAGGGAGCGGTGTTAAGCGAACAGGGAACTGGAAATCAAGTGGTGATGACATTAAAATGTTAATGCTAAATTTTAGAAGCATTGTAAACAAAGGAATCGAATTAAGTAATTTAATAGATATATACTTACAAGATATTGTAATAGGAGTTGAAACATGTCTGAGAAATGATATAATGGATGCAGAAATATTCTCACCGAACTGGAGTGTGTATCGTAGAAATAGGATAGGAATGTTACGAGGGGGAGTATTCATTCTGGTGAAAGAAGAATTTGTAAGCTACGAAAAAGTTAAGGATGAAAAACGTGAAATTCTGGGAGTAAGGCTCATCTGTAAAGATAATAGGCAACTTGATGTCTTTGGAGTGTACAGACCGGGAAAGGGTAGCGCTGACGCTGATTCGGAATTATTTGATAAGATAATCAGCTATGTGGGAAACGATAAGGAAAGGAACGTGATTGTAGCGGGTGATCTCAATTTACCAAATGTCAATTGGGAAGGTAATGCGAACGACAGGAAGCATGAACAACAAATGGCAAATAAGTTAATATGGGAAGGGCACCTGATTCAGAAAGTGATGGAACCAACTAGAGGGAAGAATATTTTGGATGTGGTGCTGATAAAACCAGATGAGCTCTATAGAGAAAGCGAAGTAATAGATGGTATTAGTGATCACGGAGCTGTTTTTGTCGTAGTTAAAAATAAATGTGAAACAAATGAAGGTATTAAAATTAGGACTATTAGGCAGTACCATATGGCTGATAAAACAGGCATGAGGGAGTTTTTAAAAAGTAACTACGATCGCTGGAAAATGGTGAATAAAAATGTAAACAGACTCTGGGACGGGTTTAAAGGAATTGTTGAGGAATGTGAAAATAGGTTTGTACCTTTAAAGGCGGTAAGGAATGGTAAAGATCCACTATATTATAACAGAGAAGTAAAGAGACTAAGAAGGAGGTGCAGGTTGGAACGAAATAGAGTTAGAAATGATTATGGAAGTAAGGAGAAATTGAAGGAACTTACTAGGAAATTGAATCTAGCAAAGAAGTCAGCTAAGGATAACATTATGGCAAGCATAATTGGTGGTCATACAAATTTTAGTGAAAAATGGAAAGGTATGTATAGGTACTTTAAGGCAGAAACAGGTTCAAAGAAGGACATTCCAGGAATAATTAATGAACAAGGGGAGTGTGTATGCTAGGATCTTCAAAAGGCAGAAGTATTCAGTGAGCAGTATGTAAAGATTGTTGGTTACAAGGATAATGTTCAGATAGGGGATGTGAGTAATACTAAAGAAGTATTACAATTTACCTATGATAACAATGACATTTACAGTAAGATACAAAAGTTGAAAACTAGAAAAGCAGCTGGAATTGATAAGATTTCTGGGGATATACTAAAAGTAATAAATAAGTTACAAGATTGAAGGAAAGAAAGATTCTGAGAAAAATTCTTAGACCTCAGTAAACGACGAATGATACGTGGAGGAAAAGGAGAAATGAGGATCTCTACAAGTATTCCGAAAAGATCACGGACACAATGCGAAAATGAAGGCTGAAATTTTACGGACATCTCGTCAGAGTGAAAGACAACCGCCTGACTAAAAGGATATTTAAATATATAATTGGATTGAGGAGAACAACGAAATGGTTGGAGGTGGTTAAGAAGGACGCAGAAGAAATTAAAATAACACCAGAATTGATCCTCAACAGAAAGAAGTTCAGAACTCGAGTAGATAACCACAAATTTTATGAAGAGCAGCGGAAGAACAGGCCCAAATTTGTAATATCTGAGGAGCAGAGAAAAATAAGGAGTGAACGAATGAAGAAGTTCTGGGAAGAGAAAAGAAGAAGACTGGCCAGAAAGCATTAAGTTTCACGCGGTCCACAGTTGGCCAAATTCGGAAGAAAGAAGAAGAAGTTACAAGATTGTGAGCGGCTGCAGGGTGACCTTGATAGTGTTGTGAGATGGACGGTGGGCAATGGTATGATGATAAACGGGGTTAAAAGTCAGGTTGTGAGCTTCACAAATAGGAAAAGTCCTCTCAGTTTTAAATACTGTGTTGATGGGGTGAAAGTTCCCTTTGAGGATCATTGTAAATATCTAGGTATTAATATAAGGAAAGACTTTCATTGGGGTAATCACATAAATATGATTGTTAATACAGGGTAAAGATCTCTGCACATGGTTACGAGGGTATTTAGGGGTTGTAGTAAGGATGTAAAGGAGAGGGCATATCTCTGGTAAGACCCCAACTAGAATATGGTTCCAGTGTATGGGGCTCTCACCAGGATTCCTTGATTCAAGAACTGGAAAAAAATCCAAAGAAAAGCAGCTCGATTTGTTTGTAGCGTTACAAAAATGTTGCAAAGTTTGGGCTGGGAAGACTTGGGAGAAAGGAGACGAGCTGTTCGATTAAGTGGTATGTTCCGAGCTGTCAGTGGAGAGATGGCGTGGGAGGACATCAATAGAAGAATAAGTTTGAGTCGTGTCTTTAAAATGAGGAAAGATCACAATATGAAGATAAAGTTGGAATTCAAGAGGACAAATTTGGGCAAATATTCGTTTATAGGAAGGGAAGTTAGGGAATAGAATAACTTACCAAGGGAAATGTTCAATAATTTTTTAATTTCTTTGCGATAATTTAAGAACAGGCTAGGAAAACAACAGATAGGGAATCTGCCACCTGGGCGACTGCCCAAAATGCAGATCAGGAGTGATTGATTGTAGTGATTGTAGATAGATCTTATGGCGACGATGGGATAGGAAAAGGTACGAGTGGGAATGTAGCGACTGTGCCCTTAATTGAGGTGCATTTGCCATCTTCAGGGCTGCCGACTCACTCGAATGCAAGCTGATAGCTACGTGACTGAAGACGCGCACCGACTTGCTCGGTGCACTTTTATTACACATTCTCAGAAAGTTACTTTACGCCTTCTAATTCTCGTGTTTGTTTCATTTGACTTTGCGAACTAAACTCCTCTACGCCCGCCTGGTGATCATGATCGTTAAGTCTATATGGCTTGACACCATGGTTAGCCGGTTCGTGTCCCGTTGGACGAAAGGGTAGAAGAGGTGTGATATACAATTTCTAATCACTAGATTGCGTGCCAAAAGCCTGGATTCAATGCCAAACCTCTCCGCAGTGTTGATACGGAGTGAGGGCATATTACGCTGTTGATAGTGATTCGTCCGTCGGATGGGAACGTAAAGCCTTGGTGCTATTCGACAGGAGAAGGTTATGTGCCGACACAGGGTTTCACCCTCTCCCTTCCTAATATCATTAGAGCCCTGCGCAGATATACAAAATATTATCCGCATCAGCACTTCTTTCATCCGCATCCGCGAATGGTTACCCGCGGATATTTTAAATATTTAACTACAGTATGTTACTCTCGAGGTATTGAAACGCATAGATCTGTTAACATAATACAATAGGCCTGTCACCTGGCACCAGAACCACTACAGTCACAGGTTAATGAGAGATTTTCACTTGCGACAACTACCGACCTATTGACCTTTGTTCCTTCCTTCCATTAATTGCGGACAGGAGCCAGTTAGGCTTCGGCCATATTTACGGTTTTATGGTCTCAAGGCTCTTTATATATCACCAGGGCCGGATTAAGGGTGGGGCTAAAGGGGCTGCAGCCCCGGGCCCCGCATGCCAAGGGGCCCCGGCCCTTGGCCGAACCTAAAATTGTATGAAAAGGCCTGCTGCTCCATCTCCGTGCAAGTATATGAATATTTACGCTCGTAAAATATCGAACACGCACTCTTCCTTCCTTCCTTCCTTCCTTCCTTCCTTCCTTCCTTCCTTCCTTCTTATAAGCTGTACGCGTTAGTATTTCGTCACTGCTAGAATCAAGTCCGGAGACACGAATCCTCGCTACTTGCGCACTGTACTTATTGTAAAGGTTGTTGACGAAAATTTAAATCTGGCAGCTTGCGAGTACGGCAGAGGGGAAGGGGTCTAGGAAGTGAGTGGGAGGGGGACAGGGGAAGCATGGTGGAATGCGCATGTTATACTATATCTTTGCATCAGGAAGAGAACTTCCAGTTCACCTCTGATTATTGAACCATTCGTAAGTTCTTGTAAAACGGATAAAAAGATCCTAGTGGTGCCAAAAAAAAAAAAAACGTAAATTAAAAGAACAACATTTCAAAGAAATTGAACAGTTGCCGAAAATATCAACATCCTTTGACAGGAAGTCTACAAGTGCATCGACGACTGAAGAGACTGTTACTGGTGAATTGGAATCTTCTACAGATAAGCGAATAGTGTAATATCTAAGTCTGCTGTTTTAAGAGAGATTAGGTCTTTACTGAATTGGAAAGCATGAGCATTAGGAAGATGGTTTTAGGAACAATGAAAGGGAATCCTAATGTGTATTTTAAACTTCAGTCACATTATATGGAGTACTCGGAGTCGTAAAAAATAAATTGCCGATCGCGTTCGTGTACTGGTAGCAATAATGACTGCCACCCTCGAAGACCCAGATACCTTCCCCGGCGCTGCCGGGGGGAGGGGGGGCTTGGTTACGAAGAAGGGGCCCCACATTTTTAAATAGCCCAGGGCCCCCAAACACCTTAATCCGGCACTGTATATCACCATTCTCCCACTTCACTGTCAAGGTCGCTTCAGGGGAGGAATGAAAACATCTTAGTAGTAGTAGTGCCCTTCATTTCATCTCATAGATTCTTCTGATGAAGGTGACGTCAGGAAGGGCATCTGGTCGTAAAATCTCGCTACGAAGATTCACCTCACTTCATACCCCATAGAGAAACGGGATAAGGTTTGGACATACATGCAACATAAGCTCCTCCACGGCCTCCCCAGAGGTGAACACCGCAACACCTCAGAGGTTGCCCATCGAACTACTGTCACTGGAGGTTTGCATATAAATCTCATTTCTATAGAGATGAAGTGGTCGCCGACTGCGTGGGAGGATCTATATAAAGCTCATGTGGTCCTTTGTCTTAGCGGGCTATTTCTGTCGTCAATAACGGAGCCGCGAGGCGACTGCCCTCTTTAATTAGGAAATGACGCAAATGCCAGATCGGCTCTTTCCTCCTTGCTAGACAGTGCTCTACGTGCATAGTTAACCAGATTATTTAGGCGCCGCTCCGCTAGGGTCGCTGAGTGGGTGGTGACGGTGCTCAGTGTGGTCATTCATTCTCTGTTGTCATGCGGAGAACATAACCTCTCCGCTGTAGGGCCTACTCCTAGTGGGGCCAAGGATGGGCCGGGCGCGCATTCACACGCAGTTGGCCGCAGGGCAGGACAGTGTAGCGTTGACAAAACTGCAGCGTGTCTCCTGTTTTTTGAAAGAAAGAACAATGTTTTCCTCCGATTCTATGATATTAGGGAATCCCATGTAAAGGTAAAAGCATTCGAGGCCTAAGGAGTCTTTCATTTTCACGTCCTTCCTGGCCCTTGTATTTCTTTGGCCGATACTTTCATTTTTCGAAATGTCGGATCCCTTCCATTTTTTGCCCCTCTGACTACCTGATCAGGTAACGCCTCACCTATTCTAATTCTCTGAGTTCTATTTTCTAGAAGTTTAGCCACCCATTCAGCCACTCTTTTGCCAAGTTTTAGACATGGTAAGTGCATTTTATAATTCTGGCGGATGAAGGGAATGGTAGCGTTCCCGAAACATGTGCCGCATATAAGTTAATTATGTAAATAATAAATATGGGTTTATACCTGTGAGGTGTTTTTTTTGTTTTTTTTTTGTTTTTTGCTTTACGTCGCACCGACGCAGATATGTCTTATGGCGACGATGGGACAGGGAAGGGCTAGGAGTGGGAAGGAAGCGGCCGTGGCCTTAATTAAGGTACAGCCCCAGCATTTGCCTCGTGTGAAAATGGGAAACTACGGAAAACCATTTTCAGGGCTACCGATAGTGGGGTTCGAACCTACTATCTCCCGAATACTGGATACTGGCCGCACTTAAGCGACTGCAGCTATCGAGCTCGATACCTGTGATTATTGACAAGGCGGACCCATACACAAGAATAGCCGACCTGAGTGGCTCAGATGGTTGAGGCGCTCGCCTTCTGACCCCAACTTGGCAGGTTCGATCCTGGGTCAGTCCGGTGGTATTTGAAGGTGCTCAAATAGATCAGCCTCGTGTCGGTGGTGTAGTAGTTAGTGTGATTAGCTGCCAACCCTGCGAGCCCGGGGTCGATTCCCGGCTCTGGCACGAAATTTGAAAAGTGGTACGAGGGCTGGAACGGGGTCCACTCAACCTCGGGAGGTCAACTGAGTAGAGGGTTGTTCGATTCCCACCTCAGCCATCCTCGAAGTGGTTTTCCGTGGTTTACCAGTTCTCATCCTGGCAAACGCAGGGATGGAACCTAACTTAAGGCCACGGCCGCTTCTTTCCCTCTTCCTTGTCTATTCCTTTCAATTTTCGCATCTCCCCACAAGGATCCTGTTCACTATAGCAGGCGAGGCAGCCTGGGCGAGGTACTGGTCCTCCTTCCCAGTTTCATCCCCGATCCAAAGTCTCACGCTCCAGGATACTGCCCTCGATGCGGTAGATGTGGGATCCCTCTCTCTCAGTCCGAGGGAAAAACCAATCCTGGAAGGTAAATGGATTAAAAAGAAAGAAAGAAAGAAAGAAAGAAAGAAAGAAAGAAAGAAAGAAAGAAAGAAAAATATATTAGTCCGATAGCTTCATTTTCGTCATCAGTCTCCCATGATCTGCCCAATCAAAAGCCTTCGATAGGTCAATAGTGATAGAGTCTATTTGATCTTCAACGCTATAACTTAGTATTTATTCTAAATAAATGAAACTCATATCACTAATAACAAGTTTTTCAAGATATGACTAACACACATGTTCCAAACTTGGAGTTGAAATAATTATACCGCGAGTCAATAAATATCGGAGGAATCGATCGAACACCTCTACTACAGACCCACAGGTCTCCTGTCGTGTTTCAACCTTTACGCAATTCCTAGAGGACCTCATCTCGGCTCTGGAAGAACGAGTTTTATACAAAGAGGGAATCACATCGTCCCTGGAATTCGTCATCACTCATTTACGGCGACGGTGGTATAGGTGTTGGAAAGAAGCGGCCGTGGCCTTAGTTCGTACAGTCCCAGAATTTACCTGGTGCGAAAATGGAAAACCACGGAAAAACATTTTCATGCCTGCGACAGTGCTGTTCGAACCCACTATCTCCCTTATGCAAGTTCATCACAGTTCCTCAACATGTTTAATTTTCGCCATGGCCTGGCCTTCTTGCCCGTAACCCCGTAACCACAGCAACAACGGAGAGAAGCTTCTCTACGTTGAGACTCGCAAAACTGCTGCACCAGTGGACAGAATAGGCTCACCGGACTCACACACCTGTACATACACCACCGTATAAAAGTAACCAACACCGAAATAATCACCTTCTTCGCAGAGTCGCATGCCCGGCATCTTCAGTTAAGTTTGTAGGTGTACTATAGCGTTTCGGCATTTTGGGTCTTCCCCTCCCCCTCCCCCCCAAAAATCCTGGATGCGGGCCTGCTAATTCATATTTTGTTTCCCATGCAAATTACGATGACAATCAAATGACATAATTCTTTCAATAGACAGTTATTATTTCCAGTAGGGTGTATTTTGTGGCCATCATTTAATAGCTCTGTTACGAATTGGAAACTATTAAATATCAATTAGTGGAGAGACGACAATGGACTGGAGGAGGGTCAAGCAAGCATCAATACATTCAAAGCGTGAATAGTTGTAGAGCCGGAAATATGACAGATGTGACATACCGGAAATAGTATCTGAGATTACGGAAGTGGGGACCTCGTCACAATACGGAGCAGAGGTACGGTACATAGTCGCGTGACTAGTCCTTGTCACATGCATATGGGGGGCCAGCAGATGAGAGAGATCGTATCAAAATGATCGGCGACTGGGCTTTTTCCCAGCACCACAGAAAGTTCTCATGCTCACAAACTTGAGCATAGGAGGTTGGTATAATGTTATTTTCAGCAGCCTCTAACTAGTGGACAAAGCATTCCAAGCATACGTGTATTATAATAATTATTAAGCTGAGGATATTTAGGCATTAAAAATCCTGTTTCAGGAAGCCTAAATTCATCATCATCATCATCATCATCATCATCATCTGTTTACCCTCCAGGTTCGGTTTTTCCCTCGGACTCAGCGAGGGATCCCACCTCTACCGCCTCAAGGGCAGTGTCCTGGGGCTTCAGACTCTTGGTCGGGGGATACAACTGCGGAGAATGACCAATACCTCGCCCAGGCGGCCTCACCTGCTATGCTGAACAGGGGCCATGTGGAGGGATGGGAAGATCGGATGGGATAGGCAAGAAGAGGGAAGGAAGCGGCCGTGGCCTTAAGTTATGTACCATCCCGGCATTCGCCTGGAGGAGAAGTGGGAAACGACGGAAAACAACTTCGAGGATGGCTGAGGTGGGAATCGAACCCACCTCTACTCAGTTGACCTCGCGAGGCTGAGTGGACCCCGTTCCAGCCCTCGTACCACTTTTTCAAATTTCGTGGCAGAGCCAGGAATCGAACCCGGACCTCCGGGGGGTGGCAGCTAATCACGCTAACCACTACACCACAGAGGCGGTGAAGCCTAAATTAAAATGTTAAAACAGGCACCAAAATAGGCACTTTCAAAATCGGTATAAACTTGTAGTAACTATTTAAAATGTAAATTATCTCTTGAACTATGCTATACTCTATTTGGAGGTGCTTGTTTATTGTGGATCTCAATTCTGTGAAGATAGAATGAAACTCTACTGAAACTCCAGCTGCGTTTCAGTTGATTACAGTGTGCTTATCAAGGTATTTCAGTCACGATATTTCTTCATTGAGAGAATTCTCAACCTAACAGAATGTGATCGGTCTATAATCCCTCCCAACAAACGAGAAATATCGAAGCAAAACAAATCTACGTATTAAAAGAGTTTACTAAAATCAGCTTTGGCAAATCCGTCGCTCCGTTCTACTGGACCAAGTTGCTTCATTTTTGTTTTAATCTCTCCGGAACTACCTGCCGGTCTTTATGTTCGGCCAACTTTTAGAAAACATAAAACCAAATCATCAAATGATCACTCCATTAATTGCATTAATTTGTTCGTGGCGTCGACCTCTGCAGATCTTTTGCCACTAGTTTCACCATATGATAGGAACCTCCGTGTAAGTGTAATTGCGGTAGTGTAGAGTGTTGAATGTGAGGAAAGGAACGTTAAGGACGGCACAAACACCCAGTCCCCAGGCTAGGGATATTAATCATTTATAATTAAAAGCCCCTGACCCGGCCGGGAATCGAGCCCGGCGCCGCACTAGGCGAAGGCTTACCCCAACCCTCAATACATTCTGTACTTAGCAGGTTGCTAAGTGACACTTCCATTAATATTCTGATATATGTGATTTTCAAGTCCGCCTCTGTGGTGTAGTGGTTAGCGTGATTAGCTGCCACCCCCGGAGGTCCGGGTTCGATTCCCGGCTCTGCCACGAAATTTGAAAAGTGGTACGAGGGCTGGAACGGGGTCCACTCAGCCTCGGGAGGTCAACTGAGTAGAGGTGGGTTCGATTCCCTCCTCAGCCATCCTGGAAGTGGTTTTCCGTGGTTTCCCACTTCTCCTCCAGGCAAATGCCGGGATGGTACCTAACTTAAGGCCACGGCCGCTTCCTTCCCTCCTCCTTGCCTATCCCATCCAATCTTCCCATCCCTGCACAAGGCCCCTGTTCAGCATAGCAGGTGAGGCCGCCTGGGCGAGGTTTCTCCCCAGTCGTATCCCCCGACCCAAAGTCTGAAGCTCCAGGACACTGCCCTTGAGGCGGTAGTGGTGGGATCCCTCGCTGAGTCCGAGGGAAAAACCGAATTTGGAGGATAAACAGATTAAGAAGAAGAAGATATGTGGTTTTCATCCTTGGTAATGGCATTGCATGCAGCCATGTTCGATTACTACCTGTCAAGCCAGAGAGTACACACTTCCTCTGATCATGGGATCATATTACTCCGTGTTATATACTCTTTGATTCTCTGACCTTCCCCAGCTTCTATGTATCAACTTTCTTAATAACTTACATGTTGTTAATAGAAAACATCGACGTACTCACAGACGGGGAAGTATCAAGTCGACTAGCCTTCTGTATGCCCATTACCAGTATTCAGTCACGGCTAATTCTATGTTGCACTCAAGATCGTTTTTAATGTTAAGATCCAGATACTCCCGAATGGTCGAAGAACAGTGAATACTGTATGGAAAGAAGTGTTATAAACCACATTACGAATGTATCAGTTATTATGTACCAGTATCAAATGTTCATAAAACTATTGGAAAGGGCAGGCAAAACAATATGCCTACGACAGGAACATCACAACGAGTTATTTGACTTATTTATAATGAATGCTGCGGGTTCACCAGTTAAAATTAAAAGAATAAAGTTTTTTTAAGTGCTTAAATACGCATTTATAGCAAAACAGGTGGCAAAATATGCATTATTCGGCATAATTTGACGTAAGACGGGTTGTTAACTTCACGCTGCATGTTTTAGCACTTACAGGAACAAAAAAGTTTTTTTAGGAAATATCCTCAGTTTAATTATAACCAGTGATGGGAAAAGTAAAAAAAAAATGGGCTGAATTGCAGTTACCTGAGAAATATTCTACTCAGTTACAAGTAATAATTCAAATTACGATAGTACTTCATAGAACATCAGTCTTAAACAAAATGGAAGAAAAAGTATTATTATTAGAATACATTCTTCTTCCACAACTTTTCCTACACCCTGATGGGGTCACGATTTAAACTGTGTGCTGTCTGTGGAATTGGCCCAGTTTTATGGCCGGGTGCCCTATCTGACGTAGATTTTCTGTGCAAGAAATTTTCTTTTTTTTTTTTTTTTTTTTGCTAGTTGCTTTACGTCGCGCCCGCCCCTTGGTGTAGGGGCAGCGTGCCTGCCTCTTACCCGGAGGCCCCGGGTTCGATTCCCGGCCAGATCAGGGATTTTTACCTAGACCGAAGGGCTGGTTCGAGGTCCACTCAGCCTACGTGATTAGAATTGAGGAGCCATCTGACGGTGAGATGGCGGCCCCGGTCTAGAAAGCCAAGAATAACGGCCGAGAGGATTCGTCGTGTTGACCACACGACACCTCGTAATCTGCAGGCCTTCGGGCTGAGCAGCGGTCGCTTGGTAGGCCAAGGCCCTTCAAGGGCTGTAGTGCCATGGGGTTTGTTTTTGTTTGCTTTACGTCGCACCGACACAGATAGGTCTTATGGCGACGATGGGACAGGAAAGGCCTAGGAATGGGAAGGAAGCGGCCGCGGCCTTAATTAAGGTACAGCCCCAGCATTTGTCTGGTGTGAAAATGGGAAACCACGGAAAACCATCTTCAGGGCTGCCGACAGTGGGGTTCGAGCCCACTATCTCCCGGATGCGAGCTTACAATCAGGGTTGGCGACAGCGGAATTCGAACCCACTATTATCCGGATGCAAGCTCACAGCTGCGCACACCAAACCGCACGGCCAACTGACCCGGTTGCAGCATTTTTAGCCGTTTCTGTCTTCACTCTCTGCCAGTATCTTTTCATCCTCTCTCCTACTCCTACTTTCTTCTACTCTTCAGTATAGGACCTCTCTTTTCTCACTGGCGTGTCCCCAGTCTTCTGGAACCCCCATGTTCGTCAAGTTCAACCTCACTTCTCGAAACCATTTCACCTCTGTCGTCCTCTTCCTGAAGAATTCAAAGATTCTCTTCGCTAGTCTATTATTGTCCATCTTCTACAAGTGTCCATAGAACTGTAACTTCTTTTTCTCATCAGCTCAACCACTCCTTCCGTTCTATGATTCAATTCTTTGTTAGATTTGAATCTCCTCTCCCCATATATTATATTACTAGCAAGATACGCGTGCTTCGCTACGGTTTTAAACTGAAAGTTATTATTCAATTTTTTACATTTTGGAGATTCCACTGCCAGCTGAACCTGTAAAATACGCCCTCAGTTCGTATGGCAAACGGTTTTGAGGGAATGATTATTTATTTTCTGATCTAACACTCATTTGAACCCCATACGTAAGAATTTGAATGTTACACCCCCTATCTTATCATCTTGGATGTAAAAGCAACCAACCTGTGAAATTTTGATTTTTCACGTCGAACAGTAATGGAGGAATGAATACGTTTTTGAGGGGTGAATGTTTTTAAGTATTTATTAACATGTACGATATAGAAGACCACCCTTCATAAAAAAAAAAAAAAAAATTGTGCCCGAAACAGTTTCGGAAGAATTGATATTGTGTTTTTGAGAGTCAACCGCCATCTAAACCCCTTAGGGGAGAAATGTTTTGGAGTATACGATACTTTACACCTAGGACATAAAAGAAGACCATTCTCGTAAAATTACAACTTTGTACGTCAAACGGTTTTCGAGGGATGAATAATTTCGCTTACGGAGCTAACCTCATTTAACATTTTAAGGGTGGAAATTTAAAATTGTATCCTATTTTACACCTAGAATTTAAAATATATACTGCTATTTGGAATTTCGTCTTTACAAGTTAAACCGTTTCGGAGGAAGGAATGAATATATTTGTCTTCGGATCTCAACCCCCATTCAACTCTCTGAGCGCTTAAATTTGTTTCAAACCTTCTGTTATTTAAAAGCTATAATATAATTTGAAATTTTAATTTCATAATTCAAATGGTTTCATATAAATGCATATTTTTGTCATAATTTCTCACCCCTACCAGTCAAACCTCCTTAGGGGTGTATTGTTTTAAGTCCACTTCTTATTTGTATCCTCGTCAAAATAATTCAACTCCGTTCACAACCCACTTAAATTGATTACATCCCCCTACCTACCCACCACAAAATACGTGCGTATTTTTAAAGGAGATTCCAAATACCAATTTTCTCCTCCGTAACAACCTTCGTTTTCGAGATGTAAGTAGCCTATCCTCAAACAAAGAATTCGAATCATTTTTCAATTCATTTATTTCCCCCCTTGATTGGACTTTCCGAAAACAAGAGAATACGTATTTCTTTATTTTTAAAGAAGATTCCAAATACAAATGTTCATGTCTGTAACATCCTCAGTTTTTGAGATATATGAGATACAAATGTCCTCATACAAAAATCTCAACCCATTTTTCAGTCCTTTTTACAACCCCCACTACGTTTTTACGAAATAAAAGTATACGTTTTACTTTACTTTTAAAAGAGATTTAAAATACCAATTTTCACGTCTGTAATATGTGGTAAGTTTTTGAGATAGACTGTAGATATGCTCATTTTAAAAATTTACCCCCTTTAACACTTCCGCTTAAGTGGATTCTCAGAAAACCTTTTTTTTTTTTTTTTTTTTTTTGCTAGTGGCTTTACGTCGCACCGTCTTATGGCGACGATGGGATAAGAAAGACCTAGGAATTGGAAGGAAGCGGCCGTGGCCTTAATTAAGTTACAGCCACAGCATTTGCCTGGTGTGAAAATGGGAAACCACGGAAAACCATCTTTAGGGCTGCTGACAGTACGATTCGAACCCACTATCTCCTAGATGCAAGCTTACAGCTGCGCGCTCCTAACCGCACGGCCAACTCGCCCGGTTCTCAGAAAACAAATTATGTGTGTTCCTTTTCTTTTACAGAAGATTCAAATACCAATTTTCACATCTGTAATATCTTCAGTATTTGGTATATAAGTATCCTCATAAATATAATTCAATACTTTCTTCACTTCTTTTCACTCACCCCACCCCCTTTGAGTGGATTTTCCGAAAACAAAAAATACGTGTTTCTTTATTTTTAAAGAAGATTCCAAATACAAATGTTCATGTCTGTAACATCTTCAGATTTTGAGATATAAGTATGCTCATAAAAAGAATTCAAACCTATTTCAGTCCTTTTTACAACCCCTCTTAAGTGAATTTTCCGAAAACAAAGAAGACGTGTTTCTTTATTTTTAAAGGAGATTCCAAACACCAATTTTCACATCTGTATTAAGTTTTGAGATATCAGAATCTTAATAAAAATAATATCAACACCTTTTTCAGTCATTGTGCCCCCCCCCCTTAAGTGTTTTTTCCGAAAACAAAAAATACTTGTTACTTTATTATTAAAAGAGATTGCAAACACCAATTTTCACATCTGTATTAAGTTAAGTTTTGAGATATACCATAGATATCCTCATTTTAAAAATTCACTCCCTTCCCCTTAAGTGGATTTTCAGAAAACAAATTATGCGTGTCCCTTTACTTTTACAGGAGATTCAAAATACCAACTTTCACGTCTGTAACCTGTTATGTTTTTGAGATATATTGTAGATATACTCATTTTTAAAATTCACCCTGTTTGTCACTCTTAAGTAGACTTTCCAAAAAAATACGTGTTTCTTAATTTTTAAAGGCGATGCCAAATACCAATTTTCATGACTTTAACATATTCAGTTTTTCAGATATAAGTATCGTTTTCATCCTCCTTAAGAGGATTTTCCGAAAACAAAAAGTACGTGTTTCCTTACTTTTTGGAGATTCCAAATTCCAATTAATTGTCACGTCTTTAAATCGTTAAGTTTATGAGATATAAATACACTCATTTTAAAAAGTCACCCCCCTTAGCGACGGAATATCCAAAAATCCTCCCTTAGCGAGCTCCTACATTGTAATATAAATGTATCCTCAAAATTTCATTTCTCTATGTCTAGTAGTTTTAGCTCGGCGATGATGAATTAGTCAGTCAGTCAGGATATATTATATTATATTATATTATATTATATTATATTATATTATATTATATTATATTATATTATATTATATTATATTATATTATATTATAATTATTCCGGCTCCTTGGCTATATGGTCCACGTTGAGGCCATCGGTTCAGTGCCAGTCGGGTGGATTTTAATCGCGTCTGCTTAATTCCTCAGACTCGGGGACTGGATATTTGTGTTTGTCCCAACACACTCCTCTTCATACTGACTCATCATACTACCAACACGCAGCAATGAATTCATCCCTCCACATACAACTGGCGTCAGTAGAGTCATCCGGCCGTTAAACTAGGCCTAATCCACATGTGCTACATAGTTCGCATCCTATAACCCCTGAATGTTGGAACATTATTACAAGAAGAAGAAGAAGAAGAAGAAGAAGAAGAAGAAGAAGAAGAATAATAAGAAGAAAATTATATTAACATAAAGTTTGACAAGCTCCTTAATACGTTTGAGAATATTAAAGCATCTTCAATGGATTAGAAGTTATTTCGATGCAATATCTATGTACTGTATCTCAGGATTGAATATTAGTTTTTAGCTGTTCTAGGAAAAGCCTCCGTGGCTCAGGCGGCAGCACGCTGGCTTATCACCACCGGGTTCCGTGGACAAAGCGGAGGCGGGACAGATTTTCCTCCACGTACTCCGATTTTCCCTGTCATCTTTTATTCCAGCAACACTCTCCAATATCATCACCTGTGAGTGGGGGCGGTAGAATAACACCCACGGCACCCCCTCCCTGTCGTAAGAGGTGACTAAAAGAGGCTCCAGGGGCTCTTAATTGGGAACGTGGGCTGGCGACCACGGGGCCCTTAGCTGAGTCCTGGATTCGCTTCCACTTACTTGTGTCAGGCTTGTCACTTTCATCTATCCTATCTGACCTCCCTTGGTCAACTCTTGTTCTTTTCCGACCCCGACGGTATTAGAGCATTCGAATCCCTGGGAGTTTTTCGTTTTCATGCTCTTCGTGGCCCTTGTCTGTCTTTGGCCGATACCTTCATTTTCCGAAGTGTCGGATCCCTTCCATTATTGCTTTCTGATTAGTGTTATTTAGAGGATGGTTGCCTACTTGTACCTCCTCTTAAAACAATAATCACCACCACCAGCAGCATCACCTCTCCAATATCATTTCATCTGTCAGTCATTAATCATTGCCCCAGCGGAGTGCGACAGGCTTCGGCAGCCGGCACAATCCCTGTCCTCGCCGCTAGATGGAGGCTTCATTCATTCCTTCCATTCTTGACCTTGTCAAATGACTGGAAACAGGTTGTAGATTTTTCAGCTATTCTAGGAGGAGGTTACACTCCTATAATAGTCTTCCTTTCTCTCCTTCTCTTTGTTCTAACGAACCGCAAACAACTGAACAGTCAGCCATCCGACAGCCTGAATTTATCTGACAATGAGTATTGGTTACAATAAATTGTCGATTAAGAGAATTATTTATCTGCGTTTGAATGCAATATTTTGTTTCTGGAAAGATTCGGTATCCCAACAGTCACAAAGAAGTAATCCAGTCTCTGTGTCTAGACTATAGACGCCCACTGATTGTTGACACCTAACAGGGTATGAGGACGCTAGGCAGGCGGAAATCATGAGTAATGGGCGGCGTATCTTTTGTCGGTTCAAGTCACAAGCGGGATACTATATTTCTCAGATTTCGTTCTTCAGTCTCTTACCGTGAAACCCAAGGTAGTTAAGAGTAAAGAGGTAGACATCACGTGCAGTTCTCCCCACCACGCTTGGCCATCGGTGAAGTCATCAAACCCCTGACATCTCAGCTCCTTGTCCTGTGAGCAAATCTGTTTTTAACCACAAGTTACTGATATTTTAACCCCACCTTAGAAAAGGTATTCCACTACTACATTACAGTTACGAGATCAAATACTATGTGAATTAGGTAGCGTTTCTGAAATATTTATAAGGTCTATATAAAAGGTTGTAACATTGCTGGAATGACCATTCCATATGTTCAGGTTTAAAACACCTAAGTACGACACCAATAACTAGGGACTCTAATTATGACAGAGTCGAACATTTGCTGCTCCTAATTTGAGAAGGACCGAGCTCGATAGCTGCAGTCGCTTAAGTGCGGCCAGTATCCAGTATTCGGGAGATAGTGGGTTC
Organism: Anabrus simplex; assembly: GCF_040414725.1. Lineage (NCBI taxonomy): Eukaryota > Metazoa > Arthropoda > Insecta > Orthoptera > Tettigoniidae > Anabrus > Anabrus simplex. The sequence goes on from NC_090267.1 coordinate 431,477,465, forward strand.
GAACCCCACTGTCGGCAGCCCTGAAGATGGTTTTCCGTGGTTTTCACACCAGGCATATGCCGGGGCTGTACATTAATTAAGGCCACGGCCGCTTCCTTCCCAGTCCTAGCCCTTTCCTGTCCCATCGTCACCATAAGACCTACCTGTGTCAGTGTGACGTAAAGCCAATAGCAAATTTGAGAAGGAGATTCTTATTTTCGTACGTCAGTACATTATTCTGTTGTTCAAGCTATTTTAATACTTTTGGAAAATGTTTCCTCGTTTACAGTCTGTTCGAAGATAGAAGTACCGGGTTGCAATTTTCTGTCGAATCGGATACATCTGCTGCATTGAAATGGTTAGCGTGTTGGCCTTTGATCACAGGAGTCCCGGGTCCAATTCCCAGCAGGGTCAGGAATGTTAATCAAAATTGGTTAACTTCGCTGGGACGGGGGCTGGGTGTATGTGTCGTCTTCATCATCATTTCATCCTCATCACGACGCACAAGTCGTCTATGGGCGTCAAATCAAAAGACCTGCATCTGGCGAGCCGAACTTGTCCTCTGACACTCCCGGCACTAAAAAAAAAAAAAAAAAACCATACGCCATTTCATTTTACTTCTTTCTTTGAAACTGTCTCTTTGCACTTTTATAACAATAATCCTTACCTTTAGCACACGGCAACTTCAGATGTGGAACAGCGTTTGATTTCAGCTTTCATCTGGGTACTTACTGAAATAACTCTGACATCAAATCTCGTTGATAATCTTCATCTCCAAAATATTCGGAACACACCCTTGCATTCTTTGTTGAAAACGAGTCATGTCTTATGTGGACTCGCCATTTATTTAGCTCAGTAGCATTTGGGAATGAATTCCCCCTGTAGTGGGAGCGATAGAATAACAACCACCATATCCCCTGCCTGTCGTAATAGGCGACTAAAAGGGACCCCAGGGGCTCTTAAGATGGGAGCGTGGGCTGGCGACCACAGGGTCCTTAGCTGAATCATGACATTGTTTCCACTTACTTGTGCCAGGCTCCTCACTTTCGTCTATTGCCATCCGACCTCCCTTGGTCAACTTTAGTTTTTTTCCGACCCCGATTACGAATCCAAGGGTCTTTCATTTTCACGTTCTTCGTGGCCCTTGTCTTTCTTTGGCCGATACCTTCAGTTTTCGAAGTGTCAGACCTCTTCCATTTTCTCCCCTCTGATTCCCTACTGTTCATAGAGGATGGTTGTCTAGCCGTGATTCCTCTCAAAACAATAATCAGCACAACTAGGGAATAAATTACACAGTTCAAAAAAATTAGGAGAACATATTTTTGAACGTATACCATGCTCCACAAAACAATACCTCACAACCAGGTATATTACCAACAAAACCTTTATTCTTTACCGTTGAAGTATACAAAAGAACATCGATGGATCCCCTTCCTTAGCCGCCTCTCGAACTCTTCAACCCGGCCTTCATATTGATAATGACCATGCTCCCGCCTTGCTCACTCTCCCAGGAATCCTCTCTCGCACTTCACCTCGCCCACGTCCTCCTCCGACTCGCCGTTTCTCCCAAACCAACTGGGAATCATACCGACAAACTCCAGGACGCCACCTACCCCACTTCAATTTCCACTCTCCTCTCTCTCATCACAAAAATCGAAAACGCCCACATCCTCGCCGACAACCTCCACATCCCTCGCCATTCTTTCCACCCATCCAGAACCTCCATTCCCCACCAAGGCTCTTCAGCTCCTCCGCCTTGCGCACGACTTCTACCATGCATATGTCCGTACTAAAGACCCGACTACTTTACTTCAACATCGACTCAGCTTACGCCACGCCCGTTCTTACATCGACGCAATTAAACGCCGACTTTGGATGGACAAATGTAACAAACTCGCTGACCAAGACGATCCACGACAATTCTGGACTACCTTCCACCGTCTTACCAAAACCAATAAACCTCAACCACAATACCCCATCCTTCATCCCCTCCACCATCCGACTACCGACAAAGACAAAGCCGACCTTTTTGCCCAACACTACACCAAAGTATTCTCGCCTTCCACAACCCCTCACCTCTTCCACCTCGATGAACATACTATCTCTGCCTACTCCCAACCTGATCTCCCCGAACTGCAGCCCTCCTTCCATAATTTCAGTCTTGTGAACCACTCCCATCCTCTCAACGCCCCCATTACTCCTCAGGATATCCGGCAATTCCTTAAAAATAAGAAAAATACTTCTCCCAGAGCAGATCGTATCACATATCGTCATCTTAAAGAAGCCCCTCCCATTCTCATCGACCTTCTCAATAATGTATACACTTTCATCTTATACACCGGTGCTTTACCTGCTCATTGGGAAAAAGCCAATATCCTCCTCTTTCTCAAACCGCACAATCCGCCCTCCGACCTTTATTCCTACCGTCCGATCTCTCTCCTCCCTCCTTTCCAAAATGTCCAAATAGGGATGAAAACGAAGTGATAACAGTCCTCGAGGGTAAATTTTATCACAGTTGGAGAGCTTTCGTATGGTGTATGTCCTCCACGAGCATTTATCACAGCTTGGCACCTACGTGGCATGCTCCGTATAAGTCGACGGGGGTCATGTTGCGGTATCAGGTCCCATTCTTCAATGAGAGTCTGTTCGAGGTCTTGGAGAGTCTGTGGTGGAACAGGACGCACGCGAACACTTCTGTCAAGCCTATCCCACACATGCTCGATGGGATTTAGGTCGGGAGTCACTGCTGGCCATTCCATCTCTTGAATGTCCAGTTCTCGCAAGACAGCTCTGGTGATGCGCGCTACATGAGCCCTGGCATAGCCGTGCATGAGCACCAATTCAGGGCCAAAACAGTATGCAGCAACCAACACATGCTGTAGCAGTATCTGCTCGATGTACCCCGCAGCGGTAAGATCACCACGGGCGACGACAAGATCCGTACGGCCATCAATACTGATGCCACCCCAGAGTATCACAGAACCTTGTCCGAATCGGTCGCCTTACTGGACAACATTTGGCATGTACTGCTCACCACGGCGTCTCCATACACGTTGACATCCATCACGCTCTGTCAGGGGAAATCCGGACTCGTCAGTGAACAACACAGGTCTCCTTTGGCGAAGTTCCCTGTTCATTCTCGCTTCGTCAGTCTTGGACAGCTCTTCCGTGTGAGTCGTGTTAACAAGCGAGGCTCTTTATATCAGTGTATTCGTATAATCGGACTTTTATTTAATAGTGAACTAAGTGTTTAATTTTCATTTGTGGCATTTATTTGGACTAATATCTATTTAATATAAAAGTGCTACGGTGATGGCGGACCCGCCCGATACAGGGCAACTTATCAACATCGCATTACAGGCATGCTATCAACTCCCGGAACATTCTACTCCGCCAGGACTGAGCGCCGACCCACTAATGGAACTCCAAAAACATTCAATCACACCTCAACACCATCAACAAGGTAATACTCAACCTCAATTACGTGACCCGTCTTCAGACATAGAACTTGGTGAACGGAGTACTAAACGTTTACGTAGCATAACCAAGATCATGGACGTAGAATAGGAACCTAAGGAAACCGATACCATTGTCCTTTTGAGCATCACGAGCAATAGTAACGATGCCGCACATCAAAGTCAGTTACCTACCGTGTTGCACAACCCAGACAATCAACCGGATGTTACTACCAATCGTTTACCAGCACAGGATCGTAGTAAAAATAACAGATATAGTCGCACGGATCAAGGACCATTTTACGTATTTGTAGAAAGCCTCAACAAGAATATAGGCAGACTCCACCCTATGGCGATAGGTAAATTGTTATATTCCACTAATCAGACTTACAAACATGATATAGTTGACATAATACCTTCTGGACGTGAAAGAATAAAAGTAGAAACCAAGACAGGTGGAGCAGCTAACAGTCTAGTTACATCTCCAGTGTTTACAACCAACAACCTTGAGGCATATATTCCCAATGTTCTCATACAGAAGCAAGGGATAATAAGAGATGTCGACACAACATTAACCGAGGAGGAAATTAAAAGCTACATACAGTGTGACGTTCCGATTGTCACTGTGAAACGCTTCACGCAGCCCAATACTGAACATCCTAATGAACGCACACCAATACCAGTATGTTCAATAACATTTCGATCTCAGTGGCTTCCATCTCATGTGGCACTGTTCGGAACACGATGCCCTGTAGAACCATTAATTCCACGAGTTCTGGTCTGTGGAAATTGTTTACGATTCGGACATCGTCACTTAAAACGTCGTAGTGCCACGCGCTGCAGCAAGTGCGGAGGTCCTCACTCCATGACGTCATGCCCGACCACAACTGAGCCACAATGTGTACACTGCGTGGGCCCGCATCTCGCCACGGACCGGACCTGCCCTGTTTACAAACAACAACAGGAAGCCAAACAAACATTCGCTAAGCACAACATGCGATACATGACTCAACCATATTCCCAAGTTTCTAGTAGAGTACCTAACTACCAAGATCCAACATCGTTCCCTCCCTTACCGACAGTGGCTTTACAACCAGTTGCACAGAATCCTACGCCGCCTAACAGTTATACCATGCCACCTGGTTATCAGCAACAGTCATTCGAAGTAGAAACAAGCACTCGAAATACCTCTCAGCGAGGGTAAACATTTACTTCAAGACCAAGACTACCGAAGAGAAACCCAATAATACAAACACCTAATTACCCACCCATTCAACAGAGAATGTATGTTCCTCACCATCTGCCTCTTACACCCATTATTCATAACCCATATCCCCCCCAGCCCCGTAACTTCCACCCAACCCCCAATCGTCTTCTTCCCTAGTAGTTGAACAAATAATACAGCTTATAGTGCGTATGATCTCTGAAGTCCGAACATCCCCTTCTAGTAACATTCAACTAGATCCTCTTCGTCAATTGTTACTTACTTTGGCAGAAACAAAATAATCGTTAGACAATCAACTTATTAAAACTTATTAAAATTAAGGAAATGGGAAAAATTCTTCAATGGAATATACGCTCTCTGAATGCTAATCTAGCCTCACTTCTACATGAAATCGCTCAACGAAACATCTCTATTGCTGTACTTTCTGAAACATGTTTGAAACAAGATAGTGATATATCGATTTCCGGCCATTTAATATACCGTAACAACCGAGAAGATGGTTGGGGTGGAGTAGCCATTATAATTAACAGCAATTTACCCCATTCTGTAATCTATATCGACCACAGTGACATAGAAAGTTTTCAAGCCATAGCACTCCGAGTCGCTTTATGCCGCCAAGAAATTACCATAGTATCAATGTACTGTCCACCTAGGAACGTCATTACTTCACTAGAATGGCATGCTCTCATGACACAGCTCAGTGAACCCATTTTATTGTGCTGAGACTTAAACGCTCACAATACCACAATGGGTTGTGAATATACGTACGCAAGTGGTAGAGCTCTCTTAACACACATATAAGATTCGGAACTGTTCATATTAAATGACGGCTCCCAAACTTTAATTCCCGTTCCCAAAAAACGTAAATCAGCTATTGATCTCACGCTGTGCTCTTCATCAATTTCAACAGAACTGATCTGGACAGTTCGTCCATACCCCATGGGATCCAATCATTTTCACATTGAAATAAATCCCACTCGCACAGTCACTCCTGTCACTTATTATCCTACAACAAAATGGAACGTGAAGAAAGCGGACTGGGTAACTTATAGCCGCACAGTGGAAAATCTGTTAGATACTATTCAACTCATTCTTCCTGTCTTGGACAAATACAATTATTTCATTTCGGTAGCAATCCTGAAGAGAAGAAATATCTGCAAATCTCGGGGGTAAACGGTATCTTGGTGGAACCATGTTCAAAAATGATAGCTAAGCGAAAATTCTGCTTTAGTACTTATAGAAGATTTCTACTTGGGACAATTTCATAGCCTTCAAGAAACAAGATGCAGAAACAAAACGGTTTCTGAAAAAACGGAAGAAGAATAGCTGGAAACAATTTTGTGAAACTCTCTCCAAGGAGACTCCCCTCTCGAAAGTTTGGACGATGATAACAAAACTCAAAAAGAAACTCCACTGCCTCGAACAGCCCACTCGTGCACGGAAGAATTTGCGAACATCATGGCTCCTCCTACTGCTGCCCCGCAATACCATATAACACCATCGGCTTGCACCGGCAACACACCAGATATTCTGAAGAGACTGTTTTAAAAAAGTCTTCAAATACAGCTCCGGGCTATGACCACATACATTACAGCATGATCTCATATCTCCCAATGAACGCAAAGAAGTTGCTCCTGGACCTTTTCAATGAAATTTGGGTTAATGGAACTTTTCCGGAAGATTGGATCACACAAATTGTCGTTCCCATTTTGAAGCCAGGAAAGGATCCTAGCGATCCATCGTCTTATCGGGCCATAGCCCTGTCATCGTGCGTCGCTAAAACTTTCGAGCGTCTCGTAAAACTACGACTAGAATGGTGGTTAGAGCATAACAAACTGATGCCAAAAACCCAATTCGGATTTATAAAGTCCCGTAGCACACTCGATCATCTAAGCGTCATAACTACTGACATCGAGAGAACATATTAGGAGAAAGGATACCTTACAGCAATTTTTCTTGACATTTCTGGAGACTATGACAGCGTTCTTATCGAGGTCCTCATTGACAAACTTCAGAACTTAGGGGTTCCTGCTCGATACTATCTTGGCATTTATAATCTACTCCGCCATCGAATCATTTATGTTCGAGAGCAAGAAAATACTCTGTTTGGATCACGCTATGTAATAAGAGGCCTTCCTCAAGGGGCCATTTTGAGTCTGTTATTGTATACTTTGTACACTTCAGATTTTGAAAACATTTTCCAACCAAATATTAAAGTACTCCATTACGTCGATGATATTTACATCTACGCTAAATCTTCCTGCTTCTGGGTAACAAGACTTCGGCTAAATGATGCTGCGATAGCTCTTTCTTCATGGTCTTCAGACCGTGGCCTGACACTTTCCCCATCAAAGTCCTCGGTCATTGTTTTCACTAGGAAATCGCGTACATATGAGGCAACACATATTCGATTGGATCCATATACTTTTCCTCTTGTCTCATCAGCAAAAGTGCTTGGGTTATATTTCGATAGTCGACTAACATGGAGACGACATATCGAACATATACTAACGAAGATTAGCAAAACATTAAATATGTTACGGGCTGTAACACGTACGTGGTGGGGAGCCCATCCCGCGATATTATTAATTCTTTACAGGAGTCTGATTCGTCCAATATTTGATTATGGTTGTTCTTTCTTCGGAAACGCATCAAAGCACACTTTGCAGAAATTGGACGTAGCCCATCACCGATCCATCAGGCTATGTGTAGGTGCAATGATGTCAACTCCTACAAACGCTTTGCTGATTGAGGCCACAGAAATGCCTCTAGCTCTACGTCGTCAGGTTCTTACGGATGTCTTCATACTTCGTACAGCTTCCATATTAGAACACCCATTACAGAACAAATTGGAGAGCCTGACACAGTCCATCGCTGACGGACGATTGTCAAAACCACGCCGGCTTTCATTGCTCCTCATCAGCTACATTAAAAAAACTGGGGATACCTTTGATTCATAAAAGTCCAATCTACATTACCTTCCAGTACGACTATAACCTTACCCTTCTGAAGCCTTCGGTTTATCACCTTCCACAATATATGCAGGAGTTTAAAAGCCTCAACAATGCAGTTTCACATTTTGTCAACAATACCTGGTCCAACTATGTCCAGATCTACACCGACGGCTCGAAAACCTCTGAGGGAACAGGGTGTGCATTTTATTACTCACTCACGAAAGAATATGGTCAACTCAAACTTCCTACAGAAACATCTATTTATACCGCCGAAATTCTAGCCATCCTTGCTGCCGTCAAATATGGTCTCTCTTACCATTTTCAGAACATACTCATCCTCACCGACGCGAGAAGCATCTTAGAAAAACTGCAACATCCAACTCAAAACAGTACCACAAATCCTTACATTTATGGCCTCCTTCAACAGATTCAAGAAGCTAAAACATCCGGTAGTCAAATCCACTTTCTGTGGATAAAAGAACACAGTTGAATAAGATACAATGAAGTTGTCGATCATCTCGCTAAAGGAAGTATACAGAGTGGCATGTTTCAAGGGATACAGCTTTCATATACTGGCTTTATTCCGCTAGTCAAACGAATAGCCTATACCCAGTGGAAAGATGAATGGGCAAGAACTAGCCACCACCGAGGAACACATTACGCAACACTGCAAACAACAATACCGCAAAAACCCTTATTCTGGGGATACAATATTGCAAGGAGACATCTAACAACCATCATACGAATGAGGCTTGGACACAGATGCTACCCTCACCACCTCCACCGCATCGGAGTGACTACCACGACAGTTTGCCCACATGACGATTTCGATGATGCGGATCTGAATCACATAGTCTTTTCTTGTTCCAGGTATGAGCAACAACGAACAAAGTTATTCGCACAGCTTCGGTCATTACGTATCCCATTCCCCATAAATGTTAACATTCTTTTTCAAGACCACGATAGCATAATCTACAGAGCACTGATCCAATTTCTACAAGACACCAATCTAACTCTATAAACCCTGATGCAGAAGCCACCAACTGAAATAATTAATAAAGATAATCTCCGGACTGTTACACCCCATTAACTACTACCTTTCTACCATGGCCTTCTCACCCTGTAGTAATGCCATGACCGGCCTCATGGCGAGAAGATATAGCACCATCCTTATCCTTTTCACTACCAGCTGGCCAAATGGTGTCTAACCAAAGGCCGTTCTTGAAAAAAAAAAGTTGCCTGTTGACGTGGGTACAGGAAAACAGAAGGCGAACTGCGCGAGGTTTCTGCGTTAAACGGGGCACTCGAGCAGAACACTTCTCTCAACCTGTTCTTTACGGTCTGGGCAGACACCGTGACTCCAGTGACCCTTCTGAGGTCTTGTTGCAGTTCTCTGGCAGTTGCTGAACGACGCCGCAACGCACAGATGGTCAGATATCGGTCATCATGTGGGGTTGTCATGCGTCCACAACTTGTCCAACCCTCCTTGTGAACTGGCCTGTCTCAGTGTAGCGATTCCACAAGTGTTGAATAATTGGCGGAGAGATGTTGAGATCCACAGCAACACGACAAAAAGGCCATCCTTCCTGGATCAAAGTGACGGCGCTTGCGGCTTGAACCTCGTTAAGATGACTCATGGGATGTACTGGTTGACGTACAACGTGCTCAAATGACCGCAGTAGTCTGTGTACCTCACAATGACACATGGACGCACCGCTATTCACTTTGTTTTGAGTGGTCACCTGACAGTTTAATGCATGGCTACTTCGATTTGTCATACCCTGAGTAGCTGAGGTCTCAAGGTATGTTGTATGACCATTGGAACCCCATCTACCAATATTAACGTTCACATACCAAACGTTACAAAACATGTTCCCCCAATTTTTTTGAACTGTGTATAATTGGCGTGTGGCCTCTGGAGAGGCGTGGTGCAGGTCTTTCGATTTGACACCGTGTAGGCGACCTGCACGTCTGTGAGAACGGGGCCCTGCCTACGATGACTTCTAATGCTTAAGACAACACGCACACCCAGCCCCCGAGCCATCGGAATTAACCAATGAAGGTTAAAATCCCCGATCCAGCCGGGAATCGAACCCGGGACTCATTGGACCAAAGGCCGGCACGCTAACCATTTAGCCATGGAGCCGGATCCCCCTGTGGGTGGGGGCGGTAGAATAACACCACGGTATCCATTGCCTCTCGTAAGAGGCGACGAAATGGGGCCCCAGGGGCTCTGGACTTGGGAGCGTGGGTTGGCGACCGCGGGGCCCTCAGCTGAGTCCTGGCATTGCTTCCACTTACTTGTGCCAGGCTCCTCACTTTCATCTATCCTATCCGACCTCTCTTGGTCAACTCTTGTTCTTTTCCGACCCCGATGGTATTAAGTTCCCGAGGCCTAGGGAGTTTTTAATTTTCACGCCCTTCATGCCCTTGTTTTTCCTTGGCCGATACCTTCATTTTCCGAAGTGTCGGATCCCTTCCATTTTTTCTCTCTGATTAGTGTTATATAGAGGATGGTTGCCTAGTTGTACTTCCTCTTAAAATCATAATCACTACCATCACCACCATGAAGTGAGAATGAATGAAAGTGTATGTTTCGTTCCTTTGCGTGTCTGCTATGATTTCTGCAGCCTGCAATGGCTCATCAAACCATACTGAAAAGTGTTTTTTTTTTTTTTTTTTTTTTTTTTTTTTGCGTTTTATCATATAAAATAAATACATGCAGTTTCTTTTACACCACACACACACACACACACACACACACACACAAAAATGAAATGGCGTATGGGTTTTAGTGCAGGGAGAGTCCGAGGATAAGTTCGGCTCGCCAGATGCAGGTCTTTTGATTTCACGCCCGTAGGCGACCTGCGCGTCGTGATTAGGATGAAATGATGAAGACGACACATACACCCAGCCCCCGCGCCAGCAAAATTAACTAATGATGGTTAAATTTCCCGACCCTGCCGGGAATCGAACCCGGGATCCCTGTGACCAATGGCCAGCATGCTGACCATTTAGCTATGGAGCCGGACTTTACACCACAGATATGCTACTATCGTGAGTATTACTAGCTCCTAGCTTCTGCGTGCACAGCGATTCTTATTCGAACTACCTCTACCTCGTTCAGGGCAGTTGGTCACAGCTCCGCTTTGTTACTACGTATCTCTCCCGTGATAGACCTACCTACTGTACCTCCAGTTCTATGTGCTATGAGTGAAATCTAAGCCCATCTGGTGGCCATGATCGTTAACGCGGCAAGTCTATATGGTCTGACGTCATGGTTAGCCGGTTCGAACCTCGTTGATGGAAAATAAATCGCCATCAGAATGTTGGCCGGCACGGTAGGAGAGGTGGTTGTATATAATACCTAATCACTAGATTGCGTGCCAAAAGCCGGGATTCAGTTCCAAATTTCTCCGCAGTGAGTGAGAGCATATGCCGCTCTTGATGGTGATGTGGATGGGGACTTTAAGCCTTGAGCAGACTCCTTGCTGTTATTCGACAGGGGCAGGCTGTGTGTCAAGACAGAATTTCACCCTCTCTCTACTTCATTATAATCATCTCCTCATACACAGACGTGCAGGTCGCCCTGGGTGTCAGATAGAAAGACCTGCACCGCGCGAGCAGAACATGGTCTAGGACACTCCCGGAATGAACCTGGCACGCGTATGGCAGTTGGATGCGCCAAATTTGGTGATTCTACCTACGCAATACGTGCATCAAAAAGTAAATGACGTATGGAGAATGTACAACAACCGATGGAGATAAGAAAAAAATCATAGGACCAAAGTCTCTCAAAATCCGGCACTGGCAGTGTAGGCCTAATCCGTTTTCTGTTACGACGCACCGTTCTGCCACAATAAACCTTAAAAGAAAGTTCTGCACTGGCTTTAAAAGTTGCATCCATATTTTTAATTTTCTTTCGAGGGTTAAAAAAGAAATATTTGAATTTTTTGGAATTTTCCCGTTGGTTACAGGCGAAAATCTAATGTTTGCCAAATTAAACTTTCTACATCATCTGGAAGTGGGTAAACATTAATGTCAGTGTTTTTATGGTACCGGTATATGGATTAGTATGCAGTGACGTAGCCAACGCAGGAAGTCTCGAATATCTCCGTTAATATTAGCAAGGCCGTAGACAGACTGGTTTTCTCGGGTCATTTTTCGGTGCCCGGCCCTCCTTTGGGGGCCCGGGCCGTAGTTGGCAAAAAAATCTAAATGAATAAAAAAGCGAAAAGTAAATTCAATAAGCCACCAAAAATGTATGGTCGTACTTGCGGAACGCCTGTGATTTCTATTGTGGGTTATCTTTATATTCTCGTGTTTGTAAGTAAATAGAAAAGGGTAGGTTTTACATTGCTTTGAAGAACCCGCACTATTGTTGTCTACAGGGGAAGAGCGTGCGGTTATTGAGACTGCCTGTCTAACTCCCCCTCCACCGTTTGTCCTTACCTTTATTATTGTAACAATGTTAGTTGCTATTATTATAATTTACAGCGAAGTTCGTTTATCTGTTTGGTTTTCGATCTTAATTTTCTAGTTTAGCTATCGCGTTCGTGTAGTAATAAAATCACGCCGTAATAAGTTAACTTGTTAAAGTTTTTTTAAACTGTTTGGATTTTAATTTTGATTTGATTAGTGATAATAGTATAACATCAGTCTCCGTGAGCAACTAGGCCCTACTATAGGCCGGAAGTTTAATAGTATTTAGCCTATCTTCCTTTGAGTAATAATGTATAGGCCTACTTCTTTTTTTTAATGTAGTGCTAGACCTTCCAGTAAACCATTAATAATTACATTTTTGAGGCATCCTTTTTATTTATCATTTAATAACTAAAAATCGTTAATAACAGACCACATGTATAATTTAGATTTTAAAAAATTCTAACTTTAAGACAGTTTAAGTATTGTACTACACTTTAGGATTGTATTGTACTGTAACGTATGATGCAGGTTGCTAATACAATTTATCTCAAATGCCTACTGAATATTAATTTCATTTCATTTAGAAAAGAAGCTATCCCGCCATTCCACGTGGGCTCTACATTAAATGGGGGCCTCACTTTGAAAGTCCCCATGAAATAATAAAGAACGTTAAATTATACAAACAAACCTATTAGATAGAGCAGAGCAGAATTTAGTCTAATTTAATTTAATGTATATTATAATTATGTAGGGATGAACTAGTCCAGTATACCTACATAAAGACTTCGTTAATGTGCTGAACTTTGGAGTAAAACAAGGAATACCGGGCAAGTTGGCCGTGCGGTTAGGAGCGCGCAGCTGTGTGCTTGCATCTGAAAGATAGTGGGTTCGAATCCCACTGACGGCAGCCCTGAAGATGGTTTTCCGTGGTTTCCCATTTTCACACCAGGCAAATTCTGGGACTGTACCTTAATTAAGGCCACGGCCGCTTCCTTCCAACTCCTAGCCCTTTTCTATCCCATCGTCGCCATAAGACCTATCTGTGTCGGTGCGACGTAAAGCCACTAGCAAAAAAACAAAACAAGGAATGACTTTAAGACAATTAAAGACCCATTTTCAATATTTATTCATTCCAAAATAAGATACGGTGCGTAATAAAAAGTTAAAAACTTAACTTTAATTTTTAGAATCTTTAGATTTACACTGACTGACAGAGCAAATGCAACACCAAGAAGGAGTGGTTCGAAAGGGATGAAAGTTGGGGAGAAAACAGAGACGGCACGGACGAATAATTGATGTTTATTTCAAACCGATATGCAGGTTACACAATGCGCACGGCATCGACTCAGTAGGATGTAGGACCACCGCGAGCGGCGATGCACGCAGAAACACGTCGAGGTACAGAGTCAATAAGAGTGCGGATGGTGTCCTGAGGGATGGTTCTCCATTCTCTGTCAACCATTTGCCACAGTTGGTCGTCCGTACGAGGCTGGGGCAGAGTTTGCAAACGGCGTCCAATGAGATCCCACACGTGTTCGACTGGTGAGAGATCCGGAGAGTACGCTGGCCACGGAAGCATCTGTACACCTCGTAGAGCCTGTTGGGAGATGCGAGCAGTGTGTGGGCGGGCATTATCCTGCTGAAACAGAGCATTGGGCAGCCCCTGAATGTACGGGAGTGCCACCGGCCGCAGCACATGCTGCACGTAGCGGTGGGCATTTAACGTGCCTTGAATACGCACTAGAGGTGACGTGGAATCATACGCAATAGCGCCCCAAACCATGATGCCGCGTTGTCTAGCGGTAGGGCGCTCCACAGTTACTGCCGGATTTGACCTTTCTCCACGCCGACGCCACACTCGTCTGCGGTGACTATCACTGACAGAACAGAAGCGTGACTCATCGGAGAACACGACGTTCCGCCATTCCCTCATCCAAGTCGCTCTAGCCCGGCACCATGCCAGGCGTGCACGTCTATGCTGTAGAGTCAATGGTAGTCTTCTGAGCGGACGCCGGGAGTGCAGGCCTCCTTCAACCAATCGACGGGAAATTGTTCTGGTCGATATTGGAACAGCCAGGGTGTCTTGCACATGCTGAAGAATGGCGGTTGACGTGGCGTGCGGGGCTGCCACCGCTTGGCGGCGGATGCGCCGATCCTCGCGTGCTGACGTCACTCGGGCTGCGCCTGGACCCCTCGCACGTGCCACATGTCCCTGCGCCAACCATCTTCGCCACAGGCGCTGCACCGTGGACACATCCCTATGGGTATCGGCTGCGATTTGACGAAGCGACCAACCTGCCCTTCTCAGCCCGATCACCATACCCCTCGTAAAGTCGTCTGTCTGCTGGAAATGCCTCCGTTGATGTCGGCCTGGCATTCTTAGCTATACACGTGTCCTGTGGCACACGACAACACGTTCTACAATGACTGTCGGCTGGGAAATCACGGTACGAAGTGGGCCATTCGCCAACGCCGTGTCCCATTTATCTTTCGCTACGTGCGCAGCACAGCGGCGCATTTCACATCATGAGCATACTTCAGTGACGTCAGTCTACCCTGCAGTTGGCATAAAGTTCTGACCACTCCTTCTTGGTGTTGCATTTGCTCTGTCAGTCAGTGTAATTTTATGAAGATTGAACTTTAAGAAATGTATACGAAATTTACTAAAAGTCACTTAAACGTTTCTGTAAGGGTGGTCAACGAAAAATGTTCTTGCCCGGGGAATTTTTGTGCGAGAGTGAGAGAGAGAGAGAGAGAGAGAGAGAGAGAGAGAGAGTGAGATGGGGGGGGGGGTGCGGCGGTCAAGTCATTTGCCCGGGGCCCGTCAAAACTGTCTATGGCCCTGAATATTAGTTGTATGGAGAAATTGTTCGTAATAAAGTTGTGTGAATTATAATTTCCGATCTTTTATGTCTCATACATTTTCACCGTAAGACGAATAATAACGGAGTTATTAGTGATAATCATTTGTTTCTCCACTAATTTCCGAATACCAAAGATAATATTAATTCTTCTGCCGCTTTTCCCTCACTGGTGATGTCACGCATGTGAACTGCACCGAAAATGTGGACTTTTGCATGTTTTACCGCCGAATGCCCTTCCTGACTCCAATCCTGGAATTCCCCTGCTAGCTGGTCAGAGCAACTAGCTCTTTACCGAGGGCGCCTGCCGAGACAACCTGCTGAACACAGCCGATTGAATGGTTGAAGTATGAATTTGTGCGTGCCTGCGGATTAAGTTGCCGGCCCCGCGGTGAACGGGTAACGTGCCTGCCTCTTACCCGAAGGCCCGGGCTCGATTCCCGGCCAAGGGCTGGTTCGAGGTCCACTCAGCCTACGTGATTACAATTGAGGAGCTATCTGACAGTAGGATGGCGGCCCCAATCTAGAAAGCGAAGAATAACGGCCGAGAGGAGCCGTCGTGCTGACCACTCGACACCTCGTAATCTGCAGGCCTTCGGGATGAGTAGCGGTCGCTTTGTAGGCCATGGTCCTTCGGGGCTGTTGCGCCATGGGGTTTGGTTTGGTTTGAGGACTAGTTAGTTTTAAGAGTTTTTAATATTAATTAGTTTTAATATTAATTTATTTAAATTCACTTTAATTCTATTACATACTTTATTCAGTTTTTAACTACGGTATTTTAATTATTTTAGCATTTTATTTTAGATTTTAATTAATATATGGTTAAGTGTAAGAGGGGGCCTCAAGCCCTAAAATGGCCACCGAAGAAAACACCAATAAATAAATAAATAAATAAATAAATAAATAAATAAATAAATAAATAAATAAATAAATAAATAAATAAATAAATAAATTTACTACTGCGTGTTTCTGTGGTGGTTGGTAGTGTGATATGTCGTATAAGTATGAAGAAAAGAACTTATTCCCCGAGTCAGGTAAAGTAATAATGAAATAACATTTTTGCACACTTTTTTAGTTTCTTCACACATAGGCTAGGTCGAATCATACGAGATTAAAACTCTCTTAACCAAGTAGGAATCGAACCCAGGACCGTCTGAATCGAAGGTCTCAACTCTGAACATTCAGCCAGGGAGGTGGTTGAACTAAAATAAAGCTTTACTTACGAATCACTGCACAATACGGTATACAGTTTTCAACCTTTCATTTCGCATATAGGCTATTATTGTTACCTTGTAAGTTTGTTATCTATATATATAAAATAAGAGTTTTGTCTGTACATTGCTCAGAATTTGAAAATAATGGTATTTCTGTATCGGTCATGTCCATAGTAACAAGAAAATGCACTTTTTACTTTTCCGTAATTTCTGTCTGTCTGTCTGTCTGTCTGTCTGTCTGTATGTATGTATGTATGTATGTATGTATGTATGTATGTATGTATGTATGTATGTACACGCATCACGAGAAAACGGTTGAAGAGAATTTAATGAAAATCTGTATGTGAGGTCGAGGGATGAGCCTCTACAATCTAGGCTATAAATCATTTTACTCACGCTGAGTGAAATTGTAGTTTAGGGGAAGGCCTAAAATTGAATTCCTAACTATTTATGTTATTAGTGGTCGTATTTTAAAGAAAATGGGTATGCAAAGTCGAGGAATAAGTTGCTACAATCTAGGCTATCAATAATTGTGTTCACGCTGAGAAAAATGGTAGTTTAGGGGAAAGCCTAAAATTTAATTCTCAAATGTTGTTATTAGTAGTCCTATCTTGATGAAAATCGGTATGCAAAGTCAGGAAATAAGTCACTATAGTCTAGGCTGTAAATTATTTTATTCACGCTGAGTGAAATGGTAGTTTAGGGGAAGGCCTAAAATGTAATTCTCAAATATTTCTTATTAGAGGTGTAATCGATGAATGCTACATAACTAAGGTTATATAGTATTAAATTCCCTATTATTCATGTCTTATACATTGTTACCGTACTGGCTATGATCACAAAGATATTCATGAATTTGAATTTTTGTTACTAAGTCCATATCAGCGCCGAGTAACGAGAAAATGTGTAAACAGTATTTAATGAAAATCGGTATGTAAAGTCGGAGGGTAAGAAACTACAGTTTATGGTAAAAAATATTTTACAAATCACAGAGTCGAAAGAAAACTAAATGTGAAGACCTACAATATAGAAAGTTCATAACATTGATCAACAATAACATTACATTGACCATTGTTTGTCGTGATGTGCTTTGTGTCTTCTGTTGCCCCTCATCTCCTGTAGATAAGATTACTGCTGCGTACAGAGTATTTTTTTATTTGATTTACGTTTCACCGACATAGATAGGTTTTATGGCGACGATGGGATAGGAAAGGGCTAGGAGTGACTTAGGCCTTAATTAAGGTACAGGCCCAGCATTTGACTGGTGTGAAAGTGGGAAACCACGGAATACCATCTTCAGCGCTGCCGACAATGGGGTTCGAATCCACTATCTCTCGGATGCAAGCTCACAGCTGCGCACCGCTAACAACACGGTCAACTCGCCCAGTCGTACAGAGTGTAACAGCCTGTCTGAATATTGATGGGAAGTAGCTGGGGAGTTAGATAACTTTCTTCTTTAGCATGCCATTCCCCTGGTTTATAAATTTTCTGATACTACTGGTACGTAACACACTGGATCATCATAGCATTCGGGCTATTCAATCCCTACTCTGAGGCACTGATTGGAATGAACAGTGTGCATATTTAGCGGAATAATGGCAGATGAGTGTTCATGGCAATCTGCGGCCTGGTCATCCCAGCTCTGGAACTTTGGACTATTAGATTGGCACCGCAATCTAACCGCAGCACTGTTCATTAAAAGTGATAAAATGTGCGGCTTTCCATTTGATCGAGTATTTTATATGATAGCATTGCTTTTAATCGCTACAGTCATACTTACGTTTTTGTAATGACCTATGTTGATTTCAGGTTAGGAAAACCACAAAGTCAGTCTTTCTGAGAATCCCGTAGCGAAGCACGGGTACATCAGCTAGTAATCTATATATTAAAAGAGTTCTACTGGACCGATTTGCTTTTTTTTTGTTTTATCCTCTCCGGAATTACCTGCCGGTGATTCATGAGACATTGATAGGTCTTTAACTTCAGTCAATATTGAATAAACCGAGCTCGATAGCTGCAGTCGCTTAAGTGCGGCCAGTATCCAGTAATCGGGAGATCTGGGTTCGAGCCCCACTGTCGCCAGCCCTGAAGATGGTTTTCCGTGGTTTTCCATTTTCACACCAGGCAAATGCCGGGGCTGTACCTTAATTAAGGCCACGGCCGCTTCCTTCCACTTCCTAGGCCTTTCCCGTCCCATCGTCGCCATAAGAATATCTGTGTCGGTGCGACGTAAAGCAAATAGCAAAAAAAATATTAAAAAATTAAAAAAAAATAAAAAAAATTGAATAATCCTAAAATTAAGTCACTAAATGACCACTCCAATAATTGCAGGCGACCCCGCAATACATTCCGTATACTTGGCGGGTTGCACACAGTTAAGGAACAAAATCTTTACGTCAAGATATCGGCGAAGTTATAAGACTAGAAATGATGGCGACTATAGGCAAACCTGCACTTTCAACCAAACTTTGTACACATGTGAGTTAATACTACACTGAGCGGCACGATAAACGCAACACTTCAATTTCTTTCAAAACTGAAATTTATGTTAAATTTTTGACACTTTATTGACACTAATCCACTATCTTATGATGGAATATTGTGGCACGGTCCCATCTAAGTGTCTAACAATGAAAATAAGATTATAAACAAATTGATCAAATTAAGCAGAGATGCACATTTTAAGGAAATATTGAGTAAGCTCATAAAAGTAATGCACTTCTGTTTTGATGTTATACACTTCACACTTTCACTTCACAGACCACGGAGACGATCCGGAGAGAAACATTGTCGGAATAAGACAAACCTAGCACCCCTAGGGGTGGAGTGGGGAGGGATGTATTTGGGGTCGCTGAGATGAATAGAGGCACTCCAGATACCACCTTCACCTTGGGGGATGAGAAAGGGTGAAAGAGAAAATGTCCAAAATGACCGAGATTGTATGTATGTATGTATGTATGTATGTATGTATGTATGTATGTATGTATGTATGTATGTATGTATGTATGTATGTATGTATGTATGTATGTATGTATGTATGTATGTATGTATGTATGTATGTATGTATGTATGTATGTATGTATGTATGTATGTATGTATGTTTATGTTCCAGCATAGCTCTCAAATAAACTTGGTATAAATATGATTTACTATCTGGAGCAAAATACTGTGGGAGTAAGACAGTGGGATGGACTGACTTGTAAAAATGATAAAAAACGACCAATATTATTGCCGAAACCATACTTTTCGGGGTCGCTGAGATGAATTGTGTCACTCTGGATGCAATTTAAGTCCAAGTTCAGCCTCTATCGGCATGGGAAGTGGGTAGAAGTTGAGAAAGGAATAATGTCCAAGATGATCGAGATTAGTGTTGAATTGGCATTTTTCGAGTTCACTAGGCTGATTTGCGACATTATCAGTTGGGATCGTGAACATCATATCTATAGGGTGACGTGTATAGAGTTACAAGTTGTTGAAGGGGACCGGCGGGCCTCCCAGACCGTAACACCGTCTCTCAGGTCAGAGAGATGTGATTCAATGAAGGAGATGTTCGGAGAAGGTGAGGCTGTTAGAGGCCGTGGCTTATACTAATAACTGTTCCGGCATTCACCTTGCTGCAAGAGAATTAAAAAAACACGGAAAACCATTCTCAGGACAACCACTACCTCTCCGTCTCCCGAATGTAGAGCTGTAGAGCCACGGTAGGGCAGACACAACCGGTGAGCACAAGCTTGCTCTGCTTGGTACGTCGGTCGGAATGCAGAGCTGTAGAGCCACGGTAGGGCCGTGACCACTGGTAAGCACAAGCTTGCTCTGCTTGGTACGTCGGTCGGAATGCAGAGCTGTAGAGCCACGGTAGGGCCGTGACCACCGGCAAGCACAAGCTTGCTCTGCTTGGTACGTCGGTCGGAATGCAGAGCTGTAGAGTCACGGAAGAGCTGTGACCACCGGTAAGCACAAGCTTGCTCTGCTTGGTACGTCGGTCGGAATGTAGAGCTGTAGAGCCACGGTAGGGCAGACACCACCGGTAAGCACAAGCTTGCTCTGCTTGGTACGTCGGTCGGAATGCAGAGCTGTAGAGCCACGGTAGGGCCGTGACCACTGGTAAGCACAAGCTTGCTCTGCTTGGTACGTCGGTCGGAATGCAGAGCTGTAGAGCCACGGTAGGGCCGTGACCACCGGCAAGCACAAGCTTGCTCTGCTTGGTACGTCGGTCGGAATGCAGAGCTGTAGAGTCACGGAAGAGCTGTGACCACCGGTAAGCACAAGCTTGCTCTGCTTGGTACGTCGGTCGGAATGTAGAGCTGTAGAGCCACGGTAGGGCAGACACCACCGGTAAGCACAAGCTTGCTCTGCTTGGTACGTCGGTCGGAATGCAGAGCTGTAGAGCCACGGTAGAGCCGTGACCACTGGTAAGCACAAGCTTGCTCTGCTTGGTACGTCGATCGGAATGTAGAGCTGTAGAGCCACGGTAGGGCAGACACCACCGGTAAGCACAAGCTTGCTCTGCTTGGTACGTCGGTCGGAATGTAGAGCTGTAGAGCCACGGTAGGGCCGTGACCACCGGTAAGCACAAGCTTGCTCTGCTTGGTACGTCGGTCGGAATGCAGAGCTGTAGAGCCACGGTAGAGCCGTGGTCACCAGTAAGCCGAAGCAGACTCTGCATCCGTCGACGTCACAGTCTTGGATATAATATGCCTACATTTTAGTTACTGCGGACACACAATCGACTGTAGATGTTGAACCTGTGAATTTAAATTACCAGTGTTTTCTAACGTCCAGGCACTCGGATACGAGTCCATTGATATTAATTTATGTGTGCGCACCATCTTTGATCAAGCAGATAGGTACTTCTTGTCTTAGAGGTGAATATTATTACACGAGTGGGTGTCGCTGCGTTCAATTGATCAGTGGTAGAATGCCGGCCCCGGATTCCAAGATCACGGGTTCAAAACCAGGCAGAATTTTGAAAGTCGGAAAAGAAGTCTATTGGACATTCCATGTAGTAGGATGTCGGCATGTAAAACATATCTGGCGACACATTATTTATTTACCTGACAAAATGAATTAAGACTTAGGCATAGATCATTTTTACAAGCTGATTTACGTCACACCGACACACGTAGGTGGGATAGGAAGGGAAGGAAATGGCCGTTGCCTTAATTAAGATACAGCCCCAGGAATTGCCTCGTGTGAACATGGAAAACCACGGAAAACCATATTCAGGGCTGCCGATAGTGGGGTTCGAACCCTGTATCTCTCGAATGCAAGCTCACAGCTGCGCGACCCTAACCGCGCGGCTAACTCACTCGGTGGGCATAGATCGCCCAACAGACACCTGGTTTACTCTGCCATCTGGTAGAGTGAAACGAAACGTGGAAATTGACGCTCAGGCAGCCTAGGTTTAGTCACATAAAAACATTAGCACACGTAGACGATTATTATTATTATTATTATTATTATTATTATTATTATTATTATTATTATTATTATTATTATCATTATTATATAAAATTCGCTGGGGCCATCAAGGACCACGTTAAGTCTTGTTGCATTTGACACTGAACTTGGCCTTCTTTAGAGCCCAAATTTCCCTCATTCTTTGTGAGTGGGCCTGCTTACGCTCCTCTGTCCAAGGAGCACCGTGTCTTCTCTTCGGTTGCTCGTCTCGGTTTAGCCCGTTCGCCAATATTTTCCTGCGGACGAGATCTCTGTTAAGGGCGTCTTCAGCTGAGATATGTAGCATTTGCAGGTCTTCTTTGGTACTTCTAAACCAGGGAATTGTGGTTTTAGGGTTTGAATAAAAAAAGTGAAAGATTTCTTTAGTTAATTTTCTTCCGTCCATTCTTTTCAGATGACCGTAAAATCGTGCCCGTCTTTTTCTGATTGTGTTGGTAATTTTCTCTATTTTGCTGTAGACTTCCTTGTTGGATCTCTTTTGATGGATTCCATTTCTGTACTTTGATCCCAAGATTCCTCTCTCAATTTTGCGTTCTTTTTTCTCCAGTTTTTCAAGGAGTCCTTTGTTGGCATTTAGAGACAGGGTTTCGGCTGCATATAGAACTACTGGCTTCAGAACTGTTTCATAGTGACGTATCTTGGTGTTTTGGGAAAGGCATTTTTTCTTGTAGATTGTGCGGGATGTTTGGTAGGCTATTTCCAGTTTGCGTACTCGCTCCTGAAGTGCTTCTTTGTCCAGACCATTTTTCATGATGATCTCACCCAGGTATTTGAATTTGTCTACTCGGGTGATGTCCCCGTATTTTGTATGGAGTTTTGGTGGAGCCTCTTTGATGTTAGTCATTACTTCTGTTTTCTCAAATGATATCTGCAAACCAGTTTGTTCGGCAATTTCCTTTAAAATTTCAACTTGAGCTCTAGCGGTTTCTATGTCGTTTGAGAGAACAGCAATATCATCGGCAAATGCTAAGCAGTCTGTTGCGATCTCCTTGGATTTGGTTCCTATTCTCAATGGACTGTAGTTGGTTTCCTGTAATCTCACCCGCCAGGTTCTGATGATCTTTTCAAGAACACAGTTGAAGAGTATCGGGGATAGCCCATCACCTTGTCGGACTCCTGTTTTGATTGCAAAGGAATGCGAGAGACATCCGTGGAACTTCACCTTGGATTTTGTATCGGTCAGGGTGGCTCTAATTAATGCCAGCAGTTTCAAATCAACTCCACATTCATTTAAGATGTTTAGCAGGACTTCTCGGTCAATGGAGTCGTACGCTTTCTTAAAGTCCACAAAGACAGACACATACTGCTTGGACCTTAGTGTACAATATCTGATGATCGTTTTGAGATTTTGGATCTGTTCAGCTGTTGAGCGACCTTTTCTGAACCCTCCTTGGTATTCACCTATTTGATGTTCGACTTGTGCTTCCAAACGCTCCAGGATGGTAAGTGATAGAAATTTGTAAGTCACGGGTAGCAAAGATATTCCTCTGTAGTTGTTGATGTTCTTCATGCTGCCTTTTTTGTGTAATGGATGGATCAAAGCTATTTTCCAATCTTCGGGTAGGGTCTCCTTGTTCCAAATTTCTTCTATTTGCTTTTGCAAGATATCAAGTGATTTCTCTGGGGCATATTTCTATAGTTTTGCTACTACTGAGTCTTCCCCCCGGCGCTTTGTTATTTTTGAGACGTGCAATGTGGCGCTTGATTTCATCTCTATCGGGTGGTCTGGAATCTGGGTACCTGAGTAAGGGTTCCTTTGTCTCAACGGCGCTTTGCGATTTAGAGCAATTAAGTAAATTCTTGAAGTAATCTGCCAGAATGCTGCAATTTTCTTCATTTGTGGTTGCCAGTGTGCCGTCTTTTCGCTCAAAGCATAGAGATGGTGGTTTATAGCCAGTGAGTTTGCATTTGAAGGCTCTGTAGTACTCTCTGCTTTCTTTCTTCCTAAAGTTTTGTTCTATCTTTTCAATGAGAGATTTTTCGTATTTACGTTTCTCAGTTCTGAACACCCTAGCTGCTTGGGCACTTTGGGTTTTGTAGGTTTTCCAATCATTTTCTGATTTCGTAGAGTAGTACTGTTTCCACGCATTGAGTCTTTCTTGGAGGACTGATTCGCAGGTACTATTCCACCAGGCATGCTTTTTGCTTCTCTTGATTTCTGCAACGTCTTTGGCGGCCTCAACAAGGAGACTTTTGGCGTTGTTAAAGTCACAGGCATTTGGTCTAGCTTTCTCCTGGAACTCCTCGACCCTTTGCTGAAGTTTATCATTGTCGAAGCGTGTGATTTGTTTGGTTGTCTTCCTTGTGTTTGCGGGAATTGGTTTGAATTTGATAAGAGACATATAATGATCTGAGGCCACATTGATGCCTTTCTTTACCTTGACATTCATAATCTCAGGGCTGTTTCTCCTGGAGATTACAACATGATCAATTTGGAACTCTCCGAGAGTTTGGACGGGAGAACGCCAAGTCATTTGCTTTCTGGGTAGATGGCGAAAGTGGGTCGACATGACCTGCAGGTTGTGATTTTCGCAAATGGACACCAGTCTTTTGCCGTTGGGATTGGTTCTTTTGTGAGCAGGGTAATTACCTATAACTTTCTTGTACTTCTGTTCACGACCTAGTTGGGCATTGAAGTCACCCAAAAGAAGCTTGACATGGTGTTTGGGGATTTTGTTTAATTTTTCATCCAGTAGGTCCCAGAAATTATCAACTTCGTCTGGATCATACTTGTTCTTATCGTTTGTAGGAGCATGTGCGTTAACTAGTGCGTAGGTTTTGTTCCCGCATTTAATTGTGAGTATAGACAATCTGTCATTCACAGGTTCGAAATTTGCAACCGATTTAAGGATCTTGGTTCTAACAGCAAACGCGGTTCCAAGTATCACAGCTCCATTGAGGATTCCTCTTTGCGCTTTGCTCTTGAAAAATCGGTAGCCTTCGGATTCAAAAATCTCTTCATCTGGGTACCTTGTTTCCTGTAGGGCCATTATGGATATCTGATTTTCGTGAAGAGCTTTGGTGAGGGTTTTCAGCTTGCCAGTTTGTGTAAGTGAATTTATGTTGAAAGTTGCTAGAAAGGTTTTAGATTTTGGCCTGAGTTTTTGACTCTTCGGGGTACACCGAGACGCTCCGACTCGTCTCTTGCATGATGTCGAGTCTCCCCCAGAATCCGAACGAGACTCGTGCGCCCTGGCATTCACGACGAGGGATTTATCCGAAGATTTACTCCCTGGAGTATGTTTCTTGAAATGTTGTGCCATCATGCTTTTTGACTTGACTTTGCTTTGGACGGGTACCCATCCTTTTACAACTAGGGTTGTTAGCCCTAGAGGTTGCCTCAAGATGTTTTCTGGCTTCTGGTCATTTACCAGTCTTCGCCGTAGCCCTGGCAAGGGACCAGTTTTTTTTCACGGTGGTATTTTATTTCCCTACTACCCTCTGACTCTGCTGGCGGCAGAGCCAGTGAGCTTCCCCAATTCCAATGGGACGCGCCCGATGGAGGTAACCGGTAAATCCCCACACGGGTATTATTATTATTATTATTATTATTATTATTATTATTATTATTATTATTATTATTATTATTTCCAATGTCCCCCAGCAGTTAGAGTGGCGTAACTGTTAGCTTGCGTTCGGGAGATGGTGGATTCAAATCCCACCGTCGGCAACCCTGAAGATCCTTTTCCGTGGTTTTCCATTTTCAAACCAATAAAATGCTGGGGCTGTACTTAATTAACACCACGGTCGCTTCCTTTCCACTCCTGTCCCATCGTCGCCATAAGACCTGTCTGTGTCGGTGCGACGTAAAACAAAATTGTAAAGAAAATAAACAAACTTCTTTTATGGACTAGAATAAATTTGTTTCTGTGTAAGGCTCATATTTACCAACGTCAGAAATTTTTGCTGTTATAGTAGATTTACAAAACTCGGATAATGTCGTTATCTCGGATAAGGCTTACTTCTGTATTCACCACAGAATTTATTATCTCGGTTTACCAAAACTAAGTTTTCGTTTCAATCTGAGTTTGAACCGCAAATTTTTCATACTGAAGCACGGAAAACAAATGACTGCGTGCTGCCGTCACTATAGAAATGTAAAAAAAGTTTTTTATTCCATTCCATAAAGTATGTTCACTATTGAGCAGAAAGGAAGAAAGAAGTGTAATATGACTTTCCACGAGAGCGAATTGTTATTGGATTGGGTGGCAGAAATCATTAACAACATAGAGAATAAGAAAAATTATAGCTTACACATTGTATTTCACTCAAAATATAAGGCCGTATTCGTTAATTCTTCATTTAAAGTCACCCAGTCGTGTACCGTACAAGATATACAGTAAGCTATAATCCAGAATTCATCTTAGGCTTACCTATATGTTGGGAATTCCAGGTTATGTCCGATCAAGGATAAGACTGACAGTATCGAAGCTTTAGATAACGTAAAATGTGTGTGAAAATCAGTGTCTTCGTAGTACTCGAAATATGTCGCACGTACTTGTATCCACCTAGGACGTTTATTAATTGCATAATCTTGATCATATTACTCGTCGCTGTGATTTTTTCTAGCAATTAGATATTCCAGCCGTCTACGAGCAGCTATCTTGGAAGACTATTATCTTTTTACTGGCCAACCAATCTCCGGTAAAATTTTAAAACGAGATAATGCCCGTTATCCGAGATAATGTTGTTGGTGGTAAAAGTTCAGCCGTGTTCACGCAAGTTTTATAAGGAGGTGATGCAGAATGAAGCCTGCAAAACTTACGTGGAATTCCTTTTAGAGAAGGGATGTGTCCATTGCCATGACCAGGGACCCACCAATTCACCCCAAAAAGTACATTTACTTTTATAACCTAACGAAGAGTAGCGCACGCCATTTTCCATTACTGGAATGGCTACGTGCATTGCTAATGGCTGTCGTAAAATGCGTTGTTACGTCATTGCCATTAATGATTAGAAGCACATAGCGTTGCCAACCCGCGAAGAAAAAAAAGCACGGTCTTGTCCAGGCCTACCCTAACCAGTGCAGACCAATGGTATTTCCTCAGGTAACTAGAGGTCTAAGTCCGCTTCGCGGCTCTAACCTGGAGGCTTACGCCCCCAGACCCCCTTTGCAGTTTGCTTGTCCTCATATCACTGGTTTTGTCCAGACCCTACCCTAACCTATCCAGACCAATGTTCTTGTCCAGCTCCTATCCTAACCAACCCAGACCAATGGTCTTGTCCAGGCTCTACTCTAACCAGTGCAGACCAATGGTGTTTCCTCAGGTAACTAGAGGCCTAAGTCCGCTTCGCGGCTCTAACCTGGGGGCTTACGCCCCCAGACCCGCTTTGCAGTTTGCTTGTCCTCATATCACTGGTTTTGTCCAGACCCTACCCTAACCTATTCAGACCAATGTTCTTGTCCAGCTCCTATCCTAACCAATCCAGACCAATTGTCTTGTCCAGGCTCTACCCTAACCAGTGCAGACCAATGGTGTTTCCTCAGGTAAGGCCGCTTAGCGGCTCTAACCTGGGGGCTTACGGCCCCAGACCCCCCTTGCTCATGATGGTCTAGTTCTTGGTTGGTAGCGTTGTGCTTTGCTCGATCACGCCGTCTGCGAGTCATAGGACAGTCATACCGCGCGTAGATATCGGCGATGCAAGCGGTAACTATGGTACTAATGTTGCGTGAACACCACTGAAGTTTTAATTTGTTGGTGATTACAAACTTAATTGTTACCTCGGTTTACGTAGTATTAAATTAAGATAAAAGCTTTTACTCGCGTTGGTGAATACGGGCCTAAGTCTCATTCTTCGTTTACTGTATGAAAGTGACTGGGGTATGAATAATGCTAGAAATATAATTCATTATGCAGTCAGTGCGTCAGTGGTGCGTGAATTTCAGTGGGCTTGGCAGACTGATGTGTAGCCTAACAACAACAACAACAACAACAACAACAACAACAACAACAACGGATCCATGAGGAAAACAACGGGAAAATATCTTACTCCCTATTTTCCTTGCAAGCATCTTCAATAACTTCTAGACCATCTGTGATAGCTGAACACACAGAGCTCTTGATGTTCCAACCAGTCCTTATCACTCTTTTTTATTTTTTAAAAAATGATCAAAAAGATTACAAAAGATCTGATTATTAATTTCGTGTGGCTAATTCTAGCCGAGTGCAGCCCTTGCAAGGCAGACCCTCCGCTGAGGGTGGGTGGCATCTGCCATGTGTAGGTAACTGCGTGTTATTGTGGTGGAGGATAGTGTTATATGTAGTGTGTGATTGCATGGATGTTGGGGATAACACAAACACCCAGTCCCCGGGCCATTGGAATCGAACCCGGGACCCTCTGAACCGAAGGCTAGTGCGCTGACCATTCAGCCAACGAGTCGGACAAAACGATCTGATAAATAACTGGTATAAAAGCCAGACACAAATTCCAAACATTAGAAACGATGCAGTTTTTTCCACTTTTCTCAAAATTAGTAGTAGTGAAATGAACATGTATGCTTTCTCAAATATTCTTCTTCTTCTTCTTCTTCTTCTTCTTCTTCTTCTTCTTCTTCTTCTTCATGCGCCATTTCCTCGCAGAACGTTGGCCATCAGTAGCATGATCTGTTGTTTGTTCATAGCTGTTCTGAACAGAGTAAGCTTTGTCACCCCAAACCACTGGCTCAAGTTGCCGAGCCACGATGTCCTACTTCTCCCCGGACCACGTTTTCTATTAATTTTCCCTTGGAGTATTACTTGCAGAAGGTGGTATTTACTGTTCCGCATCATATGATCAAAGTATTCTAGCTTCCTTTTCTTTATGGTAGTGAGAATTTCTGGTTCTTTGTTCATACGGTCATTTTAGCTGTCCAAGGTATCTTCAGCATCCTTCGGTACGCCCACATTCCAAATGCTTGCAACTTCTCATGATCTAAATTAGTGACTATGCCTCAACGCCGTATAGCAGAATGCTGAAAATGTAGCACCGGAGTAGTCGTGTCCGTAGTGTAATGGAAAGGTCAAAGTTTTCTAAGTCTCTGAAAAGAAGTTCTGGCCTGCTCAATTCTGCATCGGATATCATGAGCAAGGTCCCAGTCATCATTAATGTGACATCCCAGGTATTTAAATGTTGCCACTCTTGCGGTTCTTATTAAGTAGGGCTCCACTACCCTTCTTGTTGTATGCACCGGTTACTAGTTTCACTTTCTTGTACATGTTGAAAAAATCATGTTTTGAATTCAGTAATTCTATGTCTATGCATTCCTCAGAGAGTTGTTCTTTTTCATTCATTATTTTTTGTCATATTAACTTCTGCAAACTTTTGTACTTTACAGGATCTTTGTTTTTAAAAGACCTTCTCTGGTCCATCAGCTTCAGATTTTCTTCTGTCATTCACGGCTTGTTTTTCCTTCTTCCAGCATCCCTTCATTTTACTTGACTTATGTCGTTAATTGCACATCTGACGTGATTCCAAGTGCCTTCAACATCATTTACATTCGCGCTGTTTTGAACTTCCGCAAGTTTTACACGTAGGGCTGTCTGAACGTCATCCTTCAGTGCTTTGATCTTGAAGTTTCAAAATCTCAATCCGACTAAAACTTCCCTTTAAATGGCATTTATTCAGCTTGAGATTCATAGGAGCAAACAGTAGGCTACGGTCTGAGTTGATATCGGCACCAGAGTATGTTTTCACATATTTGATAGAATTTCTGAACCGCTTATTAATTGTGATGTAATCAATCTGGTTCCTAATACTGCTGTCAGCATTTCAGGTCCACGTATAGAGACGACATGGAGGTAGCTGGAAATACGTGTTTGCTATCATAAAGCCCTCCTTCTGGCACATCTGGAGCAGTCGATCACCTCGGGGTTTGCTTGCTCCTAATCCGTAGTCACCGACTACATCAGCCCATCGGCCATGGCAGACTTCAGCACTGAAATCGCCCACCACAATGTTTATCTCAGATAGTTTGGTGTATGACAGGGCTGCTTCAATTTTCGTGTAAAAATCTTCGACATCAACGTCTGACGCATCACATGTTGGAGCCTATACTTGGATGATATTCACCAAAATTGGTCGTGCATTAAGCTGTAATAAACACACTCTACCTGATAATGGTACAAATGTTTTCACAGACTTACTGATGTCTCGATGTACAATGAAACCCACGCCGTTAAGATGGCGAGGATCGTCTTTACCGGAATTGAATACCTGGTAACCACTGACTACACTGTTTCCTCAATGAGGCCAGCGCATTTCGCTAATGCCAAGAACGTCGATCTTGAGTCGCTCCGTCTCTCTAGTGGCGGTATGAGTCTTTCCACATTGAAACAAGCTACGAACATTCCACGTTGCTATCCTCCTCATGACTGGCCCCGAGATTCTCAGCACTACCTGCCCACTGAAGGGCTGCCGGAGACAGGGGGCCTTGGCTTTAAGTTTTCCATTCATGTGAAAGATTTTCTTGGGGATAAATACGAGGTGGTTTCCCGTTGACTTCTTTGCGCAGTTTTGAGACCGCTTACACCACTATGGTTACCCTCCCAAATGTGTGCCACATCAGCCGATACCTTGGCTGGCGCCAACGTGCACTAATAACGAAGCTGCCACCCTCCATCAGTATGAATTCCAGTGGCTTTTCCTCCAATGAGGGACCATATCCCTCCCTAAAGGTTCAACCGCCCGAAGCCGTTAGCCTTCTGGGTGGTCAAGTTATTTCCCGCCGCCCAACACTCGGCGTTGAGACGCTGGCTGTACGGTCTACTGCATTACCGTAGCAGGATACCCTGGCCAGACATTGGCTTTCTCAAATAACTGATTCAATTACTGGCTGCTTTAGGAGAAACCAGCATGGCGTGGTTATTCCATTTAGTGTATACGATGTATGAGACAGGAGAAGTACCATCCGATTTTTGGAAGAATGTTGTTATACCTATCCCAAAGAAAACTGGTGCTGAGAAGTGTGAAAACTACCGCACCATGAGCGGTGTTTGCAAAGTTTTAACATATATATAAGAACAGAAAGACAAGTTGAAACTGAGTGGGAGTTGGGAGAAGATCAGTATGTGGTTTCAGAAGTGTAGGAACACGTGAAGCAATCGTGACTTTACGTCTGATTTTAGAGGACGGAATCATGAAGGACAAACCCACATACATGGCGTTCGTAGATCTAGAAAAGACATTCGATAATGTTGATTGCACCAAGCTATTGGGATTCTGAAGGTGATCCGGATCAAATACCGAGAAAGAAGCGTTAATCTACAATCTGTAAAAAAATCAAGTCTACAGTGATAAGAATCGAGGGCTTTGAAAAAGTAGTAGTATTCCAGAAAGGAGTGAGACAAAGCTGCAGTTTGTCCCCCCTCCTTTACAATGTTTATACGGAAAAATAAATCAAAGAGGAATTTGGAGAAGGAATCACAATAAATGTAGAGGAAATCAAAACCCTGAGATTTGCCGATAATGTTGTTATTTTATCTGAATCTGCAGTAGATCTGGAGAAATTACTGAATGGAATGGACTCTAACTAACACCATAGCACTACAGCCCTGAAGGGCCTTGGCCTACCAAACGACCGCTGCTCAGCCCGAAGCTCTGCAGATTACGAGGTGTTCTGTGGTCAGCACGACGAATCCTCTCGGCCGTTATTCTTGGCTTTCTAGACAGGGGCCGCTATCTCACCGTCAGATAGCTCCTCGATTCTAATCTCGTAGGCTGAGTGGACCTCTAACCAGCACTCAGATGCAGGTAAAAGTCCCAGACCTGGCCGGGAATCGAACACGGCGTATGAGGGAGGCACGCTAGCCCTACACCATGAGCCCGGCGAATAGAATGGACGCAGTC
This sequence comes from Anabrus simplex, assembly GCF_040414725.1. NCBI lineage: Eukaryota > Metazoa > Arthropoda > Insecta > Orthoptera > Tettigoniidae > Anabrus > Anabrus simplex. The sequence goes on from NC_090267.1 coordinate 431,508,863, forward strand.
TTGGAAAAGGAGAACAAGATGAAAATAAATAAGTTCAAAACAAAAGTAATGGAGTGCAGACGAAAGAAGGCAGGTGATGCAGGAAATATTAGATTAGGAAATGAAGTCTTGAGGGAAGTAGATGAATAATATTACTTGGGTAGTAAAATAACTAACGATGGCAGAAGCAAGGAAGACATAAAATGCAGACTAGCATAAGCAAGGAAGGTCTTTCTTAAGAAAAGAATTTCCTCACTTTGGACATTGATTTAGGAATTAGAAAGACTTTTGTCTGGAGCGAGGCATTGTATGAAAGAGAAACGATTAACTAGCTCAAACCGAAAGAGAATAGAAGATTTTGAAATGTGGTATTACAGAAGAATGCTGAATGTGAGATGGATTGATTGAAGTAAGAATGAAGAGATTCTGAATCGAATATATTTGGTGATAGGAGATCGATTTGGGTAAATTTGACGAGAAGAAGAGATAGAATAATAGAACTTGTTCAGTTGGTTTTTGAGGGAAGTGCAGGCGGTAAGAACGGTAGCGGTAGACCAAGGTATGAATGTGACAAGCAGATTAGAGAAGATGTAGGATGTCGGCCTAGTAGTTACATAGAAATGAAAAGGTTATCATCACAGGATAGGGGGAATGGAGGGCTGCGTCTATGGACTGATGACTCAACAACAAACATACTGAGAAATCAGTATCAAACCCTATTAGAGTTTAAAAATACAGAAATAAGAAACATTTTTGGACTTTTCTTCGAATTCGCAAGCGCTGAGAATACTTCACAATCGCGGCAAGGAACGGCAGGGCATTTTCGGCACTCCGGACGGCTGCAAGCGACGCAGTATAGTATTGCTTGTCCGATTCTTCTTCAGAACTTCCAGACTGAAACTTAGGATCGTTAGCCACCCATTTCCTGCATTGTTCCCATCGTAATCATCATTTAGTACCCTGTTCACAAAGTCTGGAAAGTCGGGGTCAGCGATAGAAATCTTTCCTCTAGAGCTAAAGCTGAACAGAATCATGTGAACAATATTTGCACGAAGATAAGGCTCTATAAGATGGGTATGCTTAGCCGCCATTTTGGTTCATACAAGAGCAATGGGCCAGGTGATCAAACTCTAGTTTCTCCTACGAGAGCTCACTTCGTCACATCGAACGTATTGCTTTAATCACCGCGTGCATGGACAGAATAGTGCTATATTTATGTGGATCTTTATTACACAATGGTGGGTTGTTCTTTACCCATTTTTAGTAATGTATCTACTGCGGTATACAGGTTGTTTAGATTAATCTGCAATATGCCTCGACTTCCTCTGCTACACCTTCTATTTAAACCACTGACTTAAACCTGCATCCAGCTCCCACTGACATTACTACACCCCTTAATTCAGTCACATTGATCATTAAATATTCAGTTTTGCCCCCGAAGTCCGGTAACAGGAGTTCAACATCCAAATACCACAGTTACAATATTTTTCAAAGCTACGGTAACTTCATATGATATAAATAATTTGTTTAACATTGGTGGTAGTACAACAAATGCATTATTGAAAACCAAGATCTGTGGTAGGCCTATATGCAGACAGGTTTTAAACTGTAAGATTTCTGACTTAAGCTCTGAAACACTCGTACTTTTTAAAAAGGATTTGGGCGGTCTGTCTGTCTGTCTGTCTGTCTGTCTGTCTGTCTGTCTGTCTGTCTGTCTGTCTGTCTGTCTGTCTGTCTGTCTGTCTGTCTGTCTGTCTGTCTGTCTGTCTGTCTGTCTGTCTGTCTGTCTGTCTGTTAGGTCATCAGCCCAGAGGCTGGTTGGATACACAAATAGCATCACCAAAGGCTATGCAGTTATAGGGAAACCACAAAAACCAATGGCAGGACCAAAATGAGGCGTACTAGGCAAGATGAGGAGTGAGGTAGTTTGCTATTGCTTTCATCACTGGGCCAGACAGTTCTATTGTAGCACAACTGACCCTATGAGCAACACCTTTCATGACACTCAGACACACTGGTTGTGCTTTGAATGTCATTAATCAGCACCACCCATACCCCAGCAGCTTCCATATTGTCACAGCCATGGATGAGACTGGGACTTCAGTGAAAGCTACACTTTGCTCTGGCCTGTGCCAAGAGATGGATGCAAAAGTACTGTAACCATCAAGAAATGACAGCAGGCAGTTGGGTGGTCTAAAGAAACCAAATTGTGAAGTTACGAAATTAATTTGTAACTGTGAGGTCTTCTATAGGGACTATCAGCATTACATAATGAAAAACGGTGCAAATCTTGTAACGGAGAGAATTTTTAATGATAAATGTACCAGTAGCGTACATGTTATCCAACGTCTTGTAATTTAAAATTTTAAAAATGTAAGATACTTCTATGCTGTTATGGACTGTAACAAGAATGTACGGAAACGAGGTAAAATGTATGGGATTGCTTCGGAAGAAAGAGAAAAATGTAAACAAGGAATGGAATGTTATTGTTTTGTAAATGCTGTAATAAAAGGAGACAGTACATTTGTAAAATATTACTTAAATATCTTTTTTTAATGTGCTGTCTGAGCAAGTTAACCAATGTTGCAACACTTTAAAGTTTAATAAGGCGAGTCGTGTTGATAAATCATACTACTTCTCCTCAAACCAGAGGAATCTCTGTTAAAAAAATAGTGTTAACTTTGCCGAAGTGATTTTTTTCAATATTCTCCACAACTCGTGGGTCACACGCCTTACAAGTCATTGGTAACTGATTATCAGTGCAATACTTCACGTTGGGAGAGAAGATTCATCTACCGGATAGATACTATATTCCTATTTTCTTCCTGAATGTAATTTTTAATAACATAACATTTGTTTCATTAATATTCGGTTGAATATACGAAAATTCTCTGTTCATTATAACTGCATAAGCTGATAAGATTCGTAACACTCACCAAAAATTATGTTTATTTTGCACATAGAATGTACTCTTTTAAATATAAGTAAATAAGAAAAGAGACAAAATTTTAGAAGCAGGAAATAAACTTAAAGAATCCCAGTTATTTGGGTGTGTTCGTCTTCGTACATCACATTTCAGCGTTATTTTTGTTCTAAGAATATTTTCCTTATTATTTCGACAGTATTGAAAATAGCGCTGAATCAATGTCACGCAAGTATGGAATACTGACTCAGTTCATATGGTATCAAAATCTCCTATCACAATTGATATAGCTTCGACACTGACCGATTACCACGTCAAATTCCACGATTTAAGAATGACAGTATCCTATATCAATACCACCGTGTCCCTCATTTCATTTGACGGTACCGCGGCGCATAGGTTACGAACAACCTATTGTACTTATCTATAATATAATAATTATAATAATAAAAAGCCTAGCCTGCAGTCTAATATCTTGGAACTTGAAAATAGGTGCAATGAGTATGGTATGAAAATTAGCCTCTCGAAGACTAAATTGATGTCAGTAGGTAAGAAATTCAACAGAATTGAATGTCAGGTGGGTGATACAAAGCTAGAACAGGTCGATAATTTCAAGTATTTAGGTTATGTGTTCTTCCAGGATGGTAATATAGTGAGTGAGATTGAATCAAGGTGTCGTAAAGCTAATGCAGTGAGCTCGCAGTTGTGATCAACAGTATTCTGTAAGAAGGAAGTCAGCTCCCAGACGAAACTATCTTTACATCGGTCTGTTTTCAGACCAACTTTGCTTTACGGGAGCGAAATCTGGGTTGACTGAGGATATCTTATTCATAAGTTAGAAGTAACAGACATGAAAGTAGCAAGAATGATTGTTGGTACAAACAGGTGGGAACAATGGCAGGAGGGTACTCGGAATGAGGAGATAAAGGCTAATGTAGGAATGAACTCGATGGATGAAGTTGTACGCATAAACCGGCTTCGGTGGTGTGGTCATGTGAGGCGAATGGAGGAGGATAGGTTACCTAGGAGAATAATGGACTCTGTTATGGAGGGTAAGAGAAGTAGAGGGAGACCAAGACGACGATGGTTAGACTCGGTTTCTAACGATTTAAAGATAAGAGGTATAGAACTAAATGAGGCCACAACACTAGTTGCAAATCGAGGATTGTGGTGACGTTTAGTAAATTCTCAGAGGCTTGCAGACTGAACGCTGAAAGGCATAACAGTCTATAATGATAATGTATGTATGTATGTATGTATGTATGTATGTATGTATGTATGTATGTATGTATGTATGTATGTATGTATGTATGTATGTATAATAAAAAACCGATTTATTAGTAAGCTGTTTTTTCTAATATTTCTACAGTGAGAGTACCTGCCTAGTTTGTTCGTTCGTTCGTTTGTTTGTTTGTTTGTTTGTTTGTTTGTTTGTTAAAAGGCAAATTATCAACGATCTTGCTTTTATAATCACTGTCTCGAGTAAAACTTACACAATGATGTACGAAATATACTAATATTTATGTTGAGTAATCTTTTGAGTAATACTGAGAATGAATATTTTTACAGTACGTTAGTTCGTTCGTTCGTTCGTTCGTAATCTGTTTACCATCCAGGGTCGGTTTTTCCCTCGGACTCAGCGAGGGATCCCACCTCTACTGCCTCGAGAGCAGTGTCCTGGAGCTTCAGACTCTGTGTCTGGGGATACAACTGGGGAGGATGACCAGTACCTCGCCCAGGCGGCCTCACCTACTATGCTAAACAGAGACCTTGTGGGGGGGATGGAAAGTTTGGAAAGGATAGACAAGGAAGAGGGAAGGAAGCGGCCGTGGCGTTAAGTTAGGTGTCATTCCGGCATTTGCCTGGAGGAGAAGTGGGAAACCACGGAAAACCACTTCCAGGATGGCTGAGGAGGGAATCGAACCCCCCTCTACTCAGTTGACCTCCCGAGGCTGAGTGGACCCCGTTCCAGCCCTCGTACCACTTTTTTTAAATTTCGTGGCAGAGCCGGGAATCGAACCCGGGCCTCTGTGGGTGGCAGCTAATCACACTAACCACTACACCACAGAGGCGGACCAGTACGTTAGTATAGCATTATTTTCTAACGTGGAGAACGTTAGAAAAAGGGGGATATACAAGGCTGGGGCGGTCAACTGCCTTACCAACGTACTGCAGGAATGAACCATAATGGCGGGCGAGCATACCTAGTCTTTAGTGAGCCCTGCACAAAGAGTTGACGTAGACCTATATGGCGTCAAATTCGTAAAACATGGAAGAAAGTAGAATATATTATGCAGGGTGGGCAAAATTAAACTGGCCCGGAGAATATTTATAAGACTGACGCGGAATTAACCCTTGTGAACGTTCGACCCCGCGTTGTAGGGGGCAACGCGTCCGTCTGTCACCCGGCGGCCCCGGGTTCGATTGCCGGCCGGGTCAGGGTTTTTCAATTGTAAATGATTAATATCCCTGGCGTGGGGACTGCGTGTTTGTGTCGTCCTTAATGTTCCTTTCCTCACAATCAACACTTTACACTTCCTCAATCTGCAAAGTAGGGGCATAAATAGCACTTTGAAAAAAGAACCTTGTTAATGAACGGGAGACCTACCCTTCGCAGGAAATGCTGGAAACCGTGATTTCGATGCACCAATCGATTATTGTCATAGTTCTACACGTACGCATCTCCTGCATACTCAATATGCGAAGGTTCGTCTGGACGCCTTAAAGCACGCACAACAGTAAATGTATAAGGATACAGATGCAGGTCCTTTTTGATAAATTTTCGACACGACGTTCTCTTAATTCTCACTTGCACATACAAACGACGTTGCGATTTCGACGGACTTCGTTCCAGACTTTCCTTTACTCGAACAATGTTTTCTGGTGTTCGAACTCTTTTCGGATAGTTACGGTTTCTATTCGCTACAGAGCCCATTTCACGCCATTTTGCCACTAAGTTTTGCATTGCACACTTTGCCAAAACACTTCCAGTCTCAAACTCTTGCGCAAAACAGTTCCCCACAGGTTTTTTTTTGCACGAATCGTGCTTCACATGACACTCGACAAGGAACACGCGCTCTTTTATCGTGAGCACCACTTTGTGCTGCGTTCAACTGATCACTAAACACGTCTTTTGCCCGCCCTGTATTTACGCAAACGGTGAGCTGGGGTCGATAATGGCACCCCTATTATTTCAAAACGGGATAGAACGAAGACGGACAACATTAGTGCACAGCCCCTTCAGGCAAGGATTAGTCTTCGGCTGAGAGTGAAATGAAATGTCGTATGGCTTTTAGTGCCGGGAGTGTCCGAGGACAAGTTCGGCTCGCCAGGTGCAGGTCTTTCGAATTGACACCCGTAGGTGACCTGCGCGTCGTGATGAGGATGAAATGATGATGAAGACGACATATACACCCAGCCTCCGTGCCAGCGAAATCAACCAATTATGGTTAAAATTCCCGACCCTGCCGGGAATCGAACCCGGGACCTCTGTGACCAAAGGCCAGCACGCTAACCATTTAGCCATGGAGCCGGACTTCGGCTGAGAGTATGGTACGAGTACAAGGTGAGCAACAGTTAGGGAGTAAAGCGAGCAACGTAGTAGAGGTGTAAAATCTGCCTGGTGCCATAAACGACCCCACTTCACCATTTAAAGGTTAACGAACATAGCAATGCGGGCAGTCGACTTCTTCTTCTTCTCCTTCTGCCGCATTCTCCACACATGTGAGGTCGCGGGTGCGAACTGCGTCTCACATCTGGATTTGGCCATGTTTTACGTCCGGCTACCCTTCCTGACACCAACCCCTACAAGGAGGAATGTAATCATTATTGCGTGTTTCTGTGGTCGTTGGTAGTGTTGGGTTCCGTTGCGTTGTGTTGTGTGAATATGAAGAGGAAAGTGTTGGTACAAACGCAAACATCCAGTCCCCGATCCGGCCGGTAATCGGGCGCGGGACCCTCTGAACCGAAGTATTCAACGCTGACCATTCAGCCAAGGAGCGTACGGGCTATAGAAGTCAACCATTACTATATAAATGTCATGTCTACAAGGCGAAAGAGAAGACTCGTGCGAAAATCTTACGACATTGCGGTGGTTTTCTTATTCGCAAGGTAACGATGTCTCCCCCACAGTAAACTCCGTACCTCATTTACCTGGACCTAGATGAGAACAGATGTGAAGTTGAAGCGGTCAGTGACCATACGAAAGGGGGCCAGCTCCTGAAGCCAGCCTAGTTTTTGCTGTATCTCCAGTGTATTGGATATATTATGCTGTGCCAGGTGTGGGGGCAGGTGTGTGTGTGTGTGTGGGGGGGGCTTTTCACACTGCGTCCCACCACTCTGCTCATCCGTGGACACGTGAGATTGTACTTCAGTTCGGTAGTGTCGGGTTAAATGCCTTTACTGTGCCATTCCACACTGCCAGTGATAATGAAATGAATAATAATAATAATAATAATAATAATAATAATAATAATAATAATAATAATAATAATAATAACTGCTGGGGCTGTACCTTAATTAGGGCCACGGCCGCTTCCTTCCAATTCCTAGGCCTTTCCTATCCCATCGTCGCCATAAGACCTATCTGTGTCGGTGCGACGTAAAGCAAATAGCAAGAAAAACCTGGCAAACAGAAAGTCCTTTAAATTCTTTTAGATAAACATCAAATACGAATTCTAACAGTACAAGAAACAAAATTTTTGGAACTAAGAACCATAGAATTTTTAAGGGTAAACCAGCAATCAAAATTATGAAAGGAATGCCACTACTAGGTAGTGCTTTTTATGTTCATAAAAATATAATAGCTAATGTACCAGAATTCAATTCTAGTTCAGAAAGAATATCTCATTTCACAGTTAAATGCAAAATTAAACAGTATACCTTCGTAAATTGCCGGCCCCGTGGTGTAGGGGTAGCGTGCCTGGCTCTTACCCCGAGGGCCTAGGTTCGATTCCCGGCCAGGTCAGGAATCTTTACATGGACCTGAGGGCTGGTTCGAGGTCCACTCAGCCTACCTGATTAGAATTGAGGAGCTATTGACGGTGAGATAGCGGCCCCGGTCTAGACAGCCAAGAATAACGGCTGAGAGGATTCGTCGTGCTGACCACACGACACCTCGTAATCTGCAGGCCTTCGGAATGAACAGCGGTCGCTTGGTAGGTCAAGGCCCTTCGAGGGCTGTAGTGTCGTGGGGTATGGTATGGTACCTTTGTAAATTGCGATGCACCAATAAATGAAGATAGCAAGAAAAATCCAGTCAAGTAGAAGAATTCTGGGAACTTATGGAAGAGGAAATATCCGAAAACCCAAAATTAAATGTTGTGATACTGGGGAATTTTAATGCACAAATAGGAAGAGAAAACTTTTCGGAAAACAGTATAGGAATATCCAGCCCATAAAAGAACGAACAAAAATGGAATGAGACTAATTAATCTCTGTAAAACCTTTCATTTGAAATTAATATCGACTTTCTTCAGAAAACTATCACGAAGAGGTAAAACATGGATATCTCCGAATCCAATGTTGTGGGAATTCCAGTTGGATCATGTAGCTATTTCTTAAAGGAATATTAAAGAAATTATGAATGTAAAAGTAGTAAGAAATAGGGAATTTGAGCCGGGCTGAGTGGCTCAGACGGTTGAGGCGCTGGCCTTCTGAACCCAGCTTGGCAGGTTCAATCCTCGCTCAGTCCGGTGGTATTTGAAGGTGCTCAAATACGTCAGCCATGTGTCGGTAGATTTACTGGCACGTAAAAGAACTCTTGCGGGACTAAATTCCGGCACCTCGGCGTCTCCGAAAACCGTCAAAGAAGTTAGTGGGACGTAAAACAAATAACATTATTATTAGGGAATTTGACTTTGATCACTAACTCTCTAAAGTTAAACTCAAACTTTTCCCTCATAAAAGTCAAAGAAGACAAAAAATAATGAGATATAACATAGACAGTCTCAACGTCACACAGGAAACAATAAAACATCTTCAAGAAGAAATTCAAGTAACTCAACATAGTAACTGGTAAGAATTATCCAAAGAAATCAACAGTGCAGCAAAGAACGTATTCGGGTCAGCAAAAACTAAAAAGAAAGTTTGGTGGAATGAAATTAGTGAAAAAGCGCTAACAGAAAGAACAAAACTATGGAAAAAATGGAAATGCTCTGGAAAGAAAGAACACTTTGAGCAATTTAAGCAGCAAAGGAAAAACACAGCAAGAATACCAAGGAGTACTAAACTATCTTTTGAAAAATCACGACTTGTTGACATAGAGGAAAATTCGCAAAAAAGTAACTCACATAATTTCTATCAAACGTTAAAAAATAACCTGAAGGACTATCAAGCTCCAGGTATTTGCTTCAGAGATGAAAATGGCAGAATGGGGACAACCAACACCGAGAACTATGAAATACTAGCAAAACAATTCGATCAACTTCTGAACTGTGAAGAACCGAACCGTAAGATAGAATTTCCAAAGATTCATGAAAACTAACGAACAGATCCAACACCTACTGCTGAAGAAATTGAAAAAAACAATTTAAACCTAAAAAACAACACAGCTAGTGGAGAAGACTCTATCCCAATTGAACTTATAAAATGGTCTCAACCAAAAGTCATAGATGATCTTCACATGATATTTGAAGAAATCTGGAAAACGGAGAAAGGTAACAAGCAAAGAGGTATATCCCTTTTGCCAGTAGCCCATAAGATATTTTCAACAATATTACTGAACAGGGTAGAAGCATCTCTTGACAGTCATTTGGCTGAATATCAGAGTGGATTTAGAAAGGGCAGGTCTTGCTCAGAAGTGATACGGTAATAAACCTGAAGTTCATAATCCGTTACAGATATGAGCTCCAAAGACACAGTAGTAACATTTATAGATTTTTAAAAAGGCTTTTGATTCTGTTGATAGCGAACTCTAGATAAAATAATCCGAGAGCTGGGAGTTAAAATCAAATTGGAAAAACCTAACCTAATCCATGAACCCCTCACAGACACTATATCAAAAGTAAAATGTATGGGTGAAATATCTAGAGCAGTCAGAATAAATACAGGTGTAAGGCAAGGTGATGGTTTATCTCCACTCTCTTCAATTGCGCCCTAGAGAAAATAGTAAGAATTTGGAATGAAAAACTGAAAGAACACAAGCTATCACCAATAACACCGGGAAGAAAGAACAGAGGTGTTGAAATAAACTGTCTAGATTATTTTGTCATACTTTAAGAAAAACCTGAAAAATGCGGCAGTACAAGTCAATCTCTTGTAAAAAGAAAAAAAAAAGCAGCCAACAGAACAGGTATAAGAATTTCTGTAGAAAAAACAAACAAATTTATGACAAATATAAAATATCCTCCATAATTTCTAAAAACAGAAATTGGTCGAATAAGGAAGTTAAAGAAATTCAAATATTTGGGAGAAACAATTCAAGAAAATGGTTTGGAAAAATGCGCTGTAGAAGAAAAACTCAAAATACACTGACTGACAGAGCAAATGAAACACCAAGAAGGAGTGGTCAGAACTTTATGCCAATTGCAGGGTAGACTGACGTCACTGAGGTATGCTCATGATGTGAAATGCGCCGCTGTGCTGCGCACGTAGCGAACGATAAATGGGACATGGCGTTGGCGAATGGCCCACTTCGTACCGTGATTTCTCAGCCGACAGTCATTGTAGAACGTGTTGTCGTGTGCCACAGGACACGTGTATAGCTAAGAATGCCAGGCCGCCGTCAACGGAGGCATTTCCAGCAGACAGACGACTTTACGAGGGGTATGGTGATCGGGCTGAGAAGGGCAGGTTGGTCGCTTCGTCAAATCGCAGCCGATACCCATAGGGATGTGTCCACGGTGCAGCGCCTGTGGCGAAGATGGTTGGCGCAGGGACATGTGGCACGTGCGAGGGGTCCAGGCGCAGCCCGAGTGACGTCAGCACGCGAGAATCGGCGCATCCGCCGCCAAGCGGTGGCAGCCCCGCACGCCACGTCAACCGTCATTCTTCAGCATGTGCAAGACACCCTGGCTGTTCCAATATCGACCAGAACAATTTCCCGTCGATTGGTTGAAGGAGGCCTGCACTCCCGGCGTCCGCTCAGAAGACTACCATTGACTCCACAGCATAGACGTGCACGCCTGGCATGGTGCCGGGCTAGAGCGACTTGGATGAGGGAATGGCGGAACGTCGTGTTCTCCGATGAGTCACGCTTCTGTTCTGTCAGTGATAGTCACCGCAGACGAGTGTGGCGTCGGCGTGGAGAAAGGTCAAATCCGGCAGTAACTGTGGAGCGCCCTACCGCTAGACAACGCGGCATCATGGTTTGGGGCGCTATTGCGTATGATTCCACGTCACCTCTAGTGCGTATTCAAGGCACGTTAAATGCCCACCGCTACGTGCAGCATGTGCTGCGGCCGGTGGCATTCCCGTACCTTCAGGGGCTGCCCAATGCTCTGTTTCAGCAGGATAATGCCCGCCCACACACTGCTCGCATCTCCCAACAGGCTCTACGAGGTGTACAGATGCTTCCGTGGCCAGCGTACTCTCCGGATCTCTCACCAATCGAACACGTGTGGGATCTCATTGGACGCCGTTTGCAAACTCTGCCCCAGCCTCGTACGGACGTCCAACTGTGGCAAATGGTTGACAGAGAATGGAGAACCATCCCTCAGGACACCATCCGCACTCTTATTGACTCTGTACCTCGACATGTTTCTGCGTGCATCGCCGCTCGCGGTGGTCCTACATCCTACTGAGTCGATGCCGTGCGCATTGTGTAACCTGCATATCGGTTTGAAATAAACATCAATTATTCGTCCGTGCCGTCTCTGTTTTTCCCCCAACTTTCATCCCTTTCGAACCACTCCTTCTTGGTGTTGCATTTGCTCTGTCTGTCAGTCAGTGTACAACACTACAACGCAGTAGTCAAACCGGAATGCCTATACGCGAGTGACTGTCTATGAAATTACAAGCTGAATAAATTAGAAGTACAGAAAATATAAGGAAAATACTCGGTCCGCTAAGAACTACAGAACTCTGGAAATCAAGAAGTAATGATTAAATACACCAGAACATTGAAAACATAACAGATACAATGCGAAAGAGGCGATTGATATTTTTTTTTGGACATTTCTATAGAGTGGATGACAACAGATGAACCAAACAGATCTTCAAATATCTTTGGAACGAGAAGTCAACAACAACCTGGATTCATGAAGTCAAGAAAGATTTGGAAAGAAACAACATAAGGGAAGAAGAAGCAACAGAGAGAGAGAGTTTTTTTTAAAAAGAAATTGTTAAAAATGGAAGGATTGCAAGGTCGGGAGGGAAAGAAAGAAAACAGGCTCAGAATGGTCCGAGGAGAGGAAATGAGTAGATGAAGGAGTATTGGAGGAAGAAAAAGAAACAACAAAGGATGAAGCATTGAAACTGAAACGTGGTCCCTAGAAGACCCTAACGATAAATAATAATAATAATAATAATAATAATAATAATAATAATAATAATAATAATAATAATAATAATGTCCCGGGCATGACATTAAACTGCGTCCACAATCCGAGTGATCACCGGTATAAGTGGTCCTCCTCTACCAAGTGCCAACGGCCTCTTCGGAGAGCGGATGAGCGGGTAGAGGTTCAGGGCACTCTCTTGCCCTTGGGGTGGGAAACTGCCCCTAAAGGCGGAAGAGCCACTAGATGCCCAACGGCATAGGATAATAATAAATCCAGTAGCGTCTGTTCACCTATTTGGAGCGGCAACTGGTCAGCGTCTGTACTCCGAGTTGGAGCGGCTGCCTCAGAAAACCTTCAGGAACTCACCCACCTGATTGTACTCCGATCCCTCGGGATCAACCCAATCGCTTGAGAACAAGCACACCATGATTCGTGCAAGTAAGAACAACATTACTCCAGGTGGTAACCAATCCACCCGCCAACTGAAAACGAAGGCGGCAACCGGCCACTCGGATTCTGGAGGAGCCGGGCTGACACGAAAGAGAGAGTCGGAGCTCTCTGGCAAACTTCCCACTAAAACGCCCTTCTACATCGGCACGGTAAACGTAAACACACTCCTACAAGTAGGCAAACTTCTCAGATTAACATCAGAATTAGATCAGCAAAAAATCCAGCTACTCGCCGTACAAGAGACCAGACTCACTGAGTCGGAGACGTCAGAATATGGTAACTACCGCATTTTCAAGAGCAAAACTACACGAACAGTAGGAAAAGCCACACCAATGTTAGGCATGGCCTTTTTCGTACACAAAAAGATCGTGAACTCCGTAGAAGAGATCATACCCATAAACAACAGACTAATGACCTTACGACTTCGCTGTGCAAATTGCCACTACACCTTTGTAAATGCCCACGCACCCACCAACGACTGCAAAGATCAGAAACAAACAGAAAACTTCTGGAACAAACTTGAAATCACACTCATCAAAATACCTGAAAAATACACCATCATTCTCCTCGGCGATTTCAACGGTAAAATTGGTAAAGAAAAGTGCTACAGAAAAACCGCAGGAAGATTCTCAGTACACGAAAAGACCAACAAAAATGGCAAATGCCTCATCGAGCTCTGTCAACAACACGACCTGAAAATCATGTCAACATCCCTACGGAAAAACCCCAATAAGCTCTTCACATGGGAATCACCCAATACCTGCTACGGCAAACACCAGATCGATCATGTCGCCATCTCCTTCCCAGCACAAAAAGAAGTACACAACGTTCAAGTCCGCAGAGGAGCCAACATTGACTCGGACCATCATCTCTAACAAGAATCAAAGTGAAATTTACCCCAAAACGCTTCTACCAGAAATCCAAGGCAAACAAAAAATTGGACACAACACAAATAAAAACATCAAATCTCCGGGAAACATGGGAAAAAATCCCAGCCAAAACTTGGAACGAATTCCACGACAAAATCATGAAGAGTGCATCAGAGCAAATTCCACTACAGAAAAAGAGCAGACACCCGTTTTGGAACACCGAATGTGACCAAGCCATATTGAATAGAAAAAACGCATACCAGAAGTTCATCAGCAACCGTACAACTGAAAACGAAGAAAAATTCCGCGAAGTCCGCAGACAGACCTCTAAACTCATCAGACAAACCAAGAGGAAATACCTGGAGGACCAACTGAAGTCGGCCGAACAGGACTTCCGCAACTACAACACCAAAGATTTTTACAGCGTCTTCCGCAACAGATTAAATGGGTACACGCCCAAGAACCTCTGCTTCAGAATACACAACGGAAAATTGGCACTCACAGATGACGAAAACACCAAGGAAGTTGCGAGATACTTCGAGTCACTACTCAACTGCCCAGAACCAACGGAGAGGTTTCCACTTAAACCCCACCCGAACCCAAACCCAGACTCATCCCCACCTACACAAGAGGAAATACACCGACACATACAACGACTGAAAAACAACAAGGCATCCGGAGACGACGGCATCATAGCAGAGCTTCTTAAACATCTAGGAAAGAATTCTCTCCAAGAACTCACACAAATCATACAAGAGATTTGGACAACGGAAAAACTACCAGAAAATTGGACAAACGCCCTCCTCGTTGCACTTCACAAAAAAGGTGACCGAACAGATGTGAACAATTACAGGGGAATTTCCCTGGTGCAAGTCACATACAAAATCCTCTCTGCAGTCCTCTTCCAAAGAACACAGGAACAACTAGAACCACTCATAGGCGAATACCAAGCGGGCTTCAGGCCCCACAGATCCTGTGCAGAACAGATACTCAAACTGAAAACCATCTTGAAACTACGACACACAAGAAAACAACCCACAATCTGCACCTTCGTGGACTTCCAGAAAGCATACGACTCCCTTGACCGGCAATCTCTCTTCCGAACACTGAGTGAGTACGGACTGGACAACAAGACTCAAAAAATGATCAGACTAACTCTCACCAACACAACCTCCCAAGTAAAATTCATGGGAAATATATCTGAAAAATTTCAGATAAAAACCGGTGTCCGACAAGGAGATGGACTCTCCCCACTACTCTTTAACATAGCCCTGGACAAAATCATGAGAGAATGGGAACAAGCTCTAAAAGCTCAAGGAAATTGGCAACCATTAAGTATGACAAGAAGACATGTAAAAATCTCCTGTCTCGCTTTCGCAGATGATCTCACGATACTTGCAACAAACGAACAACAGGCAATCAGCCAAATCGAAACCCTCAAGAAATGCTCAGAAAAATTCGGCCTACAAATCTCCTTCTCAAAAACCAAGGTCATGTGCAACCACTGCAGCATCTAGAATTTGAACACGAAATTTGGCACAATCGAAAAAGTAACTGAGTTCCAATATCTCGGAGAAATTATAGTACCAACAGGAAAAGAACAGAAGGCCCTCGAGGTCCGCATCCAGAAAATGAAGAGAGCCCTCGGCCGAACGCAAAACATTTACAACAAAAAATGCCTTTCAATCTTCACCAAAATTCGACATTACAACACTGTGATCAAACCTGAAATACTATACGCGAGTGAAACACTGGATCTCCACAGGAAAACAGTACTCGAAGACATCCTGAAAGAGGAACGTAAAATCATCAGAAAAATTCTCAGCCCAAAACTGACTGACGAAGGATATAGGCTGCAATCTCGTACAAAAACCGAGGAGCTCTCAAATCTTGCGGCCGACATCAGAAAAAGACGCCTGAAATTTTATGGACACATCAAACGCCTTCCAGAAAACAGACTTTCAAGAATCTTACTTGAGGCAACAGAAAACATCAAAACAAATAGGTGGACAACGTAAATCCGCCAAGACCTGGAAAAATCAGGAATCAAAGTGGCCGACATCGCTAACCGAACCTGCTACAGAACGAAAATCAACAAGTGGGAAGTAGAGTCAGAGAGAAACCACAAGAAGAAGACAGGAGCTAAGTGGACAGAAGAACGAAGAACCACGATGAGAGAAAAATTGAAGGCTCCCTGGCAAAGAAGGAAATGCACAACTTCTAAGTGAGCTTTGCGTGATCAGTTTTCTGATCTTTTTCGCATCTAATAATAATAATAATAATAATAATAATAATAATAATAATAATAATAATAATAATAATAATAATAATAATTCATCTCCTGCCGCTTTTCCCACATTTGTGTGGTCGCGGGTGCGAACTGTATCGCACATGTGGATTTTGCCCTGTTTTAAGGCCGGATGCCCTTCCTGACGCCAACCCTATATGGAGGGATGTAATCACTATTGCGGTTTTTTTGTGGTGGTTGGTAGTGAAGTATGTTGTGTGTATATGAAGAGGAAAGTGTTTGGACAAGCATAAACACCCAGTTCCCGAGCCAGAAGAATTAATCAGACGCGATTAAAATCCTCGATCCGGCCGGGAATCGAACCCGGGACCTTCTGAAACGAAGGCCTCAACGCTAACCATTCAGCCAAGGAGTCGGACATAATAATAATAAGAAGAAGAAGAAGAAGAAGAAGAAGAAGAAGAATCAACATCATTTTCTCCTACCGCTTTTTCCCTCACACGTGTGGGGTCGCCGGTTCGAACTGTGTCACACATGTGGATGTGGCCCTGTTTTACGGTCGGATGTCCTGCCTGACGCCAACCCTTTGTGGTTGTCGGGGGCGATATACTCACTATTGCGTGTTTCTGTGGCGGTTAGTAGTGTGGTGTGTCTGAATATGAAGAGGAGAGTTTTGGTACAAACACAAATGCCCAATCCTCGAGCCAGAAGAATTAATCAGACTCTATTAAAATCCCCGACTTAGCCGGGAATCGAATCCGGGATCCTCTGAACCGAAGGCCTCAACTTTGACCATTCAGCCAAAGAGTCCGGCAATAATAATAACAACAACAACAACAACAATAATAAAAGGCCTCCGTGGAAATATTTTTATGAACTGTAGGTACGTTAAACTTACATATTTTTACAATTTTTGCTGTAAGGATATTTAGGGTCGCGCATATGTGAGTTTATAATCGGGAGATAATGGATTCGAATCTCAGTCGTCAGCCCTGAAGATGGCTATCCGTGGTTTCCCATTTTCACACCAGGCAAATGCTGGGGTTGTACCTTAATTAAGGCCACGGTCGCTTCCTTTCCACTCCTAGCCCCTTCCTATCCCATCGTCGCCATAAGACCTATCACTGTCGGTGCGACGTAAAGAAAGAAATAAAAAAAAGACCTATCCAACCGTATTCTACAATCAGCTTTCGCGTAACATTTATTTTCCTCGAGGAAGAAAGTGGTCTAAAGAGCATGAACAGCAACAGCCACTGAGAGACGCAGAAAGATTTAAACGTTGGTGTGAAGAAGATAAGACAGATAATTTTCAGTCATTTACGACAAAAATGTGAGTCCAATCAACGTGACTGCAAAAGGTTATTGTGTTCTCAATATCTACTGCAGATATTCCATCAATATGACAGTAGCAAGTGACTTAGAAGTGCAAGTGTGTTTTAAAATTATTGCTTTAATAGCAACAAAATTAAAGTTGATATTAGGATGTTAAGGACAAGGTGACCTGAAGTGTGACAGATAGAGAAAATGTGAAATTCTGGTAAGCTGTCTAGGTAGTAATGAAGAGAGTAGTATTGAAATGAGTGACAAGAGTCTTTATTTTGGGGAACTTTCTGAAAAATAAAGCCCTTGTTTTAGCCTTTGAATGTAACATTAATAATTCAAGTGATGTGTGGAACTGTAGTGTTCCTTCGACAAAAATTAAAAATCTGGCCAATTATACGATTTCAAATAAAAAGAAAATATAAAAATAAATTGCTAAGAAACTTCAAAAGCAGGGAACAAAGAGTAATTGCTTGTTGTTTGTGTGTCGTGTTAATTTTAGTCAACTTTATCGTAACGAATGATGTATATGCATAATAAGATAACGGGGATGCTGTCATCGCGTTGTTAATAACCGAAAAACTAATTATTTGTTTGGTGCTGCGTTAAATGTTTCCTTAAGTGCGTATTCATGTTTTAAATGAAGTAAAATTTTGTAGGTGCTGGTAACTTGATGTTTGTTGTAATGCATTTTTATTTTGCCATCATTAAACGTCACACTAATACATTACAGGTTTTATGGGAAACCTTAGGAAACCCCTTTCATCTTTCGAATGCAAGCTCACAGGTACTCACCCCTGACCGCCTGGCCAACTCACTCGGCCAAATCCCCTCGAAGCATCTTACTTTCCGCGCAGCTGTGAGCTTGCTTCGGGAAAGTGGGTTCAAACCCCGCTATCGGCAGCCCTGAAGATGGTTTTCCGTGGTTTCCCATTTTCACACCACGTTGTACCTTAATTAAGGCCACTGCCGCTACCTTCCCAATCCTAGCCGTTTCCCATCCTTCCGTCGCCAAAAACTTTCGATGTGTTAGTGCGACGTTTAACAAGAAAACAAATCTCCTAGATAAAGAGCACATAAAATTACTATTTCTCGTGTACGTATCAGATGCTAAGTTTTTTGAAAACCTTCAAAATACATTTTCGTACCATAACATTTTCACGACCATTATCAGATTATTCCTCGCCATGGCAGCTTTGGCCCGGTACGGCATCCATGTTTTTCCCTGTATCGTGGTCTGAGTTGGTGTTGATTAGTCACAGGCGGCGGCAGACTCGGCGGCCGATTCGTCAAAAACCTCTCCGTGTGTCATCAGCCTAAAAATGCACAGAGAGCACCTTTCTCTCTGCAGCACCCCAGGTGTGCTCAATAGGACTGAGGCAAGGTTCTTCAACACTGTTGACCTTGGGAGCTAGGCAAGCGCCCGCATGTCCATGGAGTGTTGTTCATCGAACTTCTGGCCACATTTCGGGAGCGATGGACAGGTGCAGGTCTCCTACAGTGTGCTAGAGGCGAACATGATCTGGCAGCAGCTTCCTACATCATTTGCCGGTGAGGGATGTTGGGAGGTGTACCTGGGACCTCATCTCATCCCATGTGAACAGTTCTCATCATCATCATCATCTGTTTACCCTCCAGGGTCGGCTTTTCCCTCGGACACAGCGAGGGATCCCACCTCTACCGCCTCAAGGGCAGTGTCCTGGAGCTTCAGACTCTCGGTCGGGGATACAACTGGGGAGAATGACAAGTACCTCGCCCAGGCGGCCTCACCTGCTGTGCTGAACAGGGGCCTTGTGGAGGGATGGGAAGATTGGAAGGGATAGACAAGGAAGAGGGAAGGAAGCGGCCGTGGCCTTATGTTAGGTACCATCCCGGCATTCGCCTGGAGGAGAAGTGGGAAACCACGGAAAACCACTTCCAGGATGGCTGAGGTGGGAATCGAACCCACCTCTACTCAGTTGACCTCCCGAGGCTGAGTGGACCCCGTTCCAGCCCTCATACCACTTTTCAAATTTCGTGGCAGAGCCGGGAATCGAACCCGGGCCTCCGGGGGTGGCAGCTAATCACGCTAACCACTACACCACAGAGGCGGACAACAGTTCTCATACGATGAAATACAGTCGAACTCCATTATTCGAATTTTCAGTATCTCGAAGTAACTTCAATATCCGGTCGTTTATCCTATTCTTCACGTGTATTTATTTCTCTATTACTCGAAATTCGGTTACACGAATTTCTCGACTTCTCGAAGCAAATGTTTCCTCCCTTGAAGCAAAAAATACTCTGTAAGTCGAATTTTATACAACACTGACTGTGCAATACAGCATTTGTAGTTTGTGCGGAACAATTAACAAGTAAAGAGAGGGTTTCAGTGATGCTGGGAGCTAATATGACGGGAACCGAAAAACAAACTTCTAGTGATCGGAAAATCGGTGAAGCCTCGTTGCTTTCCGGGTGTGAATTCCGTAGCGGTCACGTACGAAAGCAACCCCGGAAGTCGTGGATGATAAGCTCCATTTACGAATCTTGGCTGCGTGGTATCGAACCTACACACAGAGTCAGTAGAATATAAATTACAGTGTTTCGTCATCATCATCATCATCTGTTTATCCTCCAGGTTCGGTTGTTCCCTCGGACTCAGCGAGGGATCCCACCTCTACCGCCTCAAGGGCAGTGTCCTGGAGCTTCAGACTCTCGGTCGGGGGATACAACTGGGGAGTATGACCAGTACCTCGCCCAGGCGGCCTCACCTGCTATGGTGAACAGGGGCCTTGTAGGGGGATGGGAAGATTGGAAGGGATTGGCAAGGATGAGGGAAGGAAGCGGCCGTGGCCTGAAGTTAGGTACCATCCCGGCATTCGCCTGGAGGTGAAGTGGGAAACCACGGAAAACCACTTCGAGGATGGCTGAGGTGGGAATCGAACCCACCTCTACTCAGTTGACCTCCCGAGGCTGAGTGGACCCCGTTCCAGCCCTCGTACCACTTTTCAAATTTCGTGGCAGAGCCGGGAATCGAACCCGGACCTCCGGGGGTGGCAGCTAATAACGCTAACCACTACATCAGAGAGGCGGCACAGTGTTTCGTCACAGAAATAAATGTTGTTGAGAAGTATGTGGAATAAAAGAAGGTTAACAGTAAAAAGCAGAAGAAAGTAACGATTTTTTTTTCCAAAGGTGTGTTAACGGAGGCATGTTTCTTGTTTCACTACTGTATGTACTGTATTCTATCTTCTAGAAAGTTACTTTAATAAAGGTCATAGTTAAAGTGTTGTCTGCCGGGCTGAGTGGCTCAGGCGGTTAAGGCGCTGGCCTTCTGACCTCAACTTGGCAGGTTCGATCCTGGCTCAGTCCGATGGTATTTGAAGGTGCTCAAATACGTCAGCCTCGTGTCGGTAGATTTACTGGCACGTAAAAAGAACTCCTGCGGGACTAAATTCCGGCACCTCGGCGTCTCCGAAAACCGTAAAAGAGTAGTTAGTGGGACGTAAAGCAAATAACATTAAAAATTAAAGCGTTGCCATAAAATATGAGTATGTTAGTATATTTATAAATACTGTATTCAGCATAACCCCGAAGATACATATGATTCAATTATGCGCTGTATACGCTAAAAAACGGATTCTCTATATATCAAAATTTCGATAACTCGAAATAAATTTAGCTCCCGAGGTGATTCGAGGTATCGATGTTCAACTACTATCTGCGCATTTTTTAGCGATAGATTTACACCCTAGTGCTGAAGCGGTCGACCTCGGCAATCTTCGAGATTCGTACTGGCAATCTTTGAAACACAAACTATGAATCGCTGTGTGACATCTGGCGTACGCTTTACGTACTAGTACTGTTGTTATTTACACAGCAAAGCCAAACTATAGAATTCACTCTAGAAATAAGATTCGCATCGAGAAATGTTATACACCGACTGACAGAGCAAATGCAACACCAAGAAGGAGTGGTCAGAACTTCATGCCAATTGCAGGGTAGACTGACGTCACTGAGGTATGCTCATGATGTGAAATGCGCCGCTGTGCTGCGCACGTAGCGAACGATAAATGGGACACGGCGTTGGCGAATGGCCCACTTCGTACCGTGATTTCTCAGCCGACAGTCATTGTAGAACGTGTTGTCGTGTGCCACAGGACACGTGTATAGCTAAGAATGCCAGGCCACCGTCAACGGAGGCATTTCCAGCAGACAGACGACTTTACGAGGGGTATGGTGATCGGGCTGAGAAGGGCAGGTTGGTCGCTTCGTCAAATCGTAGCCGATACCCATAGGGATGTGTCCACGGTGCAGCGCCTGTGGCGTAGATGGTTGGCGCAGGGACATGTGGCACGTGCGAGGGGTCCAGGCGCAGCCCGAGTGACGTCAGCACGCGAAGATCGGCGCATCCGCCTCCAAGCGGTGGCAGCCCCGCACGCCACGTCAACCGCCATTCTTTAGCATGTGCAAGACACCCTGGCTGTTCCAATATCAACCAGAACAATTTCCCGTCGATTGGTTGAAGGAGGCCTGCACTCCCGGCGTCCGCTCAGAAGACTACCATTGACTCCACAGCATAGACGTGCACGCCTGGCATGGTGCCGGGCTAGAGCGACTTGGACGAGGGAATGGCGGAACGTCGTGTTCTCCGATGAGTCACGCTTCTGTTCTGTCAGTGATAGTCACCGCAGACGAGTGTGGCGTCGGCGTGGAAAAAGGTCAAATCCGACAGTAACTGTGGAGCGCCCTACCGCTAGACAACGCGGCATCATGGTTTGGGGCACTATTGCGTATGATTCCACGTCACCTCTAGTGCGTATTCAAGGCACGTTAAATGCCCACCGCTACGTGCAGCATGTGCTGCGGCCGGTGGCACTCCCGTACCTTCAGGGGCTGCCCAATGCTCTGTTTCAGCAGGATAATGCCCGCCCACACACTGCTCGCATCTCCCAACAGGCTCTACGAGGTGTACAGATGCTTCCGTGGCCAGCGTACTCTCCGGATCTCTCACCAATCGAACACGTGTGGGATCTCATTGGACGCCGTTTGCAAACTCTGCCCCAGCCTCGTACGGACGACCAACTGTGGCAAATGGTTGACAGAGAATGGAGAACCATCCCTCAGGACACCATCCGCACTCTTATTGACTCTGTACCTCGACGTGTTTCTGCGTGCATCGCCGCTCGCGGTGGTCCTACATCCTACTGAGTCGATGCCGTGCGCATTGTGTAACCTGCATATCGGTTTGAAATAAACATCAATTATTCGTCCGTGCCGTCTCTGTTTTTTCCCCAACTTTCATCCCTTTCGAACCACTCCTTCTTGGTGTTGCATTTGCTCTGTCAGTCAGTGTATAATGTGTGTGTGACACAGTTGTTGGCTTAAAATAACAAAGGTTCAGAAAATTCATATCGATCGATCATATTATCGATTCGATTCAGATTTCATTTCCATTCAGTTGGCAGTAACTTACTAACGGAACCGGAAGTGCTCCCTCCTTACTCCTCAAACCCGTACACAAATCTATCGCTAAAAAGTGCGCAGATAGTATAGTTCGTTCAATTTCTTCATTAAGGACCGGCGGCTCAAACTTCAACCAGTACCACCCTCCCGACAGTAACCAGTCACCTCTGCTGTAACCAATAGCAAATGGCTCTTGACCAATAAAATGCTTTGTTTGTCAGTGACAGTCCACGTGGTGTACTTGAAAAGCGTGCTGGTCCTGAAGCCCGCTCGCTTGTCAGGTCTCCAGTGCTGCACAGCTGTAACGCAGTTCTGGCCAGTCTCGTCTCCTGTGGGTGGGGGAGGTAGAATAACACCTACAGTATTCCCGGCCTGTCGTAAGAGGCGACTAAACGGGGCCCCAGAGGCTCTAAACTTGGGAGCGTGGGTTGGCGATCAAGGGTCCCTGAGATGAATCATGGCATTGCTTCCACTTACTTGTGCCAGGCTCCTCACTTTCATCTATCCTATCCGACCTCCCTTGGTCAACACTTGTTCTTTTCCGACCCCGACAGTATCCGGTTGTGAGGCCTAGGGCGTCTTTTCATTTTCACGTCCTTCGTTGCACTTGTCTTCCTTTGGCCGATACCTTCATTTCTCGAAGTGTCAGACCCCTTTCATTTTTCTCTGATTAGGGTTATATAGAGAATGGTTGCCTAGTTGAACTTCCTCTTGAAACAATAATCACCACCACCACCTCTCTTATTAGTGTTATATAGAGAATGGTTGACTAGTTGTACTTCCTCTTGAAACAATAATCCCCATCACCACCTGTCCAGTCTCGCTGCACGCCCTCAATGGCTATATTGTAAAAATATAAGAGTTGACAACTCTCTGTTTCGAGCTGGGGAAATTCTGGCACTCCGCGGACAAGGAATGTAAACACAACCAGCGAGCTAGGCTTCAAAAGCGTGCCGGCTGTTAACGAGGAAATTGCAAGAACTACACCACCACCACCACCATTACCGGTCGAACTCTATCCTGCTGGCAAGCAGGCTTTGCCCCATGTGCTTCGCGATGTATGCGTAGTCTGACATCGGCGTGCACCAACTGGTAGCTCGACTCATCCATCCAGGTGACCTTTTTCCATGCTTCGAGCTTCCAATGGGGCGTTCCTTTGCTCATATTAATGTTTGTCCCCTGTAACGTGCGGTGAGCAGATGTGGGATGGCGGCTTCAGCACACCATTGCGAGGAGATGGTTCTGGATGGTATGGCTGCTGACACTTCTTTGTTGTGCAGCAATGAATTCGTGAGTGATCTTATGCACTGCGGCCATGTAGGCTATCCACTCATCAGAGCTAGCCGACAGAGACCCCTGTCATCAACGCATTGCAGCTGACCCTGGCGGCGGTGGTTTTGCCTGAATCCACAAACTCATGGTACACTCTTAACATATGAAACGGGGAAAGCCCTGTGCCTGTACGACTTAGGAGATCGAATGAATCATAGAGTTAGTAAAATATACATTAGAGGTAACACTGGCAAGCGAGGTTGAGCGAGCTGTTTGGCACTGTCACTACTGGGGCTTTCATGATAAATTTAATACTTCTGTGAGAGAAAATGCTAGTCTTTTGTGCAGCTTATGGCTGCACAGAGATGTCATTAAGGGCAATGGGGTATCGTTTCACACCCCCTGTGGGTGGGGGTTGTAGAATAACACCCACGGTATCCCCTGCCTATAGTAAGAGGCGACTAAAAGGGACCCAGGGGCTCTAAACTTGGGAGCGTGGGTTGACAACCATGGGGCCCTTAGCTTAGTCCTTGCATTACTCACTGTGCCAAGCTTCTCACTTTCATCTATCTTATCCAATCTCCCTTGGTCAACTCTTGTTCTTTTCCGATCCCGACGGTATTACATATGGAAGCCTGTGGATTCTTTCATTTTTCACACCTTTCATGGCCCTTGTCCTTTTTTTGGCCGATACCTTCACTTTTTGAAGTGTCGGATCCCTTCCATTTTTTCTCTCTGATTAGTATTATTAGTTGTACTTCCACTTAAAAAATAATCACGACTATCGTATCTTTACACAGGTCAGTGTTCTCCCTAGGACCGTTTTAATGGCCGTGTTTACAGACCGCCCGGCTAACATAAACTAAATATGTGCCAATAATATATCAATGCATATTTGAATCATTCCGCCTATTGTCATTTCTTGATGGATGCAGTATTTTTGTATCCATCTCTTGGCACAGGCCAGAGTAAAGTGTAGCTTCCACCGAAGTCCCAGTCTTATCCATGGCTGTGACAATATGGAAGCTGCTGGGGTATGGGTGGTGCTGAGTAATGACATTTGGAGCACAACTAGTATCTGAGTGTTACGAAAGGTGTTGCTTATAGGATCAGTCGTGCTGCAGTAGCACCTTCTGGTCCAGTGTGGAAAGCAATGGCAAACTACCTCACTCCTCATCTTGCCTAGTACGCCTCATTTGGGCTCTGCCATTGGTTTTTGCAGTTTCCTATAACTGCATAGCCTTTGGTGGTGCTATTTGGGGATCCAACCAGCCTCTGGGCTGATGACCTAACAGACATTTGAATCATTGGGCGCTCCAAAAGAAATGTAAATCCGTAAAAAACTGTTCATTTAAATGATAAATGTTCATTATTGTTGGCATAATTGTATCAATTAAATAGGGCCTATGAGTTTAAATGTTTACATTGACTATCACGTAATGTCGTGCTCGAGTGGTGTCTGGATTAGCGTGGAATCGCATGCGAGCACTCGATTCCGCATGATGTCACAAACTAGAATAGCACCATAATGTATTTGATGGCACTCCACAGCAAGAGAGTTGTATGCCCTGGTATTATATGGTTATGAACGAGCAGTAGAACACTAAAAGTTCAGAGTACTCTGTTATGTCTTGTTCGTGATAACACTAAAATAGTCCAATTTGGCAGTTGATGTTTACCTGTCTGATATTATTAATAATGCCCTGAGGGGAACGAACTGAAATTCTATCGTATACTTTTTTTGAGAAGTATTCCGCTCCCGGCTACTCATTCCTTCCACCTGGCTGACGAAACTTCCTGGGCAAAACACTACGAGGTATGTTTCTTTGAAATGCATATAAAATAATAGTTTGTCATGTAGATTGGATTACTCGCGCTGGCTTCCCGGTCTTTTTTTCCTGACCGAGCTCGATAGCTGCAGTTACTTAAGTGCGGCCAGTATCCAGTATTCGGGAGATAGTAGGTTCGAACCCCACTGTCGGCAGCCCTGAAAATGGTTTTCCGTGGTTTCCCATTTTTACACCAGGCAAATGCTGGGGCTGTACCTTAATTAAGGCCACGGCCGCTTCCTTCCCACTCCTAGCCCTTCCTTGTCCCATCGTCGCCATAAGACCTATCTGTGTCGGTGCGACGTAAAGCAACTAGCAAAAAAAAACACCAACTTTTCCCTGGTGGCGTGAATGAGAGTTTTTGGACCTTACTTTGAGTATTGAAATTCGTATTTTAGGAAATATGGAGATGACATTTTTCTCTCTCTGTATGGCATGCCTTTGAGATTGAACACCCAGAAAACCATCTCATTGGTTGATCAAGCTGATTGTGAAAGAGTATACGAATATACTTATGTATCGTGTTGGCAGGTCATACGTGATCTCAACGTTAGAAAGTAGACTAACAAAGATAACTTTGTTCCTTAACCAATAGGTTGATACACTGTTCTTCTTCTTCTTACCCGCCAGGTTCGGTTTATCCCTCAGACTCAGCGAGGGATCTCACCTGTACCGCCTCAAGGGCAGTGTCCTGGAGCTTCAGACTCTGGGTCGGAGGATATAACTGGGGAGAATGACCAGTACCTCGCCCAAGCGGTCTCACCTGCTATGCTGAACAGGGGCCTTGTGGAGGGATGAGAAGATTGGAAGGGACAGGCAAGGAAGACAGGCAAGGAAGAGGGAAGGAAGCGGCCGTGGCCTTATTTTAGGGATCCCGGCATTTGCCTAGAGGAGAAGTGGGAAACCACGGAAAATCACTTCGAGGATGGCTGAGGTGGGAATCGAACCCACCTCTACTCAGTTGACCTCCCGAGGCTGAGTGGACCCCGTTCCATCTCTCGTACCACTTTTCAAATTTCATGGCAGAACCGGGAATCGAACCCGGGCCTCCGGGGGTGGCAGCTAATCACGCTAACCACTACACCACAGAGGCGAACAACATATTTCTTACGGTGCCAATTAAGTTATATTGGCGGATATAATTTAACTGGTTGCTCATGGTTATGAATATTCAGTTTTGGAAATTACCGTAATCTGATGGATCAGCGAGCCTCAGTGGCTCAGGCGGCAGCACGCCGACCTCTCACCGCTGGCTTCCGTGGTTTTAATCCTGGTCACTCCATGTGAGATTTGTGTTGGATAGAGCGGAGACGGGCAGGTTTCTCTCCGGGTACTCCGGTTTTACCTGTCATATTTCATTCCAGCAACACACTCTAGTATCATTTAATTTCATCTGTCAATCATTAATCATCGTTCCAGAGGAGTGCGACAGGCTTTGGCAGCTGGGACAATTCCTATCCTCGCCGCTAGATGGGGGCTTCATTTATTCCATTCCTGACCCGGTTAAATGACTGGAAACTGTGGATTTTCATTTTTCAACGTGATGGCTTAAATTAAATATCTTTCTTGTACGGCCGCTGGCGTGCATGATAGTCTGGAATTGAACATAGTGCTAAGTTTTTCAATTTTTGGATATTCATAATAGTAACAGCTATTGAATATATTTTCTGAATATAGGCCTACATTTTGTTACTTTCCCTTCATACAATATGTGTAGCAGCCCCATTCATACCTCACCAGATATTATATTTTGCAGGCTAGATGTGCATATCTGAAATATAATATATAGACTAGGTGTGCAACACCACGTAGACATCTTCTAAGACCTTGATTTTCATTAATATTATTATTATTTCTTTAAATGTCATATAGATAGATAAATGTCTTTATTGGCGTAGTTAAGGCCATTGGGCCTTCTCTTACACTAAACCATTAAAGGCCATAAGCAATACTACCGTAATTAATACTAGAAGACACAATTTAAACACAATCAAAATATAACTGAAATAAAATTCCACTACAGTGAGACATACACACAACAGCAATAATAATAATAATAATAATAATAATAATAATAATAATAATAATAATAATAATAATATAGTAGCACGATCACTGAAAGACCAGAAACGCACAGGTCGCTCGCATCCTGCTGTACCTCTTAACGCTCGTTTAAATGACACTGGTCCGCCTCTGTGGTGTAGTGGTTAGTGTGATTAGCTGCCACCCCTGGAGGCCCGTGTTCGATTCCCGGCTCTGCCACGAAATTTCAAAAGTGGTACGAGGGCTGGAACGGGGTCCACTCAGCCTCGGGAGGTCAACTGAGTAGAGGTGGGTTCGATTCCCACCTCAGCCATCCTAGAAGTGGTTTTCCGTGGTTTCCCACTTCTCCTCCAGGCGAATGCTGGGATGGTACCTAACTTAAGGCCACGGCCGCTTCCTTCCCTCTTCCTTGCCTATTCCTTCCAATCTTCCCATCCCTTCACAAGGCCCCTGTTCAGCATAGCAGGGGAGGCCGCCTGGGCGAGGTACTTGTCATTCTCCCCAGTTGTATCCCCGACCAAGTGTCTGAAGCTCCAGGACACTGCCCTTGAGGCGGTAGAGGTGGGATCCCTCGCTGAGTCCGAGGGAAAAGCCGAACCTGGAGGGTAAACAGATGATGATGATGATGATGATAAATGACACTGTAGTTGGTATTCCTCTGACGTCGTCCGGTAAACGATTCCATTCTCGTGCGGCAAACACCGAGAATGAGCTGTTGATGGTGAGGGATGATGAGCAGGTTGGATGTGTGTGTCCGTCATGAACATTTGAGAAGTAATGGAAACGCGAAGAAAGGGAAGATGGGGAAGACCGAGCTCGATAGCTGCAGTCGCTTAAGTGCGGCCAGTATCCAGTATTCGGGAGATAGTGGGTTCGAACCCCACTGTCGGCAGCCCTGAAGATGGTTTTCCGTGGTTTCCCATTTTCACACCAGGCTAATGCTGGGGCTGTACCTTAATTAAGGCATTTTATGTTGTTCTTGCTTCTACCATCGTTACTTATTCTATTATTCTATTACCCAAGTAACAATATTCATCTACTTATTTTAAGACTTAATTTCCTAATCTAATATTTCCTGTATCAACCGACCTCATTCGACTGCACTCCATTGCGTTTGTTTTGGATGTATTTATTTTTATCGTGTACTCCTTCTTCAAGACTATCTCCATACCATTCAGCAGTTTCTCCAGGTCTTCTGCCGACTCAGATAGAATAACAATATCATCGGCAACTGAAAGTTATTCGATCAATATTGATTTCCTTCTTCTTATTCTCCTCAACCCTAAAGTTGTTAGGTAACATACATGTCTTCCAAGCGTTCCGTTCTTTGGCCAGCAGCTTCAACTAGCAATAGACGTGATTGCCTTATGTTGTCGATAAATTGCTTGCTGTTCTAGCGTCAGGCGTAATTAAACTGTAAGCGTGTCGCAGTTTAGCATTTTGTATTTGTTGTGTTGTCTTATTTCGTAACTTCCTATCTTCGTCAAAGTTTTGTACGGTAGGATCATTTTTGCACTGTCTGTGAGCGCAGTCTCTTTGTTTCATTAGTTGTCTAATTTCGTCATTTAACCACGGGGAGGGTCCTTTCGATATTCTCGCTCGCCGCTTTGGGACATGATTGTCAAATAGTTTCGTTACTTTGCTATTAAAGAAGTCAACTTTGTCGTCTAGATTGTTATAGTTCGTTATGTCATGCCAGGGTATTTTGCCTGCGTCCTCTAAGAGTCTATCTCTATTTATATTTTTCAATGGTCGATAGGTGATAAATTTCTGGGAGCGTTTCGGTGGCCGGAGGTTATACGAGATATATATTGCGTCATGTGCAGATATACCAGGTACAGAGGTTTGACCAACATTGAGAACTCTGAGTTGCTGGTAACTATAAGATCTAGTAGTACTATGTACAAGCACAATAAATTATTATAAATAATTTTTCAGTTCTCTTCATTCATATAAGTCAACGACAGACTCTCAAGGGTGAGTAGATGAACTA
This sequence comes from Anabrus simplex, assembly GCF_040414725.1. Classification (NCBI taxonomy): domain Eukaryota; kingdom Metazoa; phylum Arthropoda; class Insecta; order Orthoptera; family Tettigoniidae; genus Anabrus; species Anabrus simplex. Next base: position 431,538,674 of record NC_090267.1, read on the forward strand.
TAAAGCATAGAAAGCTCTACAAAAAAATCCGTGACGGTATACATCTATCCGTAAAATGTAGCCCTCAATAAATGTTTCGATATTATAATTTGCAATGAAAATTCAACCTTAAAATTCAAAACCATGTTTTGAGATGGTCTAGTTTATCCATATTATTAAAATAAAAATATGCCTTGAAGTACATAATTTGCATGTGCGTTATGGTTTAGGAGTTATTGTCGTTGTAATGAAAGTACACGAATGATCTAAATATCGCATGGTGAGAAAGGAATGAGGTAACAAGCAGGTGGTTCGAAGGACTTGGAAAACCGCCGCTACGAGCTACGCACGTGCATCAGGAGGAAAAACGACTAATGTAATGTCGTCTACAAGGAAATCTTGCAAGCCTTATCACCATGGATTCAAAATTGCTCCCATTCAGTTACACAAAAAGACAATGTAACGTGGATGAAATATACAGTAATTTAGTCCTACCTGCCATATTTATCGTGTCTGGTTCCAATCCGTGCCTCCAGCCGTCTTGCTGCATCAGTCATGCCCGGAACTCTCACGAGCCCTCGTCAAAAATGGGAACGGATAACTAGCAGCGAGCTCTGCAACCTGAGCGCAGTGTTGCCAGATCGACAAACAATATTTCGAAAGTAGTTCTAAAAAAATTCAGAAGAGTTAGTCAACATTTCGGAAGATGTTTGGAAATTTGCCAATTTGTATTATTTTACTGACAATAAAGGCCTTTGAAAAGTGGTGCTGGCGTCGACTATCAAGAATACCTTGGACTGACAGTCACAAACGAAAACAGTTCTCGAAAGCGCAAATGAGACACGTATTATCCGCGAAACCTTTAATGATACTTCGTTTTACAGGTTTGAGGAGTAAGGAGGGAGTTACCCCAATTCCGGTAATACTGCCAACGGAATGGAAATGAAATCTGAATTGAATCGATAGTATGATCGATGGATATGCATTTTCTAAACCTAAATTATCTTAAGCCTACAACTGTGTCACATACACATTATATAATATTTCTCGATGCGAATCTTGATCCTAGCATGAATTCTCAGAAATCTTTCACAATCGTCTCTGCTATCTGCAGTACTATTAATTACAATCTCGCCCATGGCTATTTCCATGACATCGTCGTGCCTCCGGTATTCCTCTTCCAGTTCTTTCACCTTTCTGCAATACCCCTCCCAATCTACAGCAGATACTGAATGAAATGCCTCGATGGTCAGGCGTCGTAAGTTAGCTGCTGACATGTCTCCCGTAATATTTTCCTCACTCATGTTCGATCCTAACCTATATTTTGGCTTTGCTGTGTAAACAACAACAGAACGTAAAGTGTTGCAATTACACCGCCAGAAGTCTCACGGCGATGCATAATCGATTCATAGTTTTTGTGCCAAAGGTTGCCAGAGGTCTACCGATTCAGCAATAGGGAGCCGAAGTATCAACTAAAAGTTTCGCGGATAATACCTTGGTTGAAACCTTGAACAAAAGAAGAAATAGCTTCGTTTGTCACTTGCTTCGTCATTCTAACTGGTGCACCACCCTGTTTGAAGGGAAAATGGAAGGTAGAAGGACCAAAGGAAGAACTAGAGAGCAATTGATCGACAACATGAGGCAATCACGTCTATTGCTAGTTGAAGCTGCTGGCCAAAGAACGGAACGCTTGGAAGACATGTATGTTACCCAACAACTTTAGAGATCTGAAATTTTGAACATAGGTAGATGGAAAGGGTTCCGAATGCACCTCGAAGCCGGAATTTTCATTTTCGTTTTCGTTGGTGAGTAATGAACAAAAAACCATGCATTGGGATATGATAATCCAACGTGCTGTTACCAAGATTAAATGCATAGAGTCGCTGTCGCTAGGCAACGTACATAAGATAGGTAGAGAACACGATATTCAAGGAGCCATTTTACGTCCAGGACGTAGGAAACCGCTTTTGGTCTTATATAGTATGAGGGAATATGACTCTGTTGATGATGATTCGTCCGTCGGGTCGGGACGTAAAGTCTCGAGCTATTCGAAAGGAGTGGGCTATGTGCCGGCGCCGGGTTTTATCCTCTTCATTCTTACTATCATATATAATGTCATTCATTCCATCTCATCAACTTATCTGATTAGGTTGACGTCATGAAAGTCATTCGGTCGTAAAAATTCGCCACGAAGATTCATCTCACTTCATATGCAAACCTCGTAGAGAAAGGGGACAAGGGTTGGACATTTATACATTTAGAGGAAACATATTTGACACAAGATAGACGATAATCATAAACAAGGAATAATACATAAATCAGTCAGGATGCCATTGTAAGTCCGTGGAATAGGAAGCCATTTTCCTTCAATCCATGATGTCTGTCTGTCTCTGTTCCTGTGTGCGATGCCCAGCCAAATCTACGGCAAACAAAGATCTAAAATGTTTGTCATAGGTGGGTATAGGTTTTCACCTAAGACGAATGGCTGTGTCTGAGAGCAATTCTTGCACCAAGCTGTCAACGTCATCAACAAGCAACACTCACAAGAATTATCCGGTTTCCTATAAATTGAAAAGTCTCTCGACACGACATGTCATACAGGTGACGCTGTCAACTACACGACATAGATTTTGAACAATTTGGAGTCACCTGGAGTACCCTCGAACATCTTGGGGTGGAGATTGTGGCCCAGATTATCCTTCTCAGGAATATTAATCCTTCCCTCTGAAATGAACAAGGCTCTGAAACTGATGACGAATATTATTGAAGCCACCATTATGACTGAGCATGCCGCGGGCGAAGTAGTATTCCTCGGGCTGTAATTTTTCTATCCATTGAGAAGGAAGCCATTTTCGGCCCGCGACACGAGGAGCCATCAGCCCGTAATATTCGGAAGTGTTTGTGTGTATGTATGCGAACCCCAGTCAATCTACGACACACAGAGATCTGAAATTTTGACATAGGACAATCGCTTAAAGTTGTAGGACTCCATCTTCGAAAACGGTGCTTTTGTCATTGTCAACTGTACGTGGATTGTTCAAGAGTTCGAAAGGCAGACACAATATGCTATGTATCTTACATCCAAATGGAAGGACATTATTATAGTTTATTCCGAAGCTCTAAGGAAATAATATATTTTGTATTATATAATATGGTCTTTAACATGGTTTTTATATTATTTGTACCATCCATCAACCCGGTATCTTAAGCACTGAAAGTAACAATATAAAAAAAGTAAAATAACGCATTTCATGCAGTTTACGTCAAAAAAGATGTGAGTTAATAAATATAATGCTTTAATGTGCTTTTAAATAAAGAGTTTAGAAACATCTAACGGTTGAATTACTAAACGCGGGCAAAGCCGCGGGCACATGCTAGTGTAATTATAATAATGCATTACGTCCACTTGGTTCGGTCTCTTATAATATGGTGGATGCGGCGTTCAAATGGATTCAAATATGGCGATGCAACTGTCACTCTGTAGACTTCTAACTCGTGTATTGAAGGTATATTTTCAGTGTGATTTCAATTATAACGAGTTTTAACTTTTACTCTTTTCTGAAAACTGTCTTTTTTTTACATCGCACTCAATATCTGAGACCATAAGGTCCAGGCTCCTGAAACTTTCACAGCAATTTAATAATACTTCCGTACATAAACCGAACCTGCAAACATGATGAATATCTGTAAAATAAAAAAAGAAATGGGTATCTTCTTCCCTTTTCAGAATTTAGCCTCACATAACAAAGTCTAGGTTCCAATGAGATATACCGGATGGTCCACCAGCCCCTTGCGATCCAGTTTTATGCATCCCTTCACATTTACTACAGTTCTGAAAGACATCGGTCCATCTCCCTAAACCGGGGCAATATAACGAGATGTGTGTTTACGGGCTAGAAGACAGCAGAAATCGTGAGCGCCACTATTAATTCATTATGGGTACCTCAAATGAACCCGTTAAACGAGTACAGATACGCAGAACACGTACTTTAAAACATAAGGTGGACGCACAGACCGGGAGCATGGTAGTGTATAAGCTGGGAAGTGTCGCAGTGGCTTACATGGCAAGCGGGCGGGGAGATATGTGTTAGTGGACAGTGCTCGAGGTAGGAGGTTCAAATCCCACATAAGAATCTTTTTAACAGCCAGTTGCCTGGGATGTGGTAAGGTTGCATACTTGATAGCTTCCAAGGACTGATTTGTTTATTTGACCCTGTAAAAGACCGTTTGTATCGTTGCATTGAGTATGGTGGCTGGTTGGACGAGGATGTGGAGATGATGGTCTGTGGCCAGTATAGGCTGGAAAGTGGGCGCCGCACGTTAAGTGTCGCAGTAGCTCACATGGCTAGCGCGCGGTAAGATGTGTGATAGTTGACAGTGCTCGAGGGTTAGAAGGTTCAAGTCCCATGCAAATATTTTTTTTTTTTTAGCCAGTTGCCTGAGATGTGGCAAGGTTGTATACTTAATATCGGTAATTTTCACAGACGGATTTGTTTATTTTACCCCGAAAAGTGCCGTTCGTATGGAGCTGGGTTGATAAGAGGCTAGGAAACATGTGACAGGATTTCAGTTATCCACGTCGTTTAACGCAGCACCTGCTCGAACTGACGACCGCCGTGGTCTATACAGAGCTGCGCGCGATGTTGTAAGGACCGCCTCGCCCGTTACAACATCTCTGGCGAAACGGATCGGCATGCCTCGGTGATGAGCTGTCTAAAGTGACAAGGACTGGCCGACTCCTGTGCATACACCAATTGTTTTACATGGACCTACAGAAAAAATCCAGGGGCGTAAGGTCGGCCGATCTGGCGGGCCAGGGGACAGGTCTTCCCCTTCCTATCCATTTACCAGGATAAGTCGCATGGAGATGGTTCCGGACGACCACCGCCGCATGCGGTGGAGCTCCGTCATGTTGAAACCACATCCTGCAGCGGTCAAAGAGTGGCAAATGGTCCAAAAACGGTGGTAGTTCATCTTGGAGAAACCGCAGATAGCGTTGGCTGGTCGCATGGCCCTCAAAGAAATTGGGACCGATGAGGTGATCACCCGTGATTCCATACCATACAGTCACGCCTCACTGTACCTGAAATGCTGTCCGTTGCACCCAATGAGGATTATCCACACTCCAGTAATGCATATTATGGCGATTAACGGTTCCATTGTTGTGGAATCGTGCTTCGTCCGTAAATAAGAGAGTCGCTAGAAAAGCAGGATCAATGTCCACATGCTGTAGGATCCATTGACAGAACGCCACCCGGGCATCGAAATCATGACCATGGAGCTCCTGGTGTAAGTGCAGATATTACGGATGAAATCGGTGGGTATGCAATATCCGCATAACAGACGCTTGGCTGATGTTCGTCTCCTGTGCAATGGCCCGTGTGCAAGTATGAGGGTTACGCCGGATAGCGTTAAACATGACCTCTTCATTGTAAGCAGACGTCACGGGATTATCTCGAATAGGCCGTGTCCTTCCCAGGTATACAGTATCCCGCAGGCGTCTTTCCACACTCCGAAATGTCATGCCCGTCGGTTGTCGTCTATCCGGATAGCGTTCTTGGTATAGGCGTTGCGTCTGGTATGCATTCTGTCTAGCTTCTCCATAGATAAGTAACATACCCACATACTCGTCGCTGGAATACATCTCGAAGCAGTGAATAAACTGTGTTGTGAATTGCTTCGAAAGAGGGGAGTTCGCGCAGCTACATACTTACCTGCCATTGCATGTTGTTATCGCTCCAATGGAGCATACTTTCCTTACCTGTGGTCTACGAAGCTTGGAACATGTACGACATAGCTAACTGGCCACAGACAGTCATCTCATCGTCCTCGTCCAACCCAGCACCATACCCAATGCAACGATACATACGGTCTTTTACGGGGTCAAATAAACGAATCAGTCCTTGGAAGCTATGAAGTATGCAGCCTTACCACATCCCAGGCAACATGTTAAAAAAATCTTATGTGGGATTCGAACCTCCTACCTCGAGTACTGTTCATTAACACATCTACCCGCTCTCTTGCCATGTGAGCTATTGCGATTCTTTACCTATGACGCCTCCATGGCTAAATAGTTAGAGTGCTGGCTTTTGGTCACAGGGGTCCCGGGTTCGATTCCCGGCAGGGTCGGGAATTTTAACCTTAAGTGGTTAATTTCGCTGGCACGAGGGCTGGTTGTATGTGTCGTCTTAATCATCATTTCATGCTCTTCACGACGCGCAGGTCACCTACAAGCGTCAAATCAAAATACTTGCATCTGGCGAGCCGAACTTGTCGTCGGACACTCCCGGCACTAAAAGCCATACTCCATTTCATTTTTTTTCCCTATGGCGCCCACTTCCCGGCCTATACAGTACCGCCCTCGTACTTGTTCTACGTAGCTGTAGTCGTTTTACGGGTTCATTCGAGGTACCCATAACGAACTAACAGTGGCGCTCACGATTACTGCTGTCTTCTAGCCCATAAACACGCATCTTGTTATATTACCCCGGTTTAGGGAGAGGGACCGATGTCTTTCAGAATTGTAGTAAATGTGAAGGGCTGCATAAAACTGGACCGCAAGGGGCTGTTGGATCACCCGGTATTTATAGGCTCATTCTGCCTAGATCAATATCTCGTGGGATCTAACGATTACAGTACTCTCTCTTCTGGTATGGAGTCGAACTATTTTGTGACTTTCATTCTTCTCTCTTAAGGTCAGTGATTTAGTTGGAACAAAATATTTACAGGAACTCACCTTATTAATTCAGCAATTTCCAAATGGACTCGTATTAGGTGTCAACATCAGCGGCCTCATGTTTCCGACAAGTTGTTTCATCAGCTGAACATCTCCCCTTTCGTAGCCATGACTTGACATATGGTTGTGGGTTAAATATATGCACAGGAGGTCCAACGCAGCTTATGAAAATAAGTCCGCTTGATCTTGCAACCAGCAGCCTATTTCTCTTTTCGGTGTGGATCTCATTCATGGTACTGAAAGCTCATTCAGCTTCTGCTGAAGAGATGGGAATGGACTGTGCACTCTTGATTAAAGGCATCCGTTTCCACTGGAATTTCCTTGGTCTCGACATGCTTTCTAAATGCATTAATGTACCTCCTCTTGTCTGACATGTGGAAAAAGTCACAAAGGTTGCCAACACTCTCATCACCATAACAGATATCCAAAGAAGTGGAGGCCCACATATTTTTGTATAGTACCTTTGAATCACTGATAACTTTTGTCATTCTCTCATGTCTCTGCTGGAACCAAGATGAGATGATGTGGACATATTTTCCATAAGCCTGTTATTTAAATTGTCCACAAGACTTCTGAAAAACTGCTTTCTGTTAATTTTGACAACTTTTTTAGAATCATGTAATCCTATGTTTCTAAACTTTTTGTTTTCTGCTGCACCCATGACGTTTCAGCGCTATGTATAGATTATAAGTTTTACTGAATGTAAAAATGATACGTCATTCTAAAGCGGGTAAATATTTTCCGGAACGACGTTCCGGTCCGTTCCGGTCCAACTAAACCACTGCTTAAGGTCACATGTTTGTGAAGACCACAGTAGAGTAGTAAACTTATTTTAGGTGGAAAACAATTATGTGCAATGAACGAACATTTTAGATTGTCATTTCAGCTTTAAGTTATCTGTTATACTTCCTGGTTAATTTGTTATGACAGTTTATTCCTTACAGTTTTTCTTTCTTTCTTTCTTAATCTGTTTATCGTCCATGGTTGGCTTTTCCCTCGGACTTAGCGAGGGATCCCACCTCCACCGCCTCAAGGGCAGTGTCCTGGAGATTCAGACTCTGGGTCGGGGGATACAACTGGGGAGAATGACCAGTACCTCGCCTAGGCGGCCTCATCTGCTATGCTGAACAGGGGCCTTGGTGGGGGATGGGAAGATTGGAAGGGATAGACAAGGGAGAGGGAAGGAAGCGGCCGTGGCCTTAAGTTAGGTACCATCCCGGCATTTGCCTGGAGGAGAAATAGGAAACCACGGAAAACCACTTCCAGGATGGCTGAGGTGGAAATCGATGCCACCTCTACGCAGTTGACCTCCTGAGGCTGAGTGGACCCCGTTCCAGCCCTCATCCCACTTTTCAAATTTCGTGGCAGAGCCGGGAATCGAACCAGGACCTCCGGGGGTGGCAGCTAATCACACTAACCACTACACCACAGAGGCGGACCCTTGCAGTTTTTAAGACTGCAAATTCACTTCATGCTGTCAGAAGGGTGAACTCTGATGAAAGTACTCGTGTGACAAATTACATTTCTACAGCTGCTACCCACATTTTACAGAGATAGTAAAATAAATATTTAAAAAATACAATTTTACAGGAGAACAGTTCAAAGTAAAAAGTATAAGTCCACTATCTCAGTAACTATTACTGGTAGACCTATGAAATTTGGCACACTATTTTAATGTGCAATTATCTTAAATGTAAACTACAATCATGAATGTTGCTCTTTATTCATAAAAAGAGCAAGAAAACATTCAACAAAATTTATGAAGATTTGAATAACAATATTTGCAATTTTCCCACAAAAGGCTATTTTACCAAATATCATGATTGTAGTCTACTTTGTACCTACATGCTTGAGTGACAGGTGTAAAAATATAATTCATGTCACATGAGTTGTTTTGGAGTTTACCCCTTTTGACAGCCTGAAGTGAGTTTGCAGTCTTAAAAAACATTGCAAGGATTAACCTGTCATGAAAAATAAACCATCCAGTATAATTGATAACGAATAAGCTGATAATCTACAAAATTCATTCATTGCACATATTTTTTGTCTACCTGAAATAGGTATATCTGTACAAATCATGACAAAAATAGTGATTTTCCACTACTGTAGTCTTCATAGACATGTGCCCGTAAGTCTCACCCGTGGCTTTGACAATATGAAAGTGACCGAGGTATGAGCAATCTTACACCATTCCTTATATACAGTAGCTAGTCCCTGTGACAAATTGTTTCAAGGTGTCGCACATAGGGTCTGTTAGTGTATGTATTTCAGTGGGCTTGGTTGACCGATTTTCTTTTTTTTTTTTTTTTTTTGCTATTGGCTTTACGTCGCACCGACACAGGGACAGGAAAGGGCTAGGACTGGGAAGGAAGTGGCCGTGGCCTCAATTAAGGTATAGCCCCAGCATTTGCTGGTGTGAAAATGGGAAACCAGAGAAAACCATCTTCAGGGCTGCCGACAATGGGGTCCGAACCAACTATCTCCCAAATACTGGATACTGGCCGCACTTAAGCGACTGCAGCTATCGAGCTCGGTTGACTGATGTTGCAACACCCTCTGGCTCAGTGAGGAAAGCAACAGGAAACTACTCTCTCACGTCTTTAGTACACTTCTTCAGTGATGCCTAGCTATCTATTAAAGCTTTTTGTCGCTCTACTGAGGACCCAATGTACAAAGGTTCCCACAAAATTCTCTGAACACTACCTCCCATGGATTAGGAGAAAAGGAATGTTGAATATGGCTACTTTAACATCAAGATAAGGCTGTCACAGTCCCCTTAAGATTTTGAAAGTGTTACGCCTCCAGCGACATTTTTATTGTCTTTATTTTTTATGTAGGTACGCCCTCGGGGTTAATAAATACAATGTTTTTCCATTATAAAATATTTATTTAATTTTTATTCATTTTATATAGCAATCTAGAACAACATCATATATCAGTTCAACTATCAAAATACTATGCAACCTCTTTCAAGAAGGGTTGGAATATTTTATACTTCATCTTTTTTCCTTTTTTTTTTCTACAGTGCAAATACTTATCCCTTAAAGTTTTTTGTACATTATTACAGTTGTTTGACAAGCTACTTGCTAGAATATCAGTGCTTCATTATTTTTAGATAACTTCTACTTCACCTACCCACTAATGAAAAGATAAATAGAGAAAGAAGACTAGATCAGTATTATGGTACCTTTTATTTTAATTACAAAGAAGAACAAAACACTACAAATATAATTTTAAAAAGTTCTTGAAATAACATCAAGAATATATATACAATCAATATACAATAATGAAACTGTCATAAAGTGCTATAACAATTTTCCTTGAATATAATTATCATCATCATTATAATAAGGCAACCTTTGGTGAATCACAGTAAAGCTTTTTTCATTTGTATTCCAATAATTTCAATGCTCAACAAGCATCATCCATAAAGATAATGAAAAATACTTGTGACATTCAAACTACTGTGAGATCAATACTAATTCCAAATGAATTTTCTATCATTTGTGTTAACTGTTGTTATGATTGATACATAATGGAATTTCAAAATGTGTTCATCATATATCCCTTTCCTGGAATACATATCTAATATAAAATAACTAAATTAATGAAATGGATAAAGAAAATACAAAGATGGCAAGGTACTTTTTTCAAAAGTAAAACCCTTCCTAGCACGAAGACTTGAGATCATACCGAGGTAACTAAGCTCTCCTCTTACAGATACTAAATGCTAACAGAACCTAGTGTATTTGGTCCAAATATTATTATACATGAATGTAGTACTTATAAGAAAGGTAACTTCCACTCAGAACAGATATTGTAGAAGTGAGGAATAAAATATATTTCCAGACAAGTAGCTTTCACCGAGTTCATGTTCCTTATCATGAATACAAAGTTGGTTCAAATAAAACTACCGTACACAGAATTCATAAAACTTGAGAATATTGGGAAAATACAACAAAGTCAAAAACATCATCTTACTTACATGTTTTCACGTGCTTTAATTAGCAGATATCTGGTCACTGACGAAAAAACAGGAGAGTAAAATCCAGGCCAGTGAGATTATTTCTTTAAGAAGTATGATAGGAAAAGATGAGAAAGGACAGAGTAAGGGATAAGGATGCCGTGAAGGGAATTTAGGTCTGAATGGTCAGCATGGTGGCCTTCGGTTCATATGACAAGGGTTCGATTTGCGGTCGGATCGGGGATTTTAGCCATGTTTGGTTAATTCCTCTAACTCGGGGTCTGTATGTCTGTGATCGTCTTAATATACAGCTTCATTAGCATAGAACATATCACATTAACAACATACACATCCCTCTTATGTATGGCATCAAGAAGAACATCCAGTTGTAAAACTAGGCTTAATCTACATTAGTACCAACCCCCAGTTATTTGGTGAAAATGCCAAGAAAGAATAAGGAAGGAAATCGGAGTTGGAAGGTTTTCTGGTAGAATGGGGAGAAATAGACAGATGGCTTCGACATGTTAAGAGGATGGATGAGGAAAGGAGAACACGAGGCAGACCCAGACTAAGATGGTTGGACTGTCACGAAAATCTGGATTGGAACACAGCAGCAATGCTGGAAAGGTACCATTAACACCCCGACTCGCCAGGAACTGGAAAAGGGAAATTCTTGATTATGATGATACTTCTTAAATAAATTGTTTGGGTTAAGATCTGACTTTATTCGTGGAAAAATTTGTTTTATGAATTGTCTCTCTCAAGAAATATGTATTAACAATAATAATGGTTTATTGTTTCAGTGTATAGAAACTTCTTTTGTGAGGAAAAAATACAACGTATTTACTATTACAATTATAGTTTTTATAAAATCGAACAAAAGTAAGAGTACTGTAACAATATGGTTGACAAATGTATTCTTCCTCCTACTCCATTCAAATATCTGGCAAATAGAAACAGAACTTTCTATAAAAAAGAAACGTTAAAACTAGTCTATATAACCTGTTGATATGCTTTCTAAAGAGGTAGTAACATTGTGGTTTAGAGGTTATCCAGAAAGTAATTTCAAGTTATATTAAAATGTACAACAATATGTTCAAAATATTTTGTTCTTTAGACTTTTTAGGTACAAAGGTGGCAAGGTAATTGTTTTTAAAACGTAAAATAACTAAAACTACATTTACAAGTATTTATCACCATTTGTTGAATTCTTGCGATGAAAACAAGAAATTATTGCACGCACAAGAACACAAGGACATTTCTTTGTGGTAATTCTAGGCTGTACAAAGAATGACAAATTCGTTCCCAATCAAATGGTTCGATCCTTTCAAGACCCCATCTCTTAAACATCCAATCGCTCAAGGTACTTTCTAAAAGCAAGCAAACAAACTTCTAGTTTTATGTAACTGTCGGCATCGTCCTAACAGCCATAATGAAACACCAAATCTCGTGAGATCTCTGAAGTTAAGCAACATTGGGCATGGTCACCATTTGGATGGGTAGCCTACGTGCTGTTGTGTACAGGAGGAGCGGCACGGACGGAACCATCCTGCCAAAAGTAAACTCCTGCTCAAGATCTCTCATCAGTGGCCCTTGGCTTAGTTGAGGACAATGGTTAGGTCGCCAACGTCCAGGTTTGGACAAGGCACTGGGCTATGTTTGTTTGATACCGTGAGCATAGCTACGAAATCTCCAGTTTTGCATGGAATCCGAATCACGAGGACGTGACTTCATTTTAAAAATCTCACGTGCAGTGGCCGAGATTCGAACCACGACCTTGTGTTGGTGGTGGTTGTTTTAAGAGGAAGTACAACTTGGCAACCATCCTCTCTAAAACTAAATGCAAACAAAAATAAAAATCTAAACTTTTATTCAAGGATGAATTTTGAATAATAATAATAATAATAATAATAATAATAATAATAATTAATAATAATAATAATAATAATAATAATAATAATAATAATAATAATAATAATAATAGAGTTTTGGCAAGCAATCTAGTGATTAGTAATTTTATACCACCACCTCTCATATCCTGCCAGCCAACATTCTGATGATTTTTTTTTTTTTTTTCGATCAACGGAACTCGAACAGGTTAACCGCGATGTCAGACCATATAGACTTGACGTATTGAGGATCATGCCCTCCAGGCGGGAAAAAAGAGCCTAAATTGATACTAACATATGAAAAATAAGTGCCACCATCGCTCAGACCTCTCACCGCTGGGTTCCGTGGTTCAAATGCCAGGTACTCCGATTTCTCCTATCATCTTTCATTCCAGCAACACACTCCATTACCTGTCAGGCATTGCCCCAGAAGAGTGCGACAGAATTCGGCAGCCGGCACAGTTCCTATCCTCGCCGCTAGATGGGGGCTTCAATCCATTCCTGACCGATTTGAAACTGGAAACAGGCTGCGGATTCTCATTTCACTTTCATCAAAAGCGAATTTAAGTTCCCTGAGTAATAGAACACTCGAAATGTATGCGCATTTGATGAGTACAGTACGTGTAAAGCAAATGACGATATCAACAGTATTCTTGTCATAGTAAGAGTTCAAGTCTTCGTCTTGACGAGAAGCCAGCGACAACGCCACTCTGCTATCACGTCCCTGCACTTTCTCCACCCAACCCATAAAGTTGATGATTGTTTCAAATTTCCTGCACTCATAAAACGAATTTCATTGTCGATGAGTTTCTTTATTGCCTTGAACACACTGGAGACAGAATGCGATCTGATTGTCTCGAAGTGGAGTCAGTGGCTAGCAGATGAATAGAGGAACTACGTACTATAGCTGAAGTATTTATTAAGGAAGCTTACTTTCTGGATAACCTGCGTGTTTGAGAAAAGAGCAGATTATGGGAAAATAATTTATAAATATGAAAATATTTATTACCAACGTGTTTTAGCACTGTCAAAGAAGACAGAATAATAGTAAAGAGAAGAATTTAAACCATCTTTCTTCTAGAGGCAACGTAATTCAACATTTTACAATTACAAAATACAGAATATCTGCATCCAGCTAACGTGAAACTATCACAAATATTCCACAGTGATCTGATACTAGAATATTGCTGACAAATTCCTCCGTTTCTTTATTACTCAGAACACAGTTCTTAATCGAACAATGTAGCAGAAACAGATTGAGGAATCGTTCTGTAAAGTTTCCTTAAATTCAAAATTAAGCTAAAATATAGCTCATGATTCCATATAACTTCTTAAATGAATACAATGAAAATAGTGTTGTGCAAGCCTACTAAAAGTGATACATTCTGGAGAGTTGTTTTAAAAGTACAAGTATTTAAAACATTAAAAAAAAAACAGAAAACTGTAGGCTAAATCAACAGAGATAAAAACAGTGATAAATCATACTGCCATTATTTGAAAACACTATGGATATTTCTGTTATTTCAGCACTGTCAGTCTAGACAATATTTGAGGTAATATTTAAATAATTAAAAAAATAGGTTACTTTTTCGTGTGATTTTCTAGCAATGTATGCTAAACCCATATTTCACGTTTCCATGATAATTTTTTTTTTTTTTCTGTTGAGAAAATTGTTTGGCTGTACACTAAAAACTTATCTGTACAGTCCATTCTTTAAAAATTGTGGTTACCAAAATAACATTTTACTTTGTACATTTTTGTGACATAAATGCGTTGAAATACTGAATACAGTGAAATCACAGAAGTTATGCAACCTTAGTCCTAGTCAGCAGTAAATTCGACAGCCTCTGGAAAAAGAGCAATTTCTGAGACAAAATAGTATAGCCTATAAAAAAACCCGTTTGAGTTCAAGGCAGGAGAAATTACAAGATTAGGTTTTATCAAAACATTGTGTTTTAAGTTTTTACTAGTTGATTAATAAGGACTTCTGACGGGCAGTAAGATGTATCAATATTCCAAAGAGTTTAGAAGAAAATTTAAAAAAAATGGAGAGCTATTCAGCCAATCTCCATGTGGTATCTTCTGGGTGACGCTAACAGGAGATGGGACCCATTTTACATATACCATCTTTTCTAACCAGCACCTTATTTGACATGATTTTTAAGTCACCATCCCTGGCCATTAAACGGAACACTCCATAGATCAAAGCAACTGCCATGTTGATAATGTTCCAGCTCGTTACGGTATTAAATTTCCATTAAGAGCGGTAATAGATACTGTATTTCTGTATACTAGTTGATTCTTCGTAACAATTTTCAGTTTTGGAAGCAACCTTTCACTGTCCCATAAACTGACAAGTATAATCATCATCACTACTTACTGGCTGTATTTTTTTTTTCGTTTATAAACATTGCTTGAGCTATATGGTAGCTGCAGGAACAAGGGCAAACCGTAGATAACCTCACTATATTCAGAGATGACCAGTGCAGAAGGGTAAGAAAACGAAAATGTATCTTTAAAAAACGTACTCAAAACCGTAATTATTAAAGCAAGTGCAGAAGTTGAAAATTCAATGTTTCAAGTTAAAATAAATTAACATAATTATACATCCTACTTTTTCAAGATACTATACAGTTGGTAAAATAACCTTACTAAACAGATTTTATAAATTAATAGATTTTTAAAGTTTTATAAAATTAGCCATAAATCTCTGAGATCAGAGCAGTTCATAATAAAATGTTCTGAAATGAAACAATAATCTCTACATTCTAACATATTCTGAACAAGTGTTAAAAAATAAGAAGTCGAGTTTCCTTCGACTTTTTCTTTCCTCCATCGTGTCATCAAAAGAAGTGGCCAAGCAGGCCTAGTCCAATGGATCTTGTCATACAAGTCTTTGAGATCTTTTAGGCATATTCTACTGGGGTGATATAAATTGCCTCCAAGAGGACTACTTATACCTCTTTATAAGTACGTAAATTCCCTCCTCATTACCGGAGATCATCCAATGTGTGTTCTGTCGAAATAGATATCGAATCTACAGTATCTTAAGTGAAGACAGCAATAAATAATTTTTACAAAATCAAATATTTGCACTTCGGCAAGAACAGATTGCTCGACTTGATTTTGTTTTACCATTTCTTTCTGTTTACTGAAGTCAGTATTTAATATTTTAAACATTTTATTTTTATGACGAAGTTTTTCTAACTGAAGTTGACCAATAATTTTTTTTAACCAAACCAGCAAGTCGTGCAAATTATGCGCGTAAGCCTATAATACTGTCATAAATCCGCAAATGGGAAGGAAAATTTGGTTACAGTGAAGTATTTATGAAAGAGAAACACGTTCGCGCTCTCAGGTAAAGAGGAGACAATTTACTTCATGTTTGAACATGGGGAGGCAATTTACCGCCTCAGATTCTGCTATGCTCGCACACTAAACACAGACCAATGAAATCACACATCTTAAAGGCACTCGTTCTCACTGTTGCACTGAAAATTCATTCCTTTTGGTGGATTTCAAATGGTCTTATTTCAGAAATGCACATCCTGCACGTCTGTCGGCGTCTCTGGCTGCCGAGACTCGTCAGCGTCAGTGACGTTGGAAACCTTTGTGGTAGGCGTCGTGCTAGATGGTAACTTGCCAGGAAGTGGGCCCAGAGATGCCTGTTGCTGCTGTTGGGACGCCATTTCTGTGGCGAGCACCACCTCGATGTGACGCATAATACGTTCTACTGCCTTCGGCTCCGTGCGAGTCAGGGCGCACACAGACGTCAGGACCGTGCTTCCACATGCCGGGTTGAGACCACGCACTGCAGCGCAGATGCTGGCGGCTGCAAGTAACGAGGGTCGACTCTGGATGAACTCTGGCTCTAGAACAGGAGAAAAAACAGCTTTCAGTCGAATGTTGTCGCTCAGTTCTCATGATCAACGTTAATACAGCATAAGCAGAGGAACAATTCAATAAATAAAAATAATATACATAAATAAACAGAGACGTTCCAACAGATGTAACATGATTTTCGACCAAGAAATGGATGCTCAAGTTTGGAAAAATTAATGTGTAGACGTCCAGCTGCATGACTAAATGGTCAGCGTGCTGGTCTTTGGTCCAGAGGGTCCCGGGTTCGATTCCCGGCCGGGTCGGGGATTTCAACCTTCATAGATTAATTCAAATGGCTCGGGGGGTGGGTGTTTGTGCTGTCCTAACATCCCTGCAACTAACACACCACACATAACACGCAGTCACCTACAGATGACAGATGCCGCCCACCCTCGTCGGAGGGTCTGTCTTACAAGGGCTGCACTCGGCTAGGAATAGCCACACGAAATTTAAAATAAATATGTAGACAATAATGTGGGAACGGATAGCTCAGACGTGGACAGTAAGCAGTACTGTGACGTCATCTCACTCCACTATATCCTCACAGTAGACATGTTTGGAAAGTTCGTGGAATGTAGACAGTAGCTGACAGTGGGGAAGAGACACATTTAAAGAGTGAAATAGAAGATGCCTTGGAAGTAATGATACAATTTACTGTCTGGATATTCTATTTCTTAACTATTTGAATTGCGCTCACAGATAATTTCTGTTTTGCTAGGATATATTAGGAGAAAATAATTGTCTAATAAAATATTTAGATAGAAAATAAAAGTACTTTTGTCCACGCAATTGTATAATTTTATTTAATTTTGAAAAATATGAATAAGAAAAATCTAAATTATTATTATTATGCACTTTCATTTACAGCTTTGATGATTACTGTGATACTGTACTTTTCTGAACTTTCTGTTTATCTCTTCTTTAACAAACTTATCGACATTAGGACGTAAAGGCATGGAAATATTTTATCTAAGACTGAATGCTAGGTTGTGATCTGAGAATGAACTACTTCAATAGGGTTTAGCAAGTTTCATTAGTTAAACAAATTGCTTACACTCGTACGCCGATCCAAATACATGTGACATTTGAACAGTTAATGCACACAATCTTGGGAATACTGTGAGCTATTGCAGGATATCGCACGAAATAATATATTCTTTTACATTCCCTTCACAAACGTCACAACTCATTGAACTGTCCGGCACTTAATTTTAACACCCACGGTTCTATACACTTTTCACCATCAAGCTACTGTATATTTCTACCCACTGACGGTCTCTCACGTTGTGAGTCGTGCGTGGGAATTAAGGGGTTGTAAACGACTGTGGCATTGCCTGCATTAGACTTGGCAACCTCTCCTATCCGGCCTCTCATGGTCAACTTTTATTCTTTTTCCCAACTTGACAATATCAGGTTTTCCACCTTTCAAAATCCTTGTCTTACCAGAAAAATCACCCTTTGAAGGATCAGACATCGCCTTCTCGTCTAGACCATGAGGCAGAATAATAATAAGTAGATGTAGAAGGATAAGAGGAAGAAAGAAGAAAAACAACCGAACGAGTTGGCTGAGTGGTACGAACCACATAGCTGTAAAGTTTGCATTCGGTAGATGTAAGTTTGAACCCCACCATCGGCAGCTCCGAATATGGTTTTCCGTGGTTTCCCCATTTTCACACCGAGCAAATGCTCAGGCTGTACCTTAATTAAAGTCACAGACCATTCCTCTCCACTCAGCCTTTTCGTATCCTATCGTCGCCGTTGCCGAAAACCTATTTGAGTCAGTGCGATTTAAGCACTAACAATAAATAAATAAATAAATAAATAAATAAATAAATAAATAAATAAATAAATAAATAAAATTTTAAAAGGCATGCTACTTCATGAAGGAAGGCATTTCGATTCTCATTACCAATATCAAGGTCAAGCTATGTTCATTCTGAAGCCCACAAGACGAGAGTTTCGTCAGTTCAAAGCTTGCCTGTGCGATTTTAGTTCCTTGTCGTATCTGTTCTGTGCGTAACTCGAGCAGCAAGATTGAACATGTTGAGAAAGAGTTTCAGCAACAAAAGAAGAAATATAAATCTTGGCCTTGCTCGCCTCTAACGCAATTCGAATGCTAAATTTCTTTTACCGCTACTTCTTCCTTGAATGGATGAGCGAGAACGGGTCCTGCTATACCTTGCCCTTTAAATCTTTAACTGGAGCAGCTGCTTTCTGAAAGAGGAACAGGAGAGGAAAAAAAGAAGAAATAGCACTGCTCAGGAGAAGTGAAACATTAAGTTCATTCCGAGCGACATTCGACAGTCTTGCAATAAAGAGTCGGCTGGAGATGTCTGTCACAATCTTCCTGCTATCTCGGACATGTTTTAGTGACATTCTTCATCTACAGCTAATCGTCTCCGGATGTACATTTCGAATTTGATGTATTAAACGTAACATCATAGTGTCATGTGCTGCTCCATGGCTCTATGTTCAGCGCAACAACGGCTCAGAGGATTCTGGGTCCGATTTCCGACCGAGCCTTTATAGCCGCGTCTGGTTAATCCTCTGGCTCGGTGACTGGATATGTCACAGTCTTAATATAATTGTACATCTCTTCGTTTACATGAACACATGTCACTACCAACGAACACAAACGCGCAACAGTGAATACCGTACATTCCTCCAATTAGTGTTGCGAGCAGAACGGGCATCCGACAGCAAAACTTGACCAAGTCCACGTGTGCGACACAGAGCGCACCCCTGACTACCAGGGTGTAGGAAACGCGGTAAAGAAGAAAAATCTACTTTATATTCATTAGGATATTCGGTCTTCTCTGCAAATTCAATGTGTAACAGTATGATACGTTGTATGTCAGACTCCTTATCTGACTGGTCAGCTTAGCGGCCTTCAGTTCTGAGAGTATCTGGTTCGGTTACTGGCCGGATCGGGGATTTTATCCACTTCTGATTACCTTCTCTGACTTGGGGAATGGGTATTTGTGTTAATATACGTACGCCCACATTACCAACCACCACAAAGACATGCAATAGTGAATGCATAGGGTTGACGCCAGGAAGGGCATCCAGCCGTAAAACTCGGCTTTTTTTTTTTAGTGCCAACCCCATGTAATTGGGAAAGGGAGAAGAAAAATATATTCTTAAAAGGTTGGAAGGATCACAATGTTTTGGAAGAGAACAATAACTGATCGTGAAATGTCAGATATGAAGAATTAAGTAATAAAAGAGAGTAACTAACTGGCACAAGCAAGTGTTGACAATGCCGGGCTCACCTTCAGATCAATGAACGTTATCTGCGTTCTAAACTCTGTAATCCTCTAAGAGGGAGGACATAGAAGTCAAAGGTTGATCGGTTGATGATTATGATTATTACGATAATAAATAATAATATTGGTTTTTACGCCCCACTAACTACTTTTCTGCGGTTTTTGGAGACGCCGAGGTACCGGAATTTTGTCCCGCAAGAGCTTTTTTATGTGCCGACACGAGGCTAACGTTTCTGAGCACCTTCAAATGCCACCGGCCTGAGCCAGGATCGAACCTGCCATGTTTGGGTCAGAAACCCAGCGCCTCAACCATTTGAGCCACTCAGCCCGGCAGTTAAAGGATATGCAAACTTCTTAATATTACTTGTCTACGCAACAAATCGTTTTCAAGCACCATGCGACAATACACGCTTCTAAAACGCTTACGAATTCCAGGTATTAAGACAGTATGCCGGTATAATTTGACCCGCATGGTGCTAATACAAGGTCGCTTAATCGAACAGCATATTAGCATAGGCTATGAAAAAAGGTGCAATAAGTTGCTCCATATGCCAATGAGAAACACCTGTTTTCTATCATATCAGTTTCCATTAAGAGGTCCTTGTATCGTATATTGTCTTGTAGTTGACAGGTGAAACAACAGATCAGATCTTACAACAAGATCTTTAAATCACTGATGGCTGTTCAAAGTTGGGATTTATATCACGTATATCGTGTAAAACTCTTATCTGCACCCCCTACAATGAATCCTGACTTTATCTCGTAAGAGAAGCGGTTTAGGTAAAGATAACTTTGTTTTCTTCGTGTTCATGGTCATTGTAACTACATTTTTTCTCATTTGCTATTTGCTTTACGTCGCACCGACACAGATATGTCTTATGGCGACCATGGGATAGGAAAGGCCTAGGAATGGGAAGGAAGTGGCCGTGGCCTTAAGGTACAGCCCCAGCATTTGCTGGTGTGAAAATAGGAAACCACGGAAAACCATATTCACTGCTACCGACAGTGGTGTTGGAACCCACTATCTCCCGATTACTGGATACTGGCCGCACTTAAGCGACTGTAACTACCTTTAGTTACTGAACATTTCTTACTTCTGTCACACCTAAAACTTTACATGTGTATGTGTATATTAATTCGGGGTTTTCCGTAAAATACATAATTTCTACGACGGGTCTTAAGTGGCTGCATGAACAGTAATGGACATTATACTATATTCCGATACATTATACTTCGCACACTCATCAGGAGAGAGAGCACAGTTGCGTTTCTCATGATCAGTAAGCGAGCTGTCGGCCTGTGTCTCCAGGTGAATTGTGTCGGGTACCGTAAGATTACCTGGCCTACTACTACTATACACCACCTGCATTCCCTCAGGGTCAGAGGAGGGGGCAAGAGGACGCGACCGTACTGCAGACCTTTAAACATGGCAGCCGCGTTGTTTACTACAGCCTACCACGTGGACTAGCACGCCGCATTTAAAATCATTTGGCATCTCGCAACACAAAGACTTTCGTTTCACGGAGCTTAGGGATTTTTATATATCACACAGTTGAAAACTTACGATCATTCGTAGAAATACGCAGGTTTTTCGTTTTAAGAACAATACGACATACTGTACGCCGAAATTTGATCACAGCAGTTCTAATCTGCCGAATCGTCCCAGAATATCAGTATAATTAAAACTAGCTGCGCTACCCGTCGCTTCTCGCAATTGGTAGACTAAGCAGGTGGTGGTGGTTGTTACTGTTTTAAGAGGAAGTACAACTGAGCAACCATCCTCTATGAACACGAATGGGATGGAAGGGATCCGACACTTCGAAAAAGGAAGGTATCGGCCAAAGAAAGACAATAAGCCACGAAGAGCTTGAAAATGAAAAACTCCGTATGCCTCGGTCCAATAAAAATCTTACCTTAATATCTCCGTTATCCTAGACCACACGGTAAATATGCTTGGGACATGAAATATTGTTCAAATTTTGTTAGGATATATATCCCTTTATTGCAATTAATTGTCATACAGTCGGTCAATTAACACGATTTAAGGTTGTACACTAAGTTAATAAGTTCATACGCAATTTGCGTATCCTCGCTTATATTGTTAGAATAACTATTTATGCAAGATTATTTATTTAGCTCATTGCTCTAAAGAACTAATTCGGTGTAAGAATATCAGAAATATTACCAATCAACAGCTGTCTATCGCCAAGGTATAATAGTTTTCATGCTATCACATCATGTTATCGCACAGCCTGCCTCGTGGCCATGATTGTTAAGGTGTCAAGTCTGACACCGTCCTTACCAGGTTCGAGTCCCGTTGGTCGAAAACAAAAATGTCACTGGCCGGTAGGGTAGGAGAAGTGGTAGTACACAATTTATAATAACTAGATTGCGTGCCAAAAGCCTGAATTCAATTACAGCCCTCTCCGCAGTGTTGGTATGGAGCAAGGGCATATGATGCTGTTGATGGTGATTCGTCCGTCGGATGGGGATGCTAAGCGTTCCTGGTACTATTCGACAAAAATAGGCATTTACCCGGTGTGAAACTGGGAAACCACGGAAATCATCTTCAGGGCTGTGCCATTGGGGTTCGAACCCACTATCTCCCGAATGCAAGTTGATAGCTACGTGACCCAAACCACGCAGCCACTCACTCTAAGTGCACAAATTATTACCGTATATTCCTGTGTTGAAAGTTTTCTTTTCTATATATGGTATGCTTGGTCTATACTGTATTTAACTTATGCACATTTACATTACTTTTTTTAAAATTGTAGTTAACTTATTCGTTAAGTCAACATAAAATACAAACTCGAGCTCCAGATGCTCTCTATATGAAATCTAGAGTCCTCGTTATATTATTTATTACATATAACTGGATGTTAGTGAAAATATAATAATCGCGATTATCTCCGTAAGGTAAAAACGGATGAAACTAAAAACACGGACATTGTATTTTGCACAATTGAGGTCTGCATGACATACAGTTTTCCGATGTAGCTAATATTAAGGGAGTAATTTGATACATTCAGTTTAGGTCTTGTTAATATAGCTACGCTATCCGTACCGCCTAGTGCACAAGCTGCCAATCGTTGAGCTTAAATACTGAGTTTCGAAGAATTATGTTAAACCATTTTTCCATGCTGTAGCAAACACAGATAAAAAGTTAAATTAATATTTTCGACTTTTATAACCTAATCTTAAGTAAAAACGAAGTGTGTGGCAAAAATTGATGGATCCAGGGAAAATTATAATTTTATGTATTTCGATATTGTGAATAAAACAACTACGGGTGTCACCTGTTGCCATCCTGGGGATGCCATTAGATTACATGGCAAGCATCGAAAGTGAAGTAATTCTTAAACGTAAGCTATCTAAATCTGAAAGAAGTTAAATAAATAAATAAATAAATAAATAAATGTAGACCTATTCGAAAATATTTTTCCTGCAAGATGTTCATCACGAACATTAAATAATAATAATAATAATAATAATAATAATAATAATAATAATAATAATAATAATCGTATGGCCTCAGCTACCGTGGGCAGGCATTTCAATTTGACGCCATCTGGCTGTCTGCTCGTCAATTTCGACGTTCCGTTTTTCTCTAGGCCCACTAGATGGCAGACCGAGTAAACCGAAACTCTCTTGGGCGTCTATGGCTGAGATTTAATGAATTTTGTCGGGTAAACACCAAATGTGTCACCAGAGATCTTTTACATGCCGACATCGTACGACATGGAGTGACGAATGGACTTTTTTTCCGCCCTTCAAAAATCCGACTACCTCTGCCAGGTTTGAACCCACTATCTTGGGATCCGGAGGCCGACACTCTACCACTGATCCAAGAACTTCAAGAACATCACAAGATAAAATATCAAAATAAAATGAACTACGTATCTCTTTAAAAATAATACTACTAGAGTTGAGAACTGCTCTGCCCGCATCACATTGCTAATAAGACGCATTAATCATAAAATGTGCTGATAAATTTTTAATCATATAAAATCCTAATTATAACTGATAAGCAAGGAAGGACTATTCATTAGCGTACTTGAAAATATGTTACGATAATTTAAACAATGATGTTCCCAAGCGATGGTGAGATAAGGACGACGACCTAGCCGCCATATGGTGGGTAACATGCAAAGCCTCACCTGCCATATCTCTGGTGGCTACCTCACCCCAAATTTGGCAGGTATCGTAGTGGATTTCCATGAGAATGCATCGCGAGAAAGAGCTTTTAACAGAAAACAAGTTACCTCACATGTTCATCCGAAGTTGATGCCACTACACAGGAGACTTGTTTGTTACAGAAGTGTGGGAAATGTAACAGAGAAAGGGCAGCTGAAGTCAATCGACGTGTCTGCCCTTCGAACACAGACGAGAACTACAAAATCCAACATCAGAGTTCAACCAACCAAGTCTCGCGTGTTCTCTCAGAGAGCAAACTAATATCCTTCAGTGGCTCATGTTCTTCTGCCTTAATTCCCGCTGTAGATCAGTGGTAGGGATCCTAAGACCGCGGGTTCAAACCCAGCAGAAGTAGTCTTTTCTACTAGTTTAACGTCGCACTAACGCATCTAAGGTTTTCGGCGACGAAGGGGTAGGAAAGAGCTAGGATTGGAAAGGTAGCCACCGTAGCCTTAATTAAGGTACACCCTCAGCATTTGCCTGGTATGAAGATGGTAAACCACGGAAACCATCTTCAGAGCTGCCGACTGAGATTCGAACCCACTATTTCCCGATTGTAAGCTCACACATTATAACATCTCGAACGAGTTCTCGAAAATATAATATATTTTAAAAGGTCGAAAGAGGCGCACAAAAATACGATAAATCCCAAAGAAAATATAACAAAAACAAATGGATCTAATCATTAAACCACTGAGCGCTGAGAGATAGTCCAGTTTGCACAAGTGGAGGTGACCTTAAGAACATTTCTTACTATACTTCTTGATAGGGGAGAGAGAGAATTGTGGCGATTGTTGTTATACGCATATGTTATACGCTTAACACTGATCAGAAATGTAAAAGGATGACGTTCGATATGTCGAATAATGACGATATCAGCAAAGGGAAGGGAAGACATGAAAACAAAATACTCCCTTAGCTCTCGCAAATCTAATAACGTCGGAATCGGAAGAGATTAATTATTGGCGCGTGGCCTCCAAAGGAGGCCTGGTGGCAGGTCTTTTGAGTTGACGCCGTACAGGCGACCTGTGCGCCTATGAGGATGGGGCCCGACCTATGATTATTTTTAATTATGAAGACGGCACATACCCAGCCCCCAAGCCATTGAAATTAACCAATGAAGGTTAAAATCACCGACCCGGTCAGGAATCGAATCCGGGACCCCATTGACCAAAGGCCAGCACGCTAATCAACCATTTAGCCAGACTTCGTAAGAAATAATAATAATAATAATAATAATAATAATAATAATAATAATAATAATAATAATAATAATAATAATAATAATTCATGTCCCACTAATTACTTTCACTACTATTTTCAGAAACGCCAAGGTGTACGATAAAAATTCTTTGCGTCCCGGTAAATCTACCGACGCAAGGCTAGCGTACTTAAGAATCTTCAAATACCACCGGACTGTGCCGGCATCGAACGCGACAACTTGGGCTCAAAAGACTAGCGCTCTACCTTCTGAGACACTCAGCCCAGCAGGTCGGGAAGAGAAAAGTTGGCAAGGGAGGTCTGACAGGAAAGTGGCCTCATGTAAGTTGGGGCCTCGTGGTCACCACTCCACAAGTGGCGAACCTCTGAAAGGTATCGGCTTGAAGCAACATTCAGCATGAAAAAATACTGTGTCCGAAGTTTAAAGGCTCGTAGTTTACAAATTCTTAAGTCTATATGCCTCTGTCTTGTGTAATACTCAACTTCACCCAGCTAAGCATTCAAATAAACTAGAAGAACCCACTGAATAGCTTCAATAATTCAGTTATATTCGACATGCGGTACTGCACGAAAAACTCTGTTAATGTAATATTGGTCAATTACTGTCAATCACGGAAAGGAGGCAAGCCATTATCAAACGTCACTTACATACGTCCAACTTCTCGGAAAGCTTCATTTGGAGATGCCTGAATGGTGCGCTCTTTGTTTTCGCCGAGGTCCGGCCTCCCTCTGGTCTCCTTTTGGCACAAAGAATTCGGTTCAGCCCCTTCTCTTATGTGAATGGCTTCTTAACACGCTGCTTTTGTGAGTAACCCTTCCCTTGTATTATGTGTCTACACAATGTTCCCTTGCTCGACTCAACAATTATTAAAATAGCATTACACACAAGTACGGGCCATACAACACTTCCTTCCTTCATTACTTCGCAATAGCCAGGTTCTCTGAAGGGGCTCAGCTTTGTCTTAGAATTCTTCAAAAACTTTCATTTGTTTTCCAAAGTACTAAGCGTATCGATAAGGAAAGAAATTAAGTCTCCAGCTGGAGATTCATAACAAATATACTTCACATTCTTCGTTCTATTTTTAAAAGCAATGGCATAATTTGCCTCGAGAACACAAGTGAGGAATGAATTGCTTGGTTGCTCCCCACGTACAAAACTACTCATTAACGGGAACTCTTTGGGTTAGACAAGACTGGCCGCAATGAAGTAACCTGTCAGTATGGGCGAATGAACAGGAATCCGGCAGTTTCCTCTTTTGTGCAAATGCACGCACATAACTTACGTCAAGGTTCCATACTACATGATATTTTAACCTCCATTATAAACTATACAGAAGTGTTAAAACCTGAATATTTCATACATATTCATTTACTGTTCGTGTTAGTAAAATAGATATGCAGAGCATGACACTGATTAACTATATCAAATATGCGAGTTGGTCTATGCTATTGCAGTATCAGTTATAGTAAGTAATTTGACTAATGCTGCGGCTGTATCGTAATTATGGTCACAGCCTCCACCTTCATAGTCCTAGCCCTTCCCTACACTAGCGCCGTCGAAATACTGGGACCGGGCGAGTTGGCCGTGCGCGTAGAGGCGCGCGGCTGTGAGCTTGCATCCGGGAGATAGTAGGTTCGAATCCCACTATCGGCAGCCCTGAATATGGTTTTCCGTGGTTTCCCATTTTCACACCAGGCAAATGCTGGGGCTGTACCTTAATTAAGGCCACGGCCGCTTCCTTCCAACTCCTAGGCCTTTCCTATCCCATCGTCGCCATAAGACCTATCTGTGTCGGTGCGACGTAAAGCCCCTAGCAAAAAAAAAAAAAAAGAAATACTGGGTGTATACGACGACGTTAAATAGTTACCTACCGGGCGAGTTGGCCGTGCGCGTAGAGGCGCGCGGCTGTGAACTTGCATCCGGGAGATAGTAGGTTCGAATCCCACTATCGGCAGCCCTGAAAATGGTTTTCCGTGGTTTCCCATTTTCACACCAGGCAAATGCTGGGGCTGTACCTTAATTAAGGCCACGGCCGCTTCCTTCCAACTCCTAGGCCTTTCCTATCCCATCGTCGCCATAAGACCTATCTGTGTCGGCGCGACGTAAAGCCCCTAGCAAAAAAAAAAAATAGTTACCTTGAAGAACAGAACAAAATTACTTTCTTTATAAATTAAATGCTCCATTATTATTATTATTATTATTATTATTATTATTATTATTATTATTATTATTATTATTATCATTACTACAACGTATAGATTAATTTGTTTACATCAATTTATGCAAAATAAAAAGCTACCTCTGAAAAAGGTCATAAATGCCATTAATAACTCGAAAGTGGTGTAGAGTGGTTAGCCCTGCGCCCAGCCACCTTTTCCCCCAGGAATTAACTGGTATTCACTTTTGGTGTATGCTGATTGAAATTCAGGGCCACGCAACTCTTCAAAAGTGGATTGTTGGATTTCCTGACGGGAAACAATCCACGTCCTTCCGGGTAAATCGAGCACGCCTTTATCGCACCAGCTACGCAGGCCCTTTATTTACAATTCGTTTATTTTATTTTCAAAAAGTGATTCAACTAACTTAAAACAAACTAAAAACGTGTTTTCTCTCACATTAGTGCTATTGTATCGCTTCATATTAATTGTGACTTAAATTTCTTTGGCATATCTGATATTAAGGTATACAAGATGTGTACATTCTAGAATACTGACATAAGACAGAGTAATCTAAGGGCGGAAATTACTAAATGTCAAAGAACATACGAATTCCAATTAATGTCATACTTAGACCAGGATTCTTTTTTGGACGAAGCATCACCGCATGTTTCCGAATCTTAAGGCTCTGCTTGAGTAATGACTTAGTGAGTTGTAACTAACTTGACGATTGGAAACCACAATATGTGGAACTCTTTGTTCTGTCTTTGTAACACTACGTGGCCGCACATGAATAACACTGCCGTTCCCTAGGAACCCCTCTATTATCGGTATTCTGATCACCCATCCAGCAGCCAGCCCCACCTATTATACAGTATAGTGCGCCTTAGTCCGGCTTCCGGCAGTAGGGTTTCCCACAAGAACAACTTGCTCGCTTCTTTATGAGGGATGGTGCAGTCCATACATCACCCTTCACTGGCTTCTCAAAATATTCGCCTACGATCCCTTGCATGGTAATCACACGAGTATTAAGTCACATGCGATATTCTTGGTTCACACGCTTATCCACTTCATACGACTATCGCACCTGAGCAGTCTTCTCAAGTGTTTTAGGACTGAGCTGGAGGGACGACTTTCTACAACAACAACAACAACAACAACAACAACAACAACAACAATAATAATAATAATAATAATAATAATAATAATAATAATAATAATAATAATAATAATAATAATAATAATAATAATAAAGCTCAGACACTACTGCACTGTCATCCTACCGGAGGCTTTATATGCGGATGAATACTTGGTAATGAATAAGGAAGGTCTGACAGCGAAACTGGAAATAATAGAACGAAAGATTGAGGAAATTCCTTGGCCGTATCGAAAAAAATAGAGTTCAAGAGAAAAAAAACCTACGAATTCTATATACATGCGGAAAATATCACCGAAGCAATTCGAGAAAGGAGAACTGCCTTTTTCTTATCTGGCCCGAATGTGTACAGGGAGATTAATAAAACTAATCTTCACGTATTTTCTAGATAAGAAAACTAAGGGAGGTGGAAAGGGACCTGCCAGAAGTGTCAATCACACAAATATATTGAGAAACCGAAATCTCGTAAGGAGAAACAGCGGCGTATCCAAGAAAAACCAAAGACGTGGACCGAGGAGAGAAAAGAACTCCAAGCATGCATGCGGGAGTACTGGGCAAACGTTATAGACAAGACGACGAAAAAAGATGAAATGACGTGGTCCCTAGTTAAATTCCTATTCACCTTTCCTTGGCCACCTCTTGTTCTCTTCCAACTCCGACAATATTAGATTTTTGAGGTCTAGGGTGCCATTTTCACGCCTTTCATGGCCCTCCTCTCCCTTTTGCCGATATCTTCATTTTTTGAAGGATCTGACTTCTTCCACTTTTTCCTCTGATTGGCGTGAAGAGAGGATGGTTGCTATAGTTCCTCTTAAACTACAATACCGAGCTCGATAGCTGCAGTCGCTTAAGCGCGACCAGTATCCAGTATTCGGGAGATAGTAGGTTCGAACCCCACTGTCGGCAGCCCTGAAAATGGTTATCCGTGGTTTCCCATTTTCAAACCAGGCAAATGCTGGGGCTGTACCTTAATTAAGGCCACGGCCGCTTCCTTCCCACTCCTAGCCCGTCCCTGTCCCATCGTCGCCATAAAACCTATGTGTGTCGGTGCGACGTAAAGCAAGTAGCAAAAAAGAAGAAAACTACAATAATCACCACCACCACATGGCAGAGAAACTGACTCTGCTGGGCTATGTATAGCAGAGTTTTAATTTCGTCAGGTAAACAGAAAATGTGACGCCTGCGATATTTTACATGCCAACATCGTACGACATGGAGTGCCGAATGAACATTTCTTCGACCTTCAAATATCCGACTATATCTGCCAGGTTTGAACCTACGATCTTGGAATTCCGAAGCAGACGCTCTACCACTGATCCACAGAGTGAACTTTGGAACATCGAAACTGACACGCAAGTAATCTAAATGGCATCATATCAAAATGTCTGCACACTGTACCTGAGGCCATGCGATTATTATCACCTTTTCCAAAAGTGACAAGCTGGAAAAAGTTAATCCGGACGAATTCATCTGTACCTTTGGATCAGCAATCATTTCACTGGCACAGATATATTCAAAATTCCACGAAAATGGTTTTCTGTTCAAATATAGGATCCTGGACCTCACTAGACGCCTTAGAGTTTAAATATCATCAAACGGAAGTGGCCTCAAAATACAAAATCGCAAAGTCGGTGCTGGAGGAAGTTATGGTCGTGCTTCACATCCCATGCGTTGACTTGTCCTTGACACAGTTACCTGAGGGTCAGACAATATTACATTACTTGACACCGGACGGACATATAAATCTTGAAACTGTTTATACTAGTAGCACAAGTCAAGGTCTACCTAGAACCACATGGGAGCTTTCCGTATAAGTCGGGTATCAACAGTTTCGTTTCACTGGTCCCACTGACGCATCAGCGAACAAACTGACCATGGAAGATTAGACAGGGCAGATTGATGATAATAATAATAATACCACCATGTGTTCTGTTTAAAGCGTTGGCAGATTCCAGGGTGACAATTCTGTTCCATAGGAGTTATTTTAAGGCGCTGTTAGCGAAGGACACAACGGCTGTCGCATTTAAACACCTTAAATGCTACTGACGTTAGCCGAGAGTAAATCTACTATGTCTGGAACCGAAAGCCGATGAATATAAGACTGCACAACCAAGACTGGCAATGGAAAAGACTAGGCCTCTATGTTAAAAAAGAAATGTTCCAAGGGAATAATCCAAATTGTTACGGAAATTTGAACATAATGCGTAGTAGGTCAATATAGAATGCTATCAACTGTAGGTGCCGAAATAAGAGGTGAAAAAGTTGGTACTATTACGCAGTGAAATTTATCATGTATTTACAACCTTCCCCTAGCTAAAATTAGGCTTGGATACATTTTCCTTCGCCTTGTGTCAGTTGTACAGTTTGTAGTTGTCGGTCAGTAGTTTCAAATGTTTGGTGCGATTTGTAGGCTACTCTTCAAAATGGGAAAATGCCAGGGTTGTTTCCAAACGCCCTCAGAGAATAGTTTCAAGAGCGAACTTTTAAGAATGTTACAGGGACGACAGAGCTAATTTTGTTGGCTGCGCGGTTTGGGTCACGTAGCTGTGAGCTTGCATTCGGGAGATGGTGGATTCGAACGTCACTGTCCACAGCACTGAAGATGGTTTTCAGTGGTTTCCTTATTTTCACACCAGGCAAAGGCCGTACCTTTATTAAGGCCATCAGTCTCTTCCTCCCCAGTCCTAGTCCTGTCCTATTACATCGTCGCCGTAAGAACTGCGCGCTGCTGCGACGTATATTTTATAGTTTTCGGTCAACAGATTCACATGTTTGATCCGATCTGTTTCAAAAATGGAAAAATTCCACCCTTTGTCAAATATTGTACTCTCCCGACCTCCATGGCTATCAGGTTTGTGAGGCCCTTCGGGGCCCCATCCCTTTCTTTTCCGATACCTTCCTTCTTCGAAGTGTGAAATCTCTTCCATTTTCTCTATGATTATTGTTAACAAGGGATGGCTGCCCACATGTATTTCCTCTTAAAACAGTAATCACCAGCACCACCATTGCCTGTTGTTCATAGGACTAAATTGTGTAAAATGTACAGACGCTCAAAAAAGGGAATGAGCACATGCTATTTTATAAGTTCCTCGCGAGTACACTTTTCTCGGAAGCAACTGAATATACATATGAGGTGAATTATCTTTTGATAATAATTAAAATTAAGTCGGATAAAATATTTAATGCGAGCAACAAACAGTACCATGCGTTTTTTTAAATTTATTTTTCAACTACTGTACATTTGAATATTGTCTACTCGTACAGAACTGAAAGTCGCTGGTATAACGATGAACGAGATAGTAGACCAGCTAGCGAAAGAAGCCACAACTTGTGAACTCCGCCTTTACAAACAGTTACCGTACCATATTCTGATTTCCTGCCCATTATCAAACAACACGTCAACAGAGAATGGTCTGAGTACTGGAAAATGTCACAGCTTAAAAGAGGAAAACACTATGCTAAAATTCAGCCCACCATACCAACGCAAATATGGTTCAAGAAATTGGAACTCACAGACTCTGTTCATCTTTAATAAGAATGCGTCTGGGGCATGGATGCTATCAGAGTCGTCTGCACAGGACCAAGGTCTTCGACAACCCTCACTGCCCAGAAGATCCTGGAGAAATAGCCGACTTGAACCACATCATAGTGTCATGTAAAAAGTACTCCCCACAACAGAACCATTTGTACTCTTCTTTGGTGAAGTTAAATAACCCACTGCCAACTTCAGTTGCCATCCTGTTATAAAACCAAAGTCCACAATTATGCGCTTTATTTTGCCAATATTTATCAGACTGTAGTATTAATTTATCAGATATTCCTTTTTTCAACCACAAAATATATGTATCATAAATGTATGGTCACACTGTAAATGCTGGCCGCATGGTCTTTCGAGGCCTAACGCCGTTAGTAGTAACAATTAAAAATAATAAAAAAGAATTGAAAGTATGAGACATTCTGGACTCCTCTTGTCTGACCGCTTCCTGACTAATTAAGATACAAACTAGATCCGAGTTAACTATGTTAACTGCATAACAAGGTACTGTATGTTAAAAGGATAATCTTCACACACTCTTAGTCATATTTCCAGAGCAGCCACCTGTAGCGGGTGCACTTCTCTTTGATTGCCGAGCAATCACATAAGTTTTAATTCCAGAGTGGACTGCAGATGTTCTTCACGCATCCTCCAGGACACCGGGCCATCATTACCATACAGGTGACAAACTTCGCACCTTGAACAGACTATCTTTCACTTCA
The DNA here is from genome assembly GCF_040414725.1 of Anabrus simplex. Classification (NCBI taxonomy): domain Eukaryota; kingdom Metazoa; phylum Arthropoda; class Insecta; order Orthoptera; family Tettigoniidae; genus Anabrus; species Anabrus simplex. The sequence goes on from NC_090267.1 coordinate 431,571,378, forward strand.
GTGCTGGACGGATGTCTTCTGCATAAGATATACAGTAAGGTTTTTCTACGATATATTAGTACTACTTTTTTGTTAAGTGTGTTTTCAGCTAGACAACATTTAACTTCACTGGTATTCCAAGACCTTGTCCAGCTCTTTGAATCGATGGCCACTACGCTAAGCATTCGGCCAGAGTGTCCCGAGATCAACCCTGGCCGGGTCGACGATTTTAGCTGCGTATGTTTAGTTCCTCTGGCTCGGGGGCTGGATCTTTGTGCTCCTCTTAATATCCTGCTCTTCTGTGTGGATCAGTGGTAGTGTGTCGGCCCTCATCCCGGCAGAGGAAGCCGAATTCCTGAAGGGCGTCTTTGCACAATGTCGCACGATGTTGACATGTAAAAGATCTCTGGTGACACATTTGGTGTTGTCTGTCTGTCTGTTAGGTCATCAGCCCAGAGGCTGGTTGGATCCTCAATTAGCACCACCAATTTATTATAAGGAAACCGCAAAAACCAATGGCAGCACCAAAATGAGGCGTACTAGGCAAGACGAGGAGTGAGGTAGTTTGCCATAGCTTTCCTCACTGGGTCAGAAAGTGCTATTGCAGCACGACTGACCCTATGAGCAACATTTGGTGTTAACCGAACAAAATTATTTAAAAACTCGCTTAAGAGAGATTCGTGTTACTTACCTGGGAGAGTAAAATGGAACATCGAAATTGACGAGTAGGTAGCCCAGATGGCGTCGGATGAAAAAGCCTGCACAAGGTAGCAGGGGACAGATTATTATTATTATTATTATTATTATTATTATTATTATTATTATATTCGTTTTTACGTCCCACTAACTACTTTGACGATTTTTGAAGAAACCGAGGAGCCGAAATTTTGCCCCGCGGAGTTCTTTTACGAGCCGGAAAATCTACGGACACGAGGCTGAAAAATATGAGCACTTTCAAATACCACCGGACTGAGTAAGGACCGAACCTGCCAGTTTAGATTCAGAAAGCCAGCGCCTTAACCGTCTGAACCACTCAGCCCGGCGCGATCACCATTATCATCATCTACATACAGCACAGCACACTACACTACCAACTACCACGGAAACAACGCAGCAGTGAATACAACACTCCATATAGACCTAGAGTTGGCGTAATGAAGGGCATCTGCCCTAAAACTGGGCTAAATCCACACGAAGTGTCGACCCCAGTAAACTGAGAAAAATACCAAGAAGAAGAAGAAGCAGGAGCATTCACCGACCTTCGCCTCTATTGTATTTTCTGAAATGATCCTATATTGCAAGTCGCGGGGCGCCTTTACAAATTTTACACTCCTCCCATTGGAAGTTTCACATAATGACACTGAAGTTCTAGCCTTAAAATGATGCACCGTTAACATTATATTCACTACGGGTTATAAATAAACATGAGGTGAAACGGAAGTTTGTTAATAGCTCAGTCCTCTCTGCCATCCGAAGTGGTTTCCCCTCAGGTATAGCAACAGGTTCTATGTCTGCTAGCACTCAATCCGGTGATTGATTCTAGTTGTCCACATATGCTGAGTTAGTTAACAATGAGAAAATTAGGCTATCATCGATAAACTAATTTAAGGTTTTCCTTATAAAATGTTTACTAACCAAGCATACCAGTGTTCACTAAAGTATTGACAGCCTGAACTATTTACACGGATCCTTCTGGTGGTGGTGGTGCTGGTTACAGGAATATCAGGCCTTCGTAACAATGATCTTAGGAGAATAAGAAAGAGGTTTAACCCACCGGAGAACAAAAGGTATCTACTCGTGAAAAGGAAAATTCGTGAAAGACGTGAAAATAGACTCCTTACGTCTCGAAAATATAATACTCTTGGGATATAAAGATGACAAGCTCGTTGACAGGGAGATCAGATAAGAAAGGACCAGTAAACGGAAGTAATGTCACATTCAAATGGGGCCCTGTGGTTGCCACTCCATGCTCACGAGGTATAAGCTCTTAGGATGAGTCATTTATACTGTCAAACATCCGTGGCTGGGAGAGTTACCTCTCGTGATGTGATACGTGTGGCAACCGGAGAGGCCTGGTGCAGGTCTTTCTAGTTGACTCTCATGGGCGACCTGCGCGTCTGGGTATGGTATGGTATGATATGATATGATAATTAGGTAGGGAGAGGGTGAAATCCCGTGTCGTCACGTAGCTTAATCCTGTCGAATAATACCATGGGGTCTGTTGAATACTTAAAAGTCCCCACTCGACGGACGAATCACCATCAACAGAGCCATATGCCCTCACTCCATATGAACACGGCGGAGAGGTTTGGAATCGAACCCAGGCTTTTGGCACGCAATCTGGTGATCATACATTCTATGCCAGTACTTCTCCTACCCTGCTGGCCAACATTCTGATGAACATTTTCTTCACCAACAGGACTCGGTTCTGGCAAACATTTCACTGACATTTTTTCTACGCGAGAGAGAGAGAGACTTTTCCAAAAAGTTTAATAAAGGAGCTACGACACAGAGCCTTTTTTTTTCTATTTGCTTTACGTCGCACTGACACAGATATGTCTTATGGCGAATTAAGGTACAGTCCCAGCATTTGCCCGGTGTGAAAATGGGAAACCACGGAAAACCATCTTCAGGGCTGCCGACAGTGGGGTTCGAACCCACTATCTCCCGATTACTGGATACTGGCCGCACTTAAGCGACTGCAGCTATCGAACTCAGTAGAGCCAATTTTACTGATCCCTTATTATACTATCTCTAGGTGACCAAGTCGATGTCGACTACTGGCAGTGTATGGATGGAGTGCCTCGGTTTTCAACTAGACATTTCAGGCCCTACAGTGGGGTCTTCATTGCTTCTTTGATATGGTCTATCCACCTCAATACCAGCCGTCCTCATCTCCGTGTTTCCTCTACTTTTTCAAACTAGCATTTTTTCGATCGAATCAGACAGTCACATAATGTGTCCCAAAGTATCTCAGCTTTAACTTCACAATAAAGGCCTCAAGAGATCTGGTCTCATCTTCTGAATAACTAATTTGTTTTCAGGCAGTCCACGGTATACATAAAAGTATCCTCCAGCACAATAACTAAAAAACATCAGTGTGTTCCGTATCCTTTTTGTGAGTCAACGTACTTTACTGCAGAGTTGGCCAAACCAATTTTTTTTATTGTGTGATCTACTTCAGGCAGTGGAGATCTTTTGCGATCTATCATAGTCCGTTTAGAAATACCGTAGCATTAAATTTTATTATTAAAAAGAAATTTCTTCCTAAATACCTGTATATGGATAAGCTATGAACGCACGTATGCATATTATGCACTCGCAAATAAATAATTGAAGTAATGTATTAATGAATTTTAACGAGCAGAAATATCTTATGTATGTACACTGACAGAGCAAATGCAACACCAAGAAGGAGTGGTCAGAACTTTATGCCAATTGCAGGGTAGACTGACGTCACTGAGGTATGCTCATGATGTGAAATGCGCCGCTGTGCTGCGCACGTAGCGAACGATAAATGGGACACGGCGTTGGCGAATGGCCCACTTCGTACCGTGATTTCTCAGCCGACAGTCATTGTAGAACGTGTTGTGTGCCACAGGACACGTGTATAGCTAAGAATGCCAGGCCGCCGTCAACGGAGGCATTTCCAGCAGACAGACGACTTTACGAGGGGTATGGTGATCGGGCTGAGAAGGGCAGGTTGGTCGCTTCGTCAAATCGCAGCCGATACCCATAGGGATGTGTCCACGGTGCAGCGCCTGTGGCGAAGATGGTTGGCGCAGGGACATGTGGCACGTGCGAGGGGTCCAGGCGCAGCCCGAGTGACGTCAGCACGCGAGGATCGGCGCATCCGCCGCCAAGCGGTGGCAGCCCCGCACGCCACGTCAACCGCCATTCTTCAGCATGTGCAAGACACCCTTTCTGTTCTAATATCGACCAGAACAATTTCCCGTCGATTGGTTGAAGGAGGCCTGCACTCCCGGCGTCCGCTCAGAAGACTACCATTGACTCCACAGCACAGACGTGCACGCCTGGCATGGTGCCGGGCTAGAGCGACTTGGATGAGGGAATGGCGGAACGTCGTGTTCTCCGATGAGTCACGCTTCTGTTCTGTCAGTGATAGTCACCGCAGACGCGTGTGGCGTCGGCGTGGAGAAAGGTCAAATCCGGCAGTAACTGTGGAGCGCCTTACCGCTAGACAACGCGGCATCATGGTTTGGGGCGCTATTGCGTATGATTCCACGTCACCTCTAGTGCGTATTCAATGCACGTTAAATGGCCACCGCTACGTGCAGCATGTGCTGCGGCCGGTGGCACTCTCGTACCCTCAGGGGCTGCCCAATGCTCTGTTTCAGCAGGATAATGCACGCCCACACACTGCTCGCATCTCCCAACAGGCTCTACGAGGTGTATAGATGCTTCCGTGGCCAGCGTACTCTCCGGATCTCTCACCAATCGAACACGTGTGGGATCTCATTGGACGCCGTTTGCAAACTCTGCCCCAGCCTCGTACGGACGACCAACTGTGGCAAATGGTTGACAGAGAATGGAGAACCATCCCTCAGGACACCATCCGCACTCTTATTGACTCTGTACCTCGACGTGTTTCTCCGTGCATCGCCGCTCGCGGTGGTCCTACATCCTACTGAGTCGATGCCGTGCGCATTGTGTAACCTGCATATCGGTTTGAAATAAACATCAATTATTCGTCCGTGCCGTCTCTGTTTTTTCCCCAACTTTCATCCCTTTCGAACCACTCCTCCTTGGTGTTGCATTTGCTCTGTCAGTGTATTTACTTACTGTTGCGAGTATTTCATCATACAATATGATAATTTGATAAGGAAATATTTGATTCAATTACATATTTTTAATAATAAGGGCTTTACCACTAGCATTTTCCTGAAACATGGCACTCCAAATCTCCTGAAAGTTGGTTTATAAAGACGGTTTGTAGTTTGTTTACTACAAATTATGGCAAAACTTTTAAATGTTCATCGGTCAAACACGTTCTATATTGTGGCTTGATATTTTTATTTGTGAGGAGACTATTTCGCAAAAGTAGGTAGAATCAGAAAATGCTTTCAGGCGAAGAGCCACGGATCTCATAAAAGGTTACTTCTGTTTACGATGGCGGTGAGTGGTGGTTATTTTGTTCAGAGGAGATACAGCTAGGCAACCATTTCTTGAACACTAAGCAGAGGAAGAAATTGAAGAGGTCCGACACTGGAAAGGCCATGCAGGGCGTGAAAATGAAAGACTAGGCCTCGTAAACCTAAAACGTAGCCTACCGTCGGGGTCGGAAAAGAACACTTGACGAAGGAAGGGCGAGCAGGAAAGGTAAGAGCGAGGAACCTGACAGGCAAGTAGTGAAAGTAATGCCAGAGTCAGCTAGGGGAATCGTGGTCGCCAACTCACACTCCCAAGCTGAGAGTCAATGGTCCTCATTTTAGTCGCTCCTTGCGACAGGCAAGGGATACCGTGGATTCTACAGCCCCCTATCCAGACGGGGACTCTTCAAGAAGGGACCAGAAATTTTCAGATTCACTTTTGATTTTTTTCCTTCTTCAAAAACATTGTGATCTACCCGCAAGGCAGTAGCAGTCGACTACTCTACTACGTTTTAGTTTTCTAAGTAGACTTATCACCGTTCCGTCAAAATGGCGGAAGTATAAGGTTGTCAGTGGTAGCAGGTAACAAAATGTGCATCATTTCCATAATATATGCGCCAGGGTCAGCTTCCCAAATACATAAAACTGAAACGGATCTCCGGGAAATGAAAGGATAATAAAAGTGACACTGTACCAAATGCTTTGGAGCAGGAGACAGTTGTCGTGATCAGTATTCAAGGAGTGGTCTGGAAAACGACTTCCGAGATGGAGACACTCAACAGATGTAATGCAAATATATGACCAATAAAATAAATCTGCCGAACTTCACCTGCTACTTTTCGAGATAACCACTTCCTAAACAAGATGTCATACTGCAAAAAAGAAGACATCTTAAAGAGAGTCAATTAGTATCTAATGCTAATACGGATAAACTATAGGAAGTATCCTCACCAAGACGGAGACACATTTATGACATCAAAAGTAAGGTAAATATAAACCACGTCCTAGATCTGCTCCCGCTATCTACGAATGTCAGATGACGTGAGGACAAAGTACGTATGACCCTTGTCCTATAGTTTCCGGCTCAAGATGCTGTATGTGGAGCTATTAGCCACGAGGAGTTACGACCTGTGCAGCAGGTGTGATGAGCGAACTTCACACAGCTGGACCCGCATAGGCGCCAATTAACTTCTAAACCACAAGTCACATAGCCCACACCACACTCCACGATGAAAACCAAATTAGGTCCCACATCCTTGGAAAAAATAAAAAAATGCAAGCTGTGGTTCTGTAATGACCTTCTAATCCTTTGATCACAGAACTCTCTCTTGAGTTACTTAAAACTGTGCACGTGCATACTTTAAACATCCTAGTTTTTGTTTGTTTGTCCAACCCTTGTCCCGTTTCTCTACGGGGTCCGGTATGAGGTGAGATGAATCTGTCGAGGCGGGTTTTTATGACCGGATCCCCTTCCTGACATCAACATCAGAGGAGTTAATGAGATGAAATGAATGACGTGATACATGATGGTAGGAAGGGAGACTGTGAAACCCGGTACCGGCACATAGCCTACTCCTGTCGAATAGCACCAAGGGGGTCTGCTCACGGCTTAACGTCCTTATCCGACGGACGAATCACCATCAACAGTGTAATATGCTCTCACTCCACATGAGCATTGTGGAGAGGTTTGGTATTTAATCCAAGCTAATGGCACGCAATCTAGTGATTAGAAATTGTATGCCATCACCTCCCCTAATCTGCCGGCCAACATTCTGATGGTGAATTATTTATTTTTCGACCAACGGGACTCGAACCGGCTAACCACGGTATGCATGACTATTCAAACATATCTTGTGAATCAAGTAGTAAGAAGGCTAATCACTAACACTATTTTTAGATTAACATTGATGAAGCATCGGTGACTGGGTTGAGTAGCTCAAACGGTAGAACGCTGGTCCAACATATGAATAATAATAATAATAATTATTATTATTATTATTATTATTATTATTATTTCCGCTTCCGTAGCGTAACGGTTAGTGCTACTAGCTGCCGTCCTCGTGGGCCCGGGTTCGATTCCCGGTACTGCCAGAAATTTAAGAATGGCAGGAGTGCTGGTTTGTGGTTGAAATGGTACATGCAGCTCACCTGAGTCGGCGGTGTGCCTCAAAAGAGCTGTACTACCTTGGTGATGGTGGTGATTATTGTTTTAAGAGGAAGTACAACTAGGCAACCATCCCCTATATAACACTAATCAGAGAGAAAAAATGGAAGGGATCCGACACTTCGAAAAGTGAAAGTATCGGCCAAAGGAAGACAAGGGCCATGAAGGGCGTGAAAATGAAAGACTCCCTAGCCCTCGCAAACCTAATAGCGTCGGGGTCGGAAAAGAACAAGAGTTGACCAAGGGAGGTCGGATAGGATAGATGAAAGTGAGGAGCCTGGCACAAGTAAGTGGAAGCAATGCCAGGACTCAGCTGAGGGCCCCGTGGTCGCCAACCCACGCTCCAAAGTTCAGAGCCCCTGGGGAGCACTACCTTGGGATGAGGACAGAAGTTTAGACCGACTCGTTGACTGAATAGTCAGCGTACTGGCCTTCGGTTCAGAGGATCACGGGTTCGATTACCGGCCGGGGCTGTGTGTTTGTGCTGTCCCCAACATTCCTGCAACTCACACACCACACACAACACTATCCTCACCACAATAACACGCAGTTACCTACAAATGGCAGATGCCGCCCACTCTCATCGGAGGGTCTGCCTTACAAGGGCTGCACTCGGCTAGAAACAGCCACACTAAATGATTATTATTATTATTATTATTATTATTATTATTATTATTATTATTATTATTATTATTATTAGATGACCACATGCGTTCAGGTATCAAAGATGACATCAGTGATGTAGTAGCTGAATCCATCTCGAGACTAATAACAGTCTCCAGTCTATGGGGGATCAACTGATGAGTTTGTAGGTGGTGGCGTACTGTTTATCTTTCATATCTGACCTTCCTAGTTCAACTCTTGTTCTGTTCCGATCACGACGCTTAAGTTTGTGAAGTCTAGGGGTTATTTCATGTTCTTCGTGACTCTTCACTTTATTTTGCTGACATCTTCATTCTTCGAAAGATCGGACCTCTTCCGTTTTCTCTTCTGATTACTCTTGAGAAGGGATGGTTATTTAGTTATACTTCCATCTTCCTACTATCGTCTATCATCTTTCAAGATTCGTAACCTACAAACTGGCCAGCTACCCTGAACCACTCTTGTCTACACTATCACTAAGAAACATATAAGTAGCGATTTGTCATATTCATGTTTCATTTGAAATATTTTTGGATATAATTATAACCACAGTACTAAGTAATAGCTGCATGTGACGATAGTAATGTTATTGTTTTTATGTCCCACTAAGGTTTTTGGAAACGCGGATTTGCCGGAATTTTGTCCCGCAAGAGTTATTTCGTGTGCCAGTAAATCCACCATCACGAGCACGGTGTATTTGAGCACATTCGAACTCGTTAACAATGGACTTAGAACGCCAGCGCTCTACACAGTGAACTACTCAGCCCGGCTCATGTGACTACAATTTATCATTAACGAAGTTTCCATATTTTAGAAATTACGAAACGCGACGATTCCAGCGGATAAAGTCAAAATCTGCCACGGCATAACGAGTAGTCGGAGATAGTGGTCGGGTTGCTCACCCGTTAGTACCGGTAGGTACCTTTGGTAGGTGCAGTGGAAAACTTGGCGAGCAATTTTTCTTCACAACAGTTCAATTCCTTCTAAACAGAGTAAAAACAGTTGTCACCGGGCGAGTTGGTCGTGCGCGTAGAGGCGCGCGGCTGTGAGCTTGCATCCGGGAGATAGTAGGTTCGAATCCCACTATCGGCAGCCCTGAAGATGGTTTACCGTGGTTTCCCATTTTCACACCAGGCAAATGCTGGGGCTGTACCTTAATTAAGGCCACGGCCGCTTCCTTCCAATTCCTAGGCCTTTCCTATCCCAACGTCGCAATAAGACCTATCTGCGTCGGTGCGACGTAAAGCCCCTAGAAAAAAAAAACAGTTGTCGACTAACAAGTTGTTATGTACATTATCACAGAATTATGTCAAATAGAGCTCGACGTAGAATAAAGAAGATATTCATTGAAAGTCAGTCCATTGTGTATTAAGTGAAAGAAGACCCGAGCCATGCTCCAATATCTCTGAATATCGATATCTCCACATTTGCAAAGGCAGCAAACATATCACGAGATACGTAGCAGTCAGCAGGAAGATGAGACCGTACTTCCTTCAGCATCAACACATATCCTGAAGCTTGCAACAAAGTTGTGGATTTTTAAAAGCAGGTACTCGAGCAGCAAGAGACATTCTCCGAATGCAACATTATTCCCGTTAGGGGACTAGTCTATACAATTTGCATTAGTATGGTGGAGCCATTGATCTATATCAGGGATGTAATAATGCATTTATAACTACACCGTCGAACATTCGCGAGCCCTGTGCCCGCCTCTTGCCCAGAGACCTCTGTTTGGATTTTCGACCAGTCCAGAGATCTAATTCTGGACTGACGGCTCAAACAGGGTTCAGTCACCCTCGTGAGACCAACGGAGGAGCTGATACAAGAAGCGCGGACCTGGCCAATGACGGCAAACAGGCTGTAACGCTGACCATGCTACACTCCAGTAATTCCAGGGTATCTGGCTGAACAGCAGTCATCTCGGTGCGTGGAAAAAGTATGCTCAATTCTATAGCCTAAAACTAATCACGTTTCCTTCATTGTTTGTAAAATTAATTTGTTCTTAGGGATATATTTTTATCTGCATCAAAATGGCCGGCTGGACAAGGCTGTTGATTAGTCATTCGCTTCTCGTTCAAGATTGTGAGGTCGAATCTTGACAGACTGCTGGAATTTAAAAATATTTAAAAGTGAAAGGCCTATGTCATATTAAACAAACTCGTTCTCTGGAATCTTACGATCAATAACAATGGATAAACACTGAAGCTGCGTATACTTGTCATACGTAGCAAATCCGCTGGCAGGGCATTTTAATTGATCCATGAAAGGACGGTCACACTAGTACCCAGAGAAAAGGTGTGACGTGGTACAGGCTCTGTTATAGGGTGTACAACGAAGTCGTCCAATAATAATAACAGGCTGTGACAGTTAAGATAGACAGCGACATCCTTAACTTTCAGTATTCATGCTGAATCCGTTGGGGGAAAGTAACAATGTGGGTTTGCCACCATTTATCCTATATGCCTACGAGTCTTCGCTGTCGTTCCGGTTGGTCTTGGTTCCATTTTTTACTTTCAAACGACTGTAAGATGGAAGGAAGTAGCTAATGCTTTCGTGCAAAAATTCGACTTCCGGTTTATGACGGCTCTAAGTTTGATGACCCCTAAATCGTCGAAAACGTAGGTTTGGCAATGTAACTAAAGACATCATAGGAGCTCTTTTTGAGGCATTTCAAGGAATATTCGAGCTGAAGACCTTGTCTGAAATTACTTTCTATCTCTCTCTCTCTTTCTACCAATCTGTTCAGTCGAGTAAAGCTCTGTGTCATCCTATGGACCATGCGTCTCCATTCAGCCCATTTTCGGGTAGGTTCTTTCAGTTCAGGGATCGTCTTGCCAGTATCTCCTTTGATACCGTCCAACCAAGGTGATCTTGGCTTTCCACTTCCATCCTGAGCATGGCATCCTTTTCCAGGGAGGTAGTTCGCATCATGTCTCACCATACTCCCAAGGAGATTTTTGGCTTTATATGGTTCAAGGTATGTGTTATTACCAAATCTAGCTGTCCACGGTATTCCCGATAAACAGGCTCTGACTTCTATGACACTTTTTATTCTGGTCTCTTTTTACACAATTAACATTACACGGTTTTTATTAGTCTTTAATATCCTATCGTCACTGAAGACCTATCTGAGTTAGTACGGCGTTAAACCACTACCAAAAGTAGCAAATTTATATATCATTTCATTTGAGTCTTTATATCACATAATGGCACTTTTTATGGCACAAGTGCACGTCTATTTCCAGGGATTTTAGGTCATAGAAATCCGAGCCGTACATATCAAAGATTCAAGGTCTGCTTTATACGATACTATTCCATCGAGTGTAGAGAATACATCTCGCTAAGAAATCAAGGCTGATTACTGGCTACAGGTGCGTGCCGAGAGCAGTAGCAGGTGGTCTACTCAGCATCTAGTCACCTGGTCAGCGCCAGGTTTAAAGGGCTGTCTGCTTCCTACAGATGAGAAGGCGTGGATGCTGTGACGTCAGATGAGGCAGGTGCTGGTCAATAGCTCAAGGTAACCTCCGAAGATCTTGTCTGTCTCAAAGCATGTCATTAACGACGTGTGACCTCCGAAGTGGCCTGCTGGACAGCTTTCGAGTTGACGCCATACAGGCGACCTGCGTCTCTGTGAGGATGGCTTATAATGCCAAAGACAGCACAAACACCCAGGTCCCGACACAGATGAATTAACTAATGAAAGTTAAAATCTCCAACGGAGGAGGTAGTGATGGTTGTGGTGGTAGTGGTTGTTTTTAAGACGAACAATAGGGCAACCATCCTTTATTAACACCAATTAAAGATAAAATATTGAAGAGGTTCGATACTTCGAAAAATTAAGTATTGACCAAAGGAAGACAAGAGCCACGAAAGACGTGAAAATGAAAGACTCCCTAGACCTCGCAACCTAATACCGTCGGAGTCGAAAAAGAACAAGAACGGGGCAGTCAGTGTTGGCGAATCGATTGATATCTGAAATGTTTGTTTACTGTATTTCAAAACGCTTAACTTCAGAACTGTAAAAACTTTAACATTGTCAGTTAATATTAGACTTTTAGCAAGACTGTTCGCAGCGTTGATTTGCGATGATATGCCGAATTATTTAGGAATGGTGATGGTGTGCTCTCTAAACCAAACCAAACCCCATGGCGCAACAGGCCCGAACGGCCATGGCCTACCAAGCGACCGCTACTCAGCCTAAAGGCCTGCAGATTACGAGGTGTCCTGTGGTCAGCACGACGAATCCTCTTGGCCGTTTTGCTTTGCTTTCTAGACCGAGGCCGCCATCTCACCGTCAGATGGCTCCTCAACTATCACGTAGGCTGAGTAGACCTCGAACCAGCCCTCAGATCCAGGAAGATCTCTCTGACCTGGCCGGGAATCTAACCCGGGGTCTCCTGATAAGAGGCAGGCACGCTACCCCTACACCGCGGGGCCGGCGGTGCGCTCTCTCCCTTGGTAAAAAAAACAAAAGATCAGGTACTGTTTTAAGGACCTGGTCACGAACGATGAAGCTGTCACTAGGCTGACCACGTGGCATTCAAATATCTGAGTCGTCTTGGCAACCCAAGGGCCAAAAGTTGGTTTATGTGACCCAGTTCTTCATAATATTAAATAAGAAGTAACCACAAGTTATGTCCTTTAAAGAAACAAGAAACGATAATCTAAACTATATGTATGTTGGGTATACAGCCCGAAGGCTGGTTTGATCCTCCACAGTTCCGCCAACAGCTGTCATAGATAGCCTAGGCGTCAAAGAGACTCAAATGAAAACTGGTCACCTGTCAAAAAGTATAGAAGAACATTTCGTACCTCAAAAGTAATCACCAAAAAAACTATTTATCCTTCTTGATGAAACGGTCAATCCCCGTTCTTGAAAACAGTTGACGGGCTGTCGATGGAACCACATCTGTACCTCGTAACACACGTCATTGTTCGTTCACGAATGTCTTTCTTTAGCTCGAGTATGGTGCTACAATCAATGTACAGCGTTATGAAGACACGTTACAGAAACTGAGGCACGCTATATATTAAAATGTCCGGATATGCTATTCAACGGCACTACCCTTCCTGACAACGCCCGCCCCCACATTGCCAACTCTGCGAGGAAAAAGTTTCGAGTCGGAGACTCGAAAACAGTCCCGATCTCTCCCCATGCGATTTTCACATCCTTGGGGAGCTGAAGAAGGGCATCCATGGACATCGGTTTGCATCGAATGACGACGTATGTGACCGAGTACAGATGTTCCGCCAACAGCCTGCCAGCTTGTCAGGAGTGGGATTGACAGTCTCATACAAGTCTTAACAGTCCTGGTGATTCATTTTGATGTTTGAAATGTTCTACTATACAGTACTTTTTAGCAGGTGACCAGTTTTCATTTGATTGCCCCTTATTATTATTATTATTATTATTATTATTATTATTATTATTATTGTTGTTGTTGTTGTTGGAAAGATAAAAACCGGGCGAGTTGGCCGTGCGGTTAGTGTTGCGCGGCTGTAAGCTGGCAACCGGGAGATAGTGGGTTCGAATACTACTGTCGGCAGCCTTGAAGATGGTTTTCCGTGGTTTCCCATTTTTACACCAGGCCACGGCCGCTTCCTTTCAACTCCTAGGCCTTTCCTATCCCATCGCCGCCGTAAGACCTATCTGTGTCGGTGCGACGTAAAGCCAGTAGCAAAAAAAGATAACAGAACTGTGCTACGTACAGCCCACCAATAAGTAAGTGAACTAGTGTCGTTGTCCCGAGGCGGTGCAGCTCTTTTCAGGCACACCCCAAACGGAGGTGAGCTGCTCGTACCATCTTAGCCTGTCCGGCTCCATGGCTAAATGGTTAGCGTGATGGCCTGTGGTCACAGGGGTCCCGTGTTCGATTCCCGGCAGAGTCGGGAGTTTTAATCATAACTGGTTAATTTCGCTGACACGGGGACTAGGTGTATGTGTCGTCTTCATCATTTCATCATCACGACACGCAGGTCGCCTACGGGAGTCAAATCGAAAGACCTGCATCTAGCGAGCCGAACTTTTCCTCGGACACTCCCGGCACTAAAAGCCATACGCCATTTCATTTTACCAGCCCTCCTGCCATTCTTAAATTCCTGACTACCGGGAATCGATCCCGGTACCTCCGAGGACGGCATCTAATAATGATAACCGTTACGCTACAGGGACGGATAGCCCCACCGATGATCTCGGACAATCGTTCAGTCATCGAAAAGGTGTCAGGCTTGCCTTTTTTTCTTTTTTGTTCGGTCTTGTACGACAATTCAGCCAACCTCTATTTTGCATTTTCTTATACAGTACTTGTTAATGAGCTACCTGTATGATATTACTTCTATGTGTCATTTTCTACCAATTGTTTCAAATTTGAACTGATGATTAATGTTCCTTGGATGAAGTTTTCCATCGCAAAATGAAATGGACTACTCATTATAAATGAACTCAAGGAATCAGGAGCAAGTCTAAGTCTCCAGACACTAGTAATTATTACAGGAAGTAGTTCCTGTCTGCGCCACGTGGCAGAGAGAGGAAGGGTCGCCAGATGACGCTCCCAAGACGTTTTATCAAGTATCAGGCCGATAACAATAGGGGGAGCTGGACATTAACATAGGAGGTAAGCGGCCGCCTGCCAATCAGACGAGCACTCCCCCCTCCCCCACAAACACATGTCCTCAAATAAATAAATAAATAAATAAATAAATAAATAAATAAACAATTCTAAAGAAAACGCATAAGAACCGTACGAGGTTAAACATAGTTCTGAAGGGTCTTTGACCTAGATTAGTTCGACTTTAAATTTATTTAAAAAGTTTAATATCTCACTAACAGCTGAATATCTTAAATGACCAAAGTGCCCTAGTGCTACTCGGAGTACGGTTCTCTAACATGTTTACAAATAATATAGTGACAAGAGTATCTTATCGCCAACCAACTAGGATTGGAACCCGTTCTCTTTCTAAAGCATAAGAAGCTTGCGCCGTCGAATTTCAACGGGTATAAAGCAGTGTTGGATTAGGTTCTCTAGAGGATTTCCTATACAGACCCCCCCCCTCCCCTACGTTAGGTCGTCAGCCTCAGAAAGCACCACCAAATGTTATGCGGTTATAGGAGAACCGTAAAAACTGATGACGGTGCCATAATGAGGCATACAAGGCAGGAAGAGACGAAGTAGTTTGCTACTGCCATTCTCACCGGATGAGAAAGTGCTATTGCAGCACTGCCAGCCGTATGAGTAGCACCTCACTCAGCTCCACCCATACCTCAGTAGCTGCAATACTGTCACTGCCATAAATGAGAGATGCTTCAGTGAAAGCTGCATTTTGCTTTTGCCTCTGAAAAGAGACAGGTGCAAAAATACTGTACTCAACAAAAAGCAACAGGCTAGCAGGTTCTAATGTCTACATTTATTCTTCAGAATCATGTGTAGTCCATATACTGTACAAGAAAGGAGTTTACACACAATCCTAGATACATATTTTTCTTAATTTATACATAAATAATGAGTATGCACTCCATTGTATGGTCTCGGTGAAATGAGTCTTTCTGGACGGAAAGATAGGATTCGCATAGTGCTGCAATGAGGGTACACTTCTACGCTACATATTACCCTTTTCATGGCTATAATCACGATATTAACATTCAGGCCTGTCTGCATATTATTTTATCCGCAGACTGCCATACAACAGATCACGGTGAAGTAACTTCACAATCAATTTTCTATCAGTATTTAATCCTATACATTTTGCCATCATTAAAACTATAATTTGGCTTCCAATGTAGATATTGATAATTCGTAGCACCGGTATACGAGTAGTTTACACTAACTGCATGCATTGAATTATTATATTATATTATATTATATTATATTATATTATATTATATTATATTATATTATATTATATTTTGTAAACTCTGCCAATATTTAATCTTGTATTGAGCCATAAGAGCCTCGGCTCAGGTGCCCTTTCTTGAGTAAATAAATAAAAAAATAAAAAAAATATTTCAGTATTACTTATCCTACGTTATTTTAAACTTAACAACTCAAATGAAAATCACTTAATTCCATCTATCCGCTGAGTCCACGAGGATGGAGTATTTGAAGAAATGAATACCGATAACCTATCTATATTGTTGGCAGTATGCGAGTTACCTACCAATCGCTCTTCTTACAAAAAGAAAGTAAGTTTTTAAATACATTGACGGTTTTGGTGTAAGCTTCCTCAGGTGCCA
The DNA here is from genome assembly GCF_040414725.1 of Anabrus simplex. Classification (NCBI taxonomy): domain Eukaryota; kingdom Metazoa; phylum Arthropoda; class Insecta; order Orthoptera; family Tettigoniidae; genus Anabrus; species Anabrus simplex. The sequence goes on from NC_090267.1 coordinate 431,587,504, forward strand.
AATGCCAAACTCGTGGGTAGTAGAACATGTTATTGTATCAACATTTCAAATATATTTCTACTTTTGAATCGCAAATATGAATAACTGAATGTGCCGACTACATGTGACTACGTTATCTCATTCGGAGGTAGATTCCGTACACACAGCGGGACCTAAAACGAAGGGTGTCATCCATATCTGACGTGGTCTAGCAAATATTGCAACTTACCGTTTAGAAAGTCAGTGTTATCATTACCTATTGTAGTGCTGAATGGAATAAGGTTACATCCAAAGGACTATGGTTGCGCTGACGCCGAGAAATGTGTTACGCGACTGCACGACTTCAAAGGAACCAGAAAGCTTCTAAGAACAGTTACCAGATTTCTGAATTGTCACTCTGTTTTGAGTAAAGATCAGTTTATGTTGATATCTTAGCGTGTTACTGTTTAATTCTACTCAGCATGCCCATGTCATGTCCGTTGCAAAGCTGAAGTTAACGGAAAGAAAAGGAACTGTCCGAAGTCTGTCACGCACTCGGAAAGGCACCTGCCAGAGAAGCTCGCGCACGCGAGCAAGACCTATTCTTTATACAGTATAACATGACCCTCCACAAGATATCGACAGATAACCCACTTCCTTCAGACTTACGATAAGGAAAACCGTTCCTCTGAAAGTCTACTATCCGACTTCACACAACCACCAAAATACATTCTGCCTAGGGATTAGAATCAACAGCTGTCTGCCTAAAGACATAATGAGATGACACGTGGGCAAGTTGATCTGACCGACTGTTTTCCTAACCGAATCATTATCTCTCGTATCAGAACATACCATTCTGAATACCCAAAATAACATCAGCTATAATAATAATAATAATAATAATAATAATAATAATAATAATAATAATAATAATAATAATAATAATAATAATAATAATAATTCCGTCCCGCTAACTAGGCCTACTTCGAATGTTTCCGGAGAAGCCGAAGTGTCGGAATTTTGTTACAAAGGAGTTCTTTTACGTGCCAGTAAATGTACCGACACGAGGCTGGCGTATTTGAGCACCTTGAAAAACCACCAGAACCTGCCAAGTTGGGGTCAGCAGGCCAGCGCCCTCAACCTTCTGAGCCACTCAGCCCGGTAGTTTCAGCCACGCCAACTACATTATCAGGTAGCAAGGTCCACCAAGGCACTGATAGTCGTATATATATGTTTTAACAAACTGCTTTATATCTCACCGACACATAGGTCCTATGGCGGCGATGGATAGGAAAGGGCTAGGAGTGGGAAGAAAACGGCCGTGGTTCTCAGTTAAGGTACAGCCCCAATATTTGCCTGGTGTGACAATTGGAAACCACGGAAAACTATATTCAGGTCAGCCGACAGTGGGGTTCGAAGCCACCATCTCCTGGATGCAAGCTCACAGCTTCGCGCCCCTAACCGCATGACCAACTCGCCCGGTGCACGGAAGGTAACTGTCATGGTTACAGAAGAAATGCTAGTGAACTATAGCTCTAGAGACTGAAGATTTCAGCTTTGCGAGGCCTCGGGAGTCCAGTTTTACGCCCTTCGTGGCCCTTCCCTTTCTTTTGCAGATATCTTCATTCTTCGAAGTGACGGACTTCTTTCATTTTATTCCTGAACTGGGAATGATTGCCCAGTTGTACTTCGTCTTAAAACAATAATCACCACAGCATGCTGCACATCCATGGCGGGAAGTCTGGGGTTTAAAATTTGCAGGATTTATCATCTCGCGATAAAATTGCAAGTGAGGTGTGCGTAGGCGATGCGATAAAATGTTGCTTTGTTCACATCGAAGGGCGTGGGTTCGATAACCGTCAGAAAATCGAAAAATTTAGAAACAATACTACCATGTTTGTAGAGGTACATGACCTTACAATTTCCTCCACCCAGAATAGCAGCGAGTATTTACGTTAATTTCTGCGAACAAAAGCACAGTCATACGGTAAACCAATTTATTCCCTTTAGCTCTGAAGTTACGAGTGATGGAAAACTTTACCTGCAGTTCCTCCAGGGTCTTCATGACTGTACCAGGTTATGGTCCTGCTGTGCTTCATATGGAACACAGCTGATGTGAGATTACCAACTGACGGAAGAGGTGAATATAATCTATCTGAGAAAGTCTCAAAATATGTGAACATAAATATTAAACATGAGAAAAAAAAGTAAACAAACTAATTCATCCGGTTTTTTGGAGTCAGACAAATGAAATTCGAATCGAATTTTCAGTCTTAAGGTGAATCGTGATTGAAATTTTGAACTTCCGCAGTTTTCTAGCCATCACCTCCAATTTCTAACCATGAAATGTTTAAGAATATTTGTAAATTAGTTTTGACCTATAGTTTTTTCATTTTACTATACAATACGAAAAATATTCTTTGCGTCAATTTTGTTTTTGTTTTGGAGGGTTGAACTTTGAACAGCTGATCCTAACACATACAATTACAAGTTAATAACCAATATAACAAAACTAAATAAACCCCATGGTGCTATAGCGCGGCCGCGGCACAGCCCGAAGGCCTGCAGACTACGAAGTGACGCGTTGTCAGCGTGGCGAACCCGTCGCCTCCGGGTGAGAGAGACACGCTACCAGTAGCTCGCCAGGCCGACACATTTCTTACACATACCGGAAGATATCCTTAAGGTTTTATAGGAATACAATAGAAAATTGGATGCAAGGAAAATATTGAAAAATATAGAAAAGATAAATCAGTAAGTGAAAGCGTAGACTTCCTACCTTCTGTTAAAAATGGTACTTGGAACTTCAAAAATGGTAGTAGGGTGAAAATAATTACATTTTCTAGAAGATGACTTGAAAAAATTGAGAAATCCAAATTTCAGTCATGACTACTCTTAACCTGAATAGGGATGGGGAAAAGTAACGTTCAACAGCTGATTCACACACAAAATTAAAAGGCCAATTACTATGAGTTCGTTCCCACTGCAACTAACTCAGACGTGATCTCACATAGGCCTAAGTCTTCGATCCTACACCTCAGAGTGAATCATCAACTCATTAGATGATGGTATCTTATGGGCATTGCCTCTTGATTTCCACCGGTTACAAGGTTACGAGTACAGACAAAATAATAGTGTAATGTCCGGATGTGAGTCAAGCGAGATATGAGTCACAACGGTAAGAGCTACTTCGTATCTTCAGTTCTATGTAAAAATCTGGGACCTCTGACTGATTCAGCAAAGAAAACTGGTGTTGAATGTTGTGTTACGAATAAAACGAGGAAATAATAAAATCTTCGTAACATGAACACTAGAGTGTTCCCAAGGTAATAATAATAAAAACCACGAAACAAATCCACATCCTGTTTCCAGTCACTTGACAGCGTCAGGAATAGAATTAATGAAGCCCCATCTACCGGCGAGGACAAAAACTGCGCCGGCTGCCGAAGCCTGTCGCACCACTCTGGGGCAATGATTAATGACCGACGAATGAAATGATATTGGAGACTGTTGTTGGAATAAAAGGTGACAAGGTAAACCGGAGTACCCGGAGAAAAACCCGTCCGCCTCCGCTTTGTCCAGCACAAATTTCACATGGAATTACCGGGATTTGAACGACGCAACTCAGTGGTGAGTGGCCGACGCACTGCCGCCTGAGCCACGAAGGCTTAAATAAAAAAATAAAAAACATGAAAAGTGGGAAAATAAAAGACCAATCAAGGTACGGTACTCCAGACTAATACCGAAGGGGGTGGGTGTAATTTAGGAAATTTATTAAAGAAACACGAAGACGTCGTTCTTGGAATTTGAACGATATATCTCAGTATCGAGCAAGAACGATGCTATTTTGTTCTTATTGGTTTCTCAAAATGCCACTTTTAAGATAATCACTTAACAGCGAAATGGTGAACAAGGGGATTTTTTTTGGTGATTTCCGTTTGACGTAGGACAGGGCAACCGTCCTTTCTTGACACTAATCAGAGAAGAACATGAATGAGGTTCGATTCTTCGAAGAATGAAGGAACCCGCAAAAGAAAGAAGGGTTACAACGGTTACAAAGGACGTGAAAATGAAAGAGACCCTAGGCCTCACAATCCTATCATCGTCGGAGTCTGAAGAGAATGCTAGTTTCCGAAGGGAGGTCAGAGAGGAAAGGTGATAGTGAGGTGCCTGGCTCAAGTGACAGATCGGACAATGTATATATGTGTGTGGTTAGAGCTCAGTACTAGTAGGATGCCAAACTCAGTTGGGCCCTCGTGATCACTACACACGATTCACAAGTTGCGATATCTCAGGAGTTGGGGGTACAGCAAATTCGGAGTAGTGCGATTGAAAGATGTTGGTATAATAATACTAATAATAATAATTAATTACTACACATTATTGTTTAATGTCCTACTAACTACTTTTACGGTTTTCGGTGACGTTCCAGTGTCGGAAATGTTATTCCGCAGTCCACTCACGTGTCAGTAAATAAATCGACGCGAGGCTGGCATATATGACCACCTTCAGATACCACCAGGCTAAGTCAGGATCGAACCTGCCAGTTTGACAACCCGAGATCGATCAAGATTCGAACTTCGGCCGTACAAGTGGAAAGCCACTGCGTTAATAATGCCCCCCACATATCACCATTAACTACACCAAAACTAACCCCATGGCACTACAGCCCTGAAGGGCCTTGGCCTTCCAAGCGACCACTGCTCTGCCCGAAGGCCCGCAGATTGTGAGGAGTCGTGTGATCAGCACGACGAATCCTCATTCTTGGCTTTCTAGACCAGACATATCTTTTTTTTTTTTTAAGTTGCTTTACGTCGCACCGACACAGATAGGTCTTATGGCGACGATGGGACAGGGAAGGGCTAGGAGTGGGAAGGAAGCGGCCGTGGCCTTAAGTAAGGTACAGCCCCAGCATTTGCCTGGTGTGAAAATGGGAAACCACGGAAAACCATTTTCAGGGCTGCCGACAGTGGGGTTCGAACCTACTATCTCCCGAATACTGGATACTGGCCACACTTAAGCGACTGCAGCTATCGAGCTCGGTCATATAATAATAATAATAATAATAATAATAATAATAATAATAATAATAATAATATATTAATATATAATATAATAATATAATATAATAATATAATAATAATATAATAATATATTATTATTATTATTATTATTATTATTATTATTATTATTATTATTACTGGCCTTACCTGAGCGCTTGTACTCAACATTTCACATATTCACTCCTGAATACATACATTGTTGTTGCTTCTCGCAATACCGAAGACAAATTTGACTTTCATGAAAATTGATCTTTCTCCAATAATTTAGCATACAGAGTGATTCCTGCACCACCAGGTGTCATCTTGCTTCTTTCCTGTGCAGACTCGTCTAAAGGTGTAAGGGGGCCGCATAGGGCGTGGGATAAGCTACCGTAGCGGTCTGGCAGAACGAGTTCTGTAGCCGTGAGACAAGATGGCATCGTAAAAATTGTATCTATGGACTAGCACCGAGAAAAGAATAAGATATATGTTTTCCCCTCTGTGCTTACCGTGATCTATATTCAAGGAGGACTATATTATACAGTATGTATATTCACTCTAATTTGAATTGCAGAGGTTCGCTTCAAGATGCCGAAGGAACCTTCGTAGTTACCACTCGAACCGATAACAGTACTATTGCTAACAGCAGAGTGAGAGCGCTGAAACGCTGAATAACAGGAATAGAAATTATATTGTTCAGAGATCCCGAGGTATGAATCGGGGTAACCTGAATGTGTTTTCTGCCCTCGAATTCGCCTTCGGCGCTTCCGCAAATCAAATCTAGAGTGAGCCCTACGTAAACATTATTTGGATACTCCTCATATAGAGGAATAAGCACATGGATGCTTTGACCAAAGCAGCATGTAGAACCGGCCAGATGTGAATACTCCGAGCATTCCCTTCTATAACGCATAAACTGTGGCCAAGCGTACTTATGAGCAATATGAAATGTCGTATGGCTTTTAGTGCCGGGATATCCCAGGAAGGGTTCGGCTCGCCAGATGCAGGTCTTTCTATTTGACTCCCGTAGGCGACCTGCGCGTCGTAATGAAGATGAAATGATGATGAAGACAACACATACACACAGCCCCCGTGCCATTGGAATTAACCAATTAAGGTTAAAATCCCCGACCAGGCCGGGAATCGAACCCGGGACCCTCTGAACCGAAGGCCAGTACGCTGACCGTTCAGCCAACGAGTCGGACTATGAGCAATAATTAACGCTAAAGGACTTAACCAAGACACTCCGCCATACAACAGACTCTTCCATGACGTCCAAGATATTCAAAATAGAATTATCAGAGAGGATTAATCATATCCATCGTTCGGTTCCCTGGCTGAGTGGTCAAGGTTCAGACAGCCCCAGGTTGATTTCTGGCCGGGCTGCGTATTTTAATTGCGTCCAGTTCATTTCTCTATATTGGGGGATGAATATTTGTCTTCGTCTTAATACAAGTTTTCATTTACATTTACACTAACATCAATCTTTAAACATGAAATACCATCCCTTCACATAGGGCTGGCGTCAGGACGGGCATCCGGCCATAAAACTCGGCTTAATACACATTAGTGCCTACCCCAAATGATTGGGAAAAGGCCAGTATAGGAAATAAATGACTTTGGGAATGTGAAGCATGGTACTGTACTAACAAACTTATGCCACAACAGCGCATACCTTTAACGTAGCGTACAAATACCCCCTAGTTCTTTGGCATAAAAGGAGCGTGTTTTTCGTTCAGTCGAGTTCACTTAGTTTTCTAAAAATGTCACTTGGTTCAAGATCATCCATATAATTATAACAAATACCTAACAAATCACCACAAATTAAGTAGAATATCTGTCAATTTTACACAAAAGAGCTGGACTGAGTGGGTCAGACGGTTGAGGCGCTGACCCAACACCAATTTAGCAGGTTCGATCCTGGCTCAGTCCGGTGGTATTTGAAGGTCAGCCTCGTGTCGGTAGATTTACTGGCACGTAAAAGAACTCCTGCGGAACTGGATTCCGGCACCTCAGCGTCTCCGAAAACCGTAAAAGTAGTTAGTGGGACGTAAAACTAATAACATTAATATTAAACGAAAGAGGTCATGAAAAAACGTATTGCTTATACAATTGGAGAAACAGAGCAATAAAGCAGTGATCTGTTGATTTTCAGAGAGTATAGTATCCGAAACACAGGCTCATAATAATTATGCACACTACGAGACTCCGCACTAATCAGATCCATCTGCATACAAATGAATGGGGCTGACATGTGGAACACATGCTTTTGGGAACAAGAAAATCGATTGCCAATGAATAAGACGCTTGTTATGTATGAAGTCATGTTTCCTAAGGTAGCGCATACAACTGATAGTGAATTCTCGCACTGACAGATAGGAGGCATAAAAGGGGATACTGTTCTCCACACAAAGAACTGGTACGACTTACGTCAGCTGCTTCTCTATTCTCCACACTGTCGAGCAACTGAGGTTAAAGCAAAAGAAATCGAAGTGACTGTGCTGGGCAGAAAATGCAAAGAAAAAGTGGTCATTGACCGTGCTTGCGGGACCTTTAAGATTCTCCGTTGTGCGAGGTTTATTCATCCTTTTCATACCTTCTCCCCTTCTCAGAGCAATATCGTCTTGCTTTAAATTCTACACCCCTCCCCTTTTGATGGATAAAAGATGCCAGATCTTGCGACTGGTTCCGCTCGTCTGGTCTTAACATTTTTCTAAAGCACACCTGGCTTATATACGCAAGTTCTTTGTATAGCTTCGCTAAGGGAGTTTGGGAGGTGGGGGAGTACTTACAATAGCTCCTTAGTGCCTTCCTTCACGTCTAGGAGCTGGGTTCACCTTTAAGTCGCGTGCCAGGCGCGTGCACCCACCCCCATCTCTCCTTCACTTCCGTCGACCAGACGAAGGGTGTCTGGCAGACATGCGGGTGACTAACTTCTGCTCTTCACGATCAAATGGAATATACAGGAAATGGGAAGTCACAACATCAACTTTCAATTTCTTACTTTTCTGTCAATCGTACTTGATAACCGGAACTTCGTGGTGCATGTCTCAGAAATTGCCACCTTCCATTCTAGTTACTTCATTCTTGAAACATTGTGGTGAGTCCGATGTACTTACAAGGGGAGCTATGAGGTCGTCGATTTCGTTCAAACTCCGAAAGTTGATCTAATTCGAATATAAATAGGTATGTGTTAAAGGATTTGTGCTATTGGCTATTTAACGAGAAAAGCCCTTCAACTCTAATAGCCTGCAAACCTGCTTGCAACTTGCGAGTCAGTATCTGGTCTAGTGGACAGCGTCCGTGACTTCCACATGGCGGCCATTTTTGTTTCTACCTTCTCCCTTTTCCTTTTATCCATGCGGCAGTAACCGGAATCAAACCCACGCCTCCGAGGATGACAACAGTGCTAACCGTTGCACTACGGAGGAAGACATGCGCAGATTTTTTTTTTCCAAGTTGTTTTACGTCGCACCGACACATAGGTCTTATGGCGACGATGGGATAGGCAAGGAGTAGGAAGGAAGCGGCCATGGTCTTAAGGTACAGCTCCGGCATTTGCCTAGTGTGAAAATGGGAAACCACGGAAAACCATCTTCAGGGCTGCCGAGACAGTGGGCTTCGAACCCACTATCTACCGAATGAAAACTCACAGCTACGTGACCCAAACCGTACGACCATTTGCTCTGTGAAATGCGCAAATTAAGTACAAGCCGCATCATAAAATCATTTTAACACACGGCTTGACATAGTCACTTTTTCTGTTATTCTTATAGCCACTGCTGCAGTTACGATAAGATATTTTACAACACAAGAATAACAAACTACAACATCAAAAGCATTCGTGTAACTCTATGAAGAAAGTTTTATTTACAATGTTAACTACACACATTTTCTTGGCAATTTCACAAAGCACCGTCATTTGTCGAAGAACAAATTACTGCAGCTTAACATTGTAAGATACCAGTGTTTGCTCTACAAATGAATACATTGTGACACACTTTTTAGAGAACGTAGACTATTTTACCACAAATTTTGTCACAAAAATTAGTCTCGTCATTTAACTATCAGTGTCTTTACATCCTTTCAATTGGTATGTACTTTTTGTGGCCCTGGATGGCGGAATGTTACCTCGAACCAGAGACATCCGTGTGGAAGTTGGAGACGTTGATCACTCCACCAAAGACAAGGCTACTACAAGGATTGCCCAAATGAAACAGTTTTGTTGGTTTCAGTAATGATTTATTGCTCGGAATACGTGAACATACAAGAAGTAAAGAGTGATGTATCTCCCTAAATACAGTATCGTTGTTTGTTCACGCCAAATGTCCCAGCGGTCCACTTTATGACATACTCCGAGCGAACAAAGTCCGTGATTGGCGGTGAAATCATCCTTCAACGGAGAGTCTGATTCACCATTGCTTGCGAACCGGAATCCTCGATTGTTCTTTTTCTTCAGTTTCTCACTGTGCCAGACCTGGTATTGACACGTCCTTACTCATCATGAAATTCTAACACTATCAGAACACCGTACAGCGTCAAACACTCATTCTCATTCACATCCTTCATACGACTGTAAATGTCTGCTCCGCTAAAGACATCTGTCACCAAAAACTGAAAAGCCGATGCTGGCCAATTCTGTCCGAATTCATGGCAAAACCATATCTAATCACTGTTTCCGCACGCACAAACAACAGATTAGTGTGATAAGCTGTCCTCCCGCGGAGGACCGGGTTCGATTTCCGGCTCTGCCACGAAATTTGAAAAGTGGTACGAGGACTGGAACGGGTCCACTCAGCCTCGGGAGGTCTCCTAAGTAGAGGGGAGTTCGATTCCCACCTCAGCCATACTCTAACTGGTTTTTCGTGGTTTCTCACTTTTCTTCCAGACAAATGCCGGGATGGTACCTAACTTATGACAACGGCCATTTCCTTCCTTTTCCGTGTCTATCCCTTTCAATCTTCCCACCCCTCAACAAGGCACCTTCAACATAGCAGGTGAGGCCGCCTGGGCGACGTAATGATCCTTCTCCCCAGGTGTATCCCCGGCCCAATGCCTCTTGCTCCAAGGCACTGCCCTTAAGGCGGTAGAGGTGGGATCCCTAGCTGAGTGCGAGGGAAATCCGATGCTGGACGGTAAACGGCCTAAGACAGAAAGAAATAAAGAAAGAACAAACAATACATTAGAACTTTCCGACGATTCCAGATTTCTTTCTGACATACGTAGCCATTCATCAACGCATACGAGGTACTATTTCTTCCAACAATGGCGCTCGTACCAAAGTCTCAGTTTCATTTAGGCAACCCTTAAACATGCACTCTCACGCAAATTGCCAACAGGTATGCAGGTTGTTCAATTTCAAGGACTATTTCCTCGTTAAATGAGGGCCAAATGGCATAAACCCTAGTACACGTATATTTATTTTTGACGTAGATGCGCTAGTTGCAATTATTTGAGAGTAAAATTTAGATGGGAACGAAAGAGATAACAGTTCACAGTTGATAGAAGAAAACTATGGAAACAACTAACAAGAGGAGTCTACTATACAGTGTGGAGGACACCGATTTTGTCGAGCTTTCGCGAGATTACCACACAGGCCTACGTACAAAACCAATACCAATTTGAGACATTTTCTCGAATGGGTTCTAATTTACGAGATTTTAGCGTTTCATTTTTCAAACATCAGATAAGCTGTTATATAATCCACCATTCAGTCCAGCTCCTTGACTGAATGATCAGTGTACTGATCTTCGGTTTAGAGAGCGCCCGGGTTCGATTTCTGGCCGGATTCCCTCGGCTCCGAGACCCGAGTATTTGCGTTCGTCTAAATACACTTCATCTACATACACTACACTACACTGCTGATCATCACAGACACACTCATCCCTTTACACAGAGTTGCCGACAGGAAGGGGAAGGGTAAATCCATATCAACTGTCGACTCCAATAAACAGAGAAAGATTATTAAAAGGAGAGAAAGAAGAAGAAATGTTGAATGCGCTAAGTAACTACATTATCATTAAGTTCCAATTTCCACATTAATGAAATTCGACATAGTATGAAACAGAAGTTCGGGAATCACTGAATAATGAGTTAAGAGAGTGCAAACCACATTGTTCATTTCTTGTCAGTTTTATTACCCGTTTACTCCTTTCTTGGGGCTGCCTGGCCGAGGCGGTAAAGGTGTGCTCGGTTCGCCCGGAAGGACGTGGATTCGAATCCCCGCCAGGAAGTTGTAAAATTTAAGAAACGAGATTCCCGCTTTCGGAGGTGCACATGGCCCTGAAGTTCACTCAGCCAACACCAAAAATGAGTACCAGATTAATTCCTGGGGGCAAAGGCGGCCAGGCGTAGAGCTACACCACTCTACCCCACCAAGTGCCGAGGTTACGGATAGTGGAAGCCTTTACTTTTTGACCCCTCCAAGGGCCTTCATGGCCTGTACGGAGATGACTTTGCTTTTTTTTTATTTTTATTTTTTACTCCTTTCTTAATTCTGAAAGGGAACATTCTTTCTCAATATGACTTAAGCACAGCAATGCTGACCTATGCCGTTGGTCAGTCTTCTGGTTACAGTAACTAACGTTTCCATTGTCCTCCCCCAACTGTCGTGAACCTCTTCGAATGACAGTTTAGTACTATGTGTATTATATATTCGTGCAGAGCACTTTTAAGGTAGCGTAAAATGTATTCTGTAATACTTACATCCCGTATAGGAACGGTTGAAACAGGTGTAGAGTTTAAAGCACGTGCTGGCCATATGGCGTGCGGCCAGCATATAGCAATTAGAGTATTACGAGTAAGACGGCATTAATTACCCCCACCCTTTCAGTTTCCTGCCGCAGTTCTCCCTAACCAACGCAACGGTATCCAATGCCACAGCCTGAGACACAAAAGACATTTATACACGAAAATGCTGGGATCGTACAACCCAGCCCATTTCTCTTCCTACATTATACAGTATACGCCTAGGCTATCTGTGTCCGACTCTTTGGCTGAATGGTCGGTTCACAGGGGTCCGGGTTAGATTACCGGCCGGGTCGTGGATTTTAACCTTAATTGGTTAATTCCAATGGCTCGAGAGCATTATAAATCAAGAAATCATCCTAGGTAGGGCCCTCATCTTCACAGACATGCAGGTCACCTAATAGGCCGTCCACAAGAAAAAGACCCGCACCAGGCCTCTCCGGAGGCCATACGCCATTATTATATTAGGCTATCTGTGACAGCTGATGGTGGATCTGTTGGGAATCCAACCAGCTATTGGGCTCAAGACTGCACCACGACGTAGTTACGCTATTTCATAGTGTTTTAATGTTTCTTCAATTACTTCCCGAGACACCTAATTTATAATCCCAACCACTGAAAAATAATGGTTTTACGTCCTACTAACATCGTTGTATGCTTTTCGCAGACGTCGAGGTGCCAGAATTTTGTCCCGTAGGAGTTATTTTACGTGCCTGTAAATCTACCAACACGAGCCTGGCGTATTTCAGCACCTTCAGATAACAAGGGTGGGATAGGTCCTGCCAACTTGGGCTTCTACCATACGAGTCACTCAGCCCGACTTAACAAGAGTCGCTTCACTTACAAAGAATTGACATTGGCCGTTTTAATGTACAGCATATCTCTTGATATTATATTTTCAGGTCTCGTCATTAACTTTACGAGCAAATGATAATTATAATAGGTTCAGTCCGACACAAAGAAAGACTGAAGAAGTGCACGGGTGAGAAGTACACCATATGGTGGTCAGTTCATGAATATTCCTAGCATACGAACGTAGTTAGGTAGCCCAGTTACCATGTGTTTTAAAGACAAAGGCTACCTGAAGAAATACCGAGAACCTGCGAATAATAATAACAGATACGCAGGTTTCCGCAGAACACAATAACTATGTCGTCGAAGAAATACTGCTCTGCAGCACTTACTATTACGAACGAGAAATCTTTGATAAAACTCGCGTTGAATCGTAGATGACAAAATCTTAATGGCCAGAGTTCTAAGCTGAAATATTCACATAACGGTTTTCCTAAGTGCAACGACGAATACAGTGAATTTCGAAATAAACAATACCTAATATACATAAATTAAGCTAACATGAGTGCAGGTGCTCCAACATTAAAATACTTTAAAAGGGCAAGCATGCAAAAACCAAGCTAAAGATAATTTGGACTACAAATATTAAGTTTTCTGGAATACGTTTAACTAAACCTGGCGAGAGAGAGGTTGTTCCCTCCCGCCGTCATAGTTCTAGTACAATCGATCGTTCTCCTGTGAGAAGAAATCTGTGAGCACCTCTGGACCAAAAGTGAGCATGTTAAAGGACATATGGAAAAGTTATGATTTCAACTGAAATGCATATTCACTTGAAGCTCCCATTCACCCATTATCTTCAACATAAAGCATGGGAACTTTGCACATACAAACACTATCTTTTAAACCAAAAACAAAAATATGGCATACATGCATCTATGTCCCTGAAAAATAATTCTTATATTAATAATGCATCATGATTTCTAGATACACTTTTCTGAGAAACTGTCGAGTCTATAAATATAATATTTGTTTTGATTATTCACAGGGTTTGTTTCTACACTGTAGGTGAACTTTATTTTGATAAACTGTCAAATAAAATATTAAATGTTACAACATTACTAAAATATCACTTATGACCATTTTCAAATGAGCAAGTAATAAAAAATACCTACTATGTGAATTGAAGTATGCTACATACATCATATGTGTAAAGTTTATAAAGTCTCTGCCCGATACTTTCTGCAAAAAGTGCACCTAGAAATTATAATACTTTTTTTAAACCAGAAATACAAAATAATTTTACAGGAACACGAGTCGTGCAAGTTTATCTAATTTCACTTAATATCTTGGTTAAGATTAGTTAAGAATCCCTGCTGCATGTTATATATCTAAAAACAAAAGATAACGTTTACATAAATTAATTTAACGTTTGAGGACCGGAGAAAGATATGAAAAAGGTCTGTCCGTTGGGTCAAAAGTCTGGAGCTGGTTGGATGCTCAGTCAGAACCACTACAAGTTATGCGGTTGTACGGAAACCGTACGGCAACACCAGAGGCATACTAGGCATAATAAGGAGTGGGGCATTTTGCAATTGCTTTTCTCACTGGACCAGAAAGTGTTATTGCAGCAAGAGTGGTACTATGAGCAGCACATCCATTAAAATCCGGACCTACTAGTAGTGTTCCAAATGCCATTACTCAGCACCATGATTACCTCAGCGGCTTCCATACTGTTACAGGTATAAATGAGACCCAAGTTTTCAATGGAAGCCACATTTTGCTCTGGTCTACGTCTAGAGACAGGTGCACAAAAATATTACATCCATCAAGATATAACAATGGACGCAGTATAATAATTTCGTGTGGCTATTTCTAGCCGAGTGCAGCCCTTGTACGGCAGACCCTCCGATGAGGGTGGGCGGCATCTGCCATATGTGGTAACTGCGTGTTATTGTGGTGGAGGATAGTGTTATGTGTGGTGTGTGAGTTGCAGGGATGTTGGGGACAGCACAAACACCCAGCCCCCGGGCCATTGGAATTAACCAATGAAGGTTAAAATCCCCGACCCGGCCGGGAATCGAACCCTGGACCCTCTGAACCGAAGGCCAGTACGCTGACCATTCAGCCAACGAGTCGGACAATGGAAAAGTACAAGTGAGCTACATTTTAATGGAGAAAAGTCGATGGCATAAAATATTGGGTATACGTGTGAAAAAAGTGTTTCGTGGTTTTCTGCGAATTGCACGGATATTCTCAGTTTAAAATATGCATTACATACTGAAAAAGGCCTATTCAAAATTATTTAAAATCTTTGCAAATATTCACGTGAGTAGGTCGTAAGTTCAAGTCCTAACACCTACTTCCTCAAAGACCTTCCGGAATACGAACTATCATTATGCTGAAATTTTCTGGACTTAACTACCCCATTTAGGACCGCAATATAACGGCGGAAGTCAGCTGTAGTTTACAAGTCCAGTTCACGCAATCGCAGAAAGAAAAAACTTCCATCTGACTTCGAGCTTCAATTCTAATGAGCCTACGGTTGACAGTCCAGACAATGGTTTATAGACTTCAAAACTATTGTCTTTCTCTGGAGACCTTCTGTACTGTAGGGTGGCAGTGCAATGCCAGGTGATAATGCTTGCTAGCGTTCAAGCATTACTTCCTGCGATCTTGATCGACAAGCACAAGCGCCCACGCAGGCTGCGAGAGAGAGAAGAGAAAGTGGGAGGGGGTGTCTGAGGGTCCCGCAACCTTGGAGCCACCACCTGCCTTCTTGAGCGCGTGCCGTCTCAAGACATTTAAAGAGCTCGCCTTCCACGTGTTACAGAAGGAGATTTAAAACGGGTTCTTCACTCATCAGTCACGCATTCTACATAATTTATGGAAATTATTGAACATTTTTCATAAATACGCCTTTGTTATTGCAGAAATCAAAACCAAAGGGAGAAATTCACAAAATATAAGGGTTTTATCACAGAGCTGTTGAATATTTCTTACAATTACATATAATTCACAGCCGTGCGCCTAAGCGCAAAACGTTCTAAATAAAAAAATGAAATTGACACAGAAGAGGACGATCCCGGAAATCTTCAACATCTGCACTATTTCCCGAAAACTTATCTATATAAATAAAATTAAAATGTTGTCTATTTAAACTTTTTTATTCGTACTTAGTTTTTATCTCTGACTATGTACTGTACGAAACCAAACCCCATGGTACTAAAGCCCTAACGAGCTGTGACCGCTGCTCAGTCCCAGGCCTGCAGATTATGAGGTGACGCATGATCAGTGCGACGAATCCTCTCGGCCGTTATTCTTGGTTTTGTAGACCGAGGTACTGTATACAAAAGTAGGTTCTGTTCAATTTTCGTCTGTGTGTTACATCACGGGAACATTATTAAACAGAATTTCACGTGACAGTATTTCAAGTTCACGAAAAGGCGGGCTGTGCACTAGGCTACGTTTATGTGATTAATATACAGTGCCTTAACCTGTTAAAGAGACCGAAATCGAAAAAATTGTCAAATTTATCTTCTACCTGTG
This sequence comes from Anabrus simplex, assembly GCF_040414725.1. Lineage (NCBI taxonomy): Eukaryota > Metazoa > Arthropoda > Insecta > Orthoptera > Tettigoniidae > Anabrus > Anabrus simplex. The sequence continues at coordinate 431,603,589 of NC_090267.1, forward strand.
GATATTAAAAGTTGTACAAAATAAATTGCGGTGATTGGTGGCGGTGATTATTCCGAACTTTTATGCTACTGTCATTTTTATCATAGAAACTAAGATAACCGTGATTACTTTCTCCATAAACGTCCAGTTATCTCCACAAATCTCACTTCTGCTTGCTCGTTGTTTTAAAGAAAATCTCACTTCTATAGTATATACTACTTGTTAGAGAAAATTCAATTTTCAATATTACATATCCTATATACTTTTACAGGCCGGCTCCGCTGTGTAGGGGTAGCACGCCTGCCTCTTGCCCAGATGCCTCGGGTTCGACTCACAGCCAGGTCAGGGACTTTTACCTGTGTCTGAGGGCTGGTTCAATGTCCACTCAGCCTACATGATTACAATTCAGGAGCTATCTGACAGAAAGCCAAGAATAACGGCCGAGAGAATTCGTGTGCGTCGCTCAGTTCGAGTGCGCCCGATTCGTCGTGCTGACGAAGCGTCACTTCGTAATCTGCAGGCCTTCAGGCTGAACAGCAGTCGTTTGGTAGGTTATGGATCTTCGGGGCTACTGTGTCATCGGGTTTGGTTTAAATACTTTTACCGTTTAAGCAATGTTAACGGAGATATTAAGAAACTTAGTTTTTATTGCCAAATCCATGAACGGCGCGAGTCGCTGACGTGGAAGTCTCAAAAAGCCATCAATGACGGGTAGAGCAGCGAGTTCACAATAAGAACGATCCGAGAATGCACAACAGCGTTTATATGTGTCTTACAAAAACACTGCCTTTTGTTCAGAATAAATTCTCTCAACTTTAAAATTCCAAGGCTACGGAGATTTCTTTACCAATTAGGATTTGACGATTTTTCTTTAGTGTTTTAAAAGACCAGTAAGAACAGATAAGTTATACAGTAAGTACACTGTGTCCGAGAATTTCTGATTGTCTCTATGTCTGTACATTTATTTCATCAGTTGCTAGTTCCTAAAACCGTATCCCTGACTATGGATGAATGCAGATCCAGTGTTAACAGTTGCAATGAATCTACATGCTTATGGTACAAAAGCTACTCCCGTATTAGACTGAGTGGGTAGTGACGGTAGAATACGACCACGTTACCCCATGCCTGTCACAAAAGGCGAAAGGCTCTGTCAACTTGTGAGCGCGCGTTGGCGACCATGGGGCCCACACCAGAGTTTGGAATTGCTTACACTTACTTGTGCACAGCTCCTCCCTTGTTTCCATCTGATCTACCTTGTTCAACTCTACTCCGAAGGTCCAAATGAGGGTTGCGATACCTGGAGTGTCTCATTTCTACGCCCTTTGCAGCCCTTACTTTTCTTTTGATTTATACATTCATTCCTCTCGCAGGGTCGGAACTTCTCCATTGTTTCTTCTGAAAGTGGTAAGAGAGGATGGTTTTCTAGTTTTATATCTCCTTAAAACAATCACCCCCACTACCACAAACCGAGTATATTTCGGTTATAAAACACGATCCATACTGCATTTCACAGCGTACCATTCAAATTAGTTAGCTTTAAAGCGAAGAACTCTACAGTAGTTTTTCGAGTAATCTGAGGTAATAATTCGCGTTTCCTTTATACAGTTTCCAGAAAGTCAGTGATAATTAAATTAATACTATTTTAGTATCTTCTCTATTTACTTATTCCTTCATACTATCTACCTACAGTTCCATTGATGTAGGTTAATTAATAAAAAAACCAACAGCTGAGTCCACACGAACTTTAATAGATACCCTGTAGCGAATATCGAAAAAAAAAACCCACTAGTTTACAATGATTGTATTAGTATGAATGTACTGTAATAAAATTTAGAAATCAAAAGCCACTCTGAACAAGAAGCCTTAAATGTCTATGAACATCTGCTGCTGTCCAGACCCGTTCGTGCCACTGTCGCAGCGGCACCCTGATAGTCATGCAGCCCGCCGTGCCTTTGTGCTCACAGTGCAGCATATACGTCGGGCGTTCTACATCGCGTCCCCGCCTCCCTCAGCGTACGACTGAAGTCGAAATACGAAAATAAGGGGCTCTGTATATTTGTCGTAAAGAAATTTGATTATGACTGAAAAAACTAATGACACAAATATGAAAATTTTATCACTCGCAACACGTCGGCAGGCTGTTTCCTTCAACAACAAATCATACACAAACATTCCAGCAGTGAAATCATCACTTCATAAAATACTAACAAAATAGTAATGATACATCAAAGTTTAAAATTTCTAGATATAACTTCCAGTTCGAGATACGGAGTTGCAATTTTCACAGAACAATTTTGTTGGTTATAACAATGCGGCTTTCTGTGCAGTGTGGAATAGAATAGTTTCAAGATACAAAACGTATTAATACAAAAATAAATAAATACGTCGTTAGATAAATATATATAAAGTACCCAAGTCTACAGAAACGAGCATACAGGGCGTTCTAGTTTAAAATGATGTCGGCTATAATTTCACAAACAAAACGGAATATTACTCTATAAGAACGACCATATGTATAAATACATCAATATACCACAGTCCCATTAGGGACAAATTTTGTCAGGCGTGTGTCACGCACAAAGCATTGGCATTATTTTCACTAGAACCAAATTCACATACGCCAGCCTCGTATCGGTAGATATACCGTCACTTAAGACAATTCCTTCGGGACAACGTTCTGGCACCTCGGCGTCTCCGAAAACCATAAAGTAGTTGGTAGGATGTAAACTTATTATTATTATTGAAGCAAGATACCTTTGATCATCACTTTCTAATCACCACTGGTCAACTCTTCATCTCTTCTGTCCAGAGGGGGAATAGATTTTTGAAGCCTAGAAAATCTTCTGCTCACTTTTTGTGGTCTTCCGCTCATTCTTTAAGAGGTATGAACTCTTCAGTTTATGTTCATATCATCATAGTTAATATACCACAAATAATAATACATATACAGTATTTAGATAAAAAATAATTATTTATATGTGTATATTTTTATATTTGTAAATTAGTCTGGATAAGTTAAATTTGATAACGGTTCCAGAATTGTTCAATACCCTCACCATTCCGAGTATTAGTAGAAAGCAAAATAAAATCAAGTTCTTAATACTCATTTGTGATTTTCTTTACAATCAGTAATCCTGGCCTAGTGGTTAATACTGTTGATCTTAGCCAATTTAAGATGTGCTGGTTGGATGAGTCGCGATTAACCCAGCCTCGACGGAACAATTTAGGAAATGTTTTAATTTTAGACTAAGCGCCTCTGCCATAAACACAAGTTAAGCGACTGGGAGTGATGCGTATATTACAACTTTACTGCAGGAGGACCGACAGTAGACACACAGGTATCATACTACAATCGAGCATCAATGTAACAACAACAAATCTGCATTAAGCGATATTTTTGTACGGTGTCGGCAAATTTCCTATCTTAATAATGTTAATTGTTATTCATTACAGCGATTAAGTCATTTCAGAAACGCCCTGTTGTAACGATATGTACCTTGACCTTAATAAGGTGGTCCTTGCGGACGATGGCAGATATGGCTAATGACCTGAGGATGAATATATGGAACCTTTAAAATTAGCCAGTCTTCTCAATCATTTTATACTGTGTGGATGTACTGGTCAACAGTAGCCTATTCTGCACGCGACTTCCTATACCTTCAAAATAACAATACGATGTGACTGAGACCGAAAATATTGTTATATGGAGGCTGGAGACTGTATATATTATGAAATTCAATGGTAAAATATTACTAAGCCTTTATTATGAAATGTGCCAATTGTGATACATGCGCTCTACAATGTCGTACGTTTGAACTAAACTAAACTAAACCCCATGGCACTACAGCCCTTGAAGGGCCTTGGCCGACCAAGCGACCGCTGCTCAGCCCGCAGGCCTGCAGATTACGAAGTGTCGTGTGGTCAGCACGACGAATCCTCTCGGCCGTTATTCTTGGCTTTCTAGACCGGGGCCGCCATCTCACCGTCAGATAGCTCCTCAATTCTAATCACGTAGGCTGAGTGGACCTCGAACCAGCCCTCAGGTCCAGGTAAAAATCCCTGACCTGGCCGGGAATCGAACCCGGGGCCTCCGGATAAGAGGCAGGTACGCTACCCCTACACCACGGGGCCGGCTGTCGTACGTTTGAAACAAGTGATAATGCAAGTGATTCAAAGAAAACCCTCGTGCTTTTATGAGAGAGACCCATCAGTATTCACTTTATGTTTTAGGTACTAAAATACCACTTAAACATCAAAAAGCCCCGGAAATTAGGTTAATATTTCTCATTTAACAAAGCCCCATGTTTTGTCCCCGATGTTATCTACTCAACTAGTATAGCGTGAGAAAGGCTGTGATCTGGATCACAGCTTCACAAGACCCCAGGTCATCCCAGCCTCGATAGAAACGAGTCAGAGAAGACTGAAAGCGAAAGCTTGTTAGCACAATGACGCAATGGACTCGCTCTTTGTCAAGGTATTTTTTTTTTACGAACCCGTATTCTATAAAGTCGGGGTTACCTCGCACCTGGCAGTGGGAGTCAACAGACTCACCCGGTGTTGATTGAATAGCCTTGTACTTTACTCACTGTGGCTCAGGGTAGACACATGCAAAAATATCAAGACACCTGCCAAGAAGTTCATAGCAAAAACACCTTCAAAGTATTACCTGCAGAAACTCTGGAATATCTTGTCGTACTTCGAAGAGCTAGTAGTTAATGGAAACGTGCTAGCGACGCACCGGTTAATGAATACTAACTTTAGATTCCAAAAAGCGAAAACAAAACAACTGCTAATATGGCCCATCTCTGTGCTTCATACACCTCGAAACCAGCCTTGAATTAATAGCAGAGCCAGTAATCGTGGCTAGGTCACGTGCCGAGGAAGCTATTTTGTTAATGCCAATACCACGACGGTGGTCTGTTTGTTTCAACTTTATTTTTATCTATATTTTACTGGAAATCAACCGAATTGGCTGAGCTGTTACCTTACATTCAGAAAACAGAGTTCCAATTCCACCATCGTCAACCCTTAAAATGGTTTTCCGTGGTTACCTATTTCCACACTAGATAAATGTTGCGGCTGTACCTCAGTTAAAACCATGACCACTTCCTTCCTATAACACAGTCCCCAAAACCCACCTGAGTTGGTGCGACATTAACCCCCCCCACCCCCCACAAAAAACAGTATAAAAATGATTATTAAAAAATTAAGCACGTAGTTAATGTAGCGATCATGGCACGTCTAGTTTTATGTCTAATGCAACATGCATAGACAGTGAATCGACCACGACGAGAAGTCAATGACTATGCCACTCTGCAATTGCGCCACAATATTTTATTGTAAACAAACATATATTAGAGATACAATTGTAGATGAGGCAAGGCAATTTCGTCCCGTAAGTTTTCCTGATTTACCGATTTTCAGCGCATGCATCCTATCGAACTTACAAGCATGGCTATCGGGGTCACAAGGATTTTTTTGTAGTTTAAATTTCAAGACCCCTCATCATTTCCTCTCAACAGCTATGAGAATTCTTCCAAAACAATGGTTTTGCCCTGGAATTTCCCTCATTCTGTTCTTTGCTTAAGCAGGCCAAGTTTATTCTTTCATTTCTGTTATACTAATGAGGGGCAGGTAAGAGGAAGTAGTATATCAGTAGTGTTCCTGAATGGACAGATGTTTTATGTAGAGAGATGACTTCTTCAAACACAGCATGTTCGTAAATTTGAAACTTCAGAGAAATGATAAGGAAAGGTAGATCAACTAATCAGGAAACTATAAATTGCATGAGCTATGTGGTTTGAGTCACGCAGTTATCACTTTGTGCATTCAGTGGGTTCGAATTCCACTGTCTGCAGTCCTGAGGATGTTTTTCCAGGTAAATGTTGGGGTTGCACCTTAATTAACGCCACGGTCACTTCCTTCTCACTCCCAGTCCTTTCCTATCCCATCGTCGCCATAGGACCTATCTGTCAGTGCGACAAATTGTAATAATAATAATAATAATAATAATAATAATAATAATAATAATAATAATAATAATAATAATAATAATAATAATGCAAGTGTTCGTCTGTACGGAACCTCTTGTATTCACGATTATGAGATAAAACACCATACAGTTGGTCAACTTTTATACATTCATAGCAAGGACTGGTTGCATAAGGAATGGAATTACTAGCATTGTTCATACCTCAGACACGTCAATGAAAGTAACTTGAAGCCTTCTCCAGGGGACGCAGTGCACTGTAAACACTAGATCTCTCCGCCAAAAGGCAAGTTGTCCCATTTAAACACTTAAATGTCTCTGGCCTCAGTCAGGATCGACCTCACTATCTTGTGAATAATAATAATAATAATAATAATAATAATAATAATAATAATAATGTGTGGCCTCCAAAGAGGTCTGGTGCAGGTATTTCGAATTGACATCCACGGGAAACCTGCGCATCTGTGAGGATGGGGCCTTACCTAGGACGAAATCTTACGCTGAAGTCTGTACAAATCCCAGTCCCCAAGCCAGATGAAATAACCACTGAAGGTTAAAATCCTCGACCGGTGCCGGAATCTAACCAGAGATCCCTTGAGAACGAAAGGTCAACGATTAACTAACTGTGAGTCACTGAGGTCGTTTATTATAATTAAATTGCACGAAATACGAAAAGAATCCCTGATTCCAATAAATGAATTACAATGTACAATTACAAATTTCCTTTCTTTAGTACTACTAGTAGTAGTAGTAGTAGTAGTAGTAGTAGTAGTAGTAGTAGTAGTAGTAGGGCCACGCTAAGGGCGTGAAAATGAAAGAATCCCTAGGCCTCGCAATCCCAATACCGAGAACAAAATTTAACCAAGGCAGGTCGGATAGGAAGGATGTAAGTTGAAGCAATGTCAGACTCAACTAGGCGCCCTGTGGTAGCAGACCGGCGTCCAGGTATTGTGTAACAGTTCTATTCTCATCAATACGAGGAACTTAATTCACCCAGATTCCTTCAAGTTAATTAAAAATAAAATTTCTAGAAGAAACGTCCTGTACTAGGTAGGCCCTATATGTTTCTACATTGTATTCCTCCGCAAGATAACTACGTATTATTGGTACAGTATAATCTAAGTACCCCACTTGCTTTATTGTCTACTAGCCGTTACCCGCCGCTTCGCTCGCATGAATTTCGCAATTGGATAAGAAGAATCTTTCCTCCGTACTGCACAAAATCATTATCTGAAAATCCCTGAAGTATAAAAACTCGCCGAAAAATGAGTTAATTTAACCCAGAACCTCTTTGTAAACCACGCTTGAGGTATTGCCTTTTAGGGCCAAAATGACCATGCTACTGGCAGGGCTAACTCTAACATGCGACAGAACTGTACACGTGAGGAACAGTCCTCTCTCAAATCGAAAACAAAAAAATATTTCCTTTGTTTTTAAAGGAGATTCCAAATACTTATTTCCACGTCTGTAATATCTTCAGTTTTTGAGATTTAAGTATCCTCAAAAAGAATTCTACCTCATTTTCAGTCCTTTTTACAACCCCCGCTTAAGTAGATTTTCCGAAAAAAAATATAAAGTTTCTTTATTATTAGAGGAAATTCCAAGTGCCAATTTTCACGCCTGCAACATCGAGTTTTTGAGATATCAGTATTCTAATGAAAATAATTCAACCCCCTTTTCAGTCCGTTTTACCACCCCCTTAAATGTTTTTTCCGAAAACAAACTACGGGTTTTTATTTTTTTTAAGTTAAAAATACCAACTTTCACGTCTTTTACATGTTATCCTTTGGGGATATACTGTAAAAATGCGCATTTTAAAAATTCACCCCCGTTTTCACTTCCCCTCAAGTGGATTTTCCGGGAACAAATTATGCGCGTTTTCTTTTTACTTTTACAGGAGATGCCAAATACCAATTTTCACGTCTGCAACGGGTTACGTTTTTGAGATATACTGTAAATATACTCATTTAAAAAATTCATCCCTTTTGTCACTCCTGTTCACCCCCTCTTGATTGGATTTTCAAAAAACAAAAAATACGCGTTTCTTTATTTTTAAAGAAGATTACAAATACAAATTTTCATTTCTAAGTGGATTTTCCGAAAACAAAAAATGTGTATTTTTAAAGGAGATTCCAACCACCAATTTTCGCGTCTGTAACATCTTCAATGTTTGAGATATAAGTATACTCATGAAATGTATTCAACCCCTCCACCTTTTTTCAACCCCTTAAGGAGATTTTTCGAAAACAAAAAAAATACGCGTTCCTTTAATTTTAAAGAAGATTTCAAGTCAATGAATTATTCCAAGTACTAATTTTCACGTCTTAACTGTTTAGTATTTGAGATATAGATATACTCATTTTTAAATGTTCACCCACCCCTCCCTTCTCACCCCCTTAGCGACGGAATATCCAAACATACATCCTTAGTGAGCACTTGCACTCTAATATAAATGTATCCCCAAAATGTTGTTTATGTCCAGTAGTTTTGGCTCAGTGATGATTAATCAGTCAGTCAGTCAGTCAGTCAGTCAGTCAGTCAGTCAGTCAGTCAGTCAGTCAGTCAGTCAGTCAGTCAGTCAGTCAGTCAGTCAGTCAGTCAGTCAGTCAGTCAGTCAGTCAGTCAGTCAGTCAGTCAGTCAGTCAGTCAGTCAGTCAGTCAGTCAGTCAGTCAGTCAGTCAGTCAGTCAGTCAGTCAGTCAGTCAGTCAGTCAGTCAGTCAGTCAGTCAGTCAGTCAGTCAGTCAGTCAGTCAGTCAGTCAGTCAGTCAGTCAGTCAGTCAGTCAGGACATGTTACTTTAGATTTCTCCTCCCATACAGTTTTTCATAGACGGAAGGTTAAGTTTCGCTTTCACCAAAAGCTACACTGCGAAAAACTGCGAAGGTCGGATACTAAGTACCCTCTCCTCTTTTTTCGGGTGTCCTCTAAAAACTCATAATAGTACCAATGAAACATAACGGGAAGTGCAGGCTATCTAGGAGTGACCAATAAAAAAGAACGGTTTCGCGATGTCGGCCAAGGTCTGAGGTCTGATATTACGGCGGGGAGGGGGGCCTGCCCCCGGCAGCTGGCGGTACACCAGACAGCTGGATCCGGCGCGCGCGCGCACACACCCTCGCTCCGCTACAGAATTGAGCCATTTCACAATGGTAACTTCCTGACGGCTATCTGTTCAGGATGACTTCACCGTACACAGATACCAATGCTGTTTGGGCAAGTAGATTAAAGACGGGATTGGATAACAAATAACCTCACAGTCCAATAAAGCATGCAAGGAGAGCTTGAGCACTACAGAGAGTGGCATCAGAGATCGGATATGATCTGTTGACAATAAAAGAACTAGACTATCTTTCTACTGAAACCTCTCTACTTCCGGGTATTTATTATTATATAATAATGTTATTGGTTTTTACGTCCCACCAACTACTTTCCGACAGTTTTTGGAGGCGCCGAGGTGCCGGAATTTAGTCCCGCAGGAGTTATTCCACGTGTCAGTAAATCTACCGACACGAAGTTGACGTATTTCAGCACCTTCAAATACCACCTGACTGAGCCAGGATCGAACCTGCCAAGGTGGGGTCGGAAGGCCAGCGCCTGAGCCACTCAACCCGGATTATTATTGTGTGTTCTGCCTAGTGGCACGTCCTTTGAATTGGTCTGTGAATTTGGCTCTCCACTTCTCCGGATCTTCAGTTTCGTCCTTCAGTACCCAATCCTCTTACTTTTCTTTTAAATCGTCCAACAAATGTTTTTTTTGTTGTCCCAGGTCCCCGTATTCCCTGTAATTTTTCTTCAAAGACATAATGCAACGGACAGTTTCTTTTCACGATATGTCCGAAACAGCTTTCCTCTGAAGAACTACGCGAAGGATTGTTCTCGTATCGCCAAATCATCTTAGGACTTCACTTGTCACCATGCCCATCATGTTATTTTCGACTTGCTCCAACACCTCATTTCAAAATTATCCAGGTATTACCTATCTGTTCTGTGTTCATGTTTTTAATTCACGCAGAGCGATGCTCCAGACGTAGCATCCGACCAGTTTCTTCCGTAACTTCAAACTGAGTTTACTGGTTAAAAGTGGCCTGCTCTTGCAGAACGCAGCTTTGGTCATAGCGATTCGTGATCCGATTTCCTTGGTGCAGTAGGCATCCTTCTCCAGAAACTTTTCTAGGTACTTGAACCGGTTGACATTTTGTATTTCTTGCTTTCCCACCATGATTCTCTCATGCTCGTCTAAAAATGGAGTCAGAAAGTTTTCTCCTCATGGTGGCTGAATATTCTTTGTTTAAGACCCAGAGATATTAAATTCGTCGATATCGATATCAACTGTTCAAAGTCAGATTCACCTCGTATAATTATCCTGTCGGTGAGTGAATGTTTTGGGAAGTCGTTTAGGTCTTGGATAAACTGCCTTTGTGTTGGTAGCATGCATGGAGTTTGATATGAATAGGTAAAAACTGACAACTCTGATTTTCGCGAGTCACTTCCCAGAACGTCGGGCTGAGTGGCTCAGTCCGGTGGTATTTGAAGGTGCTCATATACGTCAGCCTCGTGTCAGTAGATTTATTGGCACATAAAAGAACTCCTGAGGGACAAAATTCCGGCACCCAGCCGTCTCCGAAAACCGTAAAAGTAGTTAGTGGGACGTAAAGCAAATACCATTATTATTATTATTATTATTATTATTATTATTATTATTATTATTATTATTATTATTATTATTATTTCCCAGAACAAGTTTGACAGAACTAAAGTGATGCTGTTTTTTTACGCACACCAGAAACACAGGAAGTTTACCATAATTTTCAATCCACACAGTTCCACCTGTGGCTATTTCTTTATGGATGCAGTATTTTTGCATTTGCCTCTTCACACAGGCCGGAGAAAAATGTAAATTCCACCGGTCTACGTCTCATTTATGTCTATTACAGTAGTATGGAAGCTGTCGAGGTGTGGGTGATGCTGAGAATTGACAAATGGAATGAAACTGCTGTTGGTGCGGCAGTGGACCCATGTGAACCCGAGTTTGAAGCTGATAATCTGGAGAATTGCCCGGTATATTTTCACCAAATAAATTTCAAAATTAAGCTACATTTATTTCATATTAATCAAGAAGAAATATGCTGTTTTAGACAATTAAATCCATGTTTAGTGGTCAAGAACAAAATAGAGCATATTTCTTTTACAAGCAAATCTGAAATTTAGCCACAGTTATTAAGAAACAGCTGAAGCTAGTGTTATCAGATGTTAATACCACGTGCCTGCAAGATGTATCAAGGTTGTGTTAAAATTTCTCACTGTTATCTTACATATATAAGAAACTGTTGATAATTGTACGTAACCCCAGTATCTGCGAACAGGATGATCCGAGAATCAAGCGCTCCTCATTGCTGGCGTTGCGAGATTTTCGGCATTACGATTACAGAATACTCCTAAACGTGAAGTTAAAAGCATACCGCATTTACTTAAAAATGTGTGTATCACTTAACTTAGTGATCTGGAGGTAAGCCTGGAATGTATGTGGACGTTTTGAAAGGTGCTACTCATAGGGTCAGTCGTGTTTCAATAGAATTTTATGGCCCAATGAGGAAAGCAACCACAAACTACCTCACTCCTCATGTCTTGTACGCCTCACTACAGCGCCATCATCGGTTTCTGCAGTATCCCTATGACCTCAATCTTCGGCGGTCCTAGTTGAGGGTCCAACTAGCCTCCCAGCTGAAGACTTAACGGACAATCCATGCAGTAAACACACGCTGAATGGAATTGCTTATTTGGGAAAATAAGCATTAAAGTATTTTAGACAGACTGTACATATCTGACTGCATTGTTCAGGACCAATGCGTGCCTTCAGAGATTAATAAGGGACCATTACCTCGATCATTACGTCACCCTAGGCGTCACAGTTGCTTCCGGCAGTTGGTGTTACCCCACATATTGAATTTGTTTGTACTTGACGGTCCGTTAAGCACACCCACAACAACGGGCCTCATGTGTTAAATTACACAACAAACTTCTAGCTTCTGCAAGTCGGTAGACGGAAACTAAAAAGGTATATGCATTTAGAAGTACGAAAAAATGTTAAAATGATTAATTTTCAGACTAATATAGGGGAGGCTCGGCTAAGTCCAGTTATTGCAGCTTTACCCCAGCGTGAGGAGAAGTTCTGATCGGCTTATTGCATTCTCTAAACATCTTATGCTCTCATGGTAAAGGTTGTAAATTGTGCGGTGGATCTCTCTGGTGGTAGCATCAAGAAACTTCAGTATCTATCCGATTTACTGTTAAGACAGGATTATTTAACGAGAGTATTTCTACAATAAATATTACTACTTTCGAAGTAGTAGTACTTCTTACAGGCTACTGCAAATTTAGCTGTAGATTACAATTAAGAGAATGAACTGAAAAAATAAAAATATAATATTGTTTTGAAGCACTAAACAAGTCCATTGTATAAATATTATTTACCAATCATTCTAAAATGGCGTCATGCTTCCAATGTTTCCTTAATATTTTGGATTTAGCTGAGACCCCCCTATTAAACTAGCGACAGCAATGTTGATTTTATGGCGAGATTGTATACGATTTCCTTGTAAGCGGGATTAGATTGTTTTCCTGCCGATGCAGTAATAGTCGACAATCCTTCCATACATACTCCCTACTTGTAGGTATTCCTCACATGTAGAAGAAAAGATGTTATATGGACACGGGTCCGGAAACGCTTTATTTCCACTTAGAACTCATTTTCTAGAACTCTACGTTGTGCATACACTGATCAGCCAGAACATTATGACCACCTACCCAATAGCCGGTATGTCCACATTTGGCACGGTTAACAGCGGCGACGCGACTTGGCATGGAAGCAATGAGGCCTTGCTAGGTCGCTGGAGGGAGTTGGCACCACATCTGCACACACGTCACCTAATTCCCGTAAATTTCGGGAAGGCGGGCGATGACCTCTGACGCCACGTTCAATCACATCCCCGATGGGTTCGATCGGGTTAAAATCTGGCGAGTTGAGGGACCAGCACATCAATTTCAACTCGCTACTATGTTTCTCGAGCCACTCCATCACACTCCTGGCCTTGTGACATGGCGCATTATCTTACTGAAAAATGCCACTGCCGTCTCACAATTACAATCACTCGGTGATGTATTCACCTCCATGCTCTATGACCTTCTGCCAACGTTCAGGTAGCAGTTGAATGCCTCGCCTGTAGAACTGTTTGGGTTTTGTCTGGAAGAAATCTGTTAGCCATTCGCCAAGAGAAGCTTCGTCAGGAAACACTTGCCCCTGAATGTGGTTAAAAAGAAAGCGTAAAAGATGGAAATCTGAGGGGGCAAATTCAGGGTATACGGAGGATGAGGTTCCCAGCCAAGTTCAGCAATCGCACCTTTGGTCAAATGCGCTGTATGCGAACAAGTGTTAACATGGAGCAATAAGACTGGTTGTTGGTTTTGTCTTCAATTTTTGTACATGCAAGCACAGAAATGGTGTCCCGAGTAAACAATCAACACTGCCCCACTCCAGTACTGGAAAGGAGGAGAGTGAGTGAAGGGGTAGTGTTGAAGGCCACTTCAGTACCGAAAAGAAGGGGAAGGGAATGAATGGGTAGTGCTGAAGGCATAGTGTGTGTATTGCTGTACATCCTCCACAGTGCCCATTTCAATCACAACAGCCTTGTAGCGGGCTGTCTCCCTGTAGCAATGCGTTAAGCGAGGAGGTGGGGGGGGGGTATAATGCTTTGTTTATATCGGGACACCATTTCTGTGCTCGGGTGTACCTTACCCATCGAATGCAAATGGCGTACAATAGTTGACTGATCACATTCAAAAACTTGCGCCATTTCCCGCATTGTTTGACGAGGATTCTCATGCAGCAACTCATTCAAGCGATTTTCGTCATAATCTGAAGGTCTTCTAGAACGTGGATCATCAGCCAAGTCAAACCGTCCTGCTCGAAAGCGGGAAAACCATTTTTGTGCTGTTCTTTCAACAATTGCTTCATTCCCGTACACTTACCAACTTGTTCTCGTAGCTCCTGCGGCACTGAATCCTCCGTTAAACTCAAAGAGTAAAATGTGTTTGAAATGCTCACTTTTCTCAGTTTGACATTGCATATCCGTTTGTCTGAAATATATACAAATAATACGTTCACAATCAAGAAAACCTGTGTTTCACAACACACAAACTCCAAAGTCAGTTAAAACAACGGAATAACTATAAGCACTCCCTTCACGCCGCATTGTTGCCGACCCAAAAGAATACCGCACGAACTTTTGCATCGACCCTATACAAGGTTGGATAACAATGCCATGAAGGGTGCTTCACATTATTGCCTGCCAGATATTGCACTTATTCTGATAACTGTCGATCACAGAAACTTGTGACTATACTGTTCAACTATCGGCGTGTCCGAAGCTATGACGGGAATTCCTACGCTAGGCTATACAGTGCAATTAAGTCAGATCCCCCAGGAGATCCCCCTCGCGCGAGGACAGTGACGTTGCAGCCGGCTGCACAGGACCGCCACGTGCGACGCGACGCATCTCATGGTTCCGGTCCACTGAATCAACAATCAGCGGAATGAGCGTCCTGAATTGATTTAAAGTATAAAGCATTCTAAAGCGCGTTTTTAAACTCAAAGATAGCTCTTGTTTTTGGTTCCATAAAACATATCGAAAGTACATTGGTAATAGCAAATTGTACTTTAATGTTAACATAAATATTGCCAGTATTTTATGTAAAGTATGATAAACGATTTTAATGCACGGCAGAATTATTAAGATCGCAATATTCATGTTCATTAACCTCTGATGAGAACCCTCCGCAAGACATTTCGAGGAAAAACAAAGAGGGTTGATGTCCAATTTACCCCACGTAATCTTCTCGGTCAAGTTATCGAATCAAAGTCGCTACCAATTAGAAATGAACGCAATACTTAAATATTACATGATAAAAATGCTAAGAAAGTCTTGTATAGTGTAGTGGTTAGACTCTTGCCTCCGCCGGGCTGAGTGGCTCAGACGGGTGAAGCGCTGGCCTTCTGACCCCAATTTGGCACGTTCGATCCTGGCTCAGTCCGGCGGTATTTGAAGGTGCTCAAATACGTCGGCCTCGTGTCGGTAGATTTACTGGTACGTTAAAGAACTCCCGCGGGATTAAATTCCGGCACCTCGGTGTCTCCGAAAACCGTAAAAGTAGTTAGTGGGACGTAAAGCCAATAACATTATTATTACTCTTGTCTCCTATGCTGGGCTCGAACCCAGACACATTAGTGCGGCATTTGAAAGAGCTTAAATGTGAGAAATATGTGTATAGTAAGTAGATTTACTGGTGGTAGTAGTAGTAGTAGTAGTATTAATTGCAAATAATGCCACTTAGGAGTACGCAAAATACTTACCCAGAGGCTTTTGTTAGTCGTCCTTTGTGCCCGCATTTCTTTCATTCTTTACGTATGGGTGTCTCTCTCTCTCTCTCTCTCTCTCTCTCTCTCTCTCTCTCTCTCTCTCTCTCTCTCTCTCTCTCTCTCTCTCTCTCTCTCTCTGGTTAAAGATACTCCGGATATTATCTAAGGTTTGTCCTCAGGGTCATATTGCCATTTCTGAATTTTGGATCTAGAGATCTCCCTGTTTTGGGTATCTTCTTGTATGATTCCTGCCAGTTTCAGGTCATGTTTTGATTTCGTCGATCCATTTCCTAGTGTCTGTTTTTGTATTACTCCTGTCTTCGTAGAATTCGACTATTTGTTTTGTAAGTCTGTCATGGTTTTAATGTGGTCGTACAATTTAATCTTCGGTTTATTATGTCACCGAGAATGTCCCTGTATTGTTTGATTTACACTTAGTTTCAGAGTCTATATTGTTCACCCGTGAACTAGAATTTTCCTTACAACTTCGCATTATATTTTCCTGGATGTTTTTCTTTAAAGTCAGTTCTTTCGACCCATAGAAAAATTCAGGTTTAATGACCATTATTATTATTATTATTATTATTATTATTATTATTTTTAATTGTAATGGAAAAATATAACACTACATTATATAGGATAATTACTTAAATTATGAGTTAAAGGAAAGGTGCAGTGCAGCAGAATATGTTTTGAAAGAAAAATATTTTCTTTCTGACAAGTACGTTTATAAACATCATGAGAGTAAATCTTCATAACTTCGGATTATTGCAGGGGAATTAAGTTATGTATATATATCTTTCTTCTAATTTAATTCACGTCAAAAAGAAGAAGGCAGGTGTGAACATACAACAGCCATAAAGGAGAACATAACTTGACATTACATTAAGATGGGGATAACCTGTCTCACTGCAACTAAGCATCTAACAAATCTCAAAAGTGATAAACAGCAATGGAATAGAATGAATCAGATATGATCTCCGCTTAACTTTTTAACTTCACACTATATTTTACAGAAACTCCCTTAGCGGCGGGGTTCAATGAGCACTATCCAGAAGAAATATCCTTTCCTTGCAGGTGAATCAAGTTCTAAGGTCACTCTGTATCCTTTTGCATATTCATCTGTCTTCATAACATAGCCGGAAGTCGTATGTAATACCTGATCTGGTCAAGCGTGAGCCCATTCAGCAAGAAAATTACATGAATAAGACACAAACATCAATAACATTACCTCAACATGTGCAACAATCTCAAGCATCATCTGATAGTGACAGTTGCACTGAATAATCATGGATGAAGTGTAAGGTAATGATAATAAATACCTAATGTTATTTGTTTTACTATCCACTAAGTACATTTTTATGGTTTTCGGAGACTAGTGTATAATGACGTCGACAGCTAAAGAAATATAGGCCTACATTGGAACAAACTAGTGTGCAGTAAGTAGTTCTTAATTGGAGAAATAAGGTGTGAAGATAAAATATGCAGGGTGTAAGGAAACACGTGGGCAAAACTTCGGGATGGATTCCACAGATGGAAATAAATAAATAAATAAATAAATAAATAAATAAATAAATAAATAAATAAATAAATAAATAAATAAATAAATAAATAAATAAATAAATAAATAAATAAATAAATAAATAAATAAATACTTTACGTCCCAATAACTACTTTTGACGGTTTTCTGAGACGCCGAGATGCCGCAGTTTTGTCCCCCAGGAGTTCTTTCACGTGCCAGTGAATCTATCGACACGAGGCCGACGTATTTGAGCGCCTTCAAATACCAGGATCGAACCTGCCAAGTTGCCACCAAATTACCTATATGTATCACAAAATAACCTGACTCATTTGAATTACACAAAATCTTATAGGAGTTCAAGATACAGTAATTGCAGGAAAGCATTCATGATCAAAACCTATAGCGAATGTTCTGTTCTATATGATACATGAAATTTAAAAGAAATAAATCATGCATTTTTCCCTTTATGTTGCTATAATCTAAAATTATCACCAAATTACCTTACTTTACCCTATATTTATGTTAGTGGTTTAAAAGGTATTCGGCGACGTAATAATGGGAAGGACTAGAACTGGGATGGTATTAACTAGCCCTGGCCTCAATGTACAATCAAGCATTTGCCAGGTGTGAAAATGGGAAACTACGGAAAACTATCTTCAGGGCTGTCGACGGTGGGATTCGAAACCTCCAGCAGACTGTGCAGGAATGGGATCCTACAACCTTGAACACATGAGTCCACCACAGCACAGAATATGGTAAGGTAAACTTCAGATTCCTGAAGATGTCTTAGTAAAGGGTTATTGACGTGCACGTCGTGAGGGCCCGATGGCGACGCTAAACGGCACCTTTGTTTGAGGTTCGTGTGACGGCAGATGTGCCCGCCCTTCTTGCATGCCGCTGCCAGATGGATGTGTTCTACTGCGTATTGTGTTCCCCCGACATGAGTCGAGTTGAAAATGAAACCACAGTACTAGCACTGTTTATGGTGACTTGCGTTCGATATTACTTAAAAACGATTGTGTTACAATACCACATGTCTAATACCGAGCATATCTGTCATTTTTAAATAGATGCGGTCAGGGTTCAGTGCTCTGAAGGGAACATATGTTGAATTTGAAGTGTTTCTGCTGAATTAACTTCACTCCCCAGGGGCACATAGCTCGTAAGACGTATGTTGCAAACTTGGATCAGCACCGAGTTTGCTTCCATTACTGTATACTTTCGTGTCTTCTGCCCAACCTCCTTTGGTTAACTCGTTTCTTCTCTATCAGTTATGAGGATAAAATGTTTGTCCAGTCTTTGGCTGAATGGTCAGCACAGCGGCTTTCTTTTCCGAGTGCCCCGGGTTCGACTCCAGGCCAGGTTGGGAATTTTAGCCGCGTCTGGTTCATGCGACACGGTGACTGAGCGTTTTTGTCCGTCTTCACACAAATTTTAATTATTATTCGCAGCATAATACAGTATTTTTCACATTAGTAGTGAATATTCACTCTGCATAGAATTGCCGCCGGAAAAGGCTGTAAAACTGGGCATAATCCACGTGTACTTGCCGATACAAGTAATTGGGAAAAGGTCTGGACAATAATAATAATAATAATAATAATAATAATAATAATAATAATAATAATAAAAATGAAATGGCGTATGGCTTTTAGTGCCGGGAGATTCCAGGACGGGTTCGGCTAGCCAGGTGCAGGTCTTTTGATTTGACGCCCTTAGGCGACCTGTGCGTCGTGATGAGGATGAAATGATAATGAAGACAACACATACACCCAGCCCCCCGTACTAGGGAAATTAACCAATGATGGTTAAAATTCTCGACCCTGCCGGGAATCGAACCCGGGACACCTGTGACCAAAGGCCAGCACGCTAACCATTTATCCATGGAGCCGGAAATAATAATAATAATAATAATAATAATAATAATATTTGCTGGACCAAAAGGAACCTTTCATGTTCTTACCTTTTAGGTCTCTCCCGTTCCTTTAACCGATATGAACCTGTTCGTTTTCGAGTAGGCGAATCTAAAGGGGTACGGGCAGTAGTTTTCGGCGCTGTTCATTGCCCATGTTTCTTGTGGGTAGGAATTTCCAAATCCTTCGTGAGAATACCAAAGGGGAGTGGTCATTGCAGTAGCTTAGCTGACGGCTTCCTACTCAGACGACTTAATCCCGGCGACAGGTGAAGTTTTCATCTTGTAACAGGGCCTAAGCCCAAAATGAGCCAAGGTAACTCCGACAATTACAAAAATAACTGGCACTTTCAGTATGAAATATGAAAATCACCATTTATTCGAAGATACAGTATGTTGGAACATGGAGATCCAGGAGCACCTTTAAATACCACCGAATTGAACTGGAATCGAATCCAACACAGCTTGAGCTAAAATCCAGCGATTTAACCGTCTGAGCCACCCAGTCCGGCGCGAATTCAACTGAAGTCACACCTATTTTTTTCCTCCATTTAACGAACTGAATTCACTATTACTAGTAAAATAAGTAATTTGTGATTCGCAATTAGGAAAATTGAGGAACTAGAAGGAAAAAAGGAATATCCACGGATCGGAGGAAAAGAACAGATTGGTATATAGAGGAAGAAGAAGAATGAATCCCTACACAAAAAGGTAAAGATTACAGATACAATACTCAAAAGAAGATTGAAGTATTATGGGCAGCTCTTCTGGTTGAGTGGATGTAGGTTGACAAAGAGCATCTTCAATTACATTCACAAACTTCAGGCGACTACAAAATGAATTGAAGATACAAAAAAAGACTTGGAGGAAATTGAGATCATACCAAAGAAGATATGGAAAAGAGCGGTGTTTCGAGTGAAGGTTAAGGAATTTAAAGGTTTCCAGGAAAAATATAGAAGAGCCAAGAGAATCGGGTCAGAGGAAAGGAGGAGGAACTACAGTTAAAAAATTAGGAAATTCTGGGAGGACAAGAAAAGACTAACAATACACCAATTGTTGATAGTGGTCTACCTCAGACTATAGTCTTACGAACTAATAATAATAATAATAATAATAATAATAATAATAATAATAATAATAATAATAATAATAATAATAACACCCTCCGTGGATCAGGGGTAGAGCGTCGGCCTCCAAACCCCAAGACCGTGGATCGAACTCGGCAAAGGCGGTTGGAGTTTTGAAGAGTTGAAGAAAGTTCATTCTGTCTACAATGTTGGCATGTAATAGACCTCTGATGACGCATTTGGGGTTTACGCGACAAAATTAACACTGATATAGACTGCCCAACAGAGACGCATGTTTCTGCCACCTGGAAGAGTAAAATGGAATGTCTAAATTGACGCACAGGCAGCTTAATTGGTATTATTATTGGCATATCAATAACGCAGAATCAGCTTTTGTAGATTATAAGAATTAAAGCCATGTGCACGACGCAGAATTCGTTCCATTAAGATAGCCCTCCTGTATGTCCTTCAGTATCGGACATCGCAGCACAAGAGAGTACTTGCATTAGCCTAAAGTTTGCGAGTGGAGGCATGTGTGAGGAGATGCCGTCACCCCATTGGTGGGGCCCAGCCCTTGTTGAGGGCAGCTGCACGGGTCTCCTCCCCTCACCTCACATACACGGTAATAGCAGCTGTCGCCCTGCTCTAGTGTATACACACAGCCTAATTATCAGCGTACACCATCACCTTGCTGTAATCAGCAAGCACGTAACCTGTCAAAATCGTATCGAGTAACCACACCATCACCCAGTAAACTTCCCCTTGTTTCAGGTAGTAAGAAGAAGATTAAGAATTATCCGGAGAGAAGGTCACCTTCGCTTTGATTTGATGTTACCTCTATTATGAGCATCCCCTTGAGCTGCCAAGTACCATACATTATAACAATACACAAGAGCACATTGGGGGTCTATGCTCTGAACTGCAATTCCAACAAACACAATGGCAGCAGCAACACTAGAACAATTTAGGTTGCAGGTTAAATCCAATACAGCAGGAAATGTCTACGCTCTCTTTTCTAACCACATACGTAGTGCGTGGTTGGACTTCCTAGCGAACGATGAAAATCAAATTATTTCTCTGTCAAGGACATTATTATGGCGTGTTTATTTCCAAACCATATGCTGTCTATCAAGCAAATAAAGAAAACATTTAGGGTGTTATTTCTCTATTTTATCTGTGGTCTGGAGGGCATGAGAGACAATTTGAAAGAAAATTATAATACTCCATGTGAGGGGTATTCTGTTTGTTCCTAAAAAATGTTCAATATCTTCTTTTTGACATTTGTATGTTTCGAGATGTGGACAAGAGACTCTTTGGAACTAACACGAAGTGCTACTTAGAAGCACGATTTTGTCTAGTATGGGAGCAGTTGTACAACAAAACACATTTTATAAAAATTAACGTCTGGGAAGGGAACCCTAATTTAATTTCACAGATTGCGAATATTATATAAAAAGCATTCAAGCTTTTTAGGTTTTTCAAATCTGAAATTATCAGCGTTTCATCCCAGTATGGCATTGGTCTCATCAGTTGGAACGCTACACTTGCTTGCTTGCTTCAATGCTTTCATTCCCCACCCTGAAGGGGTGGGGCGGGCCACCTAGAGGGTGTCGCCCTCTCTCTGGCCAAGAGATGCGGGCGGGTTGGGGAGATGTGATGGAAGAAGGAGGTGGGTAAAGGATGTGGAAAGTTAGGAGATGGGAGGGGAATTGCGTCTATTCCTAAGTATTTATTCTTTATTGAAGTGAGAATACAGTTGTGATTATGTCAAAATGAGCTGTGAACAAAGAGGAGAGGGGTTATACAAGGTGAGAGGAAAATAAATGAAGGGCAAGGGTGTTATAAAAGGAGGAGAAGCTAACAAGCGAAGTTAGAAGAAGGCGAAGGATATCAAAAGAGGGAGGTGGGGGAAAGTAAGGAGGTGGGGGCGGGAAGAGATAAGGATGAAATGATGGAGGAGGTGGTTGGGGAGGTGGGGCCGGCCGGGGACTACTTCGAGGTGTGGAGGGATGAGATGAAGGTTGTGGAGGTGAGCGAGATGGTGGAACGCTACACCTCTCAAAGCCTCTTTTGAAGCACATGCAGTGACATCCTACTACGAGTGATATGTACCTCCAATTGAATAAAGCTGTCTCTCTGAGGTATTCCCATCTTGGGAGAGAGGTATGGGAACCCAACTGATGAGCCTGGAGCCACAGTGGACGAAATCCAGAACTCAGGTTCAAGTGTCAATGGACAAGAGACCGTTCCACGTATATTAGTTGCATCGATAAACTAACTTCCTTGTGAAGACACGATATTTGACACAATTGTGATTACAATCACGATCACTAGATTGCAAACCCTTTCGAAGACCGCTGCATCACCTGGCTCTCACCTCTACCATTAGGGAGTGCAGTTCAATACGCATTCTTCGTAAGCTGTGTGGTTTTTAAAACTAGTTTTCTGCTGGTTATGGTGACCCTTAGGCAGCCTTTTAAAAGTCCTTTCCAGCATTGCACAGGTATATGGGATTGTCAGCCATTAGTATTCGAAGTTTAAAACTGGATAACATTTGTTGAAACGAGAGGCTTCAGGTGAAAACACTGTTCTAAAAGCATACACAACTGGATAGCAACTACTGAGATGAGTTCGGCGCTGTCACACGAATTCAGTGGATGTAATGGATAGTGTTCACGTTGGCTGGC
The DNA here is from genome assembly GCF_040414725.1 of Anabrus simplex. Taxonomy (NCBI): domain Eukaryota; kingdom Metazoa; phylum Arthropoda; class Insecta; order Orthoptera; family Tettigoniidae; genus Anabrus; species Anabrus simplex. The sequence goes on from NC_090267.1 coordinate 431,626,157, forward strand.
TAAAATTAAGTTTTATGTAACAAGATGATTCCAGTAAAGTTACAGGGGAAAATGTGTGACAGTCGTACGATATGTGTAGGTCAGAATGCAGGCTATTCACTGACACCCAACCAGAAGCTCCACATCACGGAGATTAAAATGTTTGGCTAGTTTGGAGAAGTTAGCTTGATCACAGGAGGAAGTATGAGGGATTTTTTCGTATGGTTTTAAGTGCCGAGAGTGTCCGAATATATGTTCAGCTCACAAGTTCTCTAGCGGCTTTTCTCGGGGGTGAGCTTACATGCTCCGCTGTGAAAGAGTGTTGCCTGTAGGTGTCGACTGTACGGGCTAGAAATGGAAAGGAAACAGCAGTGGTCTTGAGAAAGGTACCATCCCGGCATTTTCCTGGAGTGGATATGGGAAAGCACGGAAAACCATTTCGAGGATGGCCGAACGGTGTAGAGATAGCAATCCTAACTGGCCATGCCACCGCAACCCGCAACGCACTGACAAGTGAGTTAACCTGTTCGGTCGGTTTAAGGCGAGACCAACAGAAGACGAGATGGAAAACCATCCCCGCTGGTATGGCTGCCATATGAGGACTTGACGCAGCCTCCCACTAGAAGACCTGGGCACCCCCCAAATGGCACGGATGACGATAGACATGACATGAAGAAACTTAACTGAAGACATTTCAATTAAAATGAGAATAGGAACCAACTCTCTAATGCGTGTTCAAGTGAAGAAAACAAGCAAGATAAAGGGAAGGAGACTAGATCTGCGGCCCACACACCTGAAGAGAGCCCCCGCGATATCTTAAAGCAGTTATATTGAGAAACTCGCGTATTCATCAACCGGATGCCGAGTTCCAAGAATACTCTCTTCACTCAATCCGCCGTTCGAAAGTGGAAAAAATCGAACAGAGACAAAGCAGAAGGATCGCGGAGCCTCCCACCTGATAAATTATAGTTACAAAACTGCATTCCTCAGTTGACTCTGGATGAAAATAGCGAGTTGGAGGGTTGGTTCTTACACTCTACAGCCTTGTATAATGTTATGCAGTCTCAAGTATTCGGTAACTCGCCAGTCCATGCAAGCCATCGTGATGTGTTCTAGTGCAAGTGACAATCTGGCCATCAATGCTGAGTTGCCTACATACGGAATAAATACATTTAAAGTCAGCAGAAGTTCCAAGGCCTCTTTTCTCTGTCCTACTACCCACATTAGATTTCTTTCTTCCGTTTTCAACATACCGTAACAAGGAAAAGATGCTGCTATCAGTAATGCCCATTAACCCAACGGCTTATGAGAAAGTTCAGGTGTCGGCTCACAGGAGTAGCAAGAAATGTTACCGTTAACTCCGACTTTTGCCGCAGACTATTCTCGAATCGGGGATATCATTTAGAAGTAAGTTGGTAACTGAAGTCAACCTTCAATCCTCATTAGCTATCAAACCAGGAGATTCTTTATCATCTGTTTACTTATTGACGATGTTAAATACCTCTAATCGATGGATGAAAACCAAACAGGTTCAGTTACGGCAGGGAACATGCCATACACAAAGAGAAAATAGTCTCCAGAAATATAAGTAAGGAGGAAGTTCAGATCATTGACATGTTCCCTTCAAGGTCCAACTACCAGCACCACCTGAACCCCGCATAAGTTATTAGCCAAGACATTGACATATCCTCTTTGTCCTATATCCTTGAAGTCACCACATGCTCCCGACGCGGTCGCCAACCTATCCTGGTCAACAACCGAGCTACTGAACTCAATCCATACCGGCATATATACACACCACCAAAGAAACACAAAGAAAATGAAAGTCTTTACTACTAACAAGTAATTACAACTAATTCATGCAGGTTGGACACAACACACCCCTCCATCTACAGTTGCGCAGCTGTCCACATTAAAACGGGTAAGGTACAGGATATCTTGAATCTTTTCGATATCGCAGTAGGGGTGAAGTTTCTTATTCAAAGGCGATTATGGTTAATAGGGTACGGAAAGAAGCTAAAACTTGGAACACATGTTGCATGGCCACTTCTTATTCTAGGATTTGAGGTTGATCGAACTCCAAGGCTATGCGTGCCTGGACACAGTAGCTCCATACCTAAAACACGATTAGCTTGAAATAGAGTCGATCTTATAGTAGGGGTCCCATAATGCATTTCATTTGAGCAGGACATTTCCACATCTTTCACTCAAAAATCTGAGACATTTTGAAAAATATGGGGCATAATCAAAATTATAATTTCAGAAATCACAATCACATATAACAAGAAAAAACGCTACTTCAAAACATACAAGAATATATAGAAATAAATGTTACCAGGAAGGACATTGACATGCGGAGTATTTGAAAAAAAAAATAGAGGAGACTGCTCAGGGAAAAACGGGACGAATGGGAACTCTATGCCACTGTCTTGTGAGTCACAAAAAGGACCATGTCTCTATCCTGCGAATCCCCAAATTTTAATTACCAGCAGTTCCAAGATTCTCCAGACAGAATATTCAGATGAAGACCTAAATATCGCAAGCTCAGTTTTGCGAAGGCTGTTTAAAATAATGACTGATACCAGTTTACTGTGGATAACTGAAATTGGCTTAGGAGAGATTCCTTTGGAAAAATAAGCTACAATTCCAGTACTTTTCAAAACGATTGTATGAACTATATAGAATGACTGCATACTGTCAGCGTCGGACTTCGAACCTCCAACCTATAAAGTCAGCTCCCAACTCATATTCTCTCTCTTTATTTTGTTCAATATGTGGAATTACTACTTTGACACATTCTTCAGTAGTCATCACGCCCTATTCTATTGGAAAGAAGAGGGGCTTTTAACACCATTAAGCTCTATTACTTGCCTCTGTATAACTTCTAACAACTTACACATGAATGCTTAAAAACATTTACGAATACGCAATGTACTAACACACCTGTGATACCCGTATTAGTGCACGTGTGCTTGGGAAAAAAGGGAAAATGGACGTCCGGTTTCGAGTTGAATGACCACGACAATAAATAGTGGCAAATATATCAAGTACACTCGAATTTTCAGTCTACACCATTCACATGCGATATTTATCAACATTTAACTTTTTTTTCGGAGCGTTCATGTTGAATTTCGATGTTATAACCTTTCATAAAAAACACTACTTAGGCAATTTCTGATTACTGGGCTGCGGTAAGTGAAGAAGAATTTCAAATCATTGTAATCTTCTATCCTTAGGAAAGACTCTTTCAAAATTGAAAAAGAAATAGATTTTACTAATAAAGGATAGAAACAAAAGACAGTCAAATATTACGTAAAACCGTAGTTGATGACGACTACGTGGAAATCTTTTTTTAGACTCCGCAGTGGGGCCATTCTTCAGGTCTCACCAATTATAATGAGTTACTGGGAAGAGGGAAGAATGAGCAAAGATTGGAAGAATGGGCGAGTCCCTGATAGACAGGCCAAGAGTGGACCGTGTGCTGCCTATCCATCTACTTCATGCAGGGAGGAACATCAACTCTGTGCTATGTAGGTCGATCTTCGCTCAAGAAGGGTAACAATCAACTGTCGGAACAAGCGTTAATTATTAGCTTCAGTGTCATCCTAATGCCGTTCAGACTGATGACGGTCTTGGCCCCCCACTAGTTTCTTCACATTCTTGAGGAAAGACGTTTCGACAGTCATAATATTAATTATAACGTATGTCCGGCTGCAACTGGCCTTCGGGTCCAGGGGTCTCGGGCTCGAATCCCGGCCGGATTGGGGATTTTAACCTGTACCGGTTAATTCCTCTGGTTCGGAGGCTGGCTGGGTGTTTGTGCCGTCTTCACGTTGAGACTTACCTTAGGTAGTGTCCCATTTTAACTGACGCACAGGTCGCCTACACGGCGTCCATTCAAGACCTACACCAGGCCTTTCCGGAGGCCATATGACATATTATTATTATTATTATTATTATTATTATTATTATTATTATTATTATTATTATTATTAATGTTTGTGTCATCAGTCCGTTGACTCATATGCAGCTTTCCATGCCACTGCATTCTATGCCAACCTCTTTATTTCTACATTAGGACATACTGCATTCTACATCTACACTAATCTGTCGTGGTCGTGCTTTGTTCTACCCCCACTGTTCTTACCCTCTAAACTTACCTCAAGAACTAACTGAACAAATCCTGGATGTATACAGATGTGCCCTATCATTCTATCTCTTCTTCCGGTCAAATTTCGCCAAGTCGTTCTCCTCTCATCAATTCAATTCAGTATCTCTTCATTTCTGATTCCATCCACCCATCTCACCTTCAGTATTTTTCTGTAACACCACATTTCAAAAACTATTCTCTTTTTTTCTTTCTTCGACAATTACTGTCCATGTTTCACTTCCATACAAAAGTCTTCAAAAGCATCTCTAAAATGCATATCTATGTTTGAGGTGAGCAAATTGATCTTCAGAAAGCCTTTCTTCGCTTCTGCTAGTCTGAATGAATATTATGTCTTTCTTATTTCTGCAATAATAATAATAATAATAATAATAATAATAATAATAATAATAATAATAATAATAATAATAATATCCTTCGAAAAGACGGAACTAATGATTCAGGACAAAAAGGATCCGACACAAAATATTGTCACCAAGTATGGAACAATTAAAAGAGTACACAAGTTTAAATATCTGGGGGAATGGATAACCCCAACAGGACTACCAGGAATAGCATTACAGGAAAGGGCAAGAAAGATGGAAGCAGCATACCAGTTATGTCGAAATGTCTACAATAAAAAATCAGTTTCATTCACTGCAAAAATCAGACATTACAACACTGTCATCAAACCAGAAAGTCTATATGCGATCGAATGTATTCCACTGAACAGGAAGGGCTTACTAGAAAACATTGAAAAGACAGAAAGGAAGATCTTGAGGAAGATACTAGGGCCCAGGAAAGTGGGTCAAGAATTTAGACTGCGACCAAATGAGGAATTATACAAAAGGACCGAAAAAATTACAACATCCTTCAAGAAGAGAAGACTCTGCTTCTACGGACACATTAAAAGAATGCCACCAGAGAGAACAGCCAAGCGAATTCTGGAATACATGGAGAACAGGAAGACACAAACTAGCTGGCTTAAAGGGGTCAAGGAGGATATCGAGGAAAATAATATACCACAGCAGGTAGTATACAACAGACAGGAATACAGAAAAATCATCAACAAAATTAAGGGATTCCAAGATCAAAGTAGCAAAAAACGGACCGGCAACAACTGGTCACGAGAACGTAAAGAAGCCCACTCCGAAAGGATGAAGAAGTACTGGGCCGATCGAAAGAGGAAGAACCGTAAATGAATGATGCTTAACGTGGTCCATAGTAGACCCATTCGAAAACAAGAATAATAATAATAATAATAATAATAATAATAATAATAATAATAATAATAATAATAATAAAAAGTCTTTGGCTAATATTAAAACTGATAATTAGCTGAAGAGAATTTAAATGTTTCTCCTAACTGCACAACTCAATCGCTCAGGAAACCTGAAAAGCTTGTGTTACATGAAAATGGTTTTATTGTGAGCTAATATTTTCTTATCCAGGCAGAGGCTTAAACCAACTCAGACTGTTACGGATTCGCATATTTACCTATATTCATCCAAGTGACTGTCCTGTGTATACGCTTGAAACTGCGTATAAAATAAGACAAATAATTTGCTTCAGTTTATACAATCAACGCATGTAGCATTGAGAAGACTGATAACCATGAATTCTTTGCATTATTCTAAAAAAGTTCTGTCGCGTCTTTCAAGTTAATAAAAAACTCAGTAATCTAGCATAATTCTTAATGTATTCACATGGGTGAATACTCCGGCAGCGAACTGAAAGGAGTTAACAGTGCCATATTTTCAAAGCCAAGAATTACACAGTACTCACCGATATAGCAGAGGTCGACCAGTGTGAGGGCGTGCTGGCGGGTGAGCGGATGTGAGGTAGAAAAAGGTACTCTGTGTAATACATGGTCTACAATATCGAAGCCCGTCACCGCCGTCACCGTCCACTTCAGTTTGGACAGTACCAGCAACTCCCAGTTCTGGAACAAAAATTAGAGATGTCATTACACACGTTTTAAAATTCTCCTATCAAAGAAATATCATGAAAGTTAATTGCAAGTTAGAGATACGATCAATGCTACTGTTGGTAATCGTGATGATGATGATGCTTGTTTAAAACCTAGGTCATCGGCCCTTGGCGTCGTGATCATAAGTCGCATTTATGTACACCATGCACGACTGTAAGTATATACAGCTTTCCTCAAGGTACACGACTACATTACTACCAGCGTCTAATAAATGAACATAATTGTGCGTGCTCTTCCAATAATATCGATGCCGGAGCTTGCAATAAGATTAAGGAGATGTAAGAGGATGCAACCATACTCTATATAACATTAATAATCAGAGAGAAAATATGGAAGGGATCAGACACTTCGAAAAATGAAGGTATCGGCCACGAAGGGCGTGAAAATGAAAGACTCCCTAGGCCTCCAGTGCTCTAATACCGTCGGGGTCAGAAAAGAACTAGAGTTGACCAAGTGAGTCCAGACAGGATAGATGAAAGTGAGGAGCCTGACACAATTAAGTGGACTCCGCTGACGGCATCGTGGTCGCCAACCCACACTCCCCAGTTAAGATCCCTTAGGGCCCCTTTTAGTCGCCTCTTACGACAGGCAGAGGATACCGTGGGTGTTATTCTACCACCCCCACTCACAAGGGAAAGATAAAGGAGAGTAGGAGAAGAATGTGGAAAAGGAAGAGACCGGATTTTGACACAAAATGAGATTATTATTATTATTATTATTATTATTATTATTATTATTATTATTGACGCCATCTAAGCTGTCTGCGCATCAATTTCGACGTTCTACCAAGTAAATCAGATCTCGAGGTCGATCTATGGCTGTTTTGATTCATTTTGTTGGGGAAATATCGAATGTGTCACCAGAGATCTTTTACGTGCCGTCATCTTAAAACATGGAGTGTTGAATGGACTCCTTTTCCCTCTTCAAAATTCTGACTACCTCTGTTGGGTTTGAACTTTCGATCTGGGGCACCAGAGACCGATATTCTACCACTGATCCACAGAGGGAGCTGTAGTATTAGAGAATTTTACTAACCGAAATGTGTAACTTAGTCTGTAAACTGCTGTGACAAAACGAAACTTGGGACGTCTCACGGCCCACAACAGAAATGAATGCGTGGTCAATGCTACTTAGGTGGAACTAATTGTTGTACTCCTACCCCTCTTCCTGTAGGCTTCCTTCCTTTCCTTCCGCAAGTTGCAGCAATTACAATGAGGGAAGGCAAGGCAGGGAACAGACGTTGGCAACCTGTTGTTCACTACAAACTCATCCCTCAAGATGGCAGTCGCGCGCACTTCACCGTGACTTCCACATCGAGAAACAAACAGCAGTACTTCCTTCCGCGATGGATGCTTATCTCCTCGTAATCGGAGCAACATACAATTTGCAGGAACGAGGAGCACTAATACTAAGGTATGCCGTGACGATCGCCTTGTTTCTTCTATTGGCTTCTATTGTTTCTTCTATTATGTCATACTACGCAGGCAGATTCTACGGCGACAATGGGATAGGGCAGAGCTAGGATTGTGAAGGAAGCGACCGTGACCTTAAGGTACAGCCGCAGTGAAAATTGGGAAAAAGCATCTTCAGGGTTGCCGATAGTGCGGTTCGAACCCATCAACTCCTGAATGCAAGTTAACACCCGAATCGCACAACCACCTCGGTCGATCACGTTACATGTCCAGCGCGAATGTTAGCTGAGGAAACGTACGAACGCTCATGGAAGAGAGCAAGAACGAAAGACTGAGAAGGTATCAGAAAGAAAACTTAAGAACCAGTTATGGCGATAGAAAAAATAGACACTTTAGCATAAATTTAAAAACTAACCGAGGTAGTGACAAAGTTGATGGCTATTTTTTCTTTTGCTAGTGGCTTTACGCCGCACTGACACAGATACGTCTTTTGGCGACGATGGACCAGGAAAAGCCTAGGAGTTGGAAGGAAGCGGCTGTAGCCTTAATTAAGGTACAGCCCCAGTATTTGCCTGGTGTGAAAATGGGAAACCACGGAAAGCCATCTTCAGGGCTGCCGACAGTGGGGTTCGAACCCACTATCTCCCGGATGCGAGCTCACAGCTGCGTGCCCCTAACCGCACGACCAGCTCACCCGGTCAAAGTTGATGGCGAAAGGTAATTGTAGCTATACTGTATGACGAGCTGAATAACTGATATCTTTAGTGGCATTTTTAATGATAAGAGAGATGTGGACAATTCTTGTGGACAGGGGTCATGCAAGTCCTTTGGTTTCCTGTACACATCTTTGTCCTTTTCGATATGGATTTAAATAGAATTTAGGGTTAAGAACTTAATTTTTTAAACCCAGCGTGGGTAAAGAGCATGAGATACCATCTATGCCATAAAAGAACATCGTCCAATAAAAGCCAGAAATGTTCGCATGTTCCCACTTAACTGACAATAAAATGTTATCCAAGGTTTTCGGAACATGAAAAGCTGCGCGCATGTGAGAATGGGAACACAACACAGTCTAGCATTCAAGACAAGGAGGATTTTTGTTTTATCAAATATGTGGCTAGTTAGTTGGTGACATCATGGCTTAAGTGTAGTGGCCATGGGCAGGCCGTGTAGGACGGCCAGGAGACAATAACCTCGTGGGCGGACAGCACATTTATTAACGGTCTGCAGAACGTGCTTAATATTGAGTATGTATATAGGTGAGACCAGAGTGCAAGAGTCACGCTTATTCGACTTGTTCCTCGTAACTCCCCAAGTTAAGAGTGGGTGGATGACGACTTCCTTTCGTCTTTTCTATACCTCTTGTTGTCTGCTTCATTTCCCCCCATTTATACTATAAACGAGGAACGTATTCCACTTCCAGGTCGGGAAAGCACCTTCTTGCTGATATCACTGATAGCGCCTTATAGTGTCTAGCTCGTATCTGCAATATTACATTGTCTACAGGAGAACGATGGGAAGTTTACCTTTGAGTGGTGCGAAAAGCATTCTACTCTGGACAGGAAGATGTTCTACGAATGAAGAACGAGCCATAGTGGTGGAGGTGATCATTGTCTTAAGATGAAATATAGTACAACTGGGGATCTGCAGTCGCCAAATCACGCTCTAAAGATGAAAGCATCTGGGATCCCTTTTACTCCCCTCTTACGACAGGTAGGGGATACTGTGGATATGTTCTACTACCCCCACCCACACGGCGTTCCCGCTCAGGCCCTGCCTCATAAAATGCCCCACGCCACAGATTTGCAGGGTTTCTTAATTATGATATTGGTTTTACCACACACTAACTACTTTAATGGTTTTTGGAGATGCCAAGGTGCCGCAATGTTGTCCCAAAGAAGTTACTTCACGTGATAATAATAATAATAATAATAATAATAATAATAATATCGGTTTTACGTCCCTTAACTCTGTTACGGTTTTCGGAGAAGCCGAGGTACCGAACTTTTGTTCTGCAGGACCTCTTTTATGCGCCAGTAAATCTACCTACGCGAGGTTGACGTATTTGAGCACTTTCAAATATTATCGGAGTGAGGCCAGGTCCGGCACTGAGGATACGTAGTAGGAAAGAAAATGTTAACAGAACGTTACTAAACTGTTCAATCACAACTGTGTTATATCCGAAATAGTCAATTTATCGATATTGTTTAGATAACAATATTAATCAAAATTAATATCTTGCCTCTTACTGAGTACTAACTTACCGATCGAGTTGACCGTGCGGTTAGGGTCGCGTAGCTGTGAGCTTGTACTCAGGATATGGTGGGTTTGAATCCCACCGACGGCATCACTGAAGATGGTTTTCCGTGGTTTCCAATTTTCACACCAGGCAAATGCTGGCTGGGGCTGTACTTTACCACGGCCGCTACCTTCCCATCCTTGCGTCGCCGAAAACTTGAGATGTGTTAGTGCGACATTAAGCCACTAGAAAAAACTAACTTTCCCAAGCACTGAGGAATGGCGACGGGATTCAAGTTGAAAAGTTTTCAACGAGGTGTTTTAAGATTTGAAAGTTTTCTTGGATGAAGATGAAACTGATTTTATGTAAGGAAAAAAATTAACCAAGTATCCTCTATCTCCTTTCACGACATTTTTTACACCTTTATGGCAATTTTAAAATTCCTCCTGCGTAGAAGTGGGTAGGCTCGAACGTGAAGTCATCCACATGCTTTATAGCAAAGTTGAAATCAAATCAAACTCTCCTTTCAAGGAGTTCTGTGCGGGTTGCAATAGGATAGCACCATGTCTGGTCAATATGACTGGTGTAGCAGGAAATCGCCAGTAGTCTTGTGAACTTGCGGAAGACCAAAGGATGCCTGTTCGCGATTCAGCAGCCCCAATAGGTCTCCACCAAGCTGTCGCGAAAACGAGTCATTCTGATCCCATTGACGCCAGTGCAAACAGCACAGTATTACAGATTACGGCACTGTTCAGTCGAAGTGCACGGAGCCAATGACCAGGATGTATCAAGTGGCTTGAATAAGACAACAGTATAGGGAGAATTTCCTTTGAAAGATTTGCTCATAGCCTTTCTTGGACACCTTACTGCGCATTCCACTGATTTTTGTCCTCCATGTTATCTCCGAGTGAATCAACGTCCTCGACGTTGTTATGCTATTATTCAATCCTGTGTACATTCCTAAAATTCCTGACTGGGCAATGGTTCAACCGGGAGCCAAATGAGAGGGAGTAGATTGCATACCCTGTTAGTATGATGAGGTCAAACAGCAGAAAATAGTGCTTACCAATTCTGCGGAGAAGCAAGGATTTCAAAACTCTTAATCAGTTTTCCTACAATATACGAGCCAATCCATTCTTCAGAAATCACCAAAGGTATGGGTATTTTTTCGAAGTAGTGCATTATCAGAATGTCCCTTGGTTATGACTAGAAGATTCCTGTGCCGATACCATTTATCAAACCTCAGCTATGTGGACGATGAACGGAATGCAGTCCCACGCCTCCATTACTTTGTCACTTGAAGCTCTAGTGGTAGCGAATATTTCAAGAAGTACAACTGGACAACCACCTTCTCCTATCAAATTACATATGAATAAAAATAAACAAAGTCGTGGGTTTACATTCAAAACACATCGCGTCAGCTCTTGATGTTTTTAAATATACCATGTTCACCCGGTCCTACAGCGCTATTCTAGATAACTTACTCTATGCAAACCTACACCGAGCTCCGTAGCTGCAGTCTCTCTAAGTGTGGCCAGTATCCAGCAATCGGGAGACAGTGGGTTCGAACTCCACGGTAGACAGCCCTGAAGAAGATTGTTTTCCGTGGTTTCCCATTTTCACACCAGGCTGTACCTTAAAGCCACGGCCGCTCCCTTCCCACTCCTAGCTCTTTCCTGTCCCATCGTCGCCATAAGACCTATCTGTGTCGGCGCGACGTAAAGCAACTTGTAAATAAATAAAAAGTAAACAATCTACAGCCTAATTTTAAATATTCTCATTCTAAGAACAAATATTGCCAATGAAAGATTAAATCATTTCAAATCTTTTTCTCAGAAGTAAGACTTATTGACTTAATGTGTTTTGCTTGCAAACCCACAAAACAATGAATTAGAACACTATAACATCAGAAGTTTTTTGTTTTGTTGTTGTTGTTATTTGCTTTACGTCGCACCAACACGGATAGGTCTTATGGCGACGATGGGACAGGAAGGGGATAGGAGTTGGAAGGAAGCGGCCGTGGCCTTAATTAAGGTACAGCCCCAGCATTTGCCTGGAGTGAAAATGGGAAACCACGGAAAACCATCTTCAGGGCTGCCGACAGTGGGATTCGAACCCACGATCTCCCGAATACTGGATACTGGCCGCACTTAAGCGACTGCAGCTATCGAGCTCGGTCACATCAGAAGTAAAGGCAAGTTCCGTGAGTAACAGAACACTTAAAATTTAGATGTAGGCGTACCGGTACTGAAGAGTCCACTCGCACACAGAAAATAGCGTGATCGTTATTATTTTCGCCATCGGCTAGTATGAGTTCGAGTATTTCCGGTAGGCCGAGGTTCCAACTTAGGTGGTGGTACAATGGGCAATCATCCTTTATTAACACTACTAATCAGAAGGAAAATAAAAGGCGTCCGACATTTAGAAGAATGAAGGTATCAGTTATTTTTAATGGTCTCTACTACCGTGTGCAGACATTTTAATTTGACGTCATCCGGCTGTCTTCTCATCAATTCCGACGTTTCGTTTTACTCTAGGCCTACTAGATGGCACGGCAAACCGAAACGTCTATGTCTGAGATTAATTTTGTCGGATAAACACCAAATGTGTCACCAGAGATCATTTACATGCCGATATCGTACGACAGAGTGTTGAATGCACTTTTTTTTTCAGCCCTTCAAAAATCTGACTCCTCTGCCGGGTTTGAACCTGCTCTCTTGGGGTCCGGAGGCCAACTCTCTACCTCTGATCCAGAGAGGCAGATAAGGTATCGCTGAAAGAAGGGAAGGGGCACAAAGAGCATGAAAATGAGAAATTCCCTAGGTTTCGCAAACCTAATACCGTCTGAGTTGTAAAAGAACAAGAGCTGACCAAACGAGGTCGGATATGAAGAAGGCGAAGAGCCTGACTCAAGTGTAAGCAATGCCAAACTCAGCTAAAGGACCTGTGGACTCCAACCCATGCTCGTAAGTTGAAATTCCCTGGTCATCTTTTAGTCGCCTCTTACGACGGGGAGGGGATAGCGCGGATAATGTAGTTATTCTCTAAATAGGCAAAATTAATACAGCTCTAGTTCTAGATTATTTCTAGATAGGCCTACTTTCTAGGACTTTCCTTATATTATCTATGAAAACTATTTTCTTTAAAAGTAGTGCTCGGTATGAGTCTTTAAAAGAGTCAAATTATATTAAAATATTTCCTTGTGCGATCTGTGCAGGAAAAAAAAAAAAACTGTCTGGAAGCGTTCAGACAATCTCTTCTGGGCCAGTCAGCAGACCGCATGGTAGATGTGCGTGTGAGATGAAAGAGTGACATCACGAGTACAGACTCATTGACGAGGAAAGAGCTTAAAATAGAACAGAATGTGACCCACTGTTAGGTCAACACCATTAATGAAAACAATGAGCCGACGTAATTACAGTGTCCTCCCGTGAAAACAACCACATTAGCAAGTCCTGCCCACGCGCATTCAAGCAGTCTCCCAGCCGTTTATGCCCTCTTTAATTGACAACAGAGTTAATAGTTTTATTCAGAGAAGAGAAGGGTGCATATTAAGAGAACTGCAACTAGGATATGACAGACGTGTGTATGCGGTGCTATTTGCAGGTGCGAGACAGTGTGTGGCTCGTCGCACCAGTGACAGGTTTTATGTCGTTCTACAGACCACCCAATTCAGTGCCAATATTTTATTCCGGTCGATCTACTGTAACCAAACCTCTCTCTGTGGAGCAGTGGTAGAGTGGATCTCCGAATCCCGCGATTACTAGTTCAAATCCGACAGATTTACTCGGATTTTTGAATGGTATTAAAAAAGTCAGTTCGACACTATGTCGTACGAAGTCGGCACGTAAAATATCTCTGGTGATAAATTTGGTGTTTAATCCGACACTTTAATCAGCCATAGATCACCCAACAGAGAGCCAGTTTACTCCGCCACCTAGCAGAGTAAAATGGAACGTCGAAATTAACACGGACAGCTTAAGTGGCATCACAATGAAATGCCTGCTCACGATAGCTGCGGCCACATTATTATTATTATTATTATTATTATTATTATTACTATTATTATTATTATTATTATTATTTCTTTCGTAATCTGTTTGCTCTCCAGGGTTGGTTTCCCCCTTGGACTCAGCGGGGGATCCCACCTCTATCGCCTCAAGGGCAGTGTCCTAGAGCGTGAGACATTTGGTCGGAGAATCAGTACCTCGCCCAGGCGACCTTACCTACTATGTTGAACAGGGGCCTTGTAGGGAGTGGGAATGTTGGAATGGATAGGTACCATGCCTGGAGAACAAGTGGGAAACCACGGAAAACCACTTCGAGGATGGCTGAGGTGGGAATCGAACCCCCTCTACCCAGCTGACCTCCCGAGGTTGAGGACTCCATTCTAGTCCTGGTACCCCTTTTGGAATGTCGTGGCACAGCCGGGAATAGAATCCGGGCCCCCGAGGTTGGCAGCTAATCACACTGACCACTACACCACAGAGGCGGACAACTGTATATTAATACCACTTAAAAATATTGTTACAGGTACAAACTGCTACGTTGACTAAATGGAGCTACATTAACATAAGTCAGTGGCGTATACTGAGGGCTACCAAGGCTATCTGAAGCCCAAACATCATATAATGAGACAATGAAAATCTTAAAGCACATTATAATGTACGCACCTGACACATTGTTCCATTTACAAAACTTGAAAGCAATGAGAAAAAAAAAAAAAAAAACGTCCCTCGTAATTCTGAGTGCAAGGCAACAGACTGACATTGCAGCCCTGCCGGTACGTTCCTCTCCCCCTCGACTCACCTCGAGCGGCATGCTTCTGTATGTATATCAGATAGGTGATGGGACCGAGAGGATAGGTATGCAAAGCTTCGGTCCGTCAGATCGCCATTGCTAACCAGGGAGAGAGAGCAATCGTGTTCTTTATCACATACACTTCCTCACCTCATACTTATGACTTAATTATATAGATAACAGGGTGCTAGTATTTCACTCCCGTCTACTTCTACATCCTTGTAGGAAGACACTGCAACGTCTGCTGTTATAGGAGTAACAATTCTTTCATACGTCGATTTGCTAAAATGAAATGTAATCTTTCAGGTTTAGTATTCTCTTTTGTTGTTTGGAATCGAACCCGTGATCATGGGTCGGACACCACCACTGATCTACCGAGAATGTTAATAAACCTGTGAGCCACGTGAAGGACAGCGTGTAACGCTGTAAAATTCCACATGCTCATTTAATAATAATAATAATAATAATAATAATAATAATAATAATAATAATAATAATAATAATAATAATAATAATAATGTGGTGCATAGCCTCTGGATAGGCTTGGCGGTGACTCAGTGAAGATGTCAAACACCCAGTTCCGAAGCGAGGGGAATTAAGAGTACTAGGAAGTTGATTCCGAGAACTGAACCTGGGCAATCGGACGAAACGCAAACATTTTACCCAATTAGCCAGAAAGAAGGACTTTAATTTGTTAAACCCGAAGCCACCATTTCCACTGGTAGTGGCAGAGGCCAGGGCAGTGAATTTTGAAACAGCATCGACAGCACAGCAAGCTACAGTACTCCAGTGGCTCAAAACACTTACAGCTTGACGTTCAGTAAACCAACTATCGAAAAGGAGTAATCTAAGTCTAGCGGTAGTCCACGTCGTGATCATGACCAGGTGACTCCGGCCGAGGGTAAGTCATTTTTTTCATAACACCACAGAGCGTATCATCCAATCTAGACATGGGCGTACAATTGTGCCAACCAAAAGTAGCAGTGGGCCACTGAATATGCGCGTGGGAGAGGAGACAGGATGTGACACTTGACGTGTTCCGGAGAGCGGGCGGTACAGATCGGAACAAAGTCCACACTAGGGTTGTACTAGGGCAGGAAATGATTCACTCGCGTCTTCGGTGGGCAGCTCCAGACCGTAGGACGTCCTTCCTTCTGCCACCCGCGACTCCAGGCAATGCAAGGCCGAAACACTAATTGAACGTCAGCATCTACTAAAGCGACGCACAGCTTCATTGATCCGTATCCTTCCGTACGGCCATGGAAGCACTGCAGTGAGAATACAAGTGCAGGCTAATAATTGTGAGTTAGGATGCGCAATAGGTACTCTCAATGTTTAGTAGCGCTGTTAAAAAACCATTGGCGGTTTTGCCTTCGTTTTGCCATGAACCTGTTCCCAGAGCTCGAAGGTCAGTTCTCTCGCCACGCCATCTGCAAGACGGAAGCGAGTGGTGTGAATAATGGCTACATGCTTCTGTTTCACGCACTACAGATAATATTATTTGCTTATTACTGTTGTAATAATAGTGTACAATTGTCATTATAAAACAGTGGCGATAAAGTTGTGTTGCAACTTCACGCACAATCGAGGATTAGGTACGCTTCTTCTTCATTGCCAGCACGTGTGGGGTCCACTTTATGGATCTCTGAATGCCACGGGGTTCTGTTTGCTGCATCTTAGGAGCAAGAGCTTCCGGTCCAAAAATGGGGCCGATTAAATAAGCGTGTCCAAGTTAAATCATTTGTGACATTTGATTCATGGGTTACGATTGATATACCAGCCAGCCTTTCACCCGGATCTGGCGCTGGACACTCATACCTACTACCAGGGTTGTATTAGGCCGCTCCCAACATAAGCCTACGTCATTGGTAGCCGCCCCAAACCTGGAGTATAGGCGCCAACTGATAGATTTCAGTGGCATTTCCTCCAGTGGGGGTCTATCGCCTCCTAAAGGAACCCATCTGCCCGAAGCCGTAGGCTCCCTTAGGATGTCAGGTCTAGGAAACCGGTAAAAACAGTGGTAGGATCCATCGAGTTAATTGCGTAACAACTAGTCCTGGCCCACGGAGGGAAGTAGGTCAAGGGCTCATGAGACCTGTGTTACACAAAGGATTAAAAATAGACCCTTTCCTTTTAGGCCGGGCTGACGTCAGTAGCTCAGACGGTAGAAAGTATGCCTTCTGACCTCAAGTTGGCGGGTTCGATCTCGACTCAGTCCAGTGGTATTTGAAGGTGCTAAAATACGTAAGCCTCGTGTCGGCAGATTTACTGGCACGTAAAAGAACTCCCACGGGACAAAATTACGGCACCTCGGCACCTCCGAAAACCGTAAAAGTAGTTATTAGGACGTAAACCCAATATCATTATTATAATCATCATCATCAGCCTCTTGTCAGTTAAAGTGCTTTTAAGACTGAGAACTTACCATAATTATATAATTTCACATACTCATTCACTTCAAAATGCATTAAGGATTTTAACAGAATACCCGAGGAAATGGCATATTTTACATCTAGTGCCTTCATAAGTCTATAAACATCGATACAAGATAGCTAATGGCAATCTTTCCTCAATACAGGCCTATAGTAGTTTTTTCAAGAGTCGCCTTCTCGACGGTTATCGACTCTTCATTTAGAACTGAATGCCATTATTTCAGAACAGATCGCCTCAGAGCACAAATATTCATCTCATCTCCCATCAACCAATTTTAGGAGTAAAGTAAGGGCCTTCACGTATCGAAGTTATCATCGTCTTGCATTTTGTTCTGAACTTCCGGCCGACACTAACGCTGATGTGGTGTGTTTATGTATGAATTTATAACTAATAAAGGACCAGGCTATGAGGGGGGGGGGGGGGGGGAATCAGTCGTGGTGTACGTGTTAGGTACCATTCCAGCTTTCGTTTCGAGGTGGAGTAAAAAGCCACGAACCACTTCTACGGTGACCGAATATTGAATTTCAGTCAACTTATCTCAGGTTTGTTAGTTGAAGCTCAATTCAACCTATTCTCGTCCTACAAACATGTCATGCAAGAGTCGAGAACATAAATCTTACAAGTCGGACTAGAAGCCACGGTGGTGAACCCGAAAACAGAAGAGGGCTTTCAAAATCTAAATGAAGCATTTATTTGTATTTTCTGGACAAAACGCTCAAATTTCCTCATTATCGTTAAAAGGCACTTTGAGGAGTGTAAGGTAACCCCGGCTCTGAGTGAGATAGAGATACAGCTTTATGCCCGGCCACATAATCCCCGAGGAATAAACCTGGTACTCCTTTTCGGTGTAGGCTGAGTGAACCTCTGGGTCATATGCCTCTCCTGAAGCGAAAATCTTGTTTCTAAATATTTCGACTTCCTGATGGGGAATCACACACACACCCTTCAAGTGAACTGAATCCGCCTTTACCGCCTCGGCTAGGTAACCTCTCAGTCGTTATAACAGATCTAAGTTAAGGGATCTGGAAAATCTTCAACCATTAATACCATCTGTGCAGGACTGTTGGACATTAACAGTCTTCTCCTATCGATATATCTGGTCCCCCCAGAAGATGGCGATCACCCTAGAGAAAGCACCCCTTATTATGTTATTTGCTTTACGTCCCACTAACTACTCTTTTACGGTTTTCGGGGAAACCCCTTTCTTCAGCTAATTTGAATAGTTTGGTGTTACTGTAACTAATTATGTAAGTCTAGATTTGGAGTTGGTGACCGAGGACTTGAGACTAAGCACTTCTCGTATTTTACTTCGTGGAAGAGATGTGATTCGAACCTGCGATCGCCAGTCGATGGAGTGAGAATAAACTTGCACAACTTCGAAGGTAGATGAAGTATATTTTAAGATCACAATATACAGAACGGAAATAACTGATGTAAACAAAGGAGCAAGGGGGAAATAGCTTATACTCCCCTTCCTGTCTGTGAAACGAAGTACAGGACCGACTGAACAATAACAAGGAATGGGCATCCGAATCAAGAAGCAGGCAGGACGGATAATTACGGCTTAAACAATACTCAAAAATCCCATGACGTATACCAACACTGAAGGCCGCAATAAATCATTAAAATATTGGTTATTTAGAATACTATACAAGGGAAATGTACGGATATAAAGAAAGGTGTAAAGAAGAAGAGGCAGTCACGTACATCGTCCACCGTCTGTCGCAGTTACGGTCCCTAGGCTGGGAAAGGAAGACAGTCGTAGACAGCCGGGTGCGCGGAAACGCAAGCAGCGAAGCGAACCCTCACCACTTGGTTCTTTCTCCACTCGTCCTTAGCACATAGGCTATAAGGTACAACACTCTTCGGGCAAACCACAGACAAAGGGAAAACATGGGAAATGACAAGCCTAAAAAGGGGGGAGGGGGTGAGCAAAGGGTGATATAATTATCCTTCTACAGATTGTATTTGTTTATCGAGTGGCTTTAAGTGCTGGGAGTGTCCGAGGACATGTTCGTCCTCACTGGGGCATCTATTTGACACACATGAGCGACCTGCGCGTATGGATGCGAAATGATAAAGTAAGGAGATAGTGAAACTCTGGGGTCTGCACGTAGTCTACTCCTGTCAAATAACACCAAGGATTCTGCTCAAGGCGTAACGTCTCCATCCGACGGACGAATCACCAACATTTTTTGTGCTCTCACTCCATACGAACACAACGGAGAGGTTTGGAATTTAATCCAGGCTTTTGGCACGCAACATGGTAATAAGAAAGTGTATACCACCACCAAGGAGATTCCTTGCCGGCGAAATGATGGTGACAATTATCTCCATCGGCGGGATTCGAGCCGGCTAACAACGATGATGGCCGTCAGGAGGGCATCAGGTGTATAATTATTTACTACAGTTACTACATTCAATTACATCCTAGGAAAATTTAATTAATTTAGCGTTATTGATTGTTATTCAACACTTAAACGAGACTGTCGCTAAACTCTCGACAGAATAAGGTGCTAGATCTCTACCATTTAAATGTTAGGTTATGCTAAGAAAGGTGTTTCGTTGTTGACGAGGCCTTAAGATATTCTACTTTGCAGGAGAATACAGGAAGTTAAAAGGAAGTTTTCTTTTACTTAGATAATTAAAAAAAGAGATAACTCGAGAGGGTCGGTACAAGTTAATTGCAGAAGGGAACATAGACAGGCAAGATCACGGGTGTTTTGATTCGGAGGTTGCCTTACTGTAACACAAGTAGAGTCTCTTGCCCCAGTCACCTCTCCTTACGACAGGCAGCTTACACCATGCGAGTGCTCTACCTCAACATTCCCGACCCCAACTTACTGGCGAACACGTGTCGTAGACTCATCTCCAAAGCCTCCTGCCTAAGCAACAATAAGCCCGAACTAAGAATTTCACAAAATATCTAAAATGCCGATGAGCTAAAATTGGAACAATACAACGATGAGAATATATTCGTTTGGCCTATGACTGAGCATCATGACCCCATTATGGCAGGCAACAATTCGTGACATCTGTCGCCGTCGTTCACAATACTTCGCTGCCCTAATCATTCTTCTTGGAGGCATCTCTAGATCTACTTAGCTTGATCCATCCACTTCCTGGGTGTTCTTTCTCTGGATCTTTTTCCGTTATCTACACTTTGAACTATAAGTTTTTCCATGTTATCAGCTGGCCTTATGTAGTCTAATAACATAACCATAGTTTGTGAATTTCCACTTCATTCCTGATTGACACATTTGTTATTCTCTGTGTCCAAGATACTGTTTGCATCCTTCTCCAGAACCACATCTCAATGGCCTTTCCCTAATCTTAACAGTCAGTTTTGCACCAGAAAGAAACTACAGAGAACAAAAGAGAGTGGACTAAACGGATTTTTGTAGTCCATGATGTACCTCTATCATCGCGCGATACAACATTTAGCTTATCCACTGCTATGCGTCTGTTTAATAATATATTATTCAGAGCTTCCACTATCACTCAGGGGTGAGCCATGTAAACACACTCATTCACCTGTCGAAGTTCCACCAACCTGCCAGTGAAATGAAGCTGATTTCCACGATCGATCCCTATTAGCTGTGACTTTTGCAGGATAATCTCAAATAAAGAGCACATTTTTCTGCCTTAATACAATCTAGTACGATGGCCAGCGTTTCCTCAGTACTGGCGAATAACGTAGTGCCATCTACAAGTAAAGTGTCCACCGTGTGTGTAAGATGACCTGTTGTGTTCAACTCTTAACATGAATGCAGACAGGCGGGATTCTGCCTAGCAACGACTTGTTTGGTCACACTATTGCTGAAACCTCATCAATCAGCTCAACGTGGAATTAGCAAGTCTGATCTTGTCGAAGCTGTTCTCATCTCAACATCTGTTTAATAAAATAGTACGTCCTGGTCCGGAATGAAATGCAGTCTCCACGCATGTCAAGTACTCTTCTGAAAGATAAACAGAATTCTCCCACATACGAACAAAGTCTCTGCCTTGCGCATAAAAACTGATGTAAGGTGGGTGGTGTACTCAAGGAAAGGAAGTATGCATTCTGCAAATAACTTCTCACAGCTATATATGTTTTAATGTAATCATTAGTCTGTCTAATGAATGCAGAGTTCGGCAGGTCGCACCCCATGATCAAGTAGCAGTCACAAATATGACAAGTAGGAGAGAGAGAGAGAGAGAGAGAGATTTCTTCAATTGATTTTCATCATTAGGAAATGTTTACTTTTCGTCGCCTGAAACCTGACTAATGCGGGTTAAGTGATTGCCATGTGGAGACCCCTCCTTGGTAGATTTAACAACCATCGAGCCAGTTTCTTCGTAGTTTAGTAGATTCCTCACTTTATCTTTACTTCTCTGACCTGTTGTGTTCAACTCTTAACATCCGAGGCGTTTTACTTTCCTCCATAAATGTTCCCTTTCTTAAGCTATCGAAGAGTTGGAATTCCTCCTTCCAATTACGTTCAACGGAGATGAACATTTCCTTTTTAAGGATTACGGTCATCTCCCCATAACAGTAACTCATTAGGTTATTGGTCTCTAAATATGAAAACGAAAAAACTAATATCTTCAAAAGAGAGGAAAACATTTCTGCTACAAAAAATGAGTATAGCATAACTGCCAAGCTCAATTCACATGTTGATATCGCTCTTGTAGTCCGACACCGAAACACCTTAGAAATATGGCTGTTTTGAAATAAGAGCGTTTAGACATTTAATGTCTAAGCTGCAGTTATAAAAACACTAAAGACATCGTTCGGGAGTGTGAACAAAGTGGCATTCAAGATATTTTAGTATAGAACCAGATACAAAAAAAAAACTATGCTAGCCTATATGTATTTTCCTATCCCGAAACCTCGTTAAAAGATGTCTACAGCAGCAATATCCTGAACATGCAAAACATCATCGAGTGCTTCAGACTTAGGAACGGATCAAAACATTCTATTATTATTATTATTATTATTATTATTATTATTATTATTATTATTATTATTATTATTATTATTATTATTATTAGCTTTACGTCCCACTAACACATTTTACGGATCTCAGAGACGCCAATGTGCTGGAATTTTGTCTGGCGGGAATTCTTTTACATGCCAGTAAATCTAGTGATACTTCAGAATGACAGCATCGAACCCGACAACTTCGGCTCAGCTCAGCTCAGCTCGTTCCATTTATTGACGTCCTCGACAGACGCCATGTTGCCGGAACTTTTGTTTTGCAGGAATTCTTAAGTACTAGAAGCCAACGGTACATGGAAATTCCACCCTTACACGTCACCAGCGTCGCACGGGCTCGAATCAACTTGACAAGAGAGGGACAACGTCTAACTGCGCCACTAAGGACGGTGAAACTTCTACTCTCTACAACTCATCAATCACCGAATGATTAAGGTACGAAGAAATAATGATAAATACAATAATATAATAGTAATATATAGCGTCAGGTTTGTCGGAAGTAGCAGGTTGAGCCCTCGATAGAGAAAGTAATAGAAGGAACGGATATTGAATGAAAAGAAGTCACCGAGTCACCGGAAATGACGTGGCAACATGTAACAATTATGGCGAAGTCATGGAAGTTTACTTACAAAGCTAACCTTCATTATATGGTAACATTCTGAGTTCAACATACTAAGTATTCCCACGGTCCCCGGACTGCGCAGACTAACATACGAACTGGCTTAAGTATGTAGGACAGATGCAACGAAAGCGGACGTTGCGCTTCGCCGAGCAAATGGCCTTTCTTTCATCCACCCTACTCAAATATATCGTCTTTTAGCGACCTTGTAAACCCTCAAACTTTCGCTACTTCACAGCTATTGCTTCAGTAATTACACTAAATGTTTAAAGGGCTTCATACACAAACAATCTCCACGTTGATGATGCTTTTAGGTCCATCTGATATATCACATCTTCATTAATCACTGTATCGACCTTCTTGCAAAAATTCTAGTAGTTAAAAAAATTGCATGTTAATGAAGAGAAGTGTGCTCTATTCAGAATAGTAGTCGTAGCATTTGAGCATGTTCTCAACATCCAACACGTTATTTCTATGATACTCTACGTTTTCCTCCAAGAAAAGAACAACCTGGCATAGAAACAAACTTCTTTTAGGAGCTCTCAATTTGTGGAAAAAGATCTCCTTGTGGTTGAGGCGGTAGAATAACATCCACGGGGCCCTGATTGATCCTGGTATTGTTTCCACTTATGCCAGTCTCTTCGCTTTAAACTCACCTTTCCGACCTCCCTTGTTCCCATCCGACCCCGACGGGAATAGGTTTACGAGATCTAGAGAATCTCATTTTCACTCCTTTCGCGGCTCTTCTCGATACCTTCATTTTTCGAAGGATTGAAACTCTTCCGTTTTTCTCTCTGATTAGTTTAACAGAAGCCGGTTGGCCAGGTTTGGCCTACTTCGTCTTAAAACAATCACCACCACCACACATGTGGATAAAGAGGTAAGACTGACATGTCCCACGTCAACTGCAACGCCAAGAAAATACCCTTCTCCATCCCAACCTACCTCGTCCTAAGCGCTGTAAATGCAAACAAGCGTCATGATTTTGAAGCAACATCGGGAGTGGTCATCACCTGGATGGGTGACCCTCCTCTTCTGACTACGTTGGGCTCCGTTTACGAAGTATCAACGTCTACCTCTCCCACCGCCCCGCAAGGGGCCAGGTCATATCCTGACCAGTGAAGACTTAGAAACTGCAAACCAGCTACAACCAGCAAAGTGAAGTCATCGAGAAAAATATGAAGAAAAAGCACTCAAGGCCCAAAACGAGGTCGAAGGGCTAAAATTCCTCACTGGTCCCTCGGGACCTATGAGAATGGCTGCTAGGTTCCAGATACTTGTCTACGACAATCCCTTTCACGTTTCGCATACAACTTCACTAATCTACTCTTTGTTCTCTTCTCACCGGCAATGGTATAACATTTGAGAGCCCTAGGGAGCCTAATTTTCATAAATTTCTTTAGTCGATATCCTCAGACGTCAAGGGGTCGTAACATTCCTTCTTTCACCTATGACTGAAGATAGAGAATGATAATCCCGTAGTTTCGTCCCTTAAAACAACGATCACCACCATGTACCGTATTTATGCGATTATAATACACATCTTTTTACTTAAGAAAATGACTTCTTGAAAACTGCGATTCGTATTATACTCGCACGCAGACTCGCACAAATTCAAATTACGCACTATATGACGCGAGATAGCATGGGAAGGCGCCTGCGGAAACTGCAATTGCGGGTTAGTGATTTTTCATCTTTTACCCACTTTTCATTCGTAATTTCCCTTCCAAATTAGAAATTATTATTATTATTATTATTATTATTACTACTTTTCTTTTATTCTTAACGTTTACGTTTACCTATGCAACTTCTAACAATCGTGGGGTCTTCAAATAAGCCAAAAGAGTGTGTCAGTGATTAAAAAAACTGATAAACAGAGTTGGAACTAAGTCATTGTCGATCAGTGCTAATAAGAAGTTCGCAAGTTCGGAGTTTTGTTTCTTTCTGTGTTCTAACAGTGACTAAATGGGCGTAAAAATGTGGAGAAGATCCTATGTTACTTCTCAAAAACACCAAGCAATACTTCATACCGAGAAACACGCCAGTAGGGATGCTGGAAGAGTTTTCGAAGCAGCAGACTGCAGACTGATTCTGTTCTGAATGCATAGGTGCGTATTTTATATGCCAGTATTTTTCTCTGGATTTTAGGATTTTAAAAATTGGGGTGCTTATTATATCCGAGTAAATACGGTACCAGGGCAACCGTCGTGTTCTTACTGGCCCATAACGGCAGCGAGTTCTGACTCAAGAAGCAGTTCTGACCACGAGCTACACCGGACGGGTTTGTCATCAAACGTGACCTCTGACCTCCACCTGTTCCGTGCGCTACTACTTTCTTTGTCCGTCATAGAACACTCACTTCCTTCCGCCACGTCTTAAGATCCTCCACCCCGCATGCCTGCGGTTATCCATTTCCTTCCCATGTGCACCCACCTGAAATCCTGCTACCGGTCGCTTCTTCACCCAGCCCTCTTAGATTACTAAGATTACTATATACTTTTCATTCATACGTTCATTCTCAACATTGTTAAGAAACTGAGATAATAGCACAACCATCACTTAAAAAGCGCACTCAGGGGAGGCGACTCGACTCGACTCTCACGAGAGACAGCAAGTTTTCGCCTGTCTCCCATTAATGAAATATTCTGCAGCAGATATAGGCTATAGGACTTGTCGACATTACCACCACCACCACCACCACAATAATAATAATAATAATAATAATAATAATAATAATAATAATAATAATCTCCCCGGTCTTTTCCCCAATTTATTGGAGAGGGTGTACTACGTACATTTACTGTAGCTCAGTTTTACGCCAGGGTGCCCTTCCTGATGCCAAGTTAGTGTGCAGCGAAGTATTCGCTATTGTGTGTTTCTGTTATGGTCCGAAGTGTCATGCGTTAGAAAACGCAGAAAACAATTTTACAGATGCATTAAGAGAGTAAACCCTAACGGATTCACAAAACAAATAGTCGATTCTATGGAAACAGGGAGAAGTAAAGCCAAAAATACACTATGAAATGGACCAGAGAAATAACAATTTCGTGTGGCTATTTCTAGCCGAGTGCAGCCCTTGTAAGGCAGACCCTCCGATGCGGGTGGGCGGCATCTGCCGTGTGTAGGTAACTGCGTGTTATTGTGGTGGAGGATAATGTTGTGCGGTGTGTGAGTTGCAGGGATGTTGCGGAGACAGCACAAACACCCAGCCCCGGGCCATTAGAATTAACCAATGAAGGTTAAATCCCCGACCCGGCCGGGAATCGAACCCGGGACCCTCTGAACCTAAGGCCAGTACGCTGACCATTCAGCCAACGAGTCGGACACCAGAGAAATTTAAAAAAAACTTTAAATTAGCAGGAATCACATAAGATAACTTTAGATCCAAAAATCACAAATTAAAATTTGATCATACAGACAGACAAACAAAGGAAACTACCGGAACAACTTGGAACAAGGGTGAGAAACTAAGTCCACAGCACAAGAATGAAATAAATATGGACAGAAAGAAAGGCAATCAAACGCCTTTAAGTTCTTTGCATAGTCTTAAATATTTATATTCACGGCTACAGGAACCAAGTATTTTTACGAGTGGCATATGATATTTACTGCGATGTTGCATTATGGTAGTAGCTCCTTTGACTAACTGAAATAGTGTCGACTTCTGGATCCCAAGATAGCGGGTTCAAACCCGGCGGAGGTAAATCGATGGCTCCAGCAAGGATCAAATTTGCATCTTCGAAGGAGACTAACTATATAACTAACCAACCAACCAACCAACCAACCAACCAACCAACCAACCAACCAACCAACCAACCAACCAACCAACCAACCAACCGAGTCAATGGTGTTAGCTTCCTACACTAAAGGAAGACTGCAATCTAATGTTTAACCCAATAAAACATTACAATATTGATATTTTACGAGAATAGGAGTACATGAGAGATTATTACGCTGGTTCTCTGTGACAATTTCTCTCATATTACAGTAATTTAATCATCATCGATTCTTCCTCCATAAACTTCCTTGCCAGCACATCTCTTTCAATATCTTCTCCGATTTTGGCCTCCATCTGACGATATCTTTTTCTTGCTCCATCCAGCCACTCTACGCTCGTATGTATGTTCAGTCTGTCAGCGATTCCGCTGGTGGGATCCTCAACAGCTCTGCCATCAGCTGTCATAGATGGCCTAGGCATCACTGAAGAGGCGTACTAGGGAAATGAGGAGTGAGGTAGTTTCCCGTTGATTTCCTCATCGAGCCAGAGTTGCTATTACATATCAGTCTGCCAAGCCCACTGAAATGCATACACCAACTGACCCTATGAGCAACATTTTCACACCATTCATAGCAGGGACTGGCTGCATAAGGATTGGCATTACTAGCATCGATCATACCTCAGTCACTTTCATATTGTCAAAGCCAAGGATAAGACAGATACAGATGTAGGAAAGTAACAATTGCTCTAGCCTATACCAGAAGACATAGTGCACTGTAAACACTAGGTCCTGCCAGCAAAGGCATACTCTAGGTCTACCTCGCAGTAATTTTCCAGTAATTTTTCTTTCAAAGTAAACCCTGGGCGTTCTCATTGATTTAATTCTCATGAAGCCAAACCATATTAGAAAAATAGACTCCAATTTGTTTTTCTTCGTCGAATGAGAACCTCGCATACACATAAGGAAAGGTAAAGTGTATTCGAGCTACATATTGTGAAGACTCGAGTGTTTCCAGCAGCTGATCTTATCTTGTAAGACCGAAGTGGCGACCAGAGAATCAGTAACCGATCAGTAACTGATTCCGTTTATTTGTGCCAGGTTCCTCACTTTATCAGAGGCTGCCTAACCGAGGCGGCAAAGACGCTCGGTTCACTCAGATGGACGTGGGTTCGATTGCCCGTCGGGAAGTCGAAACATTTAAGACACACTTCCACGGCTTTCATGGCCTGTATGGAGATGGCTTTGCTCTTCACTTTATCTTGAGCACGGTCTCTTTCTTTCTTCCATAATAAGAAACAACAGTTTTATTTCCACTCAAAACAACAATACTCCCTAAGACTAACAATCAATGTTATTTGTTTAGGCCTGTCTCATTTCTTTTCCTTGAATGTGCCACTCTAACACTGTGTTAATAAACGCAAATACTGAAAATTTGGATTGACCTTAAATCGCCGGAATTCTTCTCTCCAGTACTCCGAATAGCTTCCTGGTGACCGAATATTACGCCAAACACTTGAATGTACAACGAAAATGCAATATCGAAAGCAATGCCTCAGAGTATTGAACGCTGTACGCATGCAGACATCGAAGTTTTGCAAGCGCAGCTTGTATGTAAGGTAGGCATCCCACAAATCAAATATGTTGAACAAGTTGCCAACAAGAGTGCAATGTCGTCTTCCACACATACTTCGATAACTGCTGAACATGTTTGTTTTAGCCATGCTGTTGGAGCGTAATGGTGCTTTACGTTGAATAGGCTGGCCGGCTCCTTTGCTGAAGGGTCAGCGTAGAGATCTCCGGTTCAGTGGGACCCAGGTTCGATTCCTGGCTGGGTGGGGGATTTGAATCTTGAATGGTTTCTTCCCTTGGCTCTGGAAATATTGTAGGTCCCCAACAACTCTGCAACTCCTACACACCATTATTCTCCATCAAAATAACACACAGTTCCCCATGTAAGGCAGATGCCGCCCTCGTCGGACGGTCTGCCTTACAAGGACTGCACCAGGCTAGGAATAGTCACACGAAATTATGAAGATCATCATCATCCCGCCTGGTAGCCATGATCGTTAAGGTGTGAAGTCTATATGGTCTGACACCGTGGTTAGTCGGATCGAGTCCCGTTGGTCGAAAACATTTCTACCATCAGAATGTTGGCCGGCAGGGTAGGAGAGGTGGTGGTATACAATTTATAATCACCAGATAGTGTGCCCAAAAGCCTGGATTAAATTCCAAACCTCTCCGCAGTTCACATATGGAGTAAGGGCATATGACGCTGCTGATGGTGAGTCGTCCGTGAGGACGGTTGCCCAGTTGTACTTCCGCTTAAAGCAGTTCACCACCACCACCACCACCGATTCGCCCGTCGGATGGAGAATTAAAGCCTTGAGCAGACCCCTTGGTGCTATTCGACAGGAGTAGGCTATGTGCCGGTACCAGATTTCACCCTCTTCCTATCATATTAAGTCATTCATTTAATCTCACTACTCCTCTAATGAGGTTGACGTCAGGAAGGGCATCTGGTCGTAAAAACTCGCTACGAAGTTTCATCTCACTTCATACCCGACCTCGTAGAGAAAAGAGGCAAGAAGTAGGCATAATCTTATTTTTTTTACTACCGCTTTTTCCACACCTGTGGGATCGCGGGTGAGAACTGCGTTACACATGTGGATTTGGCCGGATGTCCTTTCTGACGCCAACCCTATATGTAGGGATGTAATCACTATTGCGTGTTTCTGTGGTGGTTGGTAGTGTAGTGTGTTGTGTGAATATGAAGAGGAGAGTGTTGGGACGAACACAAACATCCAGTCCCCGAGTCAGAAGAATTAATCAGAAGCGATTAAAATCCCCGACCCGGTCGGGAAGCGCACCCGGGACCCTCTGAACTGAAGGCCAGTACGCTGACCATTCAGCCAACGTGTCGGACAGTTAGGAACAATAACAATAATAATAATAATAATAATAATAATAATAATAATAATAATAATAATTTCTGCTTCCGTGCGATGTATGTCAATTATTACAACGTAACGATTACAATTTTATTTCAGGAAGTAAATTACAAGTAAAAATTACATTTTGTAAAAAGGAACCGTTACAAGTAAAAATTACATTTTGTAAAAAGAAACCGTTACAAGTAAAAATTACATTTTGTAAAAAGGAACCGTTACAAGTAAAAATTGCATTTTGTAAAAGGGAACCGTTACATGTAAAAATTACATTTTGTAAAAAAGAACCGTTACAAGTAAAAATTACATTTTGTAAAGTGGAACCGTTACAAGTAAAAATTATTAGAATGTAATCTTTACAAGTAATTTGATTATTTTTACTCAATTAGTTCCTAATTCTGGTAATCATCGGACACAGAGGTAGGCCTATATGGAGCTGATGAAAAGGATGGCTTTAATGACAGGAACTAAAGCAATGCAATTTAGTTCCTTCGTGTAAAAATATGGCTGTTGGAAATCCGTGTGTTCGGGGGAAGAATGGGTGGAGTTAGAAGTGGACGGATAAGCTCGCACAACCTGCAGTCTGTCTCAAATCTGGTAACAGAATGGTTCAGAATTTAGCCTTTGTAGATTTGTCGGTGTAGAGTGTTCACGCGGAAATTTCGATTATTCTGGCGATTGCTGGTATTCAGGATAGCAACATAAATGTATCTGAGAGCAGGGACCGAGTGGAAGAACGAGTCGAAGTAATCACCCTCCGTTCTCCTTCCCTACTCACCCGGATGCTGGTACGCCAAGACAGGGGTATACACAACCACCGCAACTCTCAGGCCACTATAAGTTATACAATTACTGCTTTACTTCCGGCACATATTTCAATTTTAAATTATCACATAAGAGAACTGCTTCGATCTCTTAGAATTACGTATAAAGTCATTGAACACCTGTATCAGCAAGAAAAGACACCATGCTCAGTTTACCAATTTCTAACAGCATCTGAGGGTTATTTGTGATTTGTGGTGGAACTCAGGTACGTGTAAAAAGGAAGGGGTAGGGGGGGGGGGGGGGCAGGGTAAGCTCAGAAATACAATTAAAGGAACTCGGAAGTGTGACGGGATAGAAAATAAATTTGTGGTTTTATTGCAATACATACTTATAAGTTTTCTAAAAAAAAAAATGGCAAGTACAGGGTGGTCCAAATGTCCCGCATCACAGGGACACAACTAGATTATGCATAATATAATAGTTAATATTATTTGCGAGAAGTCTATATGGTCTGACACGATGGTTAGCCGGTTCGAGTCGAGTTCGTAAAAAAAAAAAAAAAAAAAAAACGTCAAAATGTTGGCCGACAAAGTAGGGAAGGTGGTGGTATACAATTTATGATCACTAGATTGCTTGCCAAAAGCCTGGATTCAGTTCCAAACTTCTCCGCAGTGTTCATATGGAGTGAGGACATATTTTGCTGTTGACGGTGATTCGTCCGTCGGATGGCGACGTAAAGCCTTGAGCAGACCCCTTTCTGCTATTCGACAGGAGAAGGCTGTGTGCCGGCACCGGATTTTACCCTCTCTCTATCATCTATCACGTCATTAATTTCATATCGTTAACTTCTCTGAAGGAGTTGACGTCAGGAAGGGCATCCGGTCGTAAAATCATGATATGAAGATTCATCTCACTTCATACCAGATCCCGTAGAGAAACGGGACAAGGGTTAGGGATACAATGATATTATTATTATTAATTAATAATAATATAATATAATATAATATAATATAATATAATAATATTATATAATATATTAATATTAATAATAATAATAATAATAATAATAATAATAATAATCCATAGCCTGTTTCCAGTCATTCGACCGTGTCAGAAATGGGATGAATGAAGCCCCATCTAGCGGCGAGGATAGGAACTGTGCCGGCTGCCGAAGCCTGTAGCACTCCTCTGGGGCAATGATTAATGAATGACAGATGAAATGAAATGGTAATGGAAAGTGTTGCTGGAATGAAAGACGACAGGGAACCGGAGTACCCGGAACCACGGAACCCAGCGGTGAGAGGCCGGCGCACTGCTGCCTGAGCCACGGAGGCTCTAATAATAATAATAATAATAATAATAATAATAATAATAATAATAATAATAATAATAATAATAATAATAATAATAATGTCGGCATCTGTGGTGTCGTGGTTAGTGTGATTAGCTGCCACTCGCGGAGGCCCAGGTTCGATTTCCGGCTCTACCACGAAATTTGAAATGTGGTATGAGGACTGGAACGGGGTCTACTCAGCCTCGGAAGGTCAACCGAATAAAGGGAGTTCAATTCCCACCTCAGCCAGCCTCGAAGTGATTTTCCGTGGTTTCCCAGTTCTTCATCAGGCAATGCCGGGATGGTATCTAACTTAAGGCTACGGTCGCTTCCTTCCCTCTTCCTTGACTGCTTCTTCCAATCTTCCCATCCCCCACAAGGCCCCTGTTTAACATAGCAGGTGAGGCCGCCTGGGCGAGGTGCTGGTCCTCTTTCCCAGTTGTATTCCGACCAAATACCTTATTCTCCAGGACACTGCCCTTGAGGCGGGATCCCTTGCTGGGACCGGGGGAAAACCAACGCTGGAGGGTATAGGGATTAAATAATAATAATAATAATAATAATAATAATAATAATAATAATAATAATAATAATAGTGTGGTCTCAGCTGAAGTGTGCATGCATTTTTATTTCAAGCCATTTAGGCTGACTGCGTGTCAATTCGACGTTCCGTTTTACTTTACCACACGACAGAGAAATCGATTGGGCGATCTATGGATGACCGAGTTTTGATTCATTTTGTCAGGTAAACAAAATTTATCACCAGAGATCTTTTACACGTCTACATCGAATTTATTTTTTCGCCCTTCAAAATTCGGACATCTGCTGGGTTTAAACCCGCGATCTTAGGATTCATAGGCCAACACTACCGCTGATCAACAGAGAGAGCTAGTACGAAAAAATATACTCACAATGAAAATAAGATAAAATCATTAATCCTCAAGTTATTTTCCTTCCAGTTACGCACCCCTGAAGAAATCATTTGGGTGGAGCGTCCATAACCTCCCTTCACAATCACTTGTCTGTATGCAAATACTACCGTAGCTGTGTGGCATCTTGGGATCTACCATGCGCGTTTCGTGGGAACCAACGTAGGTCAGCTTCTCAGGCTGCATAGGGGCAATGATGTGGTAAATAAGCTATCGGTATTAGAAATTTCTGTTCGCCTACTTTTCTCATTCTGAAACAATTATTTTAAAAGGAAACTCATATCAGGTTAATAAACGCGTGTCTGTTATCGGTCGGCCCCGCACTTTAGGGGTAGTGGCCTACGTGAGAACAACTGAGCAGTTATCTGACGGTGAGAATAACAAGAATAACGGCAGAGAGGATTCGTCGCGCTGGCCACGCCTCACCTCACAATCTGTAGGCTTTCGGGCTGAGCAGCAGTCGCTTGGATGACCAAGACCCATAAGAGCAACTGGAAAAGTGTTCCTTCTTAGGAAAAAGGATAGATGTTGGGATATTTTACCACCGAGCGAGTTGGGCCGTGCGGTCAGGGGCGTGTAGCTGTGAGCTTGCATTCGGGAGATAGTGGGTTTGAATCTCACTGTCGGCAGCACTTTCCAATCCCATCGTCGCCATAAGACCTAACTGTGTCGGTGCGACGTAAAGCAACATGTAAAAGAAAAATTAGCGATGTTCAATAAATTTCAAACTTCCTTAAAATTATTTAAGGTAACTAGGTAAACAACAGATACGAAATCTGCCACCTGGGAGACAGTCATAAATGCGAATCAGTGGTAAATGGAATGAAATGAGGATTTGGTTTTCATGTGCGTCTCCTATTGGTTGTTCAACATACAGTACGTAATTTTAAAATGATCTGGACTGAAATTATCATCGATTCTCCCCTCCAGTAGGCCGGGTGTAGAAATGAACAAGCCTCCTCGATAAACTTCTACCTCGCCACCACTTTTCTTACATCTTCTCCCAATGTTGGCTGCTCCTGTTTCTATCTGCTCTCCATGTTTGCCTAGTGGTATCTTTCCAGTACTCTTTCTTTCAAAATTGGCGTGTAAGAGTTCTTATTGGTCTCATTCTTATAGTGTAGCCAAACCACTCAAGACCACTCTGTTGTAACCTAGTTGGAGCCAGACGGATTCGTTTCTGATTTTGTCCCTACTGGTCTTCTGTATTTCTGAGGGCTGGTTTGAGGTCCACTCAGCCTATGTGATTACAATTGAGGAGCTATCTGACAGTGAAATAGCGGCCCAGGTCTAGAAAGCCAAGAATAATGGCCGAGAGGATTCGTCGTGCTGACCACACGACATCTCGTAATCTCCAGGTCTTCGGGCTGAGCAGCGGTCGCTTGGTAGGCCAAGGCCCTTCGGAGCTGTTGCGCCATGGGGTTTGGTTGAATTTGTTTGTTCTTCTGTGTGCTAGACCTATTTGCACATTTTTGTTGCTTGTCTTGTCTTTACTGATCTGTGTTGCAGATTGCAGTCCGTACTTCAGAATGGGTAGCAAGTAGGTCTGACAAAATTAATTTTTTTGCTCTTTTGGAAAAAGCTTTGCCCTATAATAATTGCGAAGAAGAACTCTAGAAGGTGGAAGCCAATTTAAATCTGCAGCTAATTTTATACGTAACACTGCTGTCGGCCGACAGAATACTTCCAATTACGTGCTGTCCAAGTTTCAGCTTGTCTGCTATGCTTCCACCAAGCATGGCCTATAATTGAATCTGTGTTGAAAGTGCATGTCATACGTATACAAAATGTCAGCTTGAATACTACAGCTTTGGTAATTAACGATGCTGGTAATCTAGGACACCCTATAAAAGGTCAGTATGTAGTGACTCAATGATGCCAGTGTTACAAAGTTGGCGGGTTCGACACCAGTTCATTCCGATATGAGAACTGACTACCACTGAAGATTAGAGAAGTAGCGGGAGACCAAGTTAACTATGATTAGACATTGTTTTCTATAATTTAATGATAACAGTGATAACTGGTGAGGAACGAAACGAGGCCACAGAGCTAGTTTCAAACACAGGATTGTGGGGGCGCTCTGTAGGCCTACTCTGTCAGCTCTCTGACGAAATTACCTTTATTTTACTTATTGCAACTTTGATGTATAAGAGTGAAAATTTTGTGGACTCAGGATATCTTATTCATAAATAAGAAGTAACAGACATGGAAGGAGCGAGAATAATTGTTGATACAAATAGGTGGGAAAAATAGCGGGATGATACTTTGATAAGGAGATATAAGCCGTTATGAATGAACTCTATGGATGAAGCTGTACACCTAAACAGACTTCGGTGGTGGAGTCATGTGAGACGAATGGTGAAGGATAAGTTATACAGAGAATAATTAAATTGGCAATGGAGGGTAAGAGAAACAGAGGGAGATTTTTAGATTCAGTTTGTAATGATTCAATGATAACAGTTGTAGAACTAAACGAGGTCACAGAATTATCTGCAAAAAGAGAATTAAGGAGGTGCTTAGTTCACAGGGGCTTTCATACTGAACGCTGAAAGGCATTACGGTGTATAATGAAGATCTAAAGGTGCCAAAGTACTTAACTGACAAAGTCAATATGCTATACCACCAGAAGTGCTACAGCTGTGTCCAGATAGGCAACGGACGATCAAAATGGTTTGAAACAAAGAGAGATATCCAACAAGGAAGTGCCCTGTCACCACTCCTGTTCATAATAATAA
This sequence comes from Anabrus simplex, assembly GCF_040414725.1. Classification (NCBI taxonomy): domain Eukaryota; kingdom Metazoa; phylum Arthropoda; class Insecta; order Orthoptera; family Tettigoniidae; genus Anabrus; species Anabrus simplex. Next base: position 431,661,180 of record NC_090267.1, read on the forward strand.
TGGACAAGGTCATAAAATCTATCAAGAAAATGGACAGTGAACCAAACGCCCTGGTATTTGCTGATGATGTGCTTTTATGGGGAGAGACAGAAGCTGAAGTTCAGAAGAAACTTAATGAATGGAACGATACATTCAAAAATTTTGGACTGAAGATGAGCAAAACAAAGACAGTGGAAATGACCAACTGGGAAGGAACAAGCTCAAATATATTTCTGGAAGGACCAAAAATCGAATCAGCTTCCCACTTCAAGTACCTCGGAAGCACAATCTTGAAAGATAACACTGTTAGGCAGGAAATACTCAACAGGACACAGAAAGTATCAAACTTCTACAGTCAAGTCAGAAATCTTCTCTGGGACTGCAAAATACCACAAAAAGCGAAAACAATCATGTACCACACTTACTTCGTACCAATCCTCACATACGGTTTAGAGACGTGTACCCTCCTAAACAAAGACCTCAGTAGAATCCAAGCAAAAGGTGGATTAGAACCATGAACCAAACTACCAGAAAGGACAAGATCAGAAATGAAGTGAATAGGAAAGTGGCTGGTATAGAGGTCCCTATTACCAGTGTCAAAGAAACGCAGACTTCAGTGGTATGGGCACATAATGAGAATGAACAGGGAAAGACCTGCCAGAAAATTTTTTAACCTTCATCTGATAGGAAGAAGACCACAGGGAAGACCAAGAAAACGCTGGATAGAGACTAAGATCAGATGTGGAGGAGAGAGGACACAAATGGGAGGATGTACTGGAACAGAAGATGTATGAAGACAGGAGGAGATGGCGAGCGCTTGTACACCACACCCGGGAAACTGGAGTTGGAAAATGATTATGATGAATGTATTTTATTTGTTAAAAATGAAACCATATACTCCAATGTCGACTCAGTTTATTTCAGTCTGTCAGAAATTATAACACAGTCGCTGGAGGTAACGAACGATCAGCAGCTTAACTGACGCACAGAAAACTTTCTCAAAGTTACTAAGGTGACATTGAGGACTACTGCAGTGTGTCCCACTCTCAGTGGGGCCGGGAGACAACATGCGTGTTCCGAGCGGTATGTTCATAACCTCCCGCGTGTTCTAGTACCGATAATATTGCATTTATTGCTTATTTATGCACCCAATAGCCTGTATTATGAGTATTAGCCTTTTTTACAGGCGGTGTTGAAACTGGTGTCCTTCAGCACTCAAACGTTCCTGGCATCTTCTAATAAAATTGACACACGCGTAAGTTCCTGTTGCGTAATTGTCCTAATTACTATTGTTATATTGTTTTCAAGTTCATCTATGAATTGAGGATTATTTCTGTAAACTTTACTTTTTAGGGTTCCGCACAAATAAAAGTCGCACATAGTAAGCATAGCGGGAGGGACATAGCCCTTTCGATATTATCCTATCATCAAAACCGCGTCTATGTCGTCGATTTTTTCTTCCCATAGAACCCTTCAACTTGAACCTCGATAAATCTCTCCTAAAGCATCCTACACACCTCTCTTCATGACTGTTACACAGCCTATGTGTCAGACATAAAAAGTTTGTTCATGCGTGAATTTCACCGACATTTCAACGGTGTAATAATGAAATTGCCCGCCTCTATGGTGTAGTGGTTAGCTGCCACCCCCCGGAGGCCCGGATTCAATTCCCGGCTCTGCCACAAAATTTGAAAAGGGGTACGAGGTCTGGAACGGGGTCCACTCAGCCTCGGGAGGTCAACTGAGTAGAGGAGGGTTCGATTCCCACCTCAGCCATCCTGGAAGTGGTTTTCCGTAGTTTCCCACTTCTCCTCCAGGCAAATGCCACGATGGTACCTAACTTAAGGTCACGGCCGCTTCCTTCCCACTTCCTTGACTGCCCCTTCCAATCTTTCCATCCCCCCACAAGGCCCCTGTTCAGTATAACAGGTGAAGCGGCCTGGGCGAGGTACTGGTCATCCTCCACAGTTGTATCCTCCAACGCCGAGTCTGAAGCTCTAGGACACTGCCCTTGAGGCGGTAGAGGTGGGATCCCTTGCTGAGTCCGAGGGAAAAAACAGACCCTGGAGAGTAAGCAGATTGCGATACGATACGAATAATGAAATTAATCTACTGTAATTAACTCGATTGTAATTCAGCTACACGTGCTCTTGCAACAAACTTGACACACAAACTCGAGGAACTGACCGCCTCGTGCTTATGCAGTGAGTCAGCATGACATTATGAATACACCACTCAATGTGCATGTGCATGTCGACTGCAGGCCCCGCTGGGAGCGGGACACATTGTATAATTATAATTTGCCTCATTTATGCATAACATCTGCCTCTGTGGAGCAGCGGTAGAGTGTCAGCCTCCGGATCTCAAGATAGCGGGTTCAAACCCGGGAGAGGTAATCGGATTTTTTAAAGGCGGAAAAAAAGTCCATTCGACACTCCACGTCGTACGATGTCAGCATGTAAAAGATCTCTGGTGATACATTTGGTGTTTACTCGACAAAATTCGTTAAATCTCAGCCATAGACGCCTGAGAGAGTTTCAGTCTGGCATCTGCCTAGAGTAAAAAAGAACGGCGAAATTGACGAGCAGCCAGCCAGATGGAGTCAAATTATTATTATTATTATTATTATTATTATTATTATTATTATTATTATTATTATTATATCTCCATTATATAATCACTGACAAGTTTACGCAATGTAAACAATACTGCACGTATGTAACATACGCGTAGTTTAAAAAGTGATTTGATAGAATCTGAAGAAGTTCATATAGAACGAGACATATCATTCTTTGTTTATAAGTGTATGGTTTTTCTTACAGGTATGTTGCATTGTTACAATTTGTGTTTTCGACAGACTGAAAATCTGTTTCCAGTCATTCGACTGGGTCTGGAATAGAATGAATGAAGCAACGATTAATGACTGACAGACTAAATGAAATGACATTTGAGAGTGGTGTTGGAATGAAAGATGACAGAAAACCGGTGTACCCGGAGAAAAATCTGTCCCGCCTCGCACTTTGTCCAGCACAAATCTCACATAGTGAGATCGGGGTTTGAACCACGGAACCCAGCGGTGAGAGGCGGCCGCGCTGACACCTGAGCCACGAAGGCTACTCTGAAGTTATACTTAATGGTTTATGGTAACTATGACCATGACAGAGTACAGACATAAGCTATAAGGCTGTTTATAACGCTGCCCGTGTCGCTTGTCCTCCGAAATCATGCTGTTTAAAAAAAAAAGGACAAGAAATGCATCAAATAATGAAGCAGCCAACTCGTAAAATCAACATGTTCATTCTAAAGCATAATCACAAAGTAAAAATATGTCATATGACTGATTTAACATTCCAGGAAGATGTCAACGCTTATTTCGTGCATAATGAATAGCAGTTATAAACAATGAACTTACCCTCATGTCCTCAGGCCGTACACTATGATCTGTGTACACACACAGTAGATCGACAGAAAGTGCATGACACTGTCGAATTTTTGAGGCCAGAAGTAAACACACAGAGCCAACCAGTTGAAGTTGCCGTCTTGATATGGGACAGCAGCATAAGAAGCGATCCACAAAATTTACAGCCAAAGGAAACACCTGATTCTCACAGCGCTGTTCCTCACACACCTGAAAATACATCGCCATTGTTACGTTCAGTGGAAGAATGAAAGGAACATGCACACTAATTCACTGAATACAATTGAATGCAATAGGAAAGTAATGATCAATTTTGCCAACTTAACGGAAATTCCTTTAAATTTACGTGGGTGAAATGTTACTGTTGTTAGAGGGAAACAATATGGGTTTTACGGATTTTTAGAGGATGCTGCTTGTAATCCACAGCGTATTTCGTCGGAAAGAGATAAGATGGATCCTAATGACGAAAACAGCATTTTGATGTAGGTGCGAAACATTTCTGCAGTGTGTAGCAGAGAGAACTTCAGCGCCGATTGTCGCAAAATGTCCCGTCTTTTGCAGAAAGTGCACGGTATTTGATTGCACCAGAACAATATCTTAACGAGAGATAATGAGGAATAACAGAAACGGCAATTACAAACATTGCCTTTCAGTGGCCTAACTTTATGACCAATGAGTGGGAAAAATGGGATCATCAAGTGTTACTCTTCAAAACCCATTCCAAGATCTCTAAGACTGAGGAATGGCATTATCAATCACTACCTTCTTACCAGGACAGTAGCGGTTCGAAACCCGGCCAATAATGCATGTGGTATTTTTAAAATGAACTTCCCCGTGTTCAGATTCGACGTAAAACTGGAGGTTCCGTGGCTATGATCACGATATCAACAGTTACAAAAAAAAAAAAAAAAAAAGTACAAGCTTGCTTGCTTTTGATCTCTAGGAAGTTGCCACGATGCTGTTCTACCACGGTCTAATGCCTTCAGCATGCTAAACGCTGAAAAAATGTTCAGAAACATACTGAAATGGTGTTTTTTCTCGAATATTTACTCGCATGTCGGAATACGGGAAACCAAAAACGCTGTCATAATTTACACTCTACCAGAAAACTACCTCAGGCAGCTTACCAGAAGACATCTCTCAACCACAGAACTGGAGGCAGATGAAGATGATATCGAAGAGTCATAGTTTTGACCAAGTTCTGTGAGTAAGAATTCTTTCTTTTGAATTGTTGATTGAAGATGACAGCACACTACACAGAAATGCTTGTTGAAATTTTTAGCAGTTTTTCAGGTGTGGTGTTAGTGGAGAAAAAATTGGGGAATGGACACATTAATTATGATTCCGATACCTTTAAATCTAAAATTTTCAGCAGCATGCCAAACGCTATGAAAACCACTCTTACACGCGATGCATACCCTCTTCCCACGTTTCTCATCTTAACGCATTCATGCGGATCTGTACACTTCACTATCTTCCGTCATCGCCTCCGAAGGTGTCCATTCGGTACACTTCGGTGTCAGTTGAGGTTGTCACTCAACACAGCATATGACTACTGTAGACTAGATTGCCGGCCCGAGTGGATCAGACGGTTAAGGCGCTGACTTTCTGAGCCCAAAATGGCACGTTCGATCCTGACTCAGTCTTGTGGTATTTGAAGGTGCTCAAATACGTCAGTCCCGTGTCGTTAGATTAACTGGCACGATAAGAACTCCAGCGGGACACAATTCCGCCTTCTCGGCTACTCCGAAAACCGCAAAAGTAGTTAATGGGGCGCTAAGCTAATAACACAGATATAATAGATTAAATCCATTCAATTATTATCGACCAGGGGCTATTGCTGATTAATCAATTAAAACACTGCATCTTTTGACAACTGAAAAATCTGAAGATTACCCGACAAAACAATAGTAAGATCAGATTTTCATAGCAATAATTACTGGAGAATGATCCCCGACAGCTCGAAGGAGACCATCCCGTAAAGAAACAGGACTCAGCAGAACAAGAAAAGTGAAAGAATCCCAGGGCTTCGCGAACCTATTCTGTGTGTGTGCGCATGTAATGGTTTAAGGTCGAACTTTAACATCGAAGTTTTCGGCGAGGGAAGGATGGAAAAGGACTAGGATTGGGAAGCTATCGGCCGGGCCTTAATTTAAGGTACAGCCGCAGCATTTTCCTGGAATTGAAAATGGTAAACCGACTGTGGGATTCGAACCCACCATCTTCTGAATGCAAGCTCACAGCTGCACGACTTACCGCACGGCCAACTCCGTTTCGTTCTACGTGATGGCGCGGTAAAGTGGATCACTGTTGGGCGATCTATGGCTGAGGTTCAACACCAAATGTGTCACCAGAGATCTTTTACATGCCGACATCGTACGACATGGAGTGTCGAATGGACGTTTTCTCTGCCCATCAGAAATCCGACTACCTCTGTTGGATCTGGAACCGCGATCTTGAGATCCGCAGACCAACACTGAAATATACAGGGAACTTATCACCAGATATGAATCTGGGTTTTAATAACAATGTTTTTGGTTTTACGTTCCACTAACTACGTTTACGGTTTTCGGAGGACACCGATGTGCCGGAATTTAGTCCCGAAGGAGTTATTGTACGTCCCAGTAAATCTACCGACACGAGGCTGGCGTACTTGAGCACGTTCATATACCACCGGACTGAGCCACTCACCCCGGCAATCTGGGTTTTACTTTACAGTCTTCTAATATGAGATTGGCGTCTACGAAAGCCGTTAGTTGGTGGGTCGTAAAACTATTATTATTATTATTATTATTGAGATTTAGCTTCTTGGCAGGTTCGAACCTGGCTTAGTCCGATGGCATTTGAAGGTGTTCAAATACGTCAGCCTCATCTCTGTAGATTTACTGGCATGTGAAATAACATTAGGCTATTATCGAGATTTAGCTTGGTCTAGAGAGCCAAGAATAACGGCTTAGGGGGTTCGTCGTGCTGACCACACGACACCTCATAACTTGCAGGCCTTCGGGCTCAGCAGCGGTTGCTTGGTACGCCATGGCCCTTCGGGGCTGTTGCGCCATGTTTTGAGATTTAGCTTAGACCCTACATCCATAACCAACATGATCGTTCGTTGTAAGACTAACGTAGACCCGTGATCTGTCAGTTTATTTCATTCTGGGAAGAGTTAAAGCTCTCAAACCTTTCCCCTCACATAGCAATTACATATACTATGCTGTGAAAAGTGTGTTTATGCGTGTTGGCAGTCAATTCATAGGTGGATTTCTTATTAAAATAAATATAAGACGTTTCCCAGATTTAATCCGTCTGTAAGGGGTGACTGAAAATAGTAAACTTAGCTGTCTTAAAATAAAATAAGCCTCGGCTATAAACAAGCAAACTCAGCTGAAAATCTACTATATAAAAAAACACCTGAGTAAAGATACAAGGACGAGCAACTGACAACTTTATAAAACGTTTAAACAGACATAGGATGCTTCCGTCTAGAAACCCCGTATTGCCAAATACAGACACGCAAGATCGAAACTGCAACAGGGTTTATCAGACAGTCTGACAAATCACCGGGGTTCACATTCGAGCCACTCAACGACGATATATGAACCGACCCATTCCTTAGGCGATATTCGAATATCTGTATTATTACACCTCTTTCCCTCATATCACTGTTGGATCACTAATGGACTTCGCGTCAATTGTTGATGCTAGGGAAAAATTAGATTTACAAGATAAACTCAAAATAGTATCATGTAGTCTACTCTTACTGGTCTTGCAAACCAGCGAGAAATTGGACTGAAATACCTGAAGAGATTCACTTCTGCAATGCCCAAACCAAATCATCTCTCTGTTCCAGCCAAGAAGTGATTTGTCATCAGCCGATTGCCGAGTAATCAGTAGAGTAGGCCAGGATAAATTACACCTCCTTATAGCCCATCTAAGGTCGTAATACTTAAAAGCATTCTGATATTTCTTAGGGGAGGTCCGTTTACTACCTGCCTGGATGGGAATAACGCAGTAGGGGGTATGGTTGCGCCTTGAAAACGGGGGCGGGTCCACAGCGGTTACCATGGAGATAAGCCTGCTGACCAACTCGTGTTGCTTGGAGTTGTCAAACCTATTACTTCTGAGTATACAACACAACAGATCGGTCTGAACGAAAGAACAACTGAGCCGGAAGCGAGGGAAAAGAGAAAGGATTGCAAGAATGCGGCAACACCGTACAATGCTCCTCCCTCCAGCTCAATCTGTCAGACTGGTTCTTTCAATATTACGGGTATACATGGGACTTCAGCTTGAAAGCTGCTCCGCAACATCGTATTATAAAGTACTCAGGAAGCAAATACTAAATTAGGCCCTACGACAAAGGTTATTTTCTGGATAGACTCTACATGATCAAGAAGACAGGTGATGGTGATGATTGTTTTACAACTGGACAACCATCCTCTTAACATTAACACCGATCAGAGGAAAAAAATGGAAGAGGCCCGGCATTTCGAAAAATGAAGGTATCGGCCAAAGAAAAACAAGGGCCACAAAGGGCGTTAAAATGAGACACTCCCTAGACCTCGACAGTTAATACCGTCGGGGTAGAACAAGGATTGACCAAGAGAGGTCGGATAGGATATATTAGTGAGGAGCCTGGCACAAGTAAGTGGAATCTATGCTGGAACTCAACTAATGGCCTCGTGGTCGCTAACCCACGCTCCCAAGATGAGAGCCCCTGGTGACTCAAGGTGACAGGATTCAGAACAGTTTCTTCTCTTCCATCCTCAAATAAGGCTATTGGACAGACCATTACCTGTTAAATTCGTTTTGAAAATGTCTTATCAATCGTTCACTCTATTAAAGAATTATAGTTTGGTACTCCTCCCACCTCTAAAATCCGTTTGAAATCATAGCTAGCAAGGGACAACCTAATCTCATGCCATGCAGACTTATTGCAAATGATTCCGGGATTACTCTTAAAAATTAAAATATCGTCCGAGGAAATGTGCACGTTGTCCCATTTATTGAAAAACCAAAATAAAACTAAAAGAGAAAAGCTATTATCGATGTTAGGAGGCTATTGTGGGCATAGTAGAATTCCAAAGCATCTCTACAATAAGCAAGAAAGGTTCCTTTCTTAACACAGATTAATAGGATTGGCATTAATCAACAATCGATGACATTACTTTGAACTATGTTTAGAAAATTGGAAGTATTTTGCAATTTGACAGAAAAGGGAGATGGGATGCCTCAAAATATTCCTCACGTCTTCAGCCATGAAAACAAATCTACCTTTATATACGTAAGCCCACGTTATCCACCGTGAAGCACACTACTTAAACATATTAATTTACCGGTATAGTAAACAGCTGCATTTCCTGTGGTGGTAATCAGTTTGAAAGCTTAAGTGTGATTTGATTTCCCTTCTCGATATACAAGTTAATTAAAACTAGTTTTAAACGCCAGTGTCAACTATATTTAATCTTAATTAATGTAGAAGACTGGTGGGGTCGAATCCCACCGTGAACAGTTTTAAATTATTTAACTAATGGAACAGGGTCTTTTTCAGAGGTGGTGGTGAAGGCCATTTCTTTTCAATTTGCTGTTTAACAACACACGAACATAAGCATTACAACAATACAAGTTACCAGGAAACTTCTCACAAACAAAAGGCCGTGGGACTGCTGATCGCAATGGCCTACCTTCTAAATACAGAAAGTGACAGGAATCATCTGTTATTCTCGTTATCTCAAGTCACCAGTCGATTGTTCACAAATACCAAATTGAGCACTAAAATGTAAAATCAATCATTTCTCACCTGACAGAAAACTACATTTATGTCATAATTGAACTATTTATCGGTATATGATACTGACATTTAAAAATAATTTCCTGACGATTGGGAAGCTTGACTGAATGTTTCAAAAAACGAATACCGTACAGTAATTCGAGGAAATATACGGAGCAGTCGCTTCTTATATTAACTCAGTTTGGAGAGACAACGCCCACCCATTATTTGTGTCAATTTGTAATCACATCTGTACAATACTACAGGAAACTCACTCCATTGCCGTCATATATTTCTTCTGATTTACACACAGTAACTCTCATTCCCGTTAACCTCTAACTGAAAGCAAAGAAACTTATTTCAATTGAAGGAAATGTTGTATACAATTGTGCGTAAGGAATAACAAAATAATTATTATAACAGAAGATAAAATACGAATGAAAACACAAACCTCCAGCATCCAGGTTGTGACAACTTTTCTCATGAAGGGCTGAATGTCTTTTTGAACTGTACCGAAGTAGTTGCAAGATGGAATGAATAAGGTCTCCAAGTTCAATATATTCTGTAAAACTCTCATGTCCTCAAAAATAACGGGGTCTCTTTCGGCCAATCTACAATCCGATAACCTCTCAACACATAGCAAATCCATGTCCAAATTTCTTAACACCAACAGTTCTTGTCACTCCTTCGCGACACGCACTTCGCCCAACAATGACCTGTTCCGTCAATTAGGCAAAAACACTGAACTTCATAACACCATTCAGATCGACTGTCAAAAATACGTAATAATCAACAACTGCCACTCGAGTAATTCTGAAACGCGAGCGCAGTCTGCTACCACGTCCTGTCTGACCAATGTCTGGCAGCGAACTGTCAAATGTTTCGCAGCTGCCGAAGGGGCATAGGCCGTGCATATGACCAACAACGTACTACACCGAAGAGCCGAACAGTCGACTTCGCATAGCCTCGTCCAACGCACTCGTTTCCAGCGCTATCTGCCTGCGTATGTTGAAACTTAAAGCTAAGGGGAAATAAGCATCACGCGTGGTGCGATCTATCCAAATCAAACCAAATAGATACATACTATCTTAATAAAATCTGATGTTAAATGCGAAAATTTCACACGATGGAGATACATATTAGGTCTACTCGATACGAATAATTGTGGTATTTATTTTTGGGACCGAGCGAAATGGCCGTTTCGGTTAGGGGCGCAGAGCTGTGAGCTTGCATTCACGAGAAAGTGGGTTCGAACTCCATTGTCGGCAGCGCTATTGCCCATCGCCTTCCACTTGATACTCCTTCCGCAAATGTTACTCCTTTCCAACTATTCTTGAGCATATCCACTCCCTCCATCTAAAATACCTAACAAAAGGTACTGCCAACCACAATCTCCTTATCACCAAATCATTAACCCTTTCTCCTTTAGCCACAACTATCTTGAACAATGCCCGTACCCTTGCCACTTCTCATTTATTTCCTCTCCCCCCCTCAATCACTTAGCTTCAATCATTACCCACCACTATCTGGCTCCATGGCAAAATGGTTAGTGTGCTGGCCTTTGGACACAGGGCTCCCGGGTTCGCAACTTAATTGGTTAATTTCGCTGGCACAGGGGCTGTGTCGTCTTCATCATCATTTCATCGGTATCACGACACGCAGGTCGCCTATGGGAGTCACATCAAAAGACCTGCATCTGGCGAGCCGAACTTGTCCTCGGACACTCCCGGCACTCAAAGCCATACGCCATTTCATTTCATTACCCACCACTGCCCGCCACGTGTCACGTTACATGTATATGAAATTTATTTTCAATCAACTTGTATTTGCTCCTGTGCACCACACTTGCATGATTTTTATTGTTTTAGTTTCTTCTTCTTATTCTTCTTCTTTCCAATAAGGCCTGCTGAGGACCACGTGCCAATTTCAATTCAGTTCTTCGTAATTTGTTGTTTTCTCTTCCGTTTGTTTGTAATCTGTTTACCCTCCAGGGTCGGTTTTTCCCTCGGACTCAGCAAGGGATCCCACTTCTACTGCCTCAAGGGCAGTGTCCTAGAGCTTCAGACTCTGGGTTGGGGGTAAAACCGGGGAAAATGACCAGTACCTCGCCCAGGCGGCCTCACCTGCTATGCTGAACAGGGGCCTTGCAGGGGGATGGGAAGATTGGAAGGGATAGACAAGGAAGAGGGAAGGAAGCGGCCGTGGCCTTAAGTTAGGTACCATCCCGGCATTTGCCTGGAGGAGAAGTGGGAAACCACGGAAAACCACTTCTAGGATAGCTGAGGTGGAAATCGAACCCATCTCTACTCAGTTGACCTCCTGAGGCTGAGTGGACCCCGTTCCAGCCCTCGTACCACTTTTCAAATTTCATGGCAGAGCCAGGAATCGAACCCGGGCCTCTGGGGGTGGCAGCTAATCACACTAAACACTTCACCACAGAGGCGGACTTTCTCTTCCGTTCCTTCCAATATTCTTTCATCCTTTCACTAAGCTGTTTCTTTCTGTCCTCGGACCACTTCGCACCAGGCTTCTTGTTCAATCTTCCTTGGAATCCGTCCATACTTACTACACTCTTTCTAAAAATCTCTCTATCCATAGTTTCTTCTTCTCTCACATTATTTCTTTCTAAATCTTTCTTTAGTTCTTCAATCCAGCTAGTTGTTGCCTTTTTGTTCCAAAGGTACTTGAAAATCCTGTCTGAAAAATTGCAATCTCCTTTTTCTTATGGTTTCTGTTATGTTTTCTATGTTCCTGTATATTTCATCATTAGATATTAATTTCCATACTTTTGTTGTTTTCACAGGGCCTAAGATTTTTCTCATGATTCTCCTTTGTAGTACCTCAAGTTTATCTGATCTATAGTTTAGTACCAGGCATTCACTTGCATATATAGGCATTCCGGTTTCACCACTGTTGTGTAGTGCCTTATTTTAAGAATGACACTTTTTGTTATAAAAATTATTTGTGATACCATATGCTCTTTCCATCTTGTGTACATGTTCTTCTACTGCAGATTTGTCTAAACCATTTTCTTGAATTATTTCTCCCAGATATTTGAATTTCATTACTCTTTCCACTGGACCAATATCTGTTGCCAAAAATTTTGGAGCATTCTTGATGTTTGTAATCAATTTTGTTTTTCTGCAGAGATTCTCAAACCTATCTTGTTGGCTATTTCTTCCTAGAGATTGATTTGTGTTGTTGCACTTGTTAGGTTTTCTGACAATATAGCAAAATCATCTGCAAATGCTAGGCAATTTATTTCAATGCCTTTGTTTTTTCTCCCCAAAATTGCTGGCAAAATGTTATGTTCTTTAAGCACTACATTCCAAATTCTTACAATTTTCTGTAGAACACAGTTGAATAGAAGGGGTGACAAACTATCAGCTTGCCATACCCCTGTATTTATCCTAATAGGTTTTGATATCTCGCCCATAAACTTCACCTTTGAAATTGAAATTCACAAATTGTTTTATCTATGGTTTCTCTATCAACCGAGTCAAAGGCCTTTTTAAAATCTACAAAAGTCACAACTATGTCTTTTGAATTCAATATCCTATGGCAAATTATGGATTTTAAGTTAAATTTGTTCCGAACAAGGGCTACCTTTTCGAAATCCAGCTTGATACTCACCCAGTTGCTTGTCAAATGATGTTTCTACTCTGAATGAATGAATGAATGAATGAATGAATGAATGAAAACCTACAACCTCTTTTCCGGTCTTTGACCGGGTCAGGGATGTAATGCATGAAGCATATAGAGGCTATTAGTACGATGGGGTTGCCACTCCCAAAGTGAATGTTTCTACTCTACTCAGTAGTATTTGTGAGAATACCTTGTATGAAATTTTCAGAAGAGAGATGCCTCTATACAACCTTTTGTTTGTCCCTTTTTTATGCATTGGTGTATTAAAGCCACTTTCCATTCTTCTGGAATCCTCTCTGTTTCCAAATATCTTCAAAGATTAACTGCAGCTCTTCAATGATATAGTTATAGTATTATTATTATTATTATTATCATCGTCCCTCATATATCATTATTATCCTTATTTTTACTCCTATTCTTCCTACTCTATAATCACTTTCTTTTTCCCTTCTTTTGTATTTATTATTCCTCTGTTTGATTTTATCTATATTCTTATTTTTATTCTTATTATGTTTATTCTATTCCTATTACTATTATAATCACAATCACTAAGCTCCTTGTCTTGTACAGTAACTTGGTTTTTTCCTATTTGTATATCTCTTTCTGACTTAGTGTATATATATATATATATATATATATATATCTGTTACTTACATGCTCTCTTTTTAATATCACTATTATTTTTATACTTATCATTATGACACTATTACTATTATTCTTTACCAATACTGTTGTTTTGTAATTATTATTATGATTATTGCAAAGGTGACTCTTACATGGGAACTGACGGAAGATCAGGAAAATGTGCAATAAATAAAACTGGTGATGAAGACACGGATCATGTCAAGATGCACATACATAGTTTTCCACGAATGGAATCACATTATTGCTGAAAAGATTTGAAAAAACTGTACTTATCTCCAGAACTGAATGTGGCAAAGATGTATAGATTGTACCGTGATATATTTTTTCAAATAAAAATATCAAACCTGTCTCAGAGAGTGTGTGTGCAGGGCTATATTCAAGAGCTATAATCCAGAGCTATCCTTTCACGTACCGGTACCTAAGAAGGATCTGTGTTCAAGATGTAACCAGTACTACAGTGCTGCTGATAAAGCTCCACTAGAAAATGAATGGAAAGGTCATAAGGAACGTAAATTAGCATCCATGAAAATGAAAAAAGAAGACAAATACAGAGCGATCAAAGACAAAGGCATTCCACACAGGGCAATAACATTTGATCTACAGGTGATATTGTCCGTACCATTTGCAGGTTATGCTCAAATTTATTACAGAAGAAAACTATCAGAGTTTAATTCTACTATATATGATTGCTGCAAATCACAAGGAGGTGATTGACGCTGCTACGTATGGGATTAGACAAATGGTGGTAAATGTTCATCAGAAATAGCGACTTGTCTTCTGGACTACCTTTCTAATTTGTCTGAAAGTGTCACACATGTTTCCAGTTTTTCTGACACATGTGGTGGGCAAAACTGAAATCAGTTCACTTCTGCAGTTTTACTTTACGCTGTCAACACGTGTCAACATTTACAGGTGTTTGACATGAAATTCATGGGAAGTGGGCACTCCTACCTAGAAGCAGATTCAATGCATGCATCAAAAGAACATGCAAGGAAGCACAGAAGTATATACACGACCAGAGAATGGGGTGTTCTTATTCAAATGGCCCATATGAACCTTTAACCTTACAATGTGCAACATTTGACGTATTCTGACTTCAAAGATCTGCAGAAACTTGCATCTGTTGATAATGCTTAATACGAAAACAGACAATGATAGTGAAAGGGTAAATTGGCTTATCAAGTGGCTGAGGTTTGAAAAGTGTCTTCCATTCACTATTCAATTCAAGTACGATCTTAACCATCCCGTATTTGAGAAAATTGATGTCACGCAAAAAAAGGAGAAACGAGAAACTGATTACGTGGGACACCATCAATCTCTTCCCAAAATATTCAAAGAGACTAAGAGTGCTGGAAGCAAAGAAGAAGGATTTACTCTATTTAATCAACAATGGAGTCATCCCTTCTGAATACAGGCACTTCATTGAAGACATCCCTACTGCTAAGAAGGTAAGAGATTTTGTACACTGGGTGAGTAGTGATGAGGAAGAAGAGAACTGTGATAGATGGTGAGGAAGAATATCACTGTTCTGAAAGATTTGAGACATATTTATAACTGAAAAGTGATTATTCAACTTTATTTAATTACTTATTATTCATACGGTACCTTGTGATGTTATAAAGGAAAGAAAATCATTTAATAATACATAATGCAACAAGGATGTTGAAATCAGTTCCTTTGAGAAATACAATGTTTGTGTCTTGAAGTTCTCTTTCACATTGTTAGTGCCAAATGTAGTATGTCCCAACTTTCCATTAAAATATAGTGAGTAATTCCTATACTGATGCACAAAAATGGTGTACAGTTGTTGAAATACAATTACAAAGAAATAATCTACAGACCAGTAACACTGGCTACAGCCATATTATTTGTCGTAAGTAACTGCAACTTCATATACTTTCAATTTGAGTTTTCTCAGAATCATGAATTTTGGACATACAATGTTTGTGCACTAAGCCATCAATACCTCCCATTCCTTCAAAAACTGATTTAAGTATACTTTTCCTACTAGTGGCAGTTCGTGACATTTTACTCTGGCAGGGCTGTGGCGCCATCTCTTTCCTCTCCCCAATTGGTCCAGTTTTCACTGACCAGCACCATTATACTTTTAGGTGAATAATAATAATAATAATAATAATAATAATAATAATAATAATAATAATAATAATAATAATAATAATAATAATAATAATAATAATAATAATAATAATAATAATAATAATAATAATAATAATAATAATAATAATAATAATAATAATAATAATAATAATAATAATAATAATAATAATAATAATAATAATAATAATAATAATAATAATAATAATAATAATAATAATAATAATAATAATAATAATAATAATAATAATAATAATAATAATAATAATAATAATAATAATAATAATAATAATAATAATAATAATAATAATAATAATAATAATAATAATAATAATAATAATAATAATAATAATAATAATAATAATAATAATAATAATAATAATAATAATCTGATGCCACTGGCTGAATAGACATCTGCTTGCACTACAACATGGCATATATTATACTACAATGGCATATATGCACACATATTAATAGGCTAACAGCTAATGCAATCCCAACTACTATGATGCTATACTGTTTCACTGATCTCAATCACAAGTGATAATAACAACATTCATGAAAACAAATAAGCCGTGCACTCCCAAATTTCTCTCTCCTTGCTCAGATTTCAAACTATAACAACGTATTTAACAGTTTAACCACCCTACAAATAGTGACGTCACGTTATGGTTACATTTTGAATCTTTATTTTAGCTTCTTTATAGAACTGAATTGTTTAAATAATGGAATTCATGGTTTCGTAAAATGTTTTGGAATTAATCTCTAACAACAATTAGTATAAGGCGTGGGGGAAAATGCCTAGGTACATTGTCAAGTGATTCGCGATGTGCTGAGGGCTCTGCCGTTCAGCGCTTACACCCGCCTGTACTCTTCCTTCCCCTGAGAAGCCTTTGTCGTCCTTTTAGGCTTCTCCCGCACCCCGCATACTTGCTAAACTCTATGAACCTACTGAGGGCTCTGCCGGACAGACCACACACCCACCTACACTCTTCCTTCCCCTGACAAGCCCTTATTTTTCAGCTTCCTCCTGCATCCCGCACACTTGCAAAGTCT
Organism: Anabrus simplex; assembly: GCF_040414725.1. Taxonomy (NCBI): domain Eukaryota; kingdom Metazoa; phylum Arthropoda; class Insecta; order Orthoptera; family Tettigoniidae; genus Anabrus; species Anabrus simplex. The sequence continues at coordinate 431,677,805 of NC_090267.1, forward strand.
GGGGATCAACTCAGGGCCCTGCTGCCACAGTCCGAGCACGGCACACCAGCCACAGTCTGAAAGCCTTTGCCATTTCCTTGAAAGTAGAAAAGCAAAATGTTTGCAGCCAAAATAATGAAGATACATTGTATAACTGAATATCACGCCACATAAGTTCGACTTCGCTACATTTTTCCATCTCTTTATGTAATCAGTTAAAAAGTGAAATAATGTTAAATGTTTTTGAAAGGCGGTAGGGCAGTGCCCAAAAGCCGCTCATGCACGAAGTGCCACTGTTTCCTAGATACACTGCATTCATTCCTACTGTTTCAGTCTTTTTACAAAGTCCAGTGAAATATTAATACACTCTTCATAATGATAATAATAATTATTATATTGTTTTATGTCTCACTAATACGTTCTTTTATGGTTTTGGGAATGATGTGCAACAGGAATTTTCCGTAGGAGTTCTTTAACATGTTCCCCGTGACAGTGAATTCTGATGACTTCATTTTACGTCGTACCGGCCCACCGGTGACCCGATGCTGCCTTTAGTTATTATTGGCTCACCGGTGAACTGACGAATTTGACTTTGGTTAGTCCCTACTATGAAATCCAAAACAATGCTCGTGCACTTGTTGTGTGCGTTATTATTTAGGAGACATTCTGATGTATTTATCTCTGCAACAGTTTTCCAATTCAACAAGTGCTTGACCCACAAATCACCCTGGAAGTAAATGTTAGTTTCTCGTTCATTGATCTATTTTTATAGGAATATTTTATTTATTTATCCGTGTCCGAAATCACAATATATTTACAAATACTCTATTTACATTTTGTCTCTCCAGTATTCAACTGTCGAGATTGCACATTCATTGGCTTCCACCAAATCCTTCATACTACATGGTTTAGGCAGATTTCTACAGGTGAGAAGGTGTCCATGATCTTGCTTTTCACCACACTCACATAAATCTTGATCACCATATCCCCACCTTTTCAGGTTGGTTTTACAACGTGTCACTCCAGATCTTAATCTGTTAAGTGTCTTCCAATATCCGTACTGAAGATGATGTCCTGCAGCTGGCTTCTCTTTCACATTCCATAATCCTACAGGCGACTTCCTTCTCCAAGGCTCCTTTCGCCGAGATTCGGCTGATGATGGGATTGACGTTGTTGTTTGTAGGAAGCTCTTCCTCGATTTCAATCTTGATGGGTGAGCATGAAGTCCAAACATTGGATGTCTTGGATCTGTTTCTTGCTTCTTCTTCTCAATCTCTGCTGCATCTTGTCTCCTAACATCTGGAGGTGCTACTCCCATAAGTGGAAAGATCTTATTAACAGGAGTTGGTCGTAAGCAGCCTGTAACAATGCGACCTGTCTCACGGAGGGCAACATCCACTTGATTTGTATGAGCGGAATTCCTCCGGAATGGAGCAGCATACTCTGCAGCAGAGAAACACAGGGCAAGGGCAGATGTACGGAGGACATTAGGCTGTGCTCCCCATGTTGTGTGTGTGAGTTTGCGAATGAGATTATTCCTGCTGCATACCTTCTGTTTGGTATCTATACAGTGCTGTTTATAAGTTAGGGCATTGTTCAACTTTACCCCTAGATATTTGGGTTGATCACAGTGGTTTAATTTGTGTCCTTTCCAGGTCACATTCAACTCCTTTCTTGTTTCCTTGTTGCGCAGATGGAATGCACATACCTGAGTTTTCTCTGGATTGGGTTTCACGTGGTTCTCATCATAGTAGACAGCTAGTTCAAGAGCAGATGTCAGTTTTAATTCAACTTCTTCAAATGTCACTCCTTGAGCAGCAAGAGCTGTGTCATCTGCATAGATGAAAGCCCTTGTTCCAGTGTTAAGTGGCTGATCTTTGGTATAGATGTTATATAATATTGGAGCCAACACACTTCCTTGGGGAAGGCCATTCTTTTGACATTTCCATCGTTTTTTCTTGTCCTTCAGAGTGACAAAAAAAAAAACGTCTGTTCTGGAGCAGGCATTGAATAAACTGTGTCAGTCGATAGTCTCTGGTGGTTGAATACAGCTTCCTTGTCATTCTCTTATGATTCACTGTATCATAAGCAGCCGTGAGATCAATAAAAGCAACTCCTGTTATTTGTTTCCTCACATATCCATCCTCGATATGCTGGGTTAGATTAAGTATCTGACCAGAACATGACTTCCCTGGTCTGAAGCCTGATTGTTCCTTTATAATCTTTTTGTCGATAGAATCAGAAATACGATTCAATATCATCCTTTCCAGAATTTTGAAAAGATGACAGAGAAGAGATACGGGTCTGAAGTTTTTGGGGTCATTTGGCTCTTTTCCTGGTTTCAGCAAGGCCACAACGTTTGCTTTGCACCAGATCTTTGGAATCAGCATTCTAGTTACACACGCATTCATCAGTTGCAAAACCCAGTTGATAGTTATGGGGCCAAAATGTTTTATTTGCTCTGATCTTATGTCATCCAAGCCGGCAGCTTTGTTATTTTTCATACATTTGATGGCAGTTCTCAGTTCTTCTTCCGTAAAGGGTGTGCCAAGGTGGTCATTCTCCTCTTCATACCGTTGGATTTTTATTTCTCTGGATCTTCTCGTGGTTTTCCCATTCAGCAATAGTTGATGGGCTATTTGATCAGGAGTAACTTTACTCAACTCACAGGGTGAGACTGTAAGATCACCGTTAAGATTCTTAAGTAATTTCCAGGCTTGTCGACTTGAGCGTTTCATATCCAAACTTCCGAGAAGGTTACACCATTTTTCTTTTCTTGATGTTGATATAGCTTCGAGGAGGTGCTCTCCTGTTTGTATTGTAGCCTCTGCGAAGGGGTCAATTTCAAATAGCTGTTCATATTTATTAAGGAGGGATTTTGAGTTCTTATCAAGTCCAGGTATGTACATTGTTCTTCAACCCCTAGGGATATGTTTACAGGTAATGGTTTTTACTCATTCCACAAAATCTAGGTAATTTACTGGATCAGGCTTGATTTTTGCTACTTCATCATCCAGATTTTGAGAGAAAGTATTCCACTGAGCTTTTTTGAAGTTGAACTGTCTTTTAAACATAACTTTCTCTGGTTTAACAACTGCCTGTACGGTACATATAAGAGCTCGATGCTGTGTTCTTGAAAATGGATCTGCAATTTGTTTCTTGGTTTGGTGAGCAATGTGTTCTGTGACAAAAATGTTGTCTGGGTTGTAACCTCACCTCCATCGACCACTGTTAAAGGAATGGGGTAACTTTGGGTCATGTATTAGTTTAAGACCCATGCATTCGGCCCATTTTTCTAAATTTTGGCCATTTGTGTCAGTCTCTTTGTATCCCCAAGACGTACTATGACAACTGAAATCACCGATGACTAGCTTTGTTGGTTGAGAATGGAAATTGCAAGTTTCTGTAAATTTATATTCTTTATGTGGTGGCTTATCGATAGATGTGATAGTGTAGGATTTAATTTCAATGGTGAGGATTTCAATGTCATCTACAGAGGTCAAGTCTGCAGATAAAATGTTGGTGCCCTGTTTAATGAAAACTGCACTCCCATATTGTTCATTAGGTCTTTCCAGGACAAGTTTCATTCCGTTCACCTTTGGTCGGCGATCATTTGACCCTCTATGTGTCTCCTGAACCAGTAGGATATCACAATTATGTTTTGTGCAAATGTCAGATAATAAGGCTTTCTTCTCTGGTGAAATTCCCTCTATATTAATTGAGATTATTACTAAAGCTGGCATTGAAAAATGCCGTTTGTAGTTCATAAAGGAGTGGAATCGGAGGTAAGGCTTTTTGCGGATGATGTTATTCTCTATAGAGTGATAAATAAGTTACAAGATTGTGAGCAACTGCAACGTGACCTCGAAAATATTGTGAGATGGACAGCAGGCAATGGTATGTTGATAAACGGGGCTAAAAGTCAGGTTGTGAGTTTCACAAATAGGAAAAGTCCTCTCAGTTTTAATTACTGCGTTGATGGGGTGAAAGTTCCTTTTGGGGATCATTGTAAGTATCTAGGTGTTAATATAAGGAAAGATCTTCACTGGGGTAATCACATAAATGGGATTGTAAATAAAGGGTACCGATCTCTACACATGGTTATGAGGGTGTTTAGGTGTTGTAGTAAGGATGTAAAGGAGAGTGCATATAAGTCTCTGGTAAGACCCCAACTAGAGTATGGTTCCAGTGTATGAGACCCTCACCAGGATTACCTGATTCAAGAACTGGAAAAAATCCAAAGAAAAGCAACCTGATTTGTTCTGGGTGATTTCCGACAAAAGAGTAGCGTTACAAAAATGTTGCAATGTTTGGGTTGGGAAGAATTGAGAGAAAGAAGAAGAGCTGCTCGACTAAGTGGTATGTTCCGAGCTGTCAGCGGAGAGATGGCGTGGAATGACATTAGTGGACGAATAGGTTTGAATGGCGTCTATAAAAGAAGGAAAGATCACAATATGAAGATAAAGTTGGAATTCAAGAGGACAAACTGGGGCAAATATTCATTTATAGGAAGGGGAGTTAGGGATCGGAATAACTTACCAAGGGAGATGTTCAATAAATTTCCAATTTCTTTGAAATCATTTCGGAAAAGGCTAGGAAAGCAACAGATAGGGAATCTGCCACCTGGGCGACTGCCCTAAATGCAGATCAGTATTGATTGATATAAGTTATTGTTTCGGTGATGGAAGAATCAGCCGCTGAGGATTCCTCAACATTGCCCAGGGTACGCCCGATTGTCTTTACAATCTTCGTGGAGGCATCTTCCGTGTACCCCTATAGGAATATGATAGGCATATATTATATTATTATGCTTAGTTACAAAATAATATCACAAAGATAAAAAAGGACATGAATTAAGAACAATATTTACTAAACAAAAAACCCACTTATTTACAGTAGAACAAACAGAACAAAAATTTAACATCACTTGCCTATATTTTTCAGAAAATTCATTGTTGTTTGAGTCATCAGTCCATAGACTGATTTGATGAAGCTCTCTATGCCACCCTATCCTGTGCTAAACTTTTCATTTCTATGTAACGATTGCATCCTACAGCTGCTCTAATCTGTTTGTCATATTCATACATTGGTCTACCCCTGCCGTTCTTACCACCTAGACTTTCTTCAAAAACCACCTGAATAACTCCTGGGTGTCTTAAGATGTGTCCTGTCATTCTATCTCTTCTTCTCATCAAATTTAGCCAAATCGATCTCCTCTCACCAATTCGATTCAGTATCTCTCTATTTGTGATTCAATCTATCTATCTGACTTTCAACATTCTTCTGTAACATCACATTTCAAAAGCTTCTATTCTCTTTCTTTCTGAGCTAGTTATCGTCGATATTTTACTTCCATACAATGCAAATTTCTTTTCTTCCTTGCTTGTGCTAGTATGCATTTTATACCCTCCTTACTTCTGCCACTGTTAGTTATTTTGCTACCCAAGTAACAATATTAATCTGCATAACCTGCCTTTGTTCAACTGCATTCCATTACTTTTGTTTGGGACTTATTTATTTTCATCTTGTACTCCTTACCCAGGACTTTGTCCATGCCATTCAACAACTTCTCAAGATCTTCTGCAGTCTCAGATAAGATAATAATATAATTGGCAAATCTCAAGGTTTTGATTTACTCTCCTTGGATTGTGCTTCCCTTTCCAAATTCCTCTTTGATTTCCTTTACTTCCTGTTCTATGTAAACAGTGAAGAGGAGGAGGGAGATGAACTGCAGCCTTGCCTCACTCCTTTCTGGATTGCTGGTTCTTTGTCAAAGCCATTGATTCTTATCAATGCAGACTGATTTTTATACAGATTGTAGATAATTTTTCGTTCTCGGTATCTGATCCCAAACACCTTCAGAATCTTAAATAGTTTGGTCCAATCAACATTATCAAATTCCTTTTCTAGATCTACGAATGCCACGTACGTGGGCTTGTCCTTAATTTGATCCACTAAGATCAGACGTAAAGTCAGGATTGCTTCACATGTTCCTATATTTCCTATATGTGAGTTTCATTGAAGCACTCTATACAAATTTTTGGTGCCCCTGGTCACTGCACAGAATGTTACCATCTTCTTCGTTTAGTTGTTGGCTGTTTTCTTCCCATACTGTACAAATTTCTTCTTGTAGTACACTGTGCAGTGTCACTGCATTTTTTTGGCTGGTCGTTCCATTTTGCACAGTGTATGTGCCCTGATCCTTGTTGGTGGTGTACAAGATCTAGCAGTACTGTACCGACACAGAGAGAAGGCTAGAGATTCCTTGAAATGATGGAAAGATTCTTTCTTTCTAGAACTGCGCTTGCAGTGTAGGATCCAGGCATTTACAACTGCAGTCCTCAGGAGAAGTTCAATAGCAACTTTTCCCATCATTTGACACCCTTTCTCAATGCAGTGTAATATTACAACATTTGGTCACCAAGATCAACACCCTTTTTGATCTTGTTGTAGTGCAACACAGATTTCAGCTTCAAAATTGGATCTTCTTTCCTGTTCTTTTTTCCAGTATCTTACAAAATGTTGCCATGATCAGGTACAGTTAGGGTTGCCATACGTCCTGAAAAAGTGGGATTGTCGTGAATTTGATCATGTGTCCTGACATCCTGACTGAATTTTTAAAAATCCCTAAATGTACTGAATTTAAAAAATCAGGGCAAATTATTTAAAATTTTGCTCAATTGCTTTTGAAAGGGAATGTCTCATCTATAACTTAAAAATCTATGCAAATAACATTGAATATTATATCATTTCGGTGTGGTCTGTAAAGTAGGTATTTTACTTAAAGTATGATATCTTATTCTTTCTCTACTTGATTTTTAACATTAACATCGTATAACAAGTGTGTCTCTTGGTAATGGGTGGGACAGTTCACATAGAATTACCCAAATACACTCATGTTGGAACCATAGACGCCAACTTTTGGTCTTGAGCACGGGGGCAAGGATGAATATATCAAATATTTTTACGGGAGCAAAAACATGTTTGCGTCCCCGTACCACTACATGCATGGGGGTAAGTGCTCCCATGGAGTCGGTGCCTATGTTTGAAACTTGTCGATGTTGGTGTCCTGAATTTCATCCTCAACCTTATGGCAACCCTAAGTACAGTGGATATATAGAATCAGGACTCTCTTCTTGTCCATCCAGTTAATTATTTTGACCCCCCTCTTCAATCTCTGTTCCACAAATTTTCCCCCTTTTAAGACACTTATTAACCACAATTTTGGGGAGACCACTCTTATTGCGATGACTACTTCCACAGAAAAGTGTTTTCTGGTCCAATAGATTCTGTGCCATTGGAACACTTGTATAAAAATTGTCAGCGAACAAGATGCGACTTTTTCCCAACAGTGGTTCACACATTTTCATGATGACTGCTTCAGTGTGATCTGTTCCATGCATCTTATCATCTTTCCCTTGAAAAACTCTTACCGCAAATGTACACCCATCTTCCGCGCACACTTTGTAGAGTTTAAAATCCATACTTATAAGACTTGTTCGGAGTATATTGCCTGAAAAGCAATCTTCCCCTCCACAGCACCATAGACTCCTCTATTGCAACATTTCTCCCAGGGGTTAAGGCATTCTGAAAATTTTCCTGAAGATGGTCTACTAGAGATTTAACTTTGTAAAGTCTTGTATTTCCCTATCTAGGGGCTTCATTATCATACAAATGCCAACAGGAGAGCAAAGCTAGGAAGCGATCATGAGCCATAGTGGTTTTTATTACCTTATTCCCATATGAAAGGTTCTTTGACCAATAAAGTGGCAGTTCAGGGATATAATTTTGTCCTGTGACAAGTAATATCCCCCAAAACTTGGCTATTTCTTCCTCCATGATATCTATCCATTTGGACAACCATCCCTCTTTCTTCAGTGGACACTTTGCTAACTTTTGTGCAGCAAGTCTGTTTGTTTCGGTTACTATAGTCTGCATAATTTGCTGTTATAAATGTCATAAGAGCTGTCAAAATTAGTCACAATGTTCACTTGTGTGTCATCACAAAAAAATGGGTATACCAATGTCATGCCCCCCTAGTGGACCCCACCTTGGCACATCTTCATCACCAAGAATATGATTTGGAGAAGTATCACTTAGAGTTTTGTCCCCGTAAATAGCTGACCCACATGCTTCAGAGTCACTGTCTGTGTTAGGAGACGAGTCACTATTTTGGAGGCTGTACGTACGGTCATCATCAGATACTGGAGAGAAATCACCGTCACTGTCATCACTTTGTTCCAAATGAGCAATTCGTCTGGGATCCAGTGTCATCGTGAACCTCTTTCTTTCCCATGCCACCAGTGTGTCAGAATGTGAAGGCTCCATGCCTAAAAAGAGGACATGAACTTGCTTGTAAATATTATCTACAAAAGATAATAAACGTGTCAATAACTACTAATATATAAAAATCAAAAACGTATATTCGCTTACCATAGAGCAATGTAGAATGGAATAGGTTACACGAGATATAAAAAGGGTGATATTCCTCATATTACACAACAATCTGCCATCTGAAGGCAGCAATATTGTAGGCTTCATTTACAGTAACTGCGCCAAGTGATACCTGTGAAAAAATATAGGTTAGACAACAATTCGAACACAGGGTGACCCGAAGCGATATGAATGGAAGATGCAGAAAAATTCCTTCGGGTCACCGGTGGGCCGATCAAAACTAGCAGTATACCTTAATCCTTTACTTCAGTTTAAACACTATGTTGCCATTAGTTATCAGAAATTTGTAACTAGGCTGTAGTTACTTACTCTGCAATTATGGGAAGTTCGTACCGACGGATAAGTGTAACGTGTTTCAGGAGATGTAGTGACCCAAATCGCGAGGAACTTGTTAACTTGCCACTAAATCTACCAACACCTTCAAATGCCACTGGACTGAGCTAGGAACAAACCTGCTTACTTGAGCTCAGAAGGTCAGCGCTCCACCATCCAAGCTACTCAGCCTGACAATAACATTTTTATTTAAGTTCTACAGGGTGTACCTAAATTCCTATAACATACTTTGACGGCTTGTAGGCAGCACCAAGTAGATAACATTTTGAATAGGAACCCATGTCTGGAAATGTAGTTTCCTTGCTACAAGCAAAATACCACAACACATTTAAATGTCCCGCATCGGCTGAGTGAATGAGTGACGTGGAGTATATATGTTGTTACTTATAGTTATGAATTTCATTGGTTCCGTATTGAAGTGGGATTACAGTAAATAATATATAAATTCTTTCAAGGTCCACCTATTCAATACAATGACGTTTTATTGTGATTTAATCACATGTCAAATAGTCAAATGGTACTAGTTTCGGCATCTATGTGCCATCATCAGCTTTGAGTACAAATTAAAACAAGATATATATTCCTAAAACATCTAAACATCTAAACATCTAGATGTTTTAGGAATATATATCTTGTTTTAATTTGTACTCATCTAAACATCTAAACATCTAGATGTTTTAGGAATATATATCTTGTTTTAATTTGTACTCAAGGCTGATGATGGCACATAGATGCCGAAACTAGTACCATTTGACTATTTGACATGTGATTAAATCACAATAAAACGTCATTGTATTGAATAGGTGGACCTTGAAAGAATTTATATATTATTTACTGATATATGTTGTTGTTGCAGTGCTTCTGTGTCCACTTGCAGGAACTTTACAGAAGAGTCAATTTACGAGGTCCTTGTGGAGCCAGACCAAGACCCGCTTGTTTTGAGTTAGGAGAGCAGCGGATGTTTGATTACCAAGTGTACAGAACATGCTTTGCAGGTACTGTGTTTGTTTGAAGTGGGTGGTCGCCACATCGAGCTGTCGTTCTAAGTGCTCACAGAAGCACTGCAACAACAGTGTATGGACTCTGCTCTGCTCGTTGTCGCAGAAGACACAGGACATTTAAACATAAGATTGTTTGGTTGTAGCAGGTAAACAGTACGTTTCCGGATATGGATTCCCGTTCAACATGTTATCTACTCGACTGTATGTACAAGCCCTCAAAGTGCATAATAGACTTTAGATACAACCTATATAATAATGTAGTTTATTCTTACCATTCCCATTTTTGTATGTATACCTTCTACTTCTTCTTTTTTTTTAAATTATAATTTCCACTTCATTTACCTTGTTATATTCATGCAATGCTCTTGAATTTTTCTCATACTTCTCTCTCAATTTTTCCTGAAGCATCTTCTCCTTTCCAATGTTCTCCATCCAAATCAGTACTGATGTTGTCATCCTTAAATTGTCAGTTTCTTTTAGATTTACAGTAGGTATCTGTTCTCACCTCTATTACTTTATTCTTAGGCTCTTCTTTAGTAGGACAATTAACTACTATAGCGGACGCCGCTTACTATGATCACTCTGCGACGGAGATAATTTGATAACATTAACCGATTGATAACAGTAGCCAAAAAATAAAAATTGATAGGTAGCCTATTGTATTTATTCATAATCTACATGCACTAAAATGAAACAAATTCCAGTACACAGCACTGCAATACAGTTACAGTACCTGTTTTCAGCTGTGTACAATAGTCTCTAATTGTTGGTTGCTTCTGGTTGTCTCTCAAAAGTCCATTAATTAACCTTTCATATTCATAACGTTTTTGGAAGTCCACTTACTTGGGATGAACACCTGGTCGCAAGATATCTAGCGCCTGTCGCATTTCAGTATTCGTTGGTGTTCGTGAAGTTTCAGCAACATCGTCACTATCTTCTGCTCAGTGTTCTTCACCTCTCATATCTAATTCTGCGGAAGTAAATGGCCCACATGTCATCTTCTGCCTGTTTCGCATCAGTAATGATGCCCTCATCTATGTTCATCCATTCCTTCCTGAAATTCATCTTCCGTTAAAGCCTGTTGGACAAAGTTCAACATTCTCCTTTACTTCTGGTAACTCTCTTAAAAATCCCCCATGGCGGAAACAGTTCGTTATTGTATGTGCTGAGACATTATCCCATGACATGGGTAGAAGATGCAGGGCATCGAGAAGGCTGGTTGTTTTGGCAAGGGCATTGGCACTAGTTTTATGCGAGTCCCCTCTTTTCTAAAATTCTTGCGCGCATTTCATGGCGATAATACGCTTTCATGGTGTGAATGATTCCTTGATCGCATGGTTGAATTACTGTGTCGTATTCGCCGGTAAGAAAACCACATTGATGTTCTTGAGCTCACAATTCACAATGTGTGCTGTACAGTTGTCAACCAGCAAAACTATTTTACGGTCCAGCCTATTATCTCACTTCAGTAGCCAATAGGGCAGTCATCCATGCATTAGAGTTGGAATGATATTAACATCAATAATTTCAATACGGAACAATGAAATTTTTATCTTTAAAAGTTGGAATGATAGTCAACTGGAAACTTACTGATGCCTTTAAAGCAACGTGGGTTCTTACTTTTCCCAATCACTAACAGTCTTTTCTTTTTAACAGACATACTCGAACAACATAACTCGTTCCTTGGAGGTTCCACAGCCTTTAGCACTTTCATTTCTAAACAAGTAAGTGTGTTCAGGCAAGGCACGATAATACAGTGCAGTCTCATCAGCATTATGCTCACACTCAGGAGGGAATTCAGAAGCAGTTTTAGGCCACTCTTCTATCCACTTCTCAGCAGCGACAGAATCAGCGTCCTTCTGTTTACCATGGGTTCGTTTGTACATTAGATTTTCTCGTTTCCTCCAAGACAGACGCAGTGTAAAAACGGGTTTTTAAACATTGGGGACGTTTTCTTTGTATGCACTCTATTCTTATACTTCAGAACGAAATCCTTGAAAACAAATGTGATAACATAAACCGAATTCATGATCACAACAAATTGAAGATTTTCAATGTTTCAGTGTTTGTCCTACGTGACTTCATAAAAGTGATTATATAATACGGTTGATAACATTATCCATGATTACAATACATGGCGTCCACTGTATTCACTTGTGCTGTGCTGCAACATTTTCATTATTTAAAGATTTACCATTCTTAACTTTCCTTCCAAATCAGGTATAAACTATAGTTAAGTGAAAGGTAACCATGGGTTCTACTGTTCTTTGAGGTGGAATGCAGACTGGTGCAATGCTATAGATGATACACGATACACTACTTGATTCAATATGAATGCAACATAGATCAGAAGGATACATATAAAGTGTTCTGAAGTGACAAAGCAGGTGCACACTGGTATGATGGCAACAATACAGCGATGTCTATCAGCATCGTATCACTCGAGAAGACACAGAGTGCTGGTCTTCTACGACCAGTGTCGCATTCTCCACCGGGCAGCTAACATTACACTGATGCAAGAAGACATAGCATCCATGATTTAATTCATTAAATTTGTTTAAGGACACCAAGTACTCTTACATGATGAAAAAGTCTATTTTTTTGCCATCACTATACTATTTTCTAGGTTTATGCTAAAGGTACAACTATGATTCTTGTAACATATAAAAAGCAGTATATTCTGAGCTGTTTATGACCATGTAGTACTACTTTGCTTTTATAGGATGTGTGAAATGAATACAAATTTGGACAGGTACATTTTCAAAAATAATGCTGTATAAGTTACTTCAGGTACACATTTCTCAGTTGTTTTTCAATCAAATACTCTCAAATTTTGTTCACATACTGGGAATGGATCATGGCAGATGAGTAACCACTTTGTTTGTTGTTATTATTGGGACAAAATGCAAGAAAAAAATCCAAACTCTTTCGTTTTAAAATCAAAAATATGTATACATTTTTCTCTTCCCAATCCAGGCCTACTATTTTTTGGAAATGAAAACAGTTTAACGTTCAAGTACTCCATTAGGCAAGTTAATGTACAAAAAATTAGCTCTCTATCTTAAATGGTTTCCTAGTTATTGGTACCTAAACATGAAAAATAAGTATTAATAGGAAACAGCTGGCAAAGTTAAAAGTATATTTTTCAGAGAGTTACTTGTATTTTAGAACATCCCAGCTGCATAATCATCTTTCTCCAGTTCTGATTCTTCCCTCTTCCTCTTTATATTCCTATTTCTCATCCTCTCCTCTTTGGTCATCTGTTCAGCATACTTTTCAGCATCCCGTACTCTCACCTTGTCAATAGTGAAGAGACTATTTTTCATGTTAAGTCCACATTTTATTCCCAAGTTCTTCAAGACATTCATTCTAGCTGTTCCACCTCCATTGAAACAGATTACTGCATCTAAAACACTCATCTTGAGAGTATTATGCCCAACGAGAACATTTAGGTAAAACCTATTCCTCCTCCCCCCCCCCTCGAGTATCTATTTCTAAAGAAATTAGTTGTTTACTTACATTTCATGGCTAATTAATCTAGCCTAAAAAAGTATTTCTTGTGCAATAACATAGATACTCACGGCTTAAAAAAAATATTGTAGTGTTCTTCGAAGTGTTGGAAACGGCTGCAGAAAGTACCTCCAGCAGCACTGGTTTAGTGGTCAGCGTTCCCAACTTCCATATGATGTAGTTTACTTCAACATTTCAGTTCAACATGCTGAAAAGTGAAATATGGTCCCTGGCCCTGTCACATTCTGTTGAAGTAAAACCCTTGTTCTCAGCTTATAAACTGACTTTAACACACAAGTGCAATATCATTTTTTTACAAAATTTAGAAAAGGTGTTTTAGTAATTTATTGTGAAGCCAGCTACAGTGTGAACGTTTGAAACAATTTGCTCCAATTTCGTGAAGTTTTAGGTGTATACATATCATTTTATGTGACAATACCTTTGAGGAAGTTTAACTCTCTATGTAAACACTGCTTGTACAGTATTTTCTGTAGTCTGCATCTCTATGTAAGGGTCTAATATTGGTTTATTGGCCTTTGCCAATAAATGCCTCAAATTGTAAACATTGTATTTTTTTTTTTTTTTTTAATGTCTATAGTGTTTTCCTGTTCTATACTTTAAAAACCTAAATGAGGTACTGAGAGAGCTTTTTTAGGTATCTAAAAGGCAGTTTTTAGGACCTAAAAATTCACAGTATACTCATCTCTATTAGGTATTTCTTTTGTTAACAAATCCTTGTCAGTTATATTCTAGCTACATTTAACCCTTGCTATTCATCCAGGAGCAAATCTTCTCCCTTTTTCTGGACAAGAGATCAACTACAACTATCCAATATGCTCAGAGGCTATGAATATTTATTTTATTTTTATACTATGACAAATTTCATATGCTTAGGTTCTTCAAAATAATAAGGAAAGTCCAGCATTATGATTATGTAATTACTTACTGCACTGTACTTCTAAAAACATAAAAGAGTAATGATGTTATTGCTTTTACATCCCACTAACTAAATTTTTATGGTTTTGGAGATGCTGAGGTGCTGGAATTTTGTCCTGCAGTTCTTTTCTGTGCCCATAAATCTACCAACATACGGCTGATGTTTCTGAGTAACTTCAAATACCACTGGACTGAGCCAGGTTCGAACCTGCAAAGCAGGGTTCAAAAAGCCAGTGCTCTATCACCTGAGCTATTTGTCCCAGCCCAACATAAAAACATACCATCAGAAACTTTTTTCAGTTCATTTAAAACAGTTACTTAGATACCAGATGGCTACGGTACACCATGTGGGTGAGTTAATACATCTATCGACTTGTTCTTGAATGATATCGGTCATAAATGGTGTTGACTGTTTGAATGGTGGGCCCTGAACTGAGCATAACATATTCATATTAATAAAATAAAGAAATTCAATACAGTATAAAACAAAATGCCAGCTCCACAGTCTAGGGGTAGCATGCCTGCCTCTTACCTGGAGGCCCTGGGTTCGATTCCCAGCCAGGTGAGGAATTTTTACCTGGACCTGAGGGTTGGCTCGAGGTCCATTCTACTTCTGTGATTACAACTGAGGAGCTATTGATGGTGAGATAGCGACTCAGGTCTAAAAAACCAAGAATAACAGCCGAGAGAATTTGTTGCACTGACTGTGCATCACTTCATAATCTGCGGACCTTCCGGCTGAGCAGTGGTCCTATCGTAGGCCAAGGCCCATCATGGCTGTAGTGCCATGCAGTTTGTTTATAAAATAAAATACTGTACGTTTCAAGGACGAAAGAGTTTCACGCATTCATTTTGAACATGTCAAATCCTATGAAAAACCTCAATTTCAACCCTTGTAATGTATTCTATTCTGCAAGAAGCCATTACCAAGTACCCTGTCACACTACTCCTTTCTATAAGAGTCTTTACAGTGGCAAGAAAAATGCAATTCATATATGTAAAACAGCTTTATTAGGAAATTAACTCAATGCCATGTGTAATAAGAATACTAAATATGTCTTAAAGGAAAAACATCACTAAAACAAACATTTGGGCTAAAGAAAACATAGGAAATTAAATATCTTTGGTATAAAAAGAAAGGATAACTTAATATTTTTAAGGCTGCTTACAATGTGTTATGGCAGTGAATTCAGCAAATTAATTATACTCTAGATCTAGTTGCTTGATGAATGTATACAATATATCATAATACTACTACAGTACATAATGATACTGTATAATATAGTGTTATAGCTGCAATCTACATAGCAGGCACCTAATGTAAATGGGAAGAACAAAAACTGGAATGCTGACACTGATTCATTTTCGAATTACAGAAACTTGCAAAAGTTCTTTATAAAAACATGTATTTGAAACTAAAAACAAAGCCTGTTTTCAAAGCAATATGAGTTCCTGGCTCAGGGATAAAATACTAACAAATAAGTACTAAACAACAGTAAATTTATTTCACAATAACACAAAGCAATATGAGACCATACACTGGATAGTTTACTACTTTGGAAATTCACAAATCCTTTGATCACAATTCCATTCATCCAAACATTTACAGACTGTAATACTGTTTTCCAAGTTTTTATACCATATCATTACAAAAATTGACTCAAGGTAGAGAAATCTGCAAGTTGATGACATCGTATGTGATATGAGGAGTTATTAAAAACAAAATGTTATATATAATGCATTATATACTCATCCATTATGCAAATCTGCTACCAATCTATAAGGAAAAATTTCACTTCCAGTAGGGTGACATAAAGAAGAGTGAAAATAATTCAATTAAGTTGCCTAGTAAGTCAAAACTTGTAGAGTACAGAGAGCTGAAATCAATCACTTTTTATTCACTATCTTCTTCTCAGAATGAATTTTCACAATTACTGTAAAAATTATTTCATAGCATAATTTGAACTCCAGAATATCTTGTTTTTGAGGAACCAATAAGAGTGTTCAAAATTACAAGTATATAAAAATCATCTCCCCTGTTGGATAAAATGTCATCTAAAAGAGCTAATAAAAGAAAAAGTGTATTAATACTGTCAGGCTGATAACTGGAGGAGAAAATAATTAAAGCACTACAGGAATATGAAGCAAAAAGTTCATCTTACCTTCAAGTGAACATGATTTTGGATTATAAGCAATATTATTTTATGCATTGAGAAACAGATGGAAAATACCAGAAAAGAGTTTACTGAAGATTTACTTGAGGAAAGTTGTGTTCTCAGCATGAGATTTCCAGCAGTGAGTCACAGAATCTAACTTTTGCCTGCTTTTGATGAAAGCTATGAAAATAACCTGAGTTATCACAAACTTACAAAGACCAGAATACAACAGTAGATAAACTAAGCAAAAATTTGTAGTCTTTTCTTTCAGAAATTCAGCACAGTTGTAAAAAATAATTAAGCACTATCAAGGCTTAAATTCAATTTAGAAAAAACTCAAGAATACTGAGAACAAGAGAGTCTGAAACAGTCATTCCAACTAGGATACATTTTGATGATAATTCTTGTTTTCAGGGGCCTAATATCTAGGTCATCAAACCCAGGATATCTTTTATTCAAGAATGTGATATTATTCAACTGGTGGAATTCAAGAGCAATAATTATGCAGCAAGTTTGAAGTTATGCTGTAGATTATACTCCTTGTTATATTTTGCATATTTTGCACTTCTGCTTAGAATTAGTATGTTTATCCTTATATTGCTCTGTTTTGGGTCACCTTTGGTATAAAGGAATGAAATGTGGATGGACTCAGGGTATCTTATTCGTAAGCTAGAGGTAACAGACATTTTTAAAGTAGGGAGAAATATTATGATACAAACAAGTGTGGCCAAAGGCTGGGGAGCATTTGCAATGAAGAAATAAGGGATGGCTGAAACTGTGCATATGAACTTGCATAAGTGGTGGGGCCATGAGGTGAATGAAAGAGTAAATGTTACCAATGAGTTTATTGTGACCAAGGAGGGTATAAGAAGAAGACGATATAGGCTATTAGTACGATGGGGTTGCCACTCCCAAAGTGATTGATTAATGATTGATAGATGCTATGAAAATGAGAATGGAGAGTGTTGCTGGAATGAAAGATGACAGGGAAAACCGGAGTACTCGGAGAGAAACCTGTCCCGCCTCCGCTTTGTCCAGCACAAATCTCACATGGAACGACCAGGATTAGAACCACGGTATCCAGCGGTGAGAGGCCGATGCGCTGCCACCTGAGCCACCATATTGGTTATAAATGAAGGATTGTAGAGGTGCACAGTTTACTCATAGATATTTGCATACTGAATGGTGAAAGGATTAACTGTCTATAATGAAGATGTACATATGTATTATTTCTGCAACTAAAATGTCCAATACTATTTTCACTTATATAGATTATTAAAAGTACCAAGGGAAAAGATATTTGCCGTACTGGAGGACAATGGGATTAAGGGTAGATTATTAAAATCAATCAAAGGCATTTATGTTAACAACTAGGGTGTGGTGAGATTGATGGTAGAAAGAGTTCTTGATTCAAGGTATTTACAGGGATTAGACAAGGCTGTAATATTTCACCTTTGTTGTTCATAGTTTATATGGATGATCTACTGAAAGGTATACAGTGGAAGGTGGAAATGTAGTAAGCAGTTTGACCTAAGCTTGGTCTTAATGGCAGACTGTGCTATAAGCCTGCAGTCTAATATCTTGGAACTTGAACATAAGTGCATTGAGTACAATATGAAAATTAGAATTGAATGTCATATTGGGAATACAAAGCTAGAAAAGGTAGATCATTTCAAGTACTGAGGATGTGTATTCTCCCAGGATGGTAGTATAATAAGTGACACTGAATCAAGGTACAGCAAAGCTACGTGAGCTAGTAGTTGCGATCAACAGTATTCTGTAAGAAAGAAGCCAGCTCCTGGATAAAACTATCTTTACACTGGTCTGTTCTAAGACCGACTTTGCTGTACAGAAGTGAAAGCTGGGTGGACTTAGGATATTTTATTCATAAGTAAGAAGTAATATACATGAAAGTAGTGAGAATGATCGCTGGCACAAAAAGATGGGAACCATGGCAGGAGAGTACTTCAAATGAGGGGATAAAGGCTAAGTTAGGAATGAACTCGATTGGTGAAGCTGTACACATAAACTGCCTTGGTGGTGGGACGAAGACGATGATGGTTAGACTCAGTTTCTAATGATTTAAAAATATGGAACAAAATGAGGCCACAGAGCTAGTTTCTAACAGAGGATTGTAGAGACATAGTAAGTTTACTGAGTCTTGTAGACTGAATGCTGAAAGACTTATCGGTTAATAATGATTATGTATGTATACTTTTACTCGACTTCTTATAAACAAAGATAAATTTATTTGTAATAATGTAAATTCTATGCCAAACGTTAGACTATTTCACTGACCACCTTCATATTCTGCTTCAAAGTGACATGAATAGATATTAGATTTCTTAATAATAAAGAGATGGATGGCACATTACAGTTGAATACCTTACACAAAAACAATGACATAAACAGCTAAAACTTTAATGCAGTTGAGAGTTGGAAAGCCCAGGAATAAAGTTTCATAAGCAAGGTCTCTTTATACATGAATTGTTTCTCCACCAAGCAATAAAAATTTATAAGGATTTGTTAATTTTCCAGGATTAAATTTATTTCCCTGTGTGAAGAATTTTGAAGAGACATTTCAAGTTTACACATGCAATACTCAAACAAACCCCATGGCGCTACAGCCCTGATGGGTCATGGCTTACCAAGCGACGGTTGCTTAGCCTGAAGGCCTGCAGATTATGAAGTGATGCATATCATTGCGGTGAATCCTCTGGGCTGTAAGTCTTGGCTTCTTAGACTGCGGCCAATATCTCACCAGACAGTTCTCCAATTGTTCGCATGTGGACTGAGTGGACCTCAAACCAGCCCTCAGATCCGGGTAAAAATCTCCGACCTGGCCGGCAATTTCGAATTTGTGGCCTCTAGGTTAAAGGCAGGCTCTCTACCCCTCGACCACGGGGCCGACCTAATATACAAGATAGTATGTAAAATTTCATCTGTCACTTTATGAAGAAATTACTATGTTCTGCATAACTCTTCTGCAATTTTTCACATCATCATCATTTCAACTGATTATTGTCAAGTGACTGAATCTTCCCTCAATATAGTGGGACAGCCAATGACATTTCATTCCTTGAGGGAATGTGATTATTGAATTTTAGGATCATGCATACTATAAATCATCACTGCACCTGCAAAAAATTGCTATATGAATGATTTCAGATTAGAACATCAGTCAGTAAGGTTATATCAGCTAAGGTTCAATGTTGTGCGTGTTATATCAAAGAATTCTTGTTCTTACTGATATATCTGCTGCAGGTCAGTATTTCTCTGAAAACATTGTCACATAATGGCTTTCACTGGTGCAACAAAAATCAGAGATCTTCAGAAAAACAATGGAGAGTAAGGGTATAAATGTTGATTCATTCTAACACAGAAATAAGGGTAGACAACAGCCCGATAACATTGAATGTGTTTTGGAAGTTGTGTCTGTCCATAGCTAAGAATGAGAAATTAAATGAAAATTGCTATATTGTTAGCCAAATGAAGAAAACACACCAATTAAAATCAATCAAATATACTTGTTGACAGCCAGCAGTAGCTCCTACATTTGAATATCCAGATTTTATCTTATAGTCTGGCAGTCTTTTCAGTAACAAAATGTGAGGAGAGTGAAAGAATATAAATCAACTACGAACACATGAGGTCAAGTGAATCGTTTAGTGTTACTTCACTGTCCATTACACAATCAATATTATCCTTACAAAATCATCCATTACTTTTGTTTTGCATTTAAAGTAGATTTAAACGCACAGTTTCCTTTTTCTGTTGTACCAAGCAAGTTGCCTGTAAGTTTACATCTGAAAAATGGTGAGTTCAAACCCCACCACTGGCAGACATGAAGATAGTCTTCAGTGATTTCCCATTTTCACACGAGGCAGTACCTTACTTCCCATTCCTGGTCCTTTCCCATCACGACAAGATTTATTGAAAACAATGTAGTTTTAAGATGTAGTTTAAAGATGTCGCAAATCATTTCTCAGTGAACAGGAAATCCAAAGAGTACAGAGATTATAGGGAAAGAATGATGGTGGCCTACTGTGAGACAGATACAACCTGTCTTTGAAGCTTCATATTTTGCACTCCTGCTTGGACTTTTTTTCCATACAATTTAAGAAATGACAAAACATGGCGAGTGGTTCCATCAGATTTTGACAATTTGAAAAATGTAACCAGGGAAGATACCAAGCTATGTTAGCTGATTACTGTTGGTTAGCAGTGAGAGAAACACGGGCACCATTGTACAAACAGAAGAGAGCCAAGAAGTCGTTGCAGTAAGCAGGGATACTGTGATAGGTACTTCCAATTTTTCTATGATTTACCAAATTGTAAGCCAACGGCCGTAGCCATGTTGAAACACCGGATCCCGTGAGATCTCCGAAATTAAGCAACATTGGGCGTGGTCAGGAGTTCGATGGGTTGCCACGCGCTGTTGGTGGGGGTAAGGGAATGGAGGAGCGAAAAGAAACTGGCCACCCTACCGCACGTAAACTCCAGCTCAGGAACACCTCTGCGGAGGTCCGGACCTGCCTTCGGGCAGAATAACCCTTACCTTTACCAAATTGTAAGGGTATATGTCATAAACTTAACTATATGTGACAGGATAAAAATGAATGCACATCTGGATTCAGCATGCCTTTTTTTTTGTGGTAATGCAAGTAGACTGTAACAGTTACTTCAATTTCTCCATGATTTACCAAATTTTACGTCGCAAACTTGCCGACTACTTAAAAACTATAAGTGATAGGAAGAAATGAATTCATCATGCCTTTTTCATTAGAATC
This sequence comes from Anabrus simplex, assembly GCF_040414725.1. NCBI lineage: Eukaryota > Metazoa > Arthropoda > Insecta > Orthoptera > Tettigoniidae > Anabrus > Anabrus simplex. Next base: position 431,698,964 of record NC_090267.1, read on the forward strand.
ACCTACTTTCATCCAAAACAAACCAAACCCCATGGCACAACAGTCCCGAAGGGCCATGGCCTACCAAACGACCGCTGCTCAGCCCGAAGGTCTGCAGATTAGATGTCGTGTGGTCAGCATGACAAATCCTCTTGGCCATTATTCTTGGCTTTCTAGACTGGGGCCGTTAATTCAACATCAGATAACTCCTCAATTGTAAACACGTAGGCTGAGTGGAACTTGAACCAGCCCTCAGATCTAAGTAAAAATCCCTGACCTGGTCTGGGTAAGAGGCAGGCATGCTACCCCTGCACTACGGGGCTGGCAGTACTTTCATCCAGGGACCAGAAAAAAAGTTGAAATTTGTTGTCCTGTGCAATTATAATTAAAGATCTCCTTGTTCCAACAATTCAAGCTCTAGGTAGTTATGTTTCTTATTCATAAGGCTAATATAAATGTGCAAGACCACACACACACGTGTTCAGCCTGAAGAGATCCAATTAGTACCAAACTGTTTGATAGACTACAATCACAGAAAAATAAGTAAAAATGGTACAATAAAGTTTAAAATTATATACTTATGAGAAATTTAGCCATACTGACAGAAAGGCAACATCTTATGATAGGCAGGCTGTGCATTATATATGACTTACAGACAAAATAAGGCAGTGTATATTACAGTAAGGATAAACTTAAGAATGTACATAAATAAGACAATATTTCCTTGTTCATTACTTTCAATGGGATATACATAATCTTACCAATGCATGGTCTCATTTATTTAAAAAGAGCCCTAAACGCTTCACAGAAGTTCAACAGCTGCAAAACAAAACTTAAAAAATAAGTAAATAAATTAAAAATGAAATATCAAGATCTTACTTTAAACAATTAACTGTAATTCTTTTCCTTTGTACTTATACATCAGTGGTTTTGGAGTTTACAATACCGGTATTATACGTATTACACTTAATCATTGTTACCATCTGTGAATAAATATACTCTTGATGATTTTTACAGTACAAAATGATATAAAAATTATTCTTACTATGACAAAAATGTTATGAAAACACCAGGACAATACAAAACCTGTACAACAGAATTATATACATAATAATTACAGTATGAACAACATATATACAAGTTAACAACATATATACTTACATAATATACACATAGCTAACATCATTCCCTTTTATTCCTATTATTAAAAAAATGGAGGAATTCCTGCTTATCACCAGCAATTCAAGTAGTGTAATAAGCTACTAAGACATGAAAGTATATCATCATTATTCTGGCAGCAGTCACTAAGTCCAAAATCACAGTTTTGAGACACTGCAATTTTAATGTTTCAATGCAACTTTAAAAATACTTACATGGCATAATGATATATACTGTATTTGTTTTGTTACTGCAGTGTATTATACAGACCTTCTGAATTCTTTAATTTGTGAGAAAAATGCATATTACTCCTAGCTGACAATACCAAGCTTAAAATTCTACAAACAAAACTTTATCACAATACAATATCAAATCCTCCATGAATGGCTTGGGAAACACAGTATGAAGGCAAGCAACAATGGGCCTGCCCTTGAAAAAACGTGGGAACGAAACATCCAGCACTGGCTGGAGGGTAATTAGGACCTGAGCAAGGGACAGGAATCAATGGTAAGCTCTCAGATATGGGGGGGGGGAAGTGCCTTGTAAGCTTTAGAAGTGGAAGCATACTCTTATGGTGACCTCAGAGTAGGTCCCAAATTGCTTGTATCTGTAGCTAAGTATTTCAAGATTCTCTTTTTCAAATCTGAAACATATTATCATACAGTTTGCTTTCATTTTCTTTTTTCTATTCTTTGACTTTTTTAAAAAATGGAGCTGTACAAAGTGCAAAGTTTGGTGAAGTCATCTAACTCTTTCACTTTGTAGGAGTATTTTTCCTCTTCCTTGCTGAGTAAGCTGACTGGAAAATGCCTATACAGCAGTCATGTACAGTGAAAACAGAAATGAATTCTTCTGACATTCAATGGTAATATGCATATTGTCACACAGAATGCCCTGACTCTGGAAAAATATGAATAAAATATTGGAGGTAAAACGTAAGGAAGTTCAATAACAATTGATAGCAACAATTATTTTGCTTCATACGTGAGTTCTACTTGACTAAAATATGTTGCCCCTTAGTGAAAATGCAAGGACGGTGTTTCTTAGAAACATTAGAATATTACTTCATGACTTCTATCAGGCTAAAAGAACCATTTTCTCTGAAAAGCAGAGTATATATCTCAAAATTACCAAATTTGGACTTTGTGACTTCTGTAACAGTTTGTGATTAAATCTAAAAATATATCTGAAACTAAAAAAATTATTTTCTAGGAATACTCAATTAAATAAATTATTTCAGATTCCTTTGGCAGATTTTACATGATCACCCCTAGCCTGCTCTGCTCAGAAATGTAGCAGAGTAAACTAATTTTGCTGACTAAATGTCTTGAATAGAACTACTCTTTACATAATATATCTTTTAATGAAAGAAAGAAAGAAAGAAAGAAAGAAAGAAAGAAAAAAGAAAGAGAGAGAAATAAAAATACACCATTAATAGTTAAAGACTTGATAAATGTCAAAGGATTAACGAGAACACAAAAATAAGTAGAATTGCTCAGCTAAAAATTTCAGCATGCAGCAAGAAAAGTCCAACCAATGTACTTTTGAGCATGACTGCTGAAATGCTTAGCTGAAGAACTTATACTATCTTTAAGGTATGTGATATATTGTAACACATAAAAATAATTTGACTTTGATTACACTGTACTCAAAAAAAATTTAAATATTCTCTTGAAGTTGGCTAGTCACAAACACATTCTGTTGCAATTGCCTGTCCGTGATGAAACAGCAGTTATCTTAAGATTTCTGCAGATAAGCAACAAGAGACATGGTGAATATTTGGAATGTTGAACATAAGTTGCTGTTTGGAGAAATGAAAAACCTAATTATACCATCATGTTAAGATTTTTAAATTATAGCCTGTAAGTACTGAATAACTATGATTAAAAACACTTCTGATGTCTCCTATCTCTTCAAGTGAACTGACCTCATGCATTTCTTTGAATTGGCATAATCAATCTAAAAGCTTACATTAATAATTGCAGAAGAAAAACTATTTAAGAACTTCAAAAGAAGCAAGAAAGGAGTGAATTTATATATTCTTGAAATATCAATGGTGGAGCGTCTAGGCCAAGATTTCAGTCTTAGTTGGGGATTTAAGGCAGGATACCCTTCCTGTCACCACATGTCAGCCATATTGAAAATTCAAACCAAATTTACTGGGATTTGAACCCAGAACACCTGGTTTGGGAGTTGAGTAGCAAGACTAAGGCACTAGTAGTTTAGTAAAAACAGTAAATGTTTATATTGTTATTATTATTATTATTAATTATGTGTTCCATAAAAGTGCTGAGACTTGGCAAATGGCTGCTTATTTTCTTATACCTACATAGAATGCTTGAGATTGGAAGTGTATATGCCTCAATTAATTAATTAATAACATACTGATCATTTATATAGAGTGGAACTTTAATTAATAAGTTCCAGAAATACTGTTTAGCCAGATCCACTGTCCAGATTAAACAGCCCTCAGAGTATGTTAATAGAACCAGCATAAAATTGTTCAAAAAAAATAAAAATAAAATAAAAAATATTTTTCTTGCATTATTCATCCAAAATCTTAGTTCCAAGTGATGCTCATTCCAAATAACGTAATAAAAAAAGTGTGTACATAAATCAATATTTAACTCACGCAGAACTCTCTCCCTGTATTTGTGTGAAAAGAAGAGAACCCATCAATGACGACGGTAGGGCCTGAAGATGTGGAGTTATTAGTGTGCTTGGAGGCACATGTTTGCCTCAGTCTTTTTCTTTCTTTTGCCCTCTCTACCTATATCAGACAGAGATTTGTTTTCTTTTGCATGCATTTTTATCCTTCTTCCAGATTCTGGCCTTAGTGTATACATATGTTCACTTTTGATGTTTCCTCTCTATGCTCCCTCTGATGATTAGTGGTAGAGTGTTGGCCTCCAGATACCAAGATTTCAGGGTCAAACCAAGCAGAAGTAGTTGAGATTTTGAAGGGTGAAGAAAATCTGTTCAACACTCCATATCATACGATGTCAGCATGTAAAAGATCTCTAGTGTCCAACAAAATTAATCCCTCAACGGAGAACCCGTTTATTCTGCCAACTGTTAAAGTAAAAAGGAACATCAAAATTGATGCAGAGGCAGCTCAAATAGCATCAAGTTAAAATGCCAGCACATGGCAGCTTAAACCATATTATTATCACATTATTCCGGCTGGTCCAAAACAATGTGAACAGAGTACATGAACATTACAGCGTTGGTCATACTGATAAATAATTTGAAAAAAATGACATTGAGATCTCACGTCATTGTCATTTTATTAGCTGCTGAAGTTAGCCAATCAGATCACTTCGCGTACGAACTCAAATGCGCTTTACGAGGCAGTGTTGCTATATCTGCACGTGGCTTGGTCGGGTTTGACTGCCATGCCTATAAGTGAGCATCAAACACTAACACCTGTGGGGTTCAGCCAATGCCACTGTAGCGTGCTTGCTATAGGTCAAGCCTATCAGCAGGGAGGTCCTTGTTCAAGTCTCCAGACCCCTTCTTCGATTGGTGCTCTTAAGCCGGTCATAAGCTATGTACAGATTTATCAACATCAACTCGCAAAGCAATCTGATTGGCTAACTTCAGCAGCTGATAAAAAATGACAACGGCGTGAGATATCTAATTACTTTTTTCAATTATTTATCAGTATGACCAACCCTCTAACAGTCATGTACCCAGTTCACGCTGTTTCCGACCATCCTGTATACTTTATTGTTCACTTACTGAATGTAGATTTGGGAGTCTCTGAGACTCTAAGCTGGACTACTTCTAGAAGGCAAGTTATTTCTGCTCCAAAACAGACAATGATATGCAGTCATCCATCCAAGTATTGATCATGCCTTTGGATGTTCACAGGATCTGGTGAAACAATAAAACTAAGTCTTTGGCTGACCTTTTTCAAAACTTAGCATGTTACAATGTGTAGGCCTACATTTAAGGCAAATTCTCATGCCTAGTTTTGCACGTTATTGAATAAAAAGGTGCAACAACAAGAGTTACAATTGCTGCTTTCATTATGGCATTTACAATATTGTTCATATAATTTCTTAACAGGCACATGGTGCAGCAAATGAAAAGATCTACTTGTTCATCTAGATATATTTAAAAGTAATTATGACTGTTCAGTGAGGTTCATCATTATAGTTTCTATCTTGAGCCTGGAATTTCACAAAAATGTGCACGGTTGGGGATATTTTGGATAATGGTGCATTTTATCAGAGAAAATTAGGAATATATTATACTTAGGTATAATTGGAAACAAAACAAACTGAAGAGACATACTGGAGGGCTGCAGAGCAAGAACCATGATCCGTCTTCATGAATAAGTCAAATAACAAATTCCACAGCTATTGGAACTCTGTTGGTCTTATGTAGAGAAGAGGAGGAAATGTTTGTTTATGAAATCCTAGAGCAATACATTGTGGAGATACCTGTTCATTATAACTGATGTATGATACATTTCCTGTGCATATTATGTGCTTTTCTTCTTAATACATGAGCAACAGAAAACCTTGACTGGGTGGGGGAGTAAGAAAAGCAATTTGTCCAGAATCTCCCAGGTACTGAATGTAGAAGATCCTTCTTCGAGAAATATGTTACATTATTATTCCAGAGCATTTGTCTGAGAATATCAAAAGAGCTACTGCAGAAGTCAGCTTTAATTTACTATGGACTTTCTTTCAGTAATTTACAACAAACCTTAGAAACTACCTCACTTTAAATCATCATAAATTATGCCAAGACTAAAATTATGTGATGATCCAGGATAGAAACATGTGGTTTTCAAGAGATTCTTCCAAATCAAGTATTTTTCTAAAATCTGATTGTTAATGGCCATGGAAAATTACTACCTCCACATATCCTATTCAAGACTGAGCATTTAGCAGAAGAGAAGTTTGGCAGACACACAGTAATAATACATACAAATGGAGGTGAGGGGGTTGATTTTCCAGTTTAAAAAAACTAGCTTCTTTACAAAGACTCTACTGTATTCAAAACTGTTAACTGGAACCAAACTGACAATTTACAGCAATTTCAAGCCATGTATCTGTAGCACTGATTCAAGAATGTTCACAGCACAATATTTTGTTTCTTCTATAAAACAGCATGAATATTTTGCAACCACTGTAAGCATGGAAAATGGTCTTGGTCCCATCACTAAAGTAGCTTTTTTTCTTCCCACACTCTGAAAGAGATGCTGAAGAAAATTCAAGTACAAAAAGTGGATAACGCAAGGAGTAGATTTTATAGTATGACACTCATTCCTTTAGATCCACAGAGAGTTCTAAAAGTATTTCTGGAAAGTGCTGATCCAAATAAGAGAACAACATGATCCTTCAGTTTTGAAATGACATTACCACAAGCATGTTATGGTGTGAAAACAACAGTCAAAGTTTCCAGACAATATACACTGAACAACTCTACAGGAAAGTTTACCATTACAGGTCATTTAGCTGAGAAATTTGAAAGTTGCTGTGTAAAATCAATCAGACAAGAGAATAGGATCATCATATTATGATGACATTCCAATGAAGGTTCTTATTTTTGAATCAGAGACAATTACCAAAACTGCTTATCATCACAAGCAGAATATCCCTCTGAGAAAGTCTATTCTTTGACATAACTCTGATAAAATTCCTGTTACAGAGAAATCAGATAACAATCATGCTATTCTCACAAGGGATTACACTCTTAAACTGGAAAAATTTGTTGTAGTAAAGTACAATTATAACAATGGGAAGAGGGAACTTTAATATATGTTGACGAAGCTGTCAGTAAGGGAACATGGGACATAGTTGTAACGTTCTTGTGATCACAAGAAGAAAGAAGTTGCTCGTGTTTCCAAATGTTCAACACAAGAATACAATAACAAAAGACTGAATTGCTATAATACTACAGCACCAGAAGAAGATTTATTGAGATGTTTTCTAAGTGTGTCTCATATAACAACATTTCAAAATAGATGAAAATACTTCATCAAAAACTTAAGGACTACTTCCTGATTAGAACTAAATGCTTTACTTACCATAAAATATATTTAATGGGAACAGTTTGTCAGAAATAACTCATTAAATAGAGAAAATACTGACAGAAATGTAAAACTATTTACTATCCAAATTTAAACCCGCTATTGGGATAATTTATTATTGAATTTCACTTCTTCTTTTAGAAAGATGTAGGGTATGAGTTTCTTCTTTTGTAGGTCACCTAGGTACTTCAACAAGCAGCCAGATGAAGAAATAAACATAATTTAAAAATTCTGTTAATCAGCAAACAGCAGAAAGAAAAAAGAAATAAGCATCATAAATGTTTGAAATAACACACCTGATGTTTCTACTGAAATGCCCACTTACATTTTAAAATAATTTTTAAGCAAAACATATTTTCATAAATGCATTAATATTATATACTCATTCAATAAATTCTGAACAGACAGCACAACAGCGAACTAATTTCTATTGATGGATTACATCCAGAAAAGTCAGCTTTCTTTTTCAGATTGATGTATACGTATACATGGATAAGTACTAACCAGAAATGTGCATGTGATCTGTGATTTTATTTTATTAAGACGTGTAGTTTGAGAAAACTAGACAGTTTTAAAAAAGCTCCAGGTGAATAGATGTGAATGAATATGTGATTCATGATTATAATAAGGAATAATCAAAAATAAAGGAAGCTAGTACCGGTACCAACACTCCTCTTTTAAACTGTCATCGATTTAATATTAATAGATAACAACAGGCCTATTAAATAATCTTTCAAAATTCATTTTTCCACTAAACTTGATTTTGATCAATGAACAGAATGATTAGGAACGACTGGGAAGTATAACAACATAATTTCAGGCATTTCATCCTGCACCAATAACCTAAATATAATGGTTATTGTTACTAAAATATGTTTAGCAATTCAGTCTATGTGACTGTACTTATGATGAAAACATTAAACAAATAAATTAATCACACTCTGTTTAACAACAGAAAGTAAATTTGTGACTGGTTGGAAAAATTGCTTGAGAAATCAGTTCCTTCTCCTTTTAAATGTGGATATCATAGGCCTACTAAATATTCTTTTAAAACTCTTTTCCACCAAACTTGGATTTAAACAATGAACAGATTGATTAAAAAATAATCAGAAATATAGAAAGATAAAATCAGGCATTTCATTCTACACTAACAAACCTAAATATAATGGTTATTGTAACTGAAATACATTTACTTTTTCATTCTGTTTGTTTGTACCTATAATATAAATATTAAACAAAGAACAAATCACATGATCCAGGTTCTGTTTAACAACAGAAAGTACAATGTATCTGTTTGAAAAAATGATTTGAGAAATGGGCACCTTCTAAAACTAAAACAACAGTCTAATTTTGCACTGTTTAACAAACAAGATATTAGTATTGTTACAATAGTGGAGACTTTTGGTGAACATTAATATTAATGCACAGGTGATTACATACTTTTAAAAGAAGTAGAATACTCTTGTCAATATTGGAACAAATACACATTAATTATGATTCATTGTACTGAACAAGAATACGGGACTATTACACTAGATGGACGGAATTAGCTCTGTTCAAAAGAGTGAAGAGTGGCAGTCATAATATTCCTAAACAGATCGAAAACATTTTAAACTAATGTAAAAAAAAAAAGTTAGAAGATTTAACATGCATCATGTCACGAGGAATATGTAGTTGTATGAATTGTACTGATTAATTTCAAAATTAACATACATCAAAATGATATGACTAGCAGCAATCAGCATTTTAGCAAAGCAAGGATCCTATACATCCCTATGAAATCTTTTTCTCATACATACTGGGTGTAACAAAATTAAATCCTTAAACTGTCAGGGATGATAGAAGAGACAAAAAAAATAAATAAATATATATATGTTTTACTAAATAACCATAATTTATAATTGAGGTTCTTTTTGATGTGATTCACAATTAAACTATTAATTTTCAATTTAATTGTTGTTGTTGTTGATGATGATGCTTGTTGTTTACAGGGGCCTAACATCTAAGGTCATCAATCCTAATTTAATTGTAATCCTTTATAAAAACTGTTCAAAAATGCAGCATATTGCTGCAATTTATGGCCTGCAACAACCTGTTGTACAAGTTCCAAGACTCCAGGCATGTGTTGTAGAAAGTAAGCACCTGCAAGCACTTGAGCAAAGAGCTCTTCTTCCGATTCAATTGGAGTCTCTTACACCAGGCGCTTAAAGTGCTCCACACAGAAAGGTCAAGCTGGGTGAGGTCGGGAGAATGAATGAGCTTGTATTGCAGCAGGAAGCTGTACTTTTAAATCAAGTAGTTTTTGTACAGGATTATAATTCAATTGAAATGCAATACTTTCATTCTTGGTCATATCAAAAAGTATCTCAATTATCAATTTCTGACCTATGATTATCTAATAAAACATATCTGTTTCAGTCTCTGCTATTATTCCTTGAAGTTTGAGTACTGAATTTGTTACACTCGGTATATATCATCGGCTTGGAAGAAGACTGCCACAAGTCAAAAATGGACATTGTTTATTTGATGTTACAAAATAACTTTTCATGAGGAAAAGTGTCATGAGTTGAACTTGCATAATATCTGCTTGATAGCATTTGGAAACAGTCACAGATCAAAATTAGGTGTGATTTAGGGGTAACACATGAGCATGATTATAAAACTATCATACCTAGATACTGAGGATTATACCAATATTTCACTCATTAAATTCCTTGAATCTTGGATGTTACAACTTAGAGGTACTGCACCTAGATTTTAATATGTACTGATTTAAAATGCTCCTCTTGAAAATTAATGTTTTTGGAGTTGTGACAGTCTTTTTCCAAGATAACGATATGTATTGCATTGTCTCTATAACTCACTTCATACTTTGTAATGTAGAACCAACTCAAAGATAAGAACTCGTAGATACCATGATATAATAAGGTAGCCTTACTCTTCACCCATCAACATACCACAATAACACTTCAATACTGGGAGAATAGCCTTTTGGATTAAAATAAAAATAGATTAAATTACTATATTTTTACTAAGAATTACCCATTACTCTATCAACAGATCCCATATATACAAATCAGTCTCAAAAAATATTCCCATACTACCTATCTGTGACAACATGAACTGTATCATCCTGATTACCATGCACTACTGGAATCCTTGGAACAATATGATCATTTGAATCGTTATTAGCAACCCACTTCATTAAAGACTCACTATGAGATATGTCCTTTTTTTCTAATACCACTGGTACATCTACATGTGAGAGATTTGTAGATGTGGCACTTCCTTGAGCTTGAGTTTGTGCAACAGGTACAGATGGCTTCTTCACTGGAATCTTGAGTGCATCCACACAAGTAGAATTGTCACTGTTAACTGATTTCACTGGGGAGTTCGGAACCTGTATGCTGGGACTTGACCCATGTTTTGGTTTTGATACTGTTAAGGTCATGGTCCTTTTTGATTCATCCTGAGAGGAGGAAGGAGCTCTTGTTGCGACAACCAATGGAAGAGGACCACTTGGTCCATTCACATACATCTTTCCTCCACTTGAACTATAAACATATTTAAGGGATGTTTTGGAATGTGTGCCAATATTGCTTGATGGTTGCTTGCCATCATCAGATTGTAGTTTTGAATGAATTTTAAGCTTTACTGGAGTTTTCACTGATTGACTACCAAGTTTAAGAAAGTTCAACCCTCGATCCATGTCTGTATTGTTTTGATTAGGAGACTTTATCAGTCTCATAAAAAGTGGACTCTGCCCAGGTTTATTCACCATTTCACTACTAACTTTAGAAATCTGAACACCTTTGTTTGTGCTACAACCAGCATTCATGTTGTTGGGTTCAATCTTACCTGAGATAATTTTGAAATTAGACATACATTTTGCAGTATTACTGTTAACTATATTTATACCACACGGATATGAACTTGGAGATTTTGTCAACGAGGAGCCAACTTCTACAACTTCAATATTCAATGGTTCCTTTTTCACTACAGGCACAGCTGATTGTAAATCATTGTTACTATCCACTACCACTGGACCATCACTGTATGGCCAAACTGTTCTGTTCCTACGCCAACGATTAGTAGTCTCATGGAGTGGTGTTGGTGTACTAACAGTGATGCCACTCACATTCTCATTTGAACAAGATTTCTTGGTACTACTTCCAAAAATAACAACATCATTATCCACAGACTTGCTCCTTTTTCTTTTCATAGCCGAAGAAATATCAGGTTCTTCCATTTCAACATCTGAAGAAGGTAAGTTCTTTTGATCATTGGTCCGGTCATTATCTCTACTGTTCAAACCAACAACTTTCTCCTTAGAAGTGTTACATGGAAGTAGTCTCTCTCTACTAATAGAGATGGTGCCAAACGAACGGTCAATCTCTGGTTTCACTGAAACTTCAGGAGAGTTGGTCAATGGTATACAAGTTACTGTAACTTCATCATTATGAGCTAAATCTTCCTTCTGGTTAATAGAATCCTGCACATCCTTCACTACAGAAATACTGATTGATGAGTCATCACTTTTATTATCACTCAGCTTCATACTTTCAGCATCATTTCCCTTCCTTTCTGCACTATAGTTTTTCATATCTTCAGAGCCATCAGATAGATAATCTGGAAGAAAATGAAAAGTGAATATTAGCCATGTATTATGAAGATGGACATTCTAACTAATAAATCAGTGGTGCAGTCTTTAAAAAAATTCTAAACTATTATTTATTATTATTGGTATATATCTGAAACTAGCTGTATAGCTCCATTAGGCACTTGCACCCCATGCTCAAAGTTGCATAATCAAAATCAAACAGCCATTCATATTTAAAAGTGCTTAAATCTGACAGACTTATATCAATGGATTTACAGGTATGCTCAAGAACCTGTATAAGATGATGATGATGATAATAATAATAATAATAATAATAATAATAATAATAATAATAATAATAATAATAATAATAATAACCCATGTGGGGATTTACCGGTTACCTCCATCGGGGCGTCCCATTGGAATTGGGGAACCACGATGGCTCTGCCGCCAGCAGAGTCAGAGGATAGTAGGGAAATAAAATACCACCATGAAAAAAAAACTGGTCCCTTGCCAGGGTTACAGCGAAGACTGGTAAATGACCAGAAGCCAGAAAACATCTTGAGGCAACCTCTAGGGCTAACAACCCTAGTTGTAAAAGGATGGGTACCCGTCCAAAGCAAAGTCAAGTCAAAAAGCAAGATGGCACAACATTTCAAGAAACACACCCCAGGGGGTAAATCTTCGGATAAATCTCTCATCGTGAACGCCACGGCGCACGAGTCTCGTTCGGATGCTGGGGGAGACTCGACATCATGCAAGAGACGAGTTGGAGCGTCTCGGTGTACCCCGACGAGTCAAAAACTCAGGCCAAAATCTAAAACCTTTCTAGCAACTTTCAACATAAATTCACTTACACAAACTGGCAAGCTGAAAACCCTCACCAAAGCTCTTCACGAAAATCAGATATCCATAATGGCCCTACAGGAAACAAGGTACCCAGATGAAGAGATTTTTTAATCCGAAGGCTACCGATTTTTCAAGAGCAAAGCGCAAAGAGGAATCCTCAATGGAGCTGTGATGCTTGGAACCGCGTTTGCTGTTAGAACCAAGATCCTTAAATCGGTTGTAAATTTCGAACCTGTGAATGACAGATTGTCTATACTCACAATTAAAAGTGCGAACAAAACCTACACCCTAGTTAACGCACATGCTCCTACAAACGATAAGAACAAGTCTGATCCAGACGAAGTTGATAATTTCTGGGACCTACTGGATGAAAAATTAAACAAAATCCCCAAACACCATGTCAAGCTTCCTTTGGGTGACTTCAATGCCCAACTAGGTCGTGAACAGAAGTACAAGAAAGTTATAGGAAATTACCCTGCTCACAAAAGAACCAATCCCAACGGCAAAAGACTGGTGTCCATTTGCGAAAATCACAACCTGCAGGTCATGTCGACCCACTTTCGCCATCTACCCAGAAAGCAAATGACTTGGCGATCTATCGTCCAAGCTCTAGGACAGTTCCAAATTGATAATGTTGCAATCTCCAGGAGAAACAGCCCTGAGATTATGAATGTCAAGGTAAAGAAAGGCATCAATGTGGCCTCAGATCATTATATATCTCTTATCAAATTCAAACCAATCCCCGCAAACATAAGGAAGACAACCAAACAGATCACACGCTTTGACAATGATAAACTTCGGCAAAGGGTCGAGGAGTTCCAGGAGAAAGCTAGACCAAATGACTATGACTTTAACAACGCCAAAAGTCTCCTTGTTGAGGCCGCCAAAGACGTTGCAGAAATCAAGAGAAGCAAAAAGCATGCCTGGTGGAATAGTACCTGCGAATCAGACCTCCAAGAAAGACTCAATGCATGGAAACAGTACTACTCTACGAAATCAGAAAATGATTGGAAAACCTACAAAATCCAAAGTGCCCAAGCAGCTAGGGTGTTCAGAACTGAGAAACGTAAATACGAAAAATCTCTCATTGAAAAGATAGAACAAAACTTTAGGAAGAATGAAAGCAGAGAGTACTACAGAGCCTTCAAACGCAAACTCACTGGCTATAAACCACCATCTCTATGCTTTGAGCGAAAAGACGGCACACTGGCGACGTCAAATGAAGAAAATTGCAGCATTCTGGCAGATTACTTCAAGAATTTACTTAACTGCTCTAAACCGCAAAGCGCCACTGAGACCAAGGAACCCTTACTCAGGTACCCAGATTCCAGACCACCCGACAGAGATGAAATCAAGTGCCACATTGCCTGTCTCAAAAATAACAAAGCGCCGGGGGGAAGAATTGGTAGTAGCAGAACTATGGAAATATGCCCCAGAGGAATCACTTGATATCTTGCAAAAGCAAATAGAAGAAATTTGGAACAAGGAGACCCTACCCGAAGATTGGAAAATAGCTTTGATCCATCCATTACACAAAAAAGGCAGCATGAAGAACATCAACAACTACAGAGGAATATCTTTGCTACCCGTGACTTACAAAATTCTATCACTTGCCATCCTGGAGCGTTTGGAAGCAAAAGTCGAACATCAAATAGGTGAATACCAAGGAGGGTTCAGAAAAGGTCACTCAACAGCTGAACAGATCCAAAATCTCAAAACGATCATCAGATATTGTACACTAAGGTCCAAGCAGTATGTGTCTGTCTTTGTGGACTTTAAGAAAGCATACGACTCCATTGACCGGGAAGTCCTGCTAAACATCTTAAATGAATTTGGAGTTAATTTGAAACTGCTAGCATTAATTAGGGCCACCCTGACCGATACAAAATCCAAGGTGAAGTTCCACGGATGTCTCTCGCATTCCTTTGCAATCAAAACAGGAGTCCTACAAGGTGATGGGCTATCCCCGATACTCTTCAACTGTGTTCTTGAAAAGATCATCAGAACCTGACGGGTGAGATTACAGGAAACCAGCTACAGTCCATTGAGAATAGGAACCAAATCCAAGGGGATCGCAACAGACTGCTTAGCATTTGCCGATGATATTGCTGTTCTCTCAAACGACATAGAAACCGCTAGAGCTCAAGTTGAAATTTTAAAGGAAATTGCCGAACAAACTGGTTTGCAGATATCGTTTGAGAAAACAGAAGTAATGACTAACATCAAAGAGGCTCCACCAAAACTCCATACAAAATACGGGGACATCACCCGAGTAGACAAATTCAAATACCTGGGTGAGATCATCATGAAAAATGGACTGGACAAAGAAGCACTTCAGGAGCGAGTACGCAAACTGGAAATAGCCTACCAAACATCCCGCACAATCTACAAGAAAAAATGCCTTTCCCAAAACACCAAGATACGTCACTATGAAACAGTTCTGAAGCCAGTAGTTCTATATGCAGCCGAAACCCTGTCTCTAAATGCCAACAAAGGACTCCTTGAAGAACTGGAGAAAAGAGAACGCAAAATTGTGAGAGGAATCTTGCGATCAAAGTACAGAAATGGAATCCATCAAAAGAGATCCAATAAGGAAGTCTACAGCAAAATAGAGAAAATTACCGACACAATCAGAAAAAGACGGGCACGATTTTACGGTCATCTGAAAAGAATGGACGGAAGAAAGTTAACTAAAGAAATCTTTCACTTTTTTGATTCAAACCCCAAAACCACAATTCCCTGGTTTAGGAATACCAAAGAAGACCTGCAAATGCTACATATCTCAGCTGAAGGCGCCCTTAACAGAGATCTCTTCCGCAAGAAAATATTGACGAACGGGCTAAGCCGAGACGAGTAACCGAAGAAAAGACACGGTGCCCCTTGGACAGAGGAGCATAAGCAGGCCCACTCACAAAGAATGAGGGAAATTTGGGCTCTAAAGAAGGCCAAGTTCAGTGTCAAATGCAACAAGACTTAACGTGGTCCTTGATGGCCCAATAATAATAATAATAATAATAATAATAATAATAATAATGATGATGATGATGATGATGATGATGATGATGATGATGATGATGATGATGATGATGATGATGATGATGATGATGATAATAATAATAATAATAATAATAATAATAATAATAATAATAATAATGGGACATTGCTGTTATTATTTGATAAGGACTCTATTTTTCACCTTTGCAAAGTAAAGATAAGTGTTTGATCATTCAGGATTATAGGTTATAAGTTGGTTTCAAAGAACATACGGCATCAAAGACAGGATCTTTCGCCCCCGCGGCTCAGTCACGGCCAGTTAGATTCCTTTCTTGCATGATGACGGAGGCAGAAATTCAGAGAGATCTGGTAGAGTTCTCTCTTTTGTGTCGGAATAGGAGTGCAAACGTAGTTGAATGTGCCAGTTTTGGAACACAGAATATGATGCAAGTAACTAATGGGAGGAGGAGTGAGGAAATGATAATGGACGAACAGCGTAAGGAGGAGGAACATATTGAGATCGCTAGGGCACTGGTGAAAAGCATTCTAGCTATTCCACTTAAGAATCTTCAAGATGGAAATCCAGAATGGATTACGAAAATTGGAGGAAGCTCTCAATGCTGGAGCAGCATGCAGGACATCCTGGAAGAGAGCTAGGGAAAATCTAAAACAGGAACAAACAATCGTAGAGATAAATGAATTGCCTACGACACCATTAGTGACGAACGGGGAGGAGAAAGATAAGGAGAAATGGATAAAGTTTTCCTACAAGAAAAACAAGAAGAAGGAAATGAAGAAGGATAAAGATATTCAACCTATAACAGATGGGGTGGATTCTGGCAGAATGGAGGTCATAGATAGTGAGAAGAAAACAAGATAAACGGACCCAGTTAAAACCAAGGGATCGTTCAGATGCTGTCCTTATCAAACCAACAAATGGCAAGACTTTTGCAGATGTTTTGAAGGGTATTCAGAGTAAAATAAAACCGGAAGACAGCAGTATGAGCATTCGATCTATTCGTAAAACTCAGACTGCGGCGATTCTTCTTGCTTTTAATAAAGCCACACAAAACGAGAACAGGGACAATTTTAATAAATCTTTGAGAGATGTCGTTGGAACGGATGGCGATGTGAAGACTGACTCCCCGCACTACCTTGGAAATTCAGGACATGGACAATATCACCACTGCTTTAGATGTAGAGGAAGCTGTAAGAGGATCTTCAGAATTTCGAAGGAGAACTGAAAGTCTCGATTAATAATCTGAACAGCAGAGGGCAAAAACTTGCTGTTATTGAGAAAGAAGATAAGGAGGCTCAGAAACTTTTAGAAATTGGTAAAATTAAAATAGGATGGTTGGATTATAGAATTTGAAAAAAAATCATGGTATCTCGCTGCATTCGATGTCTTTCATATGGGGCACCACACATGAAACTGCAAAGGTGCTGATAGAAGCAAACTTTGTTTTAAGTGCGGAGAAGCCGGGCATAGGGTGGTAGGTTGCAAAGCAAATCCGAGATGCATAATTTGCACAGACATCAACGTCGATGAAGCTAAGCAAAGTCATGTTCTTGGCTCAAGAGCCTGTACGGTGTTTCGTGAAGCTCTCAAAAAGGCTAAAACTAGTAGTAAATGATGAAGGTTATTCAGGCAAATATGTACAGGAGTAGAACTGCCAATGATCTTTTGATGCAGATGACCTTTGAGATAGGAGTAGACGTATTTCTTCTTAGTGAACCTTATCAAGACAGAGAACACCCAGGATGGTTCGTGGATAATTGTGGGACAGCTGCAATTGGATACCAGATTTGGGTAAATGCCCAGTATCAAACCAAGGATGCGGAAATGGTTTTGTTTGAGCCCGCACTGGTAGATATACTTTCGTGAGCTGTTACTTTACACCAAATGAGTCAGTATTTGATTTTCAGGCTAAGCTGGATGGCCTAGATGATGTATTACAAGGTTTTGACAAGGGTTTAATCGTGGTTGGTGATTTCAATGCCCAAGCACTAGAATGGGGTATGTCACAGTACGACTCTAGAGGACGTCGAACTATAGAGATGGCCACTAGGTTGGGTTTGATGGCCACTAATATTGGAAATGTGCCAACCTTTCGACAACCGGACTGTAGGCTTTTTTTTTTTTTTTTTATTTGTTTTACATCGCACTGATACGCATAGGTCTTATTGCGACAATGGGACAGGAAAGTGCTAGAGGTGGGAAGGAAGTGGCCGTGGCCTTATTTAAGGTACAGGCCCAGCATGTGCCTGGTGTGAAAATGGGAAACCACGGAAAACCATCTTCAGGGCTGCCGACAGTGGAGCACGAACCCACTATCTTCCGAATACTGGATACTGGCTGCACTTAAGAGACTGCAGCTATCGAGCTCAGTCCGGGCTGTAGGGGAACCGTAACGGACGTGACTTTTGTATCTGAGGACATCATGTCGAAAATCAATGACCGGTGGGTGATTGAAGAATACTCAAGAAGTGATCACCAGTATATTACTTTTCATGTTCTTCCTGAAACTTTGCAGATGAATACTACATCGTATAAACCAACACAGTGGAATATAGAAAGTATGGACAGAAAAAATTTCTTGCTGTCTTAAGAAATGAAAAGAATATTATAACAGAACAAGTTTGTTGTTATAAATGGAAAGAAGCAGCTGAGAAACGTGTTGAACTCACCATGCAGCTTATTTGGAGAGCATGTGATCTGTCCATGACTCGTAATATATTACGAAACAAGATATTGCTGACCAGAAAAGACGTTGTCTGCAACTTAGATGGAAGGCACAGAGAGCACGAGTCAGTCAAGAAGACACCTCACTCATAGCTGAGTATAAGTCGGCAAAGAAAGAAATTAAAAATGCTATCAAAAAAGAGTAAAGTTGACAAATGGTGGAAAATGGCTAAGGAAGTGGATGACGATCCATGGGGTTTAGGATACAAGGTCATTATGAAGAAACTTGGAAGTTTCTTGAACCTGATCATGGACTCAAATGCAATGAAGGACATTGCAGATACATTATTTCCAGATCATCCTGAGAGGTCAGATGATGATGATGATGATTTCATAGATGATGTACCACTTTTTACACGAGAAGCATTGACGACAGCGATTAGGTCCCTTAGAAAAAAAAAAAAAAAAAGGCCCCAGTACCAGATAGTATTCCAGCAGAGGTACTAAAGCTGACAGAAGATTTCTGTCCACAACTACTGCTGAAAAGGTACAATAGCTGCCAGCTATCGGGGGTGTTTAGTGTTCGCTGGAAAACAGCTCGACTAGTTTTAATAAGCAAAGGGAAATCTGGGGTCTACAGGCCTTTATGTATGCTGGATACTACAGGTAAAGGATTAGAGAAACTTTTGCAGCCAAGAATACTTTCAGCAGTTCAAATAGCTGGGGACCACTCTGATCGTCAACATGGTTTTCAAGGAGGACATTCGACAATCGATGCAGTATGGGAAGTGTTGAATACAGCAAAAAATGCACAAATGGGTAATCATCATTCTCAAAAAGTGACACTCCTTGTGACTCTGGATGTTAAGAACGCTTTCAACTCGATAAGGTGGAATGACGTATTGGAAGCGCTTCAGAATACTTTCAAACTACCACACTATCTCATGCGCATAATGAGAAATTATTTGAAAGATCGTACTCTAGTATATCACACAGAAGATGAGCAGAGAGTGAAATGGCTCACAGCTGGTGCAGCACAAGGGTCCATCCTCGCCCCAAATCTGTGGAACATTGTGTATGATGGATTGTTGAGGTTAGAGATGCCAGAAGATACAATGCTAGTGGGCTATGCTGATGATATAACTGTTTTGATAGTAGCTCGAAATCTGAAGTTGGCTCAGTATAAGCTAAATCAAGTGATGCGACGGGTGAAAGACTGGATGGCGAATCACAGATTACAACTGGCAGATCATAAAACAGAGATAGTTCTCTTGACAAGAAAAAGGATCACGACCGTTATTCCAATGTATATTGGACAATCAGAAATCAAAACATCTAGAAGTATAAAGTACCTCGGAGTGACACCTGATACGAAACTTACATTTTGGGATCATATCAAACGGGTGACGGATAAGGCGGTGAAAACAACAATTGCGCTGAGTAGATTAATGAGCAACGTTAAAGGTCCAAAGTCTAGCAAACAACGACTTCTGATGTTGATAGTTCACTCAACACTTCTATATGTTGCTGAAGTCTAGGCTGAATCTCTGAAGTCTGAAAAATACCGGCAAAGTATAGCTGTGGTACAGTGGAGATCAGCTTTGCGTATTACAAGCGCATATCGCACAGTATCCGAACCTGCGGTTCTTACGTTAGCAGCGGTAGCACCGGTTGATTTACTTGCCTTAGAGAAATGGGAAAGTTAATATCCACCTTTTCAATACAATATATTACGTGAAGGTTTATATTTAAAACGTCTCTCTATTGTGAATCTTGATTCAATACAGAACCTGAAGAATGAAATTCTTAATGTTAAAAAAAAAAAAAAAAAAAAAAAAAAAAAAAAAAAAAAAAAAAAAAAAAAAGCCTTAGAGAGACAGGAAATCTGGTAAACTCAAGGGGAGCTCGGAAAGAAGCGTGTTAAGGAGCTAGCTTATAGGCAACGAATGGAACGGTGGCAGCAAGGATGGGAGGAAGATCCTCAAGGAAAATGCTTCCAGAAATTTCTACATAGAGTAGGTAGAGCGAGTGACTCGGCGTGTATTTATTGCAATGATGTAAACAATGTATTTCACACATTTTTTGTATGCTATCAATGGTCAACTCAGAGAAGATGTTTAGATACTGAGTAAGGATAGTTGACGCCAGGTGATGCTATGAAACCAAGAATCTTGGGATCAGGTAGCAGTATATGTAGAAGGCATCCTGCGTCAGAAAAAGAGGGATATGAATGCTCATGAACGGCAGTAAGAAGAAATAAAGGAAGAAGAAATCTGAGAAATTAGCATGACACTGCCCTGAAGTAGTGCGAGAGCGGTTCCAGGGCAGAGATAAACGTCGTTGAAAAAGGGTGTGTGGGTTTTAGTGAGTAGGAATCTCACATGCTTCTGGAGTGCGGACCCTCACAAGTGTCTCATGAAAGATTTCCCACACTCCCACGTAAAAAAATTTTTTTGCTAGTGGCTTTACAGCGCACCGACACAGATAGGTCTTATGGCGACGACGGGATAGGAAAGATCTAGGAGTTGGAAGGAAGCGGCCGTGGCCTTAATTAAGGTACAGCCCCATCATTTTGCCTGGTGTAAAAAAAATTTTTAAAAAAAATCATTTTTATTATTATTATTATTATTATTATTATTATTATAACCCCACCAGCTTGGACTCAATTTCAGATACTTCAGAATTTCCAGTGAATGAATGAATATTTTACTGGACTGTTTTCCCCTGCAACCCATATCCAGTCACCTTTGTTCTTTTGATGCGACTATGCCAACCGTAACCTATCATTTTTGGATGATGATCTGGCAACCTTACTTAAATTATTATCATGCGCACTCTTTTCATGATCACTTTTGCTTACTTCTGATCCACTACATAAAACACTTTCAAGCAGAATCTGAGTACAGTCCTATTTACTACTTCAACCCATAGTGAACTGAAAAGAATGTGAACTATGAGAATATTGCTGCTAATTCTCAAAGTAAACAATAACAAACATGAGGAAAGGACAACCACATTCATTATCTATTCACAGAACTTAAACACTGGAAGTACTTTCAGGGGCAACCAAACTACCAGAAAAAATATAATAGCCAGTGCTTGGCGGGCGAGATCCATCATCACAATTCAATGCATGGATGACACAGCATTCTGCTGAGTCAGCCAAGGCAAATGGATTGTTCAAATGTTTTGCAAACTACTTATTATTTAATTTGCTTAGTTTGAATAGTGCCTTCATAAATACAAGATGAAAATGAATTCAAATGAATGAACACAGATGAAGTAATTCTCTTCAGCAATTTTCTTTTAACTTGGAACTACCTGTTACACTCCAAAGTACTAAAGGTTACTGAGAATAGAACATCTACTGGCTTACCTTCTAAATCACTTTCACTGCCGGAAAGATCAATGACAGATTGCTCAGGACTGTAACAAAGAAAATCAACTTTTGAAACATCTTTAAAATATTACGAAGTATACATGGTTCATCACATTATAAAATAAAAACAAGATAAGCACTCTCGATAGAATAAGTGTCTGAAATTAGAGGCTTAAATGTAGGTCATCAGCCACACACAAACTCACTGCATTTTACATACCTAAAAAGATAGTCTCACTGAATATTGGAGACCTGACTATAGGGAAGGGGTATCTATTTGAAGACAGAATTGTGTGAGAGTGTGGAGATAGTCCTTGGCCTTTTGTGTTTTTATGTTTGTCCTTAGCAGTTAAACCACAGATCTAACTGACATGAGGAAATGCTTGTCAGGCACTGACCATCTAGTGCAAAACCAAACACTTGCACGAAGATCCACGATAGGCCCAGCAAGCCAGTGGTTAGCGTCTTTTATCACTTTCAAATGTAAAAAGAGCCTCGGATCAAAGTTATTACCTAATGTGGCACAGTCTTTAAGTAGATCTATCAGGTATGACTGCCAACATGGTTCGGAAGATAGACTGATTTGTAAGAAGAAAAAGTACAAATTGGGACCATATATTGACACTAACTGGTAAGACCAAAGAACTCGTAGATATGATGCAAAGGAGGAACATATCTATATTGGGTCTGAGCGAAACAAAATGGAGAAAGACAGGTAGGAAGGTTCTCAGAAGTGGCTACAAATTATATTGGTGTGGACTGGAAAAGGAGGCCAAAAATGGTGTGGTATTTTTACTGACAAAAGATATGGAAGCCATGTCAGAAGTTTCCTACAAGAACGACAGGATTATAAAATTATCTATACAATTAGAGTCAACAAATTACGTGATTGTACAAGTGTACTCCCCACAGACTGGATGCAGTTATGGCGGTATATTTTAAAGGGGATTAGTGTTATAACTGCCAACTATGACCTTTACTACATGTGGAATTTAAAATGTATCTTTCAACAATACGGCATGAACTGCAAGACAGCTATTGGCTGTACAGTAATTGGTTAAATTAGTCGATTGATCTTCAATTGTTCTGCACGGCGCTCCATAGTGGCTGTAATTCAAAACCTGACGTCTGTTCCGAGCAGCCGAATGAGGAAGAAGCAGGATGTAATTCCTCTCTCAGATGAAAATGACAGTCAAACCCCTCACGGCAGTGAGCCATTGGCTCACTCGACACAACGGATAATATTGCACAAGTAGTCGTCAAACAGTTGAGTGCACAAATGTAAATACAGGCAGAAGTAAAAGGAGATGTCAACAAACTTACTTTCGTAAATTTCGAGTAAGTTACCACTTGCTTATCATCATGACTTAACTGTCACCATTTGACAGAGTTCATGCTAAAGTTTTGAAGAATTGCTATACACTGCTAAAGTCTACAAGCAAGTCGTGAATTTGAACAATTGGACGTTAACGATTTAAAGTACAACAAATTTATAAATAATGATCAACAGTGTGCTTCATTTGGTTAATTTACGGATGAAAAGAATGTTAGTCACACCCAAACTCAACTGTTTTAAGAGTGCACTAAGATTTTATATTCATAAGGTACAAAGTGTGGTAAAGTTCACGCCAATGGTAGCAAAAAGATTTTAATGTGTATCCAACAAATAATTTTAGGATATTCAACAACTTCAACAGATTATAAATGTATTTATATCTGACTAACTTGTGACATTGTATTTCAAATTTAGAACAAAGTTTTTAAAGTTTCGAACACTACAAATAGTGATATTGTTTTAATAAGACGACGTAATAGATAATGTTTTATATTCAAAAGAATTTTAATAGTTATTATGATTAAGTCTGTTAGCAGTTAAACAATAAGTTACAGAGGGGAGATGACAAACCACAAATCAGAATAAATGACACCAAACTGGACAGTGTTCCAACGTTTAAGTACTTGGATAGTATAGTATCAAAAGACAACCTTGCAAAGTATGAGGTGGACAATCGAATTGGCAAGGCAACAATTTTACCACCAAGTAAACTGCTGTGGGATAATAATGGGCCTGGTGCAGATCTGACGCTCGTAGGCGACCTGCACGTCATGATGAGGATGACATGATGATGAAGACGACACATTCAGTTCCAGCACCAGGTAATTAGCCAATTATGGTTAAAATTCCCAACCCCGCCGGGAATCGAACCCAGGACCCCTGTGACCAAAGGCCAGCATGCTAACGATTTAGCCATGGAGCCAGACACTGCTGTGGGATAAACAAGTACCATTAAAAGCAAAGATGACATTATATAAATCATATTATACACCCGTCCTCGTGTATAGCTTGGAAACTACCACGTTAAGAAGACAACTCAATACTCCAAGATGCAGAAAAGAAATTCCTATGCACCATGATAACAGAAGACCAAGAAGGACAAGTTCAAGAATGAAAAAGTCTGAGAGAAGGTGGGAATAGGAGACTTGCTCCTACAGAGGATTTAGAAAGCAAGACTGAAGTGGTCTAGCCATGTAAGAAGGATGAGCGCAAGCAGGACTGCAAGAAGAGAATATGAAAGAGAAGTAAAAGGAAAAAGACCAGTGGGCAGACCCAGAAGAGAATGGACAATCTGGCGAAGAAAGATGTCGAGGAGAGAGGACAAGATTGGGAGAAGATTATTAGAGAACAGTGGTTCATGAACAGACAAAGATGGACGGGGCTCGTACACCACATCTGGGCAACTGGAGATGGTCAACGATGATGATGATGATGATGATGATGTTTGTCCTTGACTTCTCTTTCTGTTGCTCCATCTTCCTGTACTGACCTGCCATTAAGTTAATCCTATTATGTGTTCCTTTTCTTGTTCCTGTTTCTCTAGACAGTATATGACTTGTTTCTCTATACAAACTATCACAATGAGAAAGAGAAATGCTTTTATTTTACACACACCTATTGGAAATGGTAAGAAAATAAAGAGTTACAGTCAAAAATATATATCACATTTGTAATACAGTGGAATCCCAGAAATTTGTCACTCGATAACTCAGCATTGTATATAACTTAGTCATCCATCAGCAACATTAGAGTGTGTTTCCATTCCATTTCTGTCCGCCTCTGGAGTGTAATGGTTAGTGTTATTAGCTACCATCTACGGGGGCTCGAGGTTAAAATGGTACATGCAGTTCACCTCCATAGGGGATGCACCTAAAAAGAGCTGCACCACCTCAGGACGAGGACAAGAGTTTACTTTACTTTTATTCCATTTATGAGGGACCAAGTAATGCAAATGGTTAGAGGCAATGTTTTGGACAGAAGGGTTCGCATGACAAGTGCTACTGCCTGCAAATGTCCTTCAGACTTTCCAAGAGTTCTTGAACGTCTATTTTGAGAGCCATCCCTTCAACGATGAAAGTACATTTTAAATTCAAATAACATTCTTGACCTTATTTTTCTCAGTTTTCATTTGAGTAAACGGAAAGTATCGTGCTACAGGGAAGTTTTATAAAAGCATCTGTTGTAGATATAGTGAAAATGTCAACCCCCCGTAAAACTACAAGCTTTGCATGTCTAAAAAGTTAGCGAGTCTCCTATTCAACCAACATCAAGACAGTGGCTGACCCACACCTCGAATACTTCGGAACTATCAAGGATCTACCTATCCTTATTATTCGGTTATTCTCTAAACTATTACAGCGTGCAAATTAGGTCGCCAGTCAACAATAGACCGTTTTTAAAATAACATGAACCAAAGGCTTGACTACAATACAACTCACAGCTGTTTCAATTCCACAATCTGTTGATATGCCTTTTGTAAAGACGACTTCAACTTAGAAAAATACGACCACGATTAAGAAACATCAAGAGGTTTTATAACATCCTTCAAGTACGATTATTAGATGTTATCAGACATCAAACATGTAATTAGCATCCAGACAACTTTCACTTAAATCTTTATCCTGTGACTGTACATAGTGTCTTAACATGGTGTTAATTCTATATCAAGTGTTAATGTATTGTACATAGTGTCTTAACGTAGTGTTTTATTTTGTAAAAGTGTTAACGTATTCTTTAAACGTTAAATATTATTTCATAAGGCTGAGAGTGCCTAACCACATGATAATTATTTTAATAGGTGCCAACACCAGATATCTTATGAATTATTTCAAAGACTCTTTCAAGAACTCCACTAAATCTTGTTTACCAGTCAGTAAAGGACCATCACATTGTATTTTTAACTCATACTACTGTTTTTAGTCGTATGAAGGTTCAATATGAATGTATCAGGATCCTGATGACAATTGCTTTTGAGGCTGAGAGATAGGCTGACGATGCCCACAACAAGGGCGAAACATGTACCAATTTAAGTGTCATGCTTAAGTTATAAACATTCTCATGAATGTATTGTATTGAATAGGTTGACCACTTCAATAAACTTAATTGTTTCAAATTTATAAACTACAAGCTTGCAAGAAAACAAAACAATATGACAATGGAGGTGAAATTAAACGCACTAAAGCGACTAGATAAAGGAACAGAAATAAAACTACCGAGCGAATTGGCCATGTGGTTAGGGGTGCACAGGTGTGATGGTGGTGGTGATTATTGTTTTAAGAGGAAGTACAACTTGGCAACCATCCTCACACAGGTGTGAGCTTGCATCTGGGAGATAGTGGGTTTGAGCTCCACTGTCGGCAACCCTATGACGGAAGAAACATGTCCGAAACCCCCTTCCTAAACATTTTGGACTGGAATACGAACAATGAAACTTGTGTTCCTAGACTTTTTGCCAATGAACATCTCTGTTTATTATTTAATGTGGTCAACCTTTCCACATTCATATTCTCTAAGTATATATGAACTTAATACATATTTGTCCTTGTCCCATATCTGGTCTGCACTGCCCTC